>NC_137982.1:2775427-3471134 GCF_963924665.1 Micromys minutus | reverse complement strand
AGCAGATACACAAATATATTCACATGAGGACAAATGTAGACACACATGCAAACACACAGACACACACATGACAGACACACTAAGACATGCACACGAAGACAACTGCAGAAACACAAATATACATCTGCACTCACATAGCAGATACGCATGCACACACACACACAACGCACATGCACACAGAGGTGATATAGCTCAGTAGTAAATTGCTGTTTAACGTGCAAGAGTTCTATCCAGCAGCACAAGAAAACAACACACATACAGAGATACACATGTGCGCACAGACTTGTACACATAGAAATTCTCCGGCTCACCCTGTGTCCTCTGCAGACACAGGGCAGGAAGGAGCAGCCTCCCTGTCTAGCTTCCCTTCTGGAAGATTTACTCCTTCTGGAGGGCTGCTTTTACTTGGCTGTTTCAACAGCCTGGCACCCTCATGTATGTATCGGTCAATTATTGGCACGATGACTTGTAACAGGCTGTCCTAACGTTTAGCCTCAGAACAGCAAGCATAGCTCTTTTTGCTCACAGGCCTGTAAGTAGCTGGGGCTGTTCCACTCTATGGGAGCATTTGCTTCCCAAGCGCACTCTCTGGACCCCAGGAATGAATAATCCATGCTTCTTTCAGACTTTGTCTAGAACTGGGATGTGATCCCATTTGCTCCTGTTTCAATGGTTAAGTCACATGACCCAGACCAAGGTCACAAGGCAAGACTCTGCTGTGCCCATGGTAGCACAAGGTCCATTGCAGGGCAGGAAAGGAACTTGCTGGCTCTGTGTTTTTAGATAGTCCCTAAGAGTGGCCAGGCTCAAACTCGGCTGCTATGATATTGTGAGTAGGTCTGACAGAGATCAAAGCTCATGCTGGCACCTGCTGTCTGGTCTGCCCAGTTCCTCTGATCTGCAGAAGTGATGGGGATGGAACAGGGCCCCTTTTCCCTCACCTTCCCTCCAACCTGAGCAGAGGTAGTCACAGCTGGTAAGACCAATGGCTGCGGGGAGTGGGGCGGGGGACACAATGGCTGGCACAGAGTGGACATTCAGTGAATGCTGGCATTGCTTTCCTAGGCTTGGCAGAGACTTGGCTCTGAGCAGATACTGGGGAGAGAGAGCCTAGGTGGAGAAATGAGTGTCCCCCTCACCCCAGGCCTGCTCAGAACTTCTCCAGTACTGCTGATTCATCCTCATGAGGACCAAAACAAAGTCATGGGTCAGAGTGGAAGAAGGAACTAAGAGGCAGGAGACGGGGAGAGGAGGCAGGGTCAGGCAGGTTTTCCCAGCAGAGCCTAGGGGTATAAAAGCAAGAAGGAGATGACACTCAGGCAGTTAGGCAGACCCACCCTGACTGCTGTCACCGGACACAGAGCTCCTAGTACATTTGGAGTGGTGGCTGGGGCCATTACATACAGTGCAAGGGCCCTGAACTGGGAGGGTACTCAGGAGATGCAAGAGAGCTCCCCAAAGGTCCCGTCTGAGTTGACAGGAGGAACTTCCAGTGGTAAGGCCTGCAGTGGTTCTGGGGAGATGACATGGCAGGTGGAGACAAGGAGGCAAGGAGGACTTGATGCAGGTGAGGCTCTAGGGGGGCAGAATGGAGGGGAGCATGGGTCCACCAGAAGGGGGGTAGTGACCGTGACCCTGAGCAGACAAGGGGGGAGGGGAGGGAAGGGCCTGGACACAGGTAGACACCAGCTCTGCTGTTCACCACACCAGGGTTCTGCTGGACAGAAATCTCAGAGCACTCCTAAAAGGACCTGAGGTTCACATTACCCCTGCGCTGTTTGCAGTGATTCAGTGTCTGTCCCCAGCACCCATCTTTGAAATAAGCAGATTGGGACTCTCTGACCTGAGAACCAGCCTAAACTTTGGAGTCTCTTTAAGCCCCTCCTGTTAGCAGTTTGTTGAGTTTTTGGGATCTAAAGAATCAATGCTATCTAAACTGGACACTATTTGTTTGTTTGGTGTGTGTGTGTGTGTGTGTGTGTGTGTGTGTGTGTGTGTGTGTGTGTGTGTGTGTGTGTAGATAGAGGAGAGACTAGGTCATTTCTGTTTCCATCATGGGGGTCCCTGGGATTGAAATCAGGCCTTCAGGCTTGCCAGCAAGTACATTCACCCACCAAGCCATCTTGCGGGCACGAAAACATATCAAAATATACAAATATCTAAGCTCCCAACAAGGTAAACACCACAACATAGCATGTGGTACTCATGAAACAATCACCTATTATCACAAAAGCTAACAACCTGCAGAGAAGAGAGTTCTGTAAGGAAAGACCAGAGTAGCCTTTAGCCCAAGCCCTCCAGAACTTTCCAGTGTTCCAGGAAATGCGATGCCTTCCTAGGTAATGGGACTTTTTTTACTTTTGAGACAGGGTCTCATTGAAACTGGAACTCACTAGACCGACTGTCCTGGAAGCGCCAGGGAGCCTTCTGTCTCCACCTGCAAAGCACTGGAATTAAAGGCAGGAGCCTCCTATGCCAGGGATCAAATTCAGTTCTCATGCTCATAGACAAGCTCGTCACCCAACTGAGCTGTCTCTCAGTCCCAGAATTAACTTTTCTGATTGCCAAAACCAACAAGCTCTGCCTGCCTTGGGCCTTTGTGCCTGCTATGTTCTTTGTGGGATTCTCTCTCCCACATCACCCAGGTTTATCTTCAGGGTTTGGCATCCTGTTTGCTCTCTCCTCGATCTCTTCTCCCTGATAGCACCCTCCTCTTCCCTCCATAGTACTCCTAAATGCTCACATTGCCCACAAGACTAAAACCACACAAGGGAGATGTCTGAGTTAGGGAGAAAAAGAGTTCCACACTGTAGTCCATTAAGCTAGGGCAGGAACTCAAACAGGACAGGAATCTAGAGGTAGGAGCTGATGCAGAAGCCAGGGAAGGATGCTGCTTACTGGCTTTCTCCCCATGGCTTGCTCAACCTGTTTTCTTATAGAACCAAGAGCAACCAGCCCGGGGATGGCACCACCCAGAAAGGAATAGAATACCCTGTATCGATCACTAATCAAGAAATGCCCTGCAGATGGATCTAATGTAGACATTTTCTTAATTGAGGTCTCCTCCTTTCAGAGGACGCTAGCTTGTGTCAAGTTGACATAAAACTAGCTAGCACACATGGATACAGGGCCATGGCGTGCTAGAATTTAGTGAGTACTTGCTGCCAAGTTGTAGGCAGATGGCTGTGGCCTTAACATCCTGACAGTGCTCGATCTCATTTGAATTGCGGGTAGGTGGTGTAGACAGTGGCTGATGCTGGATTCCAGAGGAGGGAGCAAGGCTGTGATTCAGGAAGACTTGCTCCAGGAGCCAATTGATTGATGGCTTTAAATAGAGATAGAGGGAGCTCAGGCCTAAGACAAGAAAATGGGGGATGGGGGAAGGAAAACAAAAAGAAAAAGATAAAGACTATGGTTGTGGTTGCAGGCTGGGGAATGAGCTTCTTCCTAGTGAATTCAAGGAGTCCTGGAGGTACTGAGGTTCCAAGCAGAGCAGGTGGTGGGGGCAGAGAGGGAAGGTGAGCACAAAAAGCCTAGGAACACAGATGTTCAGACCTAGAACCAGCAGTTCCATGCTCAGAGACACCAGAAAGGAAGGTGTGCTCCAGAGAAAACCCAGGGGGCCGTTCTGGAAAGTGTGAGCTCCAGCCTGTCAAGCGTGTTCTTACGCAGAGAGAACAGAAGGTCCCCACTCAGCAGCCTGCAGACCTCCAGAGCTGAACACCCATTTGAGAGCAGCTATTGTCCTCTTGCCTTGGGGAAACGAATGTGACTAAGACAAGCCTGCCCAGAGCTCAGATTTCGCAGGAAACAGAGAGAAGTCAGTGCCACAGACTGCCTGACTATGGCTGCACAGAAAGCCTGAGCTAATGATGTGTCCAGCCTGCTCAACAGCCCTGCTTCCTGGGCTTAACAGACGCCCCAAACAACCCAGCGTTCATCCCCCAGTCAGCATGCCGTATGGGGAGGGGCTACATGGAGAGCGCCATGATTGTCTTAAAATGAGGGGTCGAACCAGGGTTGGCGGCACATTTCTGTCATAACAACACTTTGGGGGATAAAACAAGAGGATCCTGAGTTTGAGGCCGGCCTGGGCTGCCTGGTTAGATCCTGCCACAGTAAACAGCACAAGGTATCAGGACCCGAGGCACTGACAGGAGGGATGTCTAAGTTTCTGCTCAAGTCTTTCTGAGACCCAGGCAGACATGATGTCAGGGTGTCCAGTACTGAGGGAGAATTGGTGCTCGGAGGCCTGGAGCACAAGGCCCCTTAATGTGGCGGGCGTGGCTTTTGTGCGAAGTTGAAGGTACAGGTTTGCTTCCCAGCTGGGCTGCCTCCTGTGATGGTGTTGTGATGGTGTTCCTTTCTTCCCTGGTCTGGCTGAAGCTCGCTGCTCTCCCAAAACCCTCCCGACTTGGACTCAGTTCTCACTCCAAATCTGTCTGTTCCCACCCAGTCTTTCCAGTGCCCCCACCCAGACCCAGGGTTGGAACCAATATCTAAGCAGAGACCTGTGACTATGCTCAGTGGGTGACTGGATCCTTATCTGGAGAAGCCCTGGATATGCCAGAGGCACCTCTGGCAAATGTGGAAGTTGGTGGGGGGGGGGGGTGAGGGTGCAAAACAGCCCAGTCATGCTCTAGCCTCAGCTAGGCATACAGCAAAATTACAAGGAAAGACATGGCCCGGCCTTACAGATCGGAGGAAGCTAGCCAGGCCTGGAGGGAAAAGATGGGACCTAAGGAGTATGATTGTATTCCAGGAGCGGATTTTGGGGGGGAAGGGAGGACTGGTCTTGCCTTGGGGCTCTTCATTTAGCACAGGGTTCTTAGAGTGTGGCCCCTGAGCTGCTGGCACCAGCACACTCTCAGAGCTGGTGAAGTATGTCTGGGACCTACTCAGAATCCCCCAACATAGAGCCATCCACCAGGATACAGAGCCCCAGGGGAATGCAGGCAGATTATGATGGGAGACTGGCTGGCAGTGTCTCCAGCAGGTACAAGCTAGGGAGGGGACAGGATAACGTGAGCACTGGATGAGCCCTGATCTTTTTCAGCTACTGCCCTGCCCCGGTTACCTAGGACCCGAGCCTCCTGGAGCTAAGTGTAATGTATTCCTGTCCCAGAACAATGGCTGCCTTACAGGAAGCCTGCCAAAGGGGTAATAGATTGAAGGCCACTGGACAGGGGACAAAACCAGAGTGTGCCCAAACCTGCCTCTTAAAAGACTGGTGGCCTCACAGTTGCCACCACTTGGCAGGGGTGCAGCCGCAGCTAAGGCAGCACTGCAGGGCAGCCTAGAGAGAGAGAGTGGAGCAGGGAGGGAAGGCTAGACCTTTGAGAACAGCCCAGAATATCCCAGTCTTGGGCTCACACCATGGATACTAGGGTAGAGCAGTGAAACCCAGAGCCAGAGGCACAGTGTGTGTGTGTGTGTGTGTGTGTGTGTGTGTGTGTGTGTGTGTGTGTGTGTTTTCCTGGCTCTCTCAATCCTGTTCCACACATGATCTGTCAGCAACATTGCACTCACGACATCTCACAGAGGAATCCTCAGCACAGTTTAGAATTCTTGGCTGGGTTCAGAGTTCTGAACCCTGCTGCCAGCCGGGGTCTGGGGGTTTTCTGGCATCCCAGGACTGTTAGGCAGAGACTGTGGGGCAGGCGGCGGTCTGGTAAATGCAGTGTGAGTGAGTGTCTGCTCTACGCTCCTAGTTGGCTCTGAACCAGAGGTCAAGCAAGCTGACGGGGACTGCGGACCTGGTTCTCACCATCTATGCATCTCAGGCTAGCTCGGGGAAGACTAACAGGACAGGTGCCAACCCAGCTTGGACTCAATGGTCCACCTTCCCCAGCCCATCCTCCCTTGCCGTAGCCAACCAGGAGCCAGCCCTCCAGGCTTCCCAACATTGAGCCCGTGGGGTGCATCAGCCGGAGTCTCAGGGCCTCTCTTCTGCTCAGTAAGGTCTTGAATTTGAGGCACCTGGACTTGGCCCTGCCCACTGTGCTTGCAGCTTCCTTGGCTGTTCTCTTTGTGAAGATATTCCGGCCATACATAACATGCTATGAGGGTTAACAGAATGTCACATGGTTAATTAACGGGCTGATGATGGTTCCAGCTATCCACGTCTGGCACCACCCTTCTCCCCCCTCCCGATATTCCAGGTCCTGAACTGGAACCAAGAGTTATGCTGAGCTCTTGAGAGAGGAAGTTGCAAATTATTATTTAAAATGAAACAAGCAGAAAACCAACAGCAGTCAAAGGGTTTTTGAAACCTTGACTGCTGCCATTTTGTTATTTTTAAGGGGAAGCAGGGCATCCCCAGAAAGGCATTGAATGGAACAGCAGCTCTCTTGACGGGGAAACAGGAGGGGAGGGGCCACAGAAAGTAGACAGCTCCTCACGCTGCCTGCTACTCACATGTGCTACCTACCGCTACATTCACTCTGCACTCTGTTTTCCCCCACACAACTGCATTATCATACAGCCACCCACTGAATGCTACAGTACTGCCCCCTTGTGGCCGGAGGACTGCCAACAACAGGTAGGAAGCCAGCTTGTCTTGCCAGGGATGGGGTGGGTGACCTATGATCTTGCCCTGGAGGAGCTGGGTCTGGAGATGAGAGAAAACGTCAGCTCTGGGTAGCATGCTCACCCTCACTCACCCATGTTTCTACTGTGTGACTGTGTGTGCTTTTCTTTCCAATACTGACCTGTGCTATTTCCTGTGTGTGGAATAAGAGTCCAGGTGCCCTCGGGACTGAAGGAGGTGGTAGACACTTGGGAACAGAGCCAAGTATTTGAGTTAAGGTGATGACCTGTAAAGATTTGGGGTTGGGAAGCCCCGTGCAACAATGTGATAGCAAGGTTAGAGCCCTAGCTTGTGTGACCGCTCACGCCAGGATGTTTCTGGTCATCCTCCTGTTGAAGAGTGCCTGTCTAAACTTGGTTAGAATCAGTAAGGTTGGCAGTTGGAGGGCCGGCTACAGAGATGGAAGCCAAGTGTGTAGGATGTTCCTTGACAGGTATGTGATTATTTGGGGGGGGGGGTAGATCTCTGAGTACCAGCTGAGTTCAGCTCCCAGAAGCTTCTTTATGATAGTTTGAATTAAAATGGCCTCATAGGCTCATCAGGACTGGCATTATTAGGAGATGTGGCTTTGTTGGAGTAGGTGTGACCTTGTTGGAGAAGGTGTGTCACAGGGGGTGGGCTTTGAGGTCTCAGAAGCTCAAGCCAGGCCAGTGTTGCTCTCTCCTCCTGCTGCCTGCAGATCCAGATGTAGAACGCTCGGCCACTTCTCTAGAACCATGTCTGCCTGCGTGCCACCATGCCTCCCACCATGATGGATTAAACCTCTAAGCTGTAAGCCAGCCCCAACGAAATGTCCTTTATAATGTTGCCTTGGTCATGGTGTCTCTTCACAGCAATAGAACATTGACTAAGACAAAGTATGTTACCATGTTCCTACCTGCATTTCCTCCTATCCCATGGAGCCTGGAAGAAGTTCACCCCTCACTCACTGAAGCAAAGCTTCTTCTTTAGTGGGGCAGAGCCACCCCCTCTCTATACAGGAGAGAATAAGCTATACCCTCCTGTGCTGCCTAGCACAGCCCCTGAACCTCACTTGTGGATACAGTCCACACAGGCCTCAGTCTGAGGCCACAGATCCAGGCCTGATTGCCAACAGCATTCACTTTTATATCAGGTTCTTCAGCCCAAGGAGGGGACTTCTGGCTTTTCTCCCTGATTGTGGCAATGGGGGATCAGATGGGGACAGGTTCAAGATTTCCCTGTGGGTCTTGTCTGTCACTCTTCTTTGTTGTTAGGTACTTGTGCATGTGACTGTGTGTGTATCTCTGTGTGTATCTTTGTGTCTGTGTGTCTGTCTCTATGTGTCTGTGCATTTCTCCTTGTGTCTCTGTGTGTATCTTTGTGTGTGTGTCTTTGTGTGTTTGTGTATCTGTGCATGTCGATGTGTATCTATGTGTGTGTCTTTGTGTCTGTGTGTGTGTTTGTCTTTTGTGTATCTGTGTGTGTGTGTCTTTGTCTCTGTATGTCTGTGTGTCTGTCTGTCTCTATGAGTCTGTGTGTGTTTCTCTGTGTGTCTGTGTGTGTGATTAACACCATGTCTTTCTCTACTGTTTTCCATTATTTTTAAATAATTTTCTATTATTTCTTGAGACATAATCTTTCACTGAATCCTCAGTTTGCTGATTCCATTAGACTACCTGGCTGGTTACCTCCCCAACACTGGGGTTCTAGACCAAGCAACCACACAGGCTTCTACATGAATACTGGAGAGCAAACTCTGTTCCTCATGCTTTTACAGCAAGTGCTTTACCCACTGAGTCCTCTTCCCAGCCCTTGTTTTCCCTCTTGCTTTCCCCTTTCTCCACGTGTTCTCTCCAACTCTCTGTACCTCAGGGGGACCCAAGAGAGGGCATACAGGCCCCAGTTGAAGAAACTGTAGTCCTAGATTAGACAGAGGCTGATAATTAAGAAAAAACTCTGCTGGGTCCTGGAGTAAACCCACCAAAACGAGGCCCAGTAGGCTCCAGCCATGCTCAAGAAGTGGAAAAGCTCAGTCTCCTCCCCCCAATTCCTGCTTCCCTACCAGCCTGGGCTTTTTCTCTAGGGCATGCTTTCCCCCTGGAGAAGCCTGGCTTCTTCTCTGCCCCTGTCTTCAGGCCCAGCCCCCATAGGATCTCCTGCCCAGCTCTGAGCCACAGCCATGTGGATACAGATAGGACTTTCCCCTTGGGAATCCTCTGTAGGTAAGACACTTTGGCTTTGGGTCAGTTGGACCTGGTCAGCATGCAGCTTTCCAGAGTGGACCCGCAAGGCTTTGGGCTCCGGGAAGGCTCCTCTAGGCACACAGTCTCAGAGTCCATGGTGCCTCTGCATCCCTGTTAGCTCCGTGGGTGGTTTTACACTCCAGGCCTGTTTATTCCTATAGAGCATGGGTCAGGTTATCTCTGCAGAGATGCTAGAAGGCCTGGGGCGCATCTGCTGACTGGTTCACTTGGCCACGAGGAAAGGTCGTCACCTAGGGTGAGATGGGCCCAGCCCACCAGGCATGGCCAGACTCGGTGATCTGGATTGACCTTTTCAGCTGGAGTCTGAGGAGATATTCCACTTTTGACACCCTGGAGAAGGCTTGTAGAATGTATGGGTCCCTATGCTCCTTCTGAGGGACACTTAGGAAGTGACAGCCACCAAGCAGGCAAGCTCAGACATCTGTGCTTCTTCTGCCTACATCTCCCTAACCAACCCTAGGTCTGGGTGCATTAGCCCCCTCGTGGGATTCTTACGGGGTCCTCTAAGATTAAGAACCCCGGGGAACCTTCCTGGGTCCTGGGGCACTGGTGGAGCTTAGCGGGACAGGAGGGCACATTCCAACATTGCTGGCAGCTGCCCTCCAGCAAGCTGCCTCCTGTCAGCCCTCCCTTGTGGTGGGCTCTGGTTAGTGTCTCTGAGACCAACCCAGCCACACAGAGCTGCTGAACGCTTTCCCATCTATTTATTATTGAACGAACGCAGGAATCTGGGAGCCCGCAGAGCGTGAAATTGGGAACAAATGCAGAGGAGGTCTAGACAGGAACCCTGTAGGCCTCTCTTTGCTCGCTCAGGACCGCAGGGCCCCTGGGCTCCCAGGTAGCAGAAATACTTGTAACCAGACAGATGTGTTTGGAGGAGGGAAAAGGTTCTGAGTCCCCATAAGCTCTTGCCCAGACTCTGGCAAGGAAAACACGCTGTGAGGCAGCCAGCCTGGATTCCCAGACAGAGCCAACCCTCTCTGTCCCAGCCTCAGTTTCTCCATCTGGAGTGAGCATTAGTCGTACCTCACTGAGTTGGAAGAGATCCTCATTAAACTAACCAGTTTCAGGGTCCTGTGCTGCGCCACCATGGCCCACGAAAGCTGTGTTTGCTAGGCTCTCAATTCTGATGCCCTGTGGAAATCCCTGGGTGCATGGAGGCAGCGACATCCCCCCCCCCCCCCCCCCCCCGCTCCAGAGCACTGGCCTTCGTAAAACCTTTCCATGTGCCCTGTATCCTGTGGGGCCCTGGCAGGGGCTGAAGTCGGGTGCAAAGGTCTTCTGAGGCTGGAAAGCAAAGTGGGTACAGCAAGGAGAGTGGAGAAAGGAGGGGGTTAAACACAGGATACACAGTCCAGATGGCAGCTACGTGGGGGGCTCCTGCCAGGGGAGGGAGCTCACTGGAGGAGGCAGGTGGAGGCGTCTGGTTCTGCTGCCAGGTGTTTCCTGCCTGTCCCCGCCCCCGACGCTTGGGCCTCTACAGGGGAGACAACGGGAGCTTGTAACATGGCCATTCTCCAGGCTGGCTGCCTAGACATGGGTTATGGGAAACACGCTGTCACTCACCAGAACACCCCCCACCCCCAGCACACATACAGATTCCAAAAATGGGTGGAGGGTCCACAGAGTGGCTCCATCTTACACTTTGCCCTTGAAGAAACAGAGAAGGGGATGGAGAGACCCGGGTTTATAAGGCTGTAAACCCATTTATGGTCCCAGGGGGGTAATTAACAGTTCAGCAAGAGCCCTGCCAAATTGCATTGGCTGGCATGAGGAGACTGCAGAATTGCCTTAGGGGTGCGGACGGGCTGTGAGGAGGCCTCTGCCTGGTTGTCCTGGGCCCCTCGGGCTCTTTCCCTCTACTCCATCCCTCAAGGACCAGCATAGAAACTCTTTCCAGAAAACTCCCTAGCTTCTTCCCCCAATGGGTACAGCCCAACTCCTTCCCTGAGCCCCAAGCATTCCTGGTTCTCTTAGGTGTTAGCATTCTGTCTAAGCTCCACCCCACAGTTACCTGGCAACAGCCAGGTGTGCCTGACACTATAAAAGGGCTGCTTGCCCCCTCCTCTCTCTTACTCTCTTACCCCCCACCCCGTTTGTCCCTTCTCTCCCTTTTCTCTCCCCTCCCCCCATGTGCTCATGGGGGGCTCCTCTCCCCCCTCGGCCTCCACTACCCTCTTAACTCCCCTCCCCATGCCCTGAATAAACTCTATTCTATACTACAGAATCCTCAGGGGGAAGGGATGCCTCAACATGGGTCCACTGGAGGCACCCCCTTACCCCACACCCCTTTAGGATATATACCCCCTCTCTTCATCTTGTTATAAACACATCATTAGACTCTGAGGTTAGCCTTTTTCAGAACCTGTGGGGAAGATCTCCCCCAGGCAAGGACAAACAGATCAGAAACCCTTTCCCTGCTCCCTTGACTCAGTGCTAGCCACCGTTCATATCCAGGACCCTCACATTTGGTTGTACATTTAAATCACCATGACCCCTTGCGGGTTGGTTAAAAAAATCCAACGATGTGGAGTACATGGAAGCCTATGGATTAACTGTACCAAATCCACACTGCAGATGAAGGAGCTGGGGGTGGAGGGGGCAGCTGTGAAAAGTCCTGGCCCTTGAGAAGTGTTGGGAAGAACCAACAAACAGCAGGGTGACCTCTGGTCCCTCCCCTCCTTCTATTGCCACATGGTTCCTTTGGTGTTTTTCAAATACATGGTACACACTGAAGAAACTCAGGAAAGCTTTCTGGATTAAGCGAACATATATTTGGCTCTAACGGCAACGGAAGTATGGGGAAAGTATCCCCGAGGGAAGGCAGGTGGATAGAGCCAAGGGAAGCCTCACCCCTGAGACAGTTGGTAGTTAACTAGAAATGATGTCAGGCTGGATCTGAGCAGAGCTGCCAGTGGCCTGTTCGTCTGTGCTGGGCCAGCCCTGGGACCTGGCGCCCATCACGGGTGTGTATGTATCTGCAAAGAGCTGCTGAGACGCTCCAGCTGGATGGCCCGGGTGTTGGAGCAGCGGCTGCTGACAGCCCTGGGCATCTGGCCTGAGCTGGCACCCTTCCCATCATGCCGCTAGGCTGCCTGCAGCTGGAGAGGACCCAGGCCCCAAGATGCAGCAAAAAGCAGCCTGGGTCCTGAGGACCAAGTGAGGGATGTGTATCTCGCAGACCTAGGAGAGGCTCTACCGTGAATGTGGCCAGATCCCTTGGAAACCTGAGGAAAGAGTCATGCCTGAAGGATGATATCAGCTGCCCCTAACGAATCCTCAGTGTTTCTCAAATCTTCCAAGGGGGGAAACTGAGGCATGAGAAACAGGCATTTGGGCCTGTCCAGTGACTCACTGGAGAAGCACTAGGCTGGCATTCAGGTCTGTGTGTGTGCATTGTTTAGCACACTATTTCCCTGGCCTGAGGAGTCCCCTCATCCCTGTCATGCCTCTTATGAGGTTTCTCCTCCCTCAGCTCCAGCCCTACATCCATGTGGTCACCCTCGACTTGGGCAAATGCTGTCAGTAGAATCCAGCCTCAGTTTCCTTGGCTGTCAGTGAGCCTACATGTGAGCCCCAGTGGAGGGTCATTGCAGGACATTGAATCTTGACCTTCGGGGCCCTGAAGTCCACTTGCTTCCTCTTCGGCTTCTCTGAGTGCGACAAGTTCACACCAATACGTGTGGCCCATTGGGGCCATCTCTAGTAATCTGTCTTGGGTGTAACAGCAGAAACCCACTTAAAGTGGTATCTTGACAGTCTCGGGGGGCCCTGGAGACTTCATGAGGACATCCCCACATCTGTGTCTGTTCTCCCTCTGCAGCTCATTCTGACTCTCTGCACATTTAGCTGAGAATGTCAGCCCTGGCCACATGTGTCTTCACACATGCTGTTGACCAGCAGCGAGCAGAGGATCTCCTAATCCCATTCTAATTCCCAGGAGAGAAGCATTCCAACCCTAGGGTTTGGTTTGTGTCCATCCCAAGCCCATTTATATCCATGTTATAATAAGGATAAGCAAGAAGGGCATAAATGCAGCCACCAGAGCCTCTTGGATCAGAGGCAGAGCCTAGAGGGGTGAGCTGGCCTGTGCCCCAAACTGTCTGCTGCAGTGCATGTTTCCGTGAGGGTGCTGTACGATTTAGGTCATTAATACAGAAAAGATTTAAGGCTCAGCAGTCATGGGGGTAGCAGAGGACACATTCATTGCTGCACTGAGGTAGATAAAGGGAGCCCCAGAGACCCTACACATCCCTGAACACATCCATAGATTTGGCTCTAACCTGACCCTGAATGTTTGTCTTGATGGGACTGATGTGGAACAGGCCACATTCCCCTTTCCAGGCTATGGTTCGTACATCATCACAAATGGGCAACCATGGGGTCCCATGTCATCTTAAAGAGAGGGTCTGTCTGACAAGCAGGTGGGATGCCAGGAGTGAAGTCAGCCTCTGTGCATCAGAGACCCTGGCTTCTCCTCCTCCCTCCTCTTATAACCACCAGGGCCCTGTCCCTGTGTCTTTCAATCATAAGACACCACTGTGTGCTAGGTTGGCACACCCTAACTGGGACATTGTTTGCTTTGGTATATACCTCCCCGGTAGACCCTCCCTGGTATCCTCTTCCTAGATAGAGTTCCAGTAGCTACCTCACCCTTCCCAGCTTCTCTGACCAATGAGAAAAGCTTTCTGGGATCTCTTCAGTGACCCCAGAAAAATCAATGCTCCTTGAACCCCGACAGAGGGATAAAGAGCAGGGCAATTGATCCTAGTGGCCACAGTGACTGCCCATCTGTTTTACCCTACTGTTAGAAGTGTGCCATGTACCTGGGCAGCCCTGCCTCACATCTACTGCCTGCCTGCTCCCAGCTCTTTCTCTGCAGGCATGCAGCCCTAGCAAGGCCAGCTAGCCAGCTGGCCCCAGCCTCCTGAGAGACCGAGGGGGCCAGAGCTGCCAGGCAGCATGCCCAGGAATGTGTGGGGTCCCTGGAGCTCCTTCCTTTCTGTCTCTCCAGCATGTCTGCGCCCCATTGTCTCACACTTTGGGGCTGTCTGGACTTGCCTGTATTTGGAGTTGTCCCTATGTCTGTCTGTATCTCTTGCCTTGTTGCTCTGGGTCTGTCTGGACCTACCTGTCATCTGTCTGTCCATCTGTCTTCTGGGATCTGAATTCCAGTCCCAGCCTTGCCTCAATGCATGGTCTGAGCATGACTCTCCCTGTTAGTACATGTCTGTCTCTTCCAGCTGTACCCAGACCCCAGTTTCAAACTACTAGGCTATCTGACCCTCCTGAGTCAAACTGTAAAGTATGTAGTAACACCTCATATATACTGCCCACCTAGACCTGGAGAGTCAAAAGTAAACACCAGTCTGTCAGTTACTCTCATACACTCCCGGAAGATCATCAACCCAAATCCCAACAAGTCTTCGGGCAGGTTTAGCAGAGATTTAGAAACATGTACCAGAGGGAGACTCCTTGCACATTTCTGTATCACTAAAAGTGGATAATTGTGTCTGTAGGGTCAGCTGGGAGAGCTTGGGTTCTTCTGCCTAAAGGAGCAAGACCTGGGTGTGAGGACACTAGGGAAGCTCCACAGTGGATGCAGAGGGCTCCCTAAGACCATTCTCGGAGCACTGGGCTAGACCACTGCATGAAGCAAAGGAAGGAGCTACAAGTCTTAACAGCAGTTCTCTTTGAGACTAGAAAGGGAAAGTGTGCGTGTGCATGTGCGTGTGAGTGTATGTTTAAGATGAAACTGTGGAAGGAGAAATGGAGAGCTAAGACAGATTGTTACTTCCAGGGCAGAGCAGAGGAAGAAGTGAAGGAAAGGAGGACAGGCTTCAAGCTTCAAATGCACCTGGATTTGTGCTGTGTGTGGTCTGTAGGACTTTCTATAACTAAAAAGCAATTTTTAATTAATTTTTAGGTTAAAAACAAATAAGAAGAAAATGAACCCGAGCGTGAAGGTGGTGGGAAGCCACTGTTGAGAATTATTTGTGACTTTGAAAGTCTTTTGATTGGGCTCTATCCCCGTGGGATCAAACACAGAGAGGGACAAACTGTGGCCTTGCATTGTTGCCATTTCAAAATTACTACAGATACAAGAGGGAGAGCAAGTACATTTAGGTTATTGAAAGAGAAGTAAAGGGTTGAATTTTAATGAGTAAAAACTCAAACCAAAAGACAGAATTCCAGAGTTTAAGTGCAAATATGCATGGTTCATGAAAATATCAAGCATGTTGGCAGGAGATACCTGCCTGCAGTCTCAGCACTTGAAAAGTGGGGTCAGGAGGCCTGGGGGTCTGAGGCTAGCTTGGTTTACTTTACATTTTTGATGTTATGTCTCAAAAACAGTGGGATAAAAGCAACACGCTGAGAGATGGTTTAGTAGGTAAGAGCTGGGGTTAGGAACTCCAGCACCGGTGGAAAATGCTGGGGATGTGTCCCTGCACCTGTAGCTTTGGCACTGGGTTGGAGACAGGAGAGCACTGTCTTGGTCCCCAGCCTAGCAAATAAATAGTGAGCTCCAGGTTCAGTGAACAGCCCTGTCTCAAGAGCATGAGGCACGCATACAGATGAATTGATGAATTTGTTCGTAATAAAAGAGCCCAGGTTCTGATGTTGTGAACGTTGAGGCAGGGAGTACCACCCTGTAAAACTCCACCAAGGGCTCATGAGGTCCCTGGGATGGCACAGCAGTAGCCACGGAGAGGTCTCCAAACCCACAGTCCCATCTGGACAATGGGAACACTGACTTCAGTTGGTGGAAACCCGTCCAGCGGTCAGCTGTGCTGCAATGAGCCTCAGACACAGCCTCAAGCCTCAGGGAGCTCGGTCCACTCTAGGAGGTGATGGGGTAAGAACTGGGCACAGATGCCCTTCCCTCTTCAGACCAGGCTTTGCGATCACCAGATCAGCAAGCTCATTTAATTTCGCCTGGGAGAACCTGAGTAAGTGATGACAGAACCAGGCTGAACCATTGTCAGTGCAACATCACAGGAAGGGGACCTGACTCCAGGTGTCCTGATGCATCAGGAGGCCAGCTTAGAGTTCTGAGCGGCCGTGAAGGACCTGCTAACTGACATACAAGGAAACATGCCAACTCTACGACATAGGAAGTCCTGCGAGGTGAACAGTTCCATTGCTTTTTGAGTCACAGAGAATGCAGGCATGAGTCGGGCAGTTGAGAACTCTGGAATCAAAGGTTCTAACACAAGTGGGTCACAACACGAGCAGACTCACTGTGAGGATGGCATTGCAAAGGACAAAGAGGCCAGACAGAGGAAGCTTTTCTGAGTGTCCCCTGTCATCTGTACAGAAGTGCTTATGGGTAGACTGAGACAAGTTGGCTTTCCCTTAAGATATTCTGGTCACTTCCTTCATGTCATCTCCCGTACTCCCTGAAAGACCAGAGACTCTTAGTAATGGAGAAAAGGCTGGGCTTGCCCAGGTACTAGGGCAGGTCAGGAAGAGCCCTGGAACATGGAAGGGCTATGAGACGCTGTGAAGCCTTGCTTCAAACGGCCCTGGCCAAGGTGGGAATAGTCACCCTGCAAAAGAGGAAGGGAAGTCTGTGAAAGAGAATCTGTGTTCTGGGGTGGGGCTGTTAATGAGCTCAGGCCCTTTGGGGTGAGCCCCGAAAGTGGCACATAGACTGCAGCTGTGTGCTCCTTGCAGTGAAGAGCTCGTGCCGCCCGGGCAGCAGAAACCTGTCTTCTAAGAAACTGTCCTGAGAGTCATCCAGGTTGTTTTGCAACGTGAGTGGTTCCCCATCACTTTCCTATAACGTTACAGGGAATATATTTTTCTAGTATATAACTTTTCTAAATGAAAAGAAATTGTTTTTCCCCCAGTCTCACAAGACGAGAAAGTTCTAGAAAGAAAATCTACTTGTGATATTAAACTGGACACGTAATGGTGAGAATAGGACTGAAGAGATGCCTCAGTCAGTGTTTGCTGCACACAAACACACAAAAACACACACACATGCACACAAACACACATACACAAACATACATAAGCACACATACATGCACACATACACAAACACACATAAACACACACATACACAGAGACACACACATAAACACACACAGAGACACAGACATACACACACACAAATCTGAGTTTTATCTTCTGTACACACACATACACTTCGATACAGACACAAACATACACATAAACACATATACACACATACACATATACACACAGACATATTTACACACAGAGACACACATACACACACACAAAACAAAAGGAAAAAAATCCAGGGATAGTGTGATTTTGTAATCCTTGCACTGGGGAGGCGGGGAGAAGCTGATGGGCGGGGCAGGCTTGCTGGCCAGCCATTTCAACTGCGTGGCAAGTGCCAAGCCAATGACAGAACCTGTTGAAACAAAATAAAGCCCAACAACTCTTCCCTCACTCTTTCCCCTGCATCCCCACACAACTAAAGCTATCAAGAAGGCTCCGTGGACGGAAATGCTTTCGGCTAAGCCTGACAACCCGGCTCCATCCCTGGGACAGGGTAGGAGAGAGCTGACTTCCAAAGTTGTTCTCTGATCTCCAATGATGCGAGCACACAAAGAAATAGATGTTATAAAACATGTAAGTCAGAAAACAAAACCAAGAAAGACATGTCCTAATAAAGGCTGTGGTTGATGGCCCTCTGACCTCACACAGCACATACATGCACAGCTAGACAGAGGCAGTGAAAATGGTGAATGTGTGTGCTGTGCATTTTACCATCACTACATATGTGAATGGGATTAGCCCTGTTAAGCAGTGCGATATGTCAGAAATTATACCGTGGAAGGAAATGTGGGGAAATAGGCAAAGAGCCAGATACACCAGATCTGAAACCAGCACTCAGCTGAACTGAGTCTGGCGTTTATTTGATGTTTTTGAGGCAGGGTCTCATGTATTCCAGGGTGACCTCAGAGTTGTTACGTTGCTGAAGATGACTTCCAACTCCTGGTCCTCCTGCCTCTGTTTCCCTGCTGTGGTCACAGATAAGTGCCACCATGCCCTGCATTGGGTACACTTTTTTAAAGTAGGAGGAAACGTTGGGTTAAAAGGGGGAGTATCACAGCCAATGCTAAAAGATGTCCTCAGGAAAACTTTGCTGTAGGACTTGGGAGATGGCTCGGTGGGTAAAAAAAAATGCTTGCCTTCCATGCATAAGGACCTGGGTTCCACTTCCTAGCACTCATGGAAAAGCACAGTATGGTGGCACACATCTGGAACCCCAGTACTGGGGAATCAGACACAAGAGCTCATTGGCCAGGCAGCTAGCCAATCGGTGAGCCTTGGGCTTAGTAAGTAAACTGTCTCCAAAAGTAAGGTAGGAACAGATGAAGGAGACAGCTGATATTGACCTGTGGCCTGCACACTGACATGTCGTGTACACTTGTGTGCATAGGCACTGTGCACACAGACAGACAGACAGACAAAGTGTGTGTATTTCAGGTCACAGGCTGGAGAGATGGCTCCATGGTTAAGGGCACCAGCGGCTCTTCCAAAGGCCCCTGGCTCCCAGAACCCACACAGCAGCTGACAGCTGTCTGCAACTCAAGTCCCCTTTTGCAAATGGGAATACTGAGGCTAAGAGATGGAGCAGGGCTTGGAGGCTGGGAATCTCCTCCTGCCCGCCCCATCCCAAGCTGATTTCCAGTCTGTGGTGAGCACATTCTGAAGGGTGTTGCCTTCCCCCTCTGGATGGCCTTGTGGGCCTCGTGGCTGTGCATAGAGGCAATAACAGAGATGTGACTGTGGCGTCTGTTGCAGGTTGTTGATGGAGAAGTGGGCGGATGACAGCCGGGACTGTGGTCATCACTGGGGGCATCTTGGCAACTGTGATTCTGCTCTGTATCATTGCTGTCCTGTGCTACTGTCGGCTTCAGGTACTTTCAAGGAACGGGGAAGGGGACCGGGCTGGAGTGGAGCCTGGAGGGTGACTCTGCAGAGGGATTCACCTGACCAGGATCCAGGGTATAGTGCAGGAGGGTACAACCAGACTTCAGGGGAGATGCTCTCCATGGGTTTATGTCTGTGCCGTCCAGTGGCCAGCTCTCCAGCTAACTGGTGGCTTTGGCTGAGGCTCAGAGACCACCAAGGACTTAGCCAGGGACACAGCACCCTCCAGGATGGCAGCTGCAAACAGTGTATTGTCTTACACATCCTTCCCCACTCGAGCTGTAGAGGGTCTTGAGGTCCCTTGTCTTCCCGAGAGGAAGGGGATCCCATGTGCAAGGCACCCCCAGTGCCTGTGAATCAACTCTAGGATATGAAATGGACTAACCAGCTCAGCTTACCTTCAGGTTTCTTACCCATTTGTGCCTCAGTTTGTCTGCCTGCAAATAGAAAGTTACATCAAGCTGTGTGGGTGAGAGAGATAAGTGACATATTACAGGGACCTCAGCTCCAAGCGGGTGGGGTAGGTGCTGGGTGGTGGTGGAGCAGGTGGAGGTGACTGAGAAGGGCCACCTTTCAGGGGACACTGATGGGATGTGCACTGTGGTCACCTGGCCCTCTGCCCACAGTATTACTGCTGCAGGAAGGACGAATCCGAGGAGGACGAGGAGGAACCCGACTTCGCTGTGCACTCCCACCTGCCGCCCCTGCATTCCAACCGCAACCTCGTGCTGACCAACGGGCCTGCTCTCTACCCCACCGCCACCACCTCTTTCAGCCAAAGGTCCCCGCAGGCCCGTGCCCTCTGCCGCAGCTGCTCCCAGTACGAGCCACCCACCTTCTTCCTGCAGGAGCCAGAGGACGACGACTTTGAGGGTGTGCGCAACGGCGGGGGCCGTGTGGCCTACAAAAGCATCAGCCAGGAAGATGTGGAGCTGCCATCTGCGAGCTTTGGGGGCCTGCAGGCGCTCAACCCCAACCGCCTCTCTGCCATGCGGGAGGCCTTTTCCCGAAGCCGTAGTGTAAGCACTGACGTGTGACAGGCCTCTATGCTGCCCAGGCACCCAGCCCTGGGTCCTGAGATCATGACAGGACACCCACAGCACACCCTGACCTTATCTCCAGACCTCTGCTCAGCCAGTCTTCCCTGTATCCTTGTTCTAGGGGTTCCAGGAATGTGGAAGCCTTGGGCCCTCTGCAAGGATAAAAGCCCAATGAACCAGATGTGGCAGCTGTGAGTAGGGACAGCTGGCACAAGAAGGGAGGCAGGGCACAGGAGGGTAAGGTAAGGCTGTGTTGGGGCCCAAGGGCCAGGTCCTATTTTCAGGAAGTCAGAAGGTGGATAATGTCCCTAGCAACTCGTCTGTCTCTGGCTTCATGGTCTTACCTGTCAGGCCCTCACCAGGCCTTGGGCTTCCTACCTGCTTAAGGGAGCAGTGGCCTCACGGGCTGCCAGCGGCCCTACAAGCATGAACTTGAGACTGTGGAGCAAATAAAGATTCTGTCCCTTCACCCTGTCTCCCCTTTCCCGTCCTTCTTCTCCCCACCATCTCTTCATTTCTTCTCCCAGCCCCTCTGTCTCATGCCCCTGAACCTAGATACCAAGCATCTGACCCAAGCTTGAGATGCCCATCGCTCTGGCCTCCCTCAAGATGGACAGGTCTCCCTATTAGGAGGGAGAATTTAGAAGTCACAGTGTTCTTGGACGCTTGCTCTATATCCACGCTTCTTTTCGCTGAGAGAAGAGGTATATATGCACAGAGGCCCCTGCTCTGGGAGAGTTGACACTAAAATTTACACATCCAGTACTTAGCCCTAAACCCAGACAACTGACAGACACATCCAGTAAGGGTGCGGAAGCCCAGGAGGCGGCTCAGCTATGCACAGAGGTCTGGGGTGTCAACTTGCTGTGACTCTTAGGCAGGCCATCCCATCCATGGGTTTGCCTCCTCGCGCATGTAGTTTTGGGGGTGGGGGGCCTGGCTGCAGAAAGCCCTTTGAACTCTGGTCCTCAGTAGGTACTAAGGTCCTTAGGGGAAGTTGAGCTATAGCCCATCCACTTCCTGTTTCCTGCTCAGAATGAGCCACCCCAGGTCTAGCCAGCCAGGGCTTACTGCTCCTGTATGAAAGTCCTGTCTCCACCTAAGTCCCCAGCTGTCTGAGAAAACAGTGTCAGGTGACCAAGATGCTCCAAGCCCAGGGCTCTAGCCATCAGAAATACAGTTCTCCTCCAAAAAAGAGCCATTCTTGGCTGCATAGCCTCAGCTTCCTTTCCTCTTAGGGCATCTTTCATCCCCAGGCCCTACCATGGAGCTCCAGATGGGAGCAAGTGTCCCCATGAAGGTGCCTTCCTGTAGGACAGTGGCCACCCCTGAGCCAGGTACCACAGCAGAGACCTCCACACTTTTTACAGGCAGCTGACCCAGGCTAGTGAGGATCTGCTGGTTTTGGCATTCTGAATACCTTTCTCCTTATTTTCCTGCCTCGGTTCAGTCTTGCTAACAGAGTCTACCCTTAGAGTCACAGATGTCCCCAGTCTACTTCTTAACCCTCTCCTCCCATTGTCCCATTCCATCCTATGGCATCTGTCCTTTGCATTGCTTAGGGTATGGGTGAGGTGGGGAGGGGTGCTCTGGGTTGCTCTGTCTTTGCCTCCTCCCCCTCCCCCCTTATCTCTGTATAGACTTTCAAACATCTTCCAAGTGAATTAAGCATCTGTCCCTACCACTCGACACCACCACAGGACCTGCCAGGGACCCACAAGGCACCCTGAAACAAAGCAAAAAAAAAAAAAAAAAAAAAAAACAATAAATTTGTTTCCCACAGCTTGGTGTGTGGCTGCTTGTCCGTCCATCCACTGGGCACCTTCAGGCACAGACCTTCCCTGGAAGCAGATGGAGCAAACCTTCTCAGCCCAAGCTGGGGAGCAGCTCTCGGGCAAAGGGGGCATCGTAACATGCCAGGGGCTTCCATAAGTGCTGTTAACTGATCAGAATGGACTGAACATGATAGGCTGTGCTTCTTGGGGACAAGTGACTGGCTGTCCCCTGAGCTTACATCAGCATAGCTGCTCGCTGATGATACCCACAGCCCCTGAGGCATGCTCTGTCTGATCCCAGCTGAAACATAACTGCCTCCCAAGCCACTAACTCCTGGATTTAGGAGCTAAAATAAAATCTCTGGGAACAGACATCCTGATTCAGCCCTTGTGGTACAGGCACACGCAGAAGGAACAATGCACTGGACTGTGTGGCTGCCTCAGTTTCCCCCAAAACACTAAGCCCTTCAGGAACAATGCTTTTTGTCAGACCTGTCCTGGGCAGACTGACCACACAGCACAGGAGACAGCCACCAGCCCCTCTACTACCTGGGCCCAAAGGCTCCTCCTGAGTGCTGAGGTTGACTAACCCTGGTCACCTCAGATTCAGCCCCGTCCTCCCTGCCTCCCTGGGAGCTGTGTGCATGCGCACATGTGAGCTGTTTTCCTTTCGGTTCTCTTTCACTCAGGAGAAGCCAGTTTGAAGCAGCGTCCCCCAGCCGGCAGCCCCTTGTGTCTCTGCATCCACACACTGCTCTGAAGATGGTCATTGAGAGTAGTTGATGGCTTTTCATGAAACCTGATGAAATGCCCAAGACCAAAGAAGCCCACAGCAGCAGGCGCTCTTAGAAGCCCTGTCCTGTATCTTGAGTCTTCCTGTGCCCTCTGCTCTCCTAGCATTCTTAGGGCCCTGTGCTCCATCCTCGCAATGAGCCCCAGACCCTGGGCAGCAGGGCAGTGAGTCCTTGAGGCTACCCACCATGTTTGCCCAGAGTGACAAAAACCCCAGCATGCCGCCATAAATACAGCCACTTTATTAACATGCACCAAGAAGTAGGGAGGAGGTTGGCAGGGACACTCAGGAATACGGGCCGTCCCTCCCATCTAGCACAGGAACTCTGAGAGGGGATAGTGGCACTGATGCCATAGGGAAGGGTACCTTCAGTACTTCGAGAGACAGGGCAGCCTGGGCTCCTCAGCTGACCCAAGGCCCCTCCTTACCCAAGTCAGGCAAAGAAAGGAGACTTTCTCCCTCCTGTGTCACCTGCAAGTCACCTTGAGAGGTTTCTGTCACATCAGAGTTGGGTCTGGAAAATGGGCAGGTACTGCCTACTCTGTTTCCTGGCCTCTGAGCCCTCTGGGATGGGCACAGACACAGGATCCTGGGAATGTGTACAGCTTCCTGCAGCAGGGTGGCTCCATCTGAGAAGGGGCTTGTGGGCCCTGGAGGCTCTCACCCAGGGCAGAGACAAGGCCACAATCTCAAAGTCCCTTCTTGTCAGCTGTGCTCCAAGTCACATCTTCACAGTCCAGAGTCCCCCACAGGACGGGTGTCCAAGGAGAGCCCCAGGATGGCTTACGTCTCGGGGGCTGCAGCAGCAGCTAGGAAAGGGAAGGCCTGCAGGAGCGGCAGCAGGCTTTGCTATAGTACCAATGGCCACAGAGGTTCACTTTGATGGCCAGTGCACAGTTGGTGCCTGGCTGGTCCTGGCAGCTGTCATCTGGAGATGGGACACAAAACAAAGGGGAAGGATGACATGCCAGAAGAACAGCCCCCAGGATCCCCAGTTCTTGCCATAGTATCCCCACGAAGACAGGAGCTCAGTAAGGACAGCCCAGATGTCCCATTATGAACTGGTCAACAGAAAAGCCCCTCAGTCTTGGTCCACAGGACCCCGGCTACTAGAAGCCTCCATGTTCATCTCAGTCATCCCTATCCTGATCTAAGCCCCTCTTGAGGAAAATATGGATCCCCACTAAGTGATTTGATCTCATCACCTGAGGAGCAAAACCCTAGATTTGAGAGAGTCCCTCATCTCCTCTGAAAAATCCAAACCCCTCTAGGGCCTGAGTTCCTCTCCCCTGCCTCAGTATTCCCGAAGTAGAATTCACTTTCTCCTATGTTTGAAGAGTGGACTTTGACTATCTTTCCAGGTGCCCAAGCCAGAGACCATGTCTGAGACTTTCCTGCCTCCTGGGAGTTAACAGCTGGAGCTCAGACAAGGTCATTTTGGTCCCTGGTCCCACAGCTTCTGCAACCACATTTTAAGTCAGTGCCTTTTGCAATGCACAGGTCTCTGTGTGGGTTCCCTGAGCCCCAGCTAGGCCATCCCCCTCAGAGAAGACCTCTTCTGTAGGCACACCTATGTGTCTCTGTAGATGCTTCCCTGAGTGATGTCTGTTAGTCCTCTAGACCCTGGCTTTGAGCAAAACTCCTCTAGACACCCATGCCCTGTGCCCAGCCTCTTCCTTCTCACCTGGGGGCTCTGTGGGACATGGCTGCAAGTCGCAAGCCTGTCTGCCAACAGGCTTTACCAGTGGGTCACATCCACGGACAATGTCGGTTCCCTGGTAACACTTCACGTCTCGCATCCTCACACCTACCCCACATGTCTTGGTGCACTGGTATGGGATAGAGAGACAGACAGACAAATAGGTGCATAATGAGGCTCCCCATAGTGACAGAAACAGGGAATCGAACCTCCCAGGACCCGTTCTTCTGCACCATAACCATCCTGTAAACACAGCAGTTCCTCTGAACCTAGAGCCTAAGCTGCAGCTGAGTAGAGTAGAGGTATCTGGGGAAAGGCACCATCTGGCTGCTCTGCCTCAGTTTTCCCAGCCTCACAGTGAGAGGGTGGCCCCTCCTGTGCCGACTATGACCTGCCGAGTGCTCAGGTTCCATCTGTCTCAGATTAGTGACACAGAAGGTTTGCCATGGACCAATCAATGCAACATCCAGAGCCATTACTCTGAGTCCAGATGTTCCCCTCAAAAAGCCTGCTGAGCTACCCAGAATACCAGGGACATCTGCTGACCCCAATTACCCTGCTATCCCCCTGCCAAGATCCTGCAGGCAGTGGTTCCCTGATGTAATGACCCCACATCACCCAGGCATGCCTGGGCTTGAGGTATCGGGAGGCCCCGGCCCCAGGCTCACCCCTTGTCTGGTTACCAGACACAGAGGAGCTGATGAAGGTTGGCATGAGGCCATTTGCCTGCTCACCCTCCCTGAGAAGAGGAGAGGCTGACTTGGCACAGGCAGAGAGGATACTTTGCAGTTGCAGATGCCCTAAAAATATGTGGGCTCCTGGCAGGTCCTAGCACCTGCTTGTCTGCCCCTGGCACGTGCATGGAACAGAACAGATAGATGGGCAAAGCACTGAGCTGATGCATCATGGGGGGGCAGCCATAGAGTATAGCACTGTCAGGATGGAGATGGCTCAGCCATTAAAGACTAGGTTCACAACCAGAAATATAAGAGAATGGCACCAGCCCTGCCAGGGGCAGAAAGGACAGACTCCCACATGTCTACCACATTGTTCCTAAGCATTCAGAGTTGACCTATGTAAGGCCCAAAGCCACAGGCAGCTGAAAACCCTGTGCCGCCCAGCCTGGCCACATGAGTCCTGTCCTCGGGCTGAAGAGGACCCAAGGTCCAGTTACTGAGGCTAGACAAGGAACCCCTCCCACCCCATGGGTGGTAGCCCTTCCTACTCCCACCCCAGCTACTCACTGCCTCTCTGTCTTTTACTAGCCTGTGAGTTGAGGCTACTCCCGAGCCCCATGTCTAATGCCTCTTAAATTCTACCCCCACTTTGCAAAGCTCTCTCAACATCAGTTTCTTCCTCTCTGTCACTGGAAAAGAGATGAGGAGACAAGAGCTGGGCCACAGCTGCCCTCGGTGACCTCTGTGGCAACAGGCAAGGGCTCTGTCCTTGCTTCAAAGATGAGTGCTCAGCTCTGTCCTAATCAGGACAGCTTGCTCTCCAGCCCAGGCTCAGTGTCAATCTACAGCTCAGGTTCTGCCTCCTGTGTGCTGTCTCGTGTCCCTTAGCCATGCCTCAGCCAGTCTTATTACCCTCTATATCTACAGGAACTGGACTATCCTTCAGAGAGTTCTAGACATACTTGCTGTTGGGATTCCGTAAACCCCACCCCTCACTTACCTGGTGAAAGCCAGGTTCCGCCCCAGTGACCTGACACTATAAAAAGGGGCTGCTTGACCCCTCCTCTCTCTCTTGCCTCTCTTGCTCTCCCACCCCTACCCCTCCTTTTCCCCTTCCCTTCCCCCCTCCACGTGCTCATGGCTGGCTTCTACCCCTCTACTCCTCTTTCTCTCTTCTCTCTCTCTCTCTCTCTCTCTCTCTCTCTCTCTCTCTCTCTGCCTCTACTACTCCTATGATTTGAATAAACTCTATTCTGTACTATACCATCGTGTGGCTGGTCCCTCAGGGGGAAGGGATTCCCAACATGGGCCCCCCAGAGGCATCTCCCTTACCCTCAGGCCTCGCCGTACCTCCATGGGCCATATCCCCCCACTCTCTTCATCCTTTCCCTAACATTGGTGCCGAAACCCGGGACGTCATCTTTTAACAACACCTGCTACCAAAACACACCACTTACAAGCTTCAACTTTAAGCCAGAAGTAACCAGACCAAGACAAGCCCACTAAAAGAGTTGCTGGGACACCCAGGTAAGATCAGAAAAGGCTCTGGCCAGCTCCCCTCCAACTAACCCAGAAGCATCCAGGGAGAGCACTCTGGCTGAGGCTGGGAGAAAGGCTTGATGGACATTGGCCAAGATGGATGTTCTGTGACAGGAACAGAGCCCAGGCCTAGTGTAAAGCACCCTCACCTGGGCTTGCTGGGTGCTCACCTCTGACCAAGGGCTGGTGTACCACTTGAAGCAAGGTCTCTCGAAGCACGTGCTTTCCTCAGGGGGCTTCCTCGCTAACCCACATTCAGGGCCACTGCGCATCTGAGGCTTCCCATTAGCCAGCTCCATGCAGAGAACTAACCGCTTTTTCACACCACGCCCACAGGTAGTGTTGCACTGAGAAGGGCCAGACAGAATGGGTCAGTGGTCAGAAGCCCAGGGAACCAGAACCTGGACCATCCCAGGCCTGGTGGTCAAGGATTGGTCAATGGTATGTGGTTGAATGTGTAAGCGTTTTAAGCTGGGGCATTGGCTGAGAATTCCTTGTTCGGTAACCATTTGGCCTCATCCAGATTTGATCAAAAGCAATTGGGCCCCAAACCATCTGTTTTGAAACAAATTGGCTAATGTAATTTGCCCAAGGATGATCAGGCCAAAATCAATTCTGCAGAAAGCAATTTGGCTCAAGATTTAGTTAATATTGGGCCTGACTGAGAGCAATTGTCTCTGAGAGCAAATGGCAAGTTGGTGACAATGACAGGTTGAGACAGAAGGCAAAGATCAGCGATTTCAAAAGGTCATCAAAGCCCCCCCCAAAATTGCCACCAGACAATACACCCTGTCTCTGGCTTTGTATTAACTAAAATGTCCCAAAGAGTAGACACAAGGGATGGGCAGACAGCCCTAGGAGAGGAGACAGAAATGGCTTTACTATCTTTTTGGCTTTTTCCCAAATAAATTATTAGTCAAATATTCTTCCTAGGTGTGTCATGAGTTCTTCCTTGTGACCAGCCTTTGACACTCAGGCAAATTCTCCCCCACCTCCTATGTGATCCAGAGAAAGGCCCTAGTCAAGCTCCTGGGTACTCACTCTCTCCCAGTCCTGAGCCAGCCAGTGTGCTGGGCAGTTCTTGTCCCCACAGGGGTGGATGGCTAGAGGCTTTGTCTCTGTCTGACACTGAGACTCAGGGACTACCCGTCCGTCGCTGGTCTTACAGTACACGTGCCTGATGGTGCGGCCCTGTCCACAACTCCCACTGCACTGCAAGAAGGAGCAAGGAGAGAGTAGGATAAGGGGGGCCATTGCACAAGCCCCCGACCTGCAGCATCCCCAAATAAAAGAAACAGCTTCCAGGGCAGTGTGCGAAGCAGTTCCCATGGTAACCAATTTTAAAATAACATTTCTATTCTAATTACAGAAATAACATGCTTGGTGCAAAAACACACACAGAGAAAAGCACAGCTCAAAAGGTCGCCTGAGCCCCCCCACACACACCAGAGAGGACCCTACCTTGCATATGAGCAGTTCTGTTCCAGATGAGAGAGACAGATGGAAATAGACAGGAAGGGAAAACAGGCGTGAGAGCCAGAGACAGGGAGAGAAAACGTGCAGAGGGCCAGGGAAAGGCATGCAGACAGATGCAGAGATAAGGAGAGGTGGAGACAGAGGTCATTAATGGGGTGGTGATGTCCACTCGTTTCTCGACAAGGGTTTGAGTCCCTAAAGGAGTGGAAGGGACGTTATTATAGTCTTGTCTTCACTCCAGATAGATGAGAAAGCTAAAGCAAAGCATAGTCCTCAGGTCAGGGTCCCATTTCTCTTCTAATTACAGAAATAGCTTGCTCCAACCTCTGAACCTTGCCCTCACCGGTCCCCAGTCTGAGACAGTCCACTGGCGGTCACAGGGAGGCCCTGTACAGTTCTTCTCTCCCACAGGCCTGGTGCTGGGGTCACACAGTTTCTCGTCCTCAGAACAGCGGATGTCTCTGGTCACCACGCTGCGCTCCCCACACTTGGCTGTGCACTGCAAGGAAGCCAGGGTGAGAAGCATCACGGCACATCTGTTCTCAGACACAGACCACCCCGGCGTCGGTAAGGCTCACCTCTGACCACTCAGACATCTCCCACTGTGGCCCACAGGCTGGGTTGCGACACGTCTTGCGTTCCTCCGGCCGTACAGCCTCTGTGGCTTCACAGAGGTCACTGTACACGGAGCTGTCAAAGCCAGGGGACAGCATCTTCCAGCAGCGCACGATGCGGAACTGATGGCCTTCACCACAGGTGCGTGAGCACTCACTCCAGCTGCTGGTCTCCCACCTGCCTCAGAGTGAGGACAGCCTCAGTGGCTCCAAATCACACTGGCCAAACCGGACCAGAGGGAGGTAAGACCAGCCAGTGTGGGTTGTGCCCAGGTTAACCCTGTGTTATACAACACTAAGTGAAATGTTGAATCAATATCCTGCAAGTGTCTATAGCTTCAGGGACTTGGCTACCTTCACCTACACTCACCCCCGGGCCTTGTTCCTTTGTCCATTCTGTTCCCTGCTTCATGTCTTTCCATTCTTTATTTCCATCCACATTTGCCATCCTTTATGTTCATACTCCAGTGTCCCAGAGCCCCAGGCCTTGCTTGCCCTGCTGGGTCACACAGATGACTGTGGCCTCCTCTGGACAAGCTGGATCAAAGCGTGTGAGTCTAGTTGTTTACCCAGAGAAGGGCCTGTCTGGTGTGCGGGATGACCACCCATCTCTACCTTCCATACTGGTAGGGGTATGAAAGACTGGGGTCCTCCATGCAGGACCTCTGAGAAGACACACTTGGAGAAGAGTGCTCTACATAGGAACAGACCACATAAAGGAACAAATGTCCAGATATAGCAGCCAGAAGAAAAGAGGGAGTGTGGTCATGCTGGGGAGCAAGAAATACATGGCTCCTTGGAAGTGACACCCAGGCCCTACTTGTGCCTTAAAAACAGGAGACATGGGGCTAGAAAGATGGGACCCCACTCATATTCCAGGGAGTAATTCTCCTTAACTTACAGAGATTCTACTTGCACAGGTCAGCCTCCATGCAAAGAGAACCTTCTAGTATAGAGAGAGATGCAGAAGAAAACCTATGGTGCAGTTTAGTGACCATCCTGGTGCTCTGCTCTGCACAGCCTCACAGCTCAGCTCACAGCAGAGCTGTAGAGTGAACACACGCACACACCCACACACCCAGCTTGGTGCTCCAGGACAGGTACCTGGGCTGGCACTCCCTCCCGGCGCAGAATTCATGGACAGGCTCAGGACGGGTCAGGGCATCACAGTAGCTGTCGTCCACTTCAACACCATCATAGCGAACACACATGGCATAGGTGGACATGACCCCTAGATTCAGGGAAAGAGAAGGGTCTGTAAACTGTGGTTGACAGGAAGTGCCTTGGACACCAACAGGAACAGGGTTAGCCTTGTGATCTTGGATGAACCACGTGATCACTCCAAGATCTGCTTCTTTGGGTTGGAGGATGGTGAAAGGTCTGTGGGCCGAAGTCTGAGGATCAGACATCTTTTCTTTGCCAAGCCCCTCCAACCCAGCACAGGCTTGCCTTCCACAAACCTAGATGGATCTTACCGAGGCAGAGTGGGTTACAGCCAAGAACCCTAAGGAACATTTGTCTGACAAAGCCCATTTATGGCAGACAAGCAGGCAAGCAGGTTGAAAAACCAAGCCATTGCAGCAAGACAGCCTGCCTCAGACGTCAACTTAGGGGCCTCAGCTCTTACTGAGAGTCTCCAACAACAGCACCTCCAAATGCTTGTGTGCAGGTTCTCTAAAGGGCAATCACCCCTGCTCTGGAGCAAGGTGTACCAGTATTTTGCTCCGCTGGGGAAGGCACTGTGTTTGAAAGAAGCTCCTGAGGTTTTCAGTGGTTCTACCTGTCCAGGGGTGTCTGAGCCTCAACATCCTCTGCTGCTCCAAACTCCCTGGACGGAACATGGAGTCTGAGGAGAATCTGTACATGTGTTTTGTTGTTTTGTTTTTCCCATGAGGGCCAAACCAGGCTGCAATTACTGGTTCTTCCCCTGCCACCACTGGTCTGTGCAGCCATCAGCCTGCTGGAGGAGGCTGGGAGCCTCCTAACCAGGCTTAAAACAGTTCAGGCCTCAGAGACACTAGCTCTGGGACGCAGGGACATACAGACAGGGTTGGGGATTTGTGCAGCTGCCCCAAGGCTGTGCTTTGGTTTGTCATCATGAAATGGAAATACACAGAAGAAAATCCAAGTCCCACCTAGCAGAGCCACCAGATTTGTCATGGCCCCAGACTGCTCATTTCCAGAATGGGAAATTTCCAGAAAGCCTACAAGATCAAAATGTCACTTTTTCCTTACACCTGTCTTGAGTGGAAAGTTTCTCAGAAATTTCTTGACCACACAGTTCTTGCCTTGAGATGAAGTGTGCTTTGAGCTCTGAGATATGAAGTAGGCAAGACCATTCTCAGTAACAATCCTCCCAGTTCCTTTAGCTCCTGGGGAGCTATGCTGTGCTCTGAGGACTGAGAGACAGTCTAGCCATACCCTGAGTCCCAAGCTGGCATCCACACCTGGCAAACCCACACCGTGGCCTTGCCTCTTCAGCATGGCTACAGTTTACACGTCTAACTTAACAGCAGGGCCTTCCAGACTAGTGAGGTTAGGGCGGAAGGGGCTGAATTGTCCGCAGTGCGGGCCCCTCCTCTGTCCTCTGTCCTGTGTCACTCAGATGGGTCAGTGCCTCTTAAGGTCACAGGAGCCTCTCTACTTCTGACATTTGTCTAAGACAACGCTCACCCCTTCCCCACTATCAAACCTGTCCTATTTCCTTTCTCCCTGTGTCCTGCTCTGCACTGTGGGCCATACAGAACATCCCCGTTCCTTGTCCTAGTCACTGTCTAAGTGTTGAAAGACAATTGTGTCATGTTGTCCCTAGAGACATCCCCTACCAGGGCCCATTCATCAAGTGCCTTGCCACCAAGACTGCCTCAACCTGGAGACATCTCAAATGATGTCACCTCCCTAGCCTCCAGAAAGTTTCCATAGTCACAGCACATGGTAGGTTCCACAGCCAGGATGGCTTGAAGGAGCCATAGCATGCCCACACCCGGCTTCAACAGGTTTCGAGAAGCAGAGGCCACACATCTGCTATAAAGTTTGGTCCTGACAACCCATCCCTATGAAAGGCAGGTCTCCGGGTTCATCTGTCTGGAGCCAATGGAGCAGCCTCTGGGTAGGACCAGCTTCACTCTCACCTCAGAGTCCCACAGCACAGCGGTGGCAATGGTGTCCACTGGCTGAATTCACCAGGCAGATGGTGCCTTCCCATTTATCCCACAAGAACCTTTGCCATGGCTCATTCTAGTCATGGGCAGAAACCAGTAACAATTCCAAGGTGTTTGCTTCCAATTTGTTAGGAAGAGGTTAGGTGGTATTGTGTGATTTCAGTCAGGGCCAATATGACCAGAACCTCAAAGCTGAAGGCCCCCATCTTTAAACTAAGCCCCTCTCCTGAGATGTCAGAGGATAATTAGGGCCAATCAGTGGGGCCTGAGCCTGATTTTCACCCAGGATGTCATGAGAACAAGGATGCTTTTGTGACCCCTTCCCCACTCCTGCCATCCCACACCACCTCCCAGATTAAGAAGTCAGGCAAGCTCCCTGGGGGGTGGCTTGGGACTGCCCTGGTCACCATGAAGGTAGACTCAGAGGAGGCGATGCGGTAGTCCCTGTCTCAGTACCTGTGGTGCATGTAGCACTGCAGGGCTCATGGGACGAGAGTTTCCACCGGTACATGTCAGCCGGGCTCACACCTTGCTTGCGTGCCTTGGGTCTGGTCCTAAAACACGGTCAAACAGAGTGTGGTGAGAAAGCTGAGTACCTGCAGGCTTCACTCTCGGGTGGCTCAGTCCTCCTCTAAGACGCACTCTCCTTAGAGATACATTTTTCCTGGGCTCCAGTGAGTACCCTCTATGAAAGCCAGGGCTCCACACTCTGGATCAGAAAAGGAGACATATATGTTGTCACTGAGAAGACATGGACATTTCCCATCTCAGGAACTGAAACGTCTTCACAGAGGCAATCTGTTCTTCAGGGGATCGCTGAGCAGCGGGGGACTCACCAGCGTTGTAACCACTCCAGAAGGAATCTCAGAAGGCCCTTAGGGGGCTGAGGTCTCCCACAATTTTCCCGAGCCACCTCCCTCACTAGGGGTTCTAATAGATGGGGACATCAGTCACTCAGCTTCCAGTTTTCAAACTCACAAAGTCCAGCTGCAGGAGGGAGAGGAGTGACCTAGCCCCTCACGGCAGCTCGGGTCAGTGATGGCTGCGCAGGCCAGCTGACGGGAAGAGGCACACTGGGGGCCAGCCAGCTAACAGCTCTGATTCTTGGCCAGAACTCTGGTGGCCACAGCCAAGTATTGTTAGGACTGTTAGCTTCTTTGAACCAGCCTCAACACGCTCTGTGCAGGCTCTTTGGGACTATGCAGAGGGAGGAAGTCGCTCCTGCTCTGTCACCTCCACTCAGAGTGTCTGCTTCAAGACATAGTCACTCAAATAAGAACCCAGTCCCTGAGTCTCAGAACCCCTGGAGCCACAAAGAGCAGTTGAGACTTGAGACGGCAGCCCCATCACTGCCATCTCAGTTCCCTCAGGCTGCATAGCCCAGGACTTGGGCTATAGTTCCTCAGAACTAAAAGGGGCTCGCTAAGGGCTGCGCACCACTGCCTTGCATAGGACTTAAATGGACCAGTTTCTTTCCTGGGGACCACAGTCACTGGAGGACTGTGGGTGTTATAGGCCATTACATTCTAAAAGCCATTCTGGGTGAATCTATGGTAGAGACATCTGTCGGGACTGTTAGTCAAGTGGGTGAGAACTACGTATGTGTTTGGCTCAGATTGGCTCTTGTTTCCCAAGAGAGTGCTCTGGAGATGAGCGCTACCCTGCTGCCCCGATAGCTCATCACGCTCTGAGAACCCAGGAAATGATCTACCAACGGGAGCCACAGTCATGAGTTTACTGATGCGATTCCATGAGTTCTCAGGGGAGGGGGAGGGTAGAAAGGAGGGAGGCTAGAGCCTGGGCCACCTCTCCTGGGGCTCAAACTGGTTTTTGAACCAGGCTCTGTGCAGGGAAAGTTCTACCCTTCTCTTTGCTTATAAACAAAGCTTTAACACAGGGCAGGGAGGTATCTCAATACAAAGGATCCTGGCCCTGAGTTCCCAGTGGGACCCACTTACAGAACCAACTCTCAGGGGGTGAGAAATGGGGAGAAGAATCAGTCCTTACAGCTTGGCCCAGACAACATCGGAGCTGCCTATGCCCTGACACTGTCTTGATCAGCCTTACATTCCTCCCAAGAACAAAGAGGGAGAAGCTGTGCTCGGTGTGGAAGCTTCCATCTTTATGTAATTACACACTTCTCTGCCACAGCCTGCATGACTCATCCCTGACTCAAGAGCTAGCCACCAGGTTCAAAATAACCCTTTGGATTTTAAGCCCTAAAGGTATTTCTGGAGGGGCTGTCTACGCCCACTCTCTGCACGTGTGGAGTGCCGGTTGCCGCTGAGATCACAGCGCAGCACCTGTCAGGTTTTCTTGCTGGAAGGTGTACCAAAAGTGTCGCACCCTGGAAGCCATCACCACTCCAATATGGAAGGGCCCTTCCCTCAGCTGTGATGGTTTCTGAGGTACCAGTGGCCACTGTTTTTTGGGTTCTTGCCCGGTGCCTGGCGGAACACAGGATCCTGAAATCCCCAGAGAGCAGAAGCTATGAAATGACTGTTTGTTTATAAATGAACCAGAAATTCTCTTCCTACCGCCCTCCAGGCTTCAGAGAGGGATGTATGCCTTTGCATCCCAGACGCCTGTTCCCAAAGTGTCTGGTGACAGCCCCTCCCGGAATTGTTTGAAGCCTCTCTAGAAGATGAAAATAGCCCTTCCTTTCTGGGCTGTCCCTTTGATTTCACCCGCTCCCAGAGCAGACTCAACTTCCTGTGTTTGGACAACAGGCTGAGATGTGGCTATTTCGGCTTGGTAGTTTCCCCCATGGCCTCAGCCGTTATCTCCTCAGACCATCTTTGGTCCCCACCAGCAGCATCCTTTGATGGCAGCCAGTTGGGCATCTCACTGAGCTGCACTTTTCTGAGAGCTGACAACCTGTTTTAATGACTTGATTCTGCGAATCCAGTATCCCACAGGGTTCCAGGTCAGAACAGACCAACACTTGGCAATGTGGCTTCGGGACTCTGGACCATGTGGATGCTCGTCCCCCTCAGCTCCTTCCCAGGAGCCTAACACTAAGGGTAGTTGCGAGCGCTCCCTGCTCTATGCATTAAAAAAATGTTGAGCTTATCCCAGCATCAGGAGTCTGTTAGCAACATACTTCTAGCATGGTGCTGACCTTGAGGACATTTAGACCTGAAGACATTTAGATCATCAATCTTTGAGAAAGATGTTACAGTCAGAGCCCATAGCCTCATGTCAGATTCACTTATCCATGCTTTCCCACTTACCTCCAGGTCCCTGGACCTTCCAGCCAGATCTTCCCACAATGACTCCTACTCCATGAGGCTATAAGCTGGGGCAATGAGAAGTGGCCCTTACCTCGCCTTCTGAGTCCTGTTCCCAGCCAAGCTGGGGAGGCTGGCGCTGGAGTTGGGGAATGGGGCCTCGGAGGAGGTGTTGATCCTGTCGCTGCTCAGCTCCAGGTAAGACCCATTGATCAAGTAGGAAGCAGGTCCCTCATTCTCCTCATAATCCACATAGAGGCTCTCAGCTGGAGAGCTTCTGGGGGCGCCCTGGGCAAAGATGCTGTTCATGGTCTCATTGAGCGAGAACTCTTCTGAGTCAGAGCCTGTGCCCAAGAGCTGATCAGAGATGGTGTTGGCTGAGAGAAGCTCATGGGAGGTGAAATGTGCACTGATCTCCCGCTCATCCTTGTCCCCTGAGAGAGCTCTCCCAGTGGCATTGTGCTCTGCAGAGAGACAGGTGTTTCAAAAGCCATGCAGACAATGTGTTGGTTGGCTCTCCTCCTACACCTTACTGTGTGCTTCCCATGTAAACTCATGGGGCAGGGGAGAGCAGGAGCCTCCAGGTTCTTCATCAGACACAGTTGGCCAATATCGAATGATAGGAAACCCAATGGCTACTGCAGATGGTTGGGCAGTGTCCCCCAAAGCCCAGGCTCAACTGGATGCTCTGCCTCAGACCTAGTTTGGAAAGAGGCTCTTTATAGGCTTGTGAAATAATACAACCTGGATTCAGGGTGAGTCTTCAATGACTAGTGCCTAGCTAGGAAGAGAGAACACAGACAGAGAGAAGCATGTGTGAGCCTCAGCCAGGGCCCCCAGCAACATCCATTAGGCCCAGTGTTATTCAAGTGAGCCGCAGGGCAGACCAGCTGCCCTTGGCTTCCAGGTCCACAGGGCAGAAGAGCTGGCAGATCACCTCCTCTCTCTCAGCCCACCTCTTCCATCAGAGCGGGACAACCATATATGGCTCGCCCTCTGCAAATGCGGGGTCTACATCCTAAGAGTCAGGGGGTGAAGGATCCAAATATTTTGAAAAAGAGTTTTATATTGGCTGGGTCTTTAATGCCAGCACTGGGGAGGTGGAGGCAGAAACAGATGGATCTCTGTGAATTTGAGACCAGCCTGGTTTACCAGAGCAAGTTTCAGTCTCACAGGAGGAGGAGAAGAAAGGGGAAGAGGAGAAGGAAGAGAAAAGGGGGGAGAAAGAATTACATCTGTATTAAACCAACTTTGATGGTTAATATTGATTGTCAACTTGACAGGATCAGAGATGCCAAGGAGACAAGCTTTCCACACTTGTCTGCGAGGAATGATCTAGATCCGGTCGGTTGAGGAGGGAAGACCCACCAGACCTGTGGGCAGCACCATCCCATGTAAAAGGAGACAGTGAATTCTCTCTGCTTCCTGGCTGTGGATGGAGTGTGACCAACTGCCTTAAGCTCTTACCACCGCAGTGGAAGGTATTTCCCAGGACTGGGAGCCAAAAACGAAAACTCCCTTCCTTCCTGGGGTTACTCAGTCAGCATTTTGTCAAAGCAGAACAAGACAAGTAACTAATCCACTGATGTACAGGTCCCGTCTGGTGTCACCTTGTCATGACTCGTGTTGCTACCCACAGTATACACACTGCATCGAGTACTGGGGTCAGCTGTGATGACCAATGAATGTTCTATGCAAGTACACTACTGGATACAGGGGTTTGAGAAGCTGAGAATGTTGGTCTCCAAGAGGACCCTATGATCAATCTGGAGATGTAACTATGACCGTATACCTCCAACTTGACACTCTGCCTGCCCAGAGAGATGTGCAAGCAACTGGAAATTCTCCTTAGCCTTTTCTGCAGATTTCAAAGAAGGCCAACACTTCCTTCCCACTTGAGGCCTCTGCACCTTGGAGAGAGCCCAGGCCTTTCCCATACCCACTTTTCTTCTTTCTCACCTTGGAAGCCCTTGCCCCTGGGAGGTCCCTCACAGACCCCACCGCTGGATTGCTTGCACACGTCGTTGGTCTCCTGGCCTCTGCTGGAACCCAGCTCCACCTCAGGGGCTGGAGGCTGAAACAGCTGGCTGTTCAGGTCCAGCCTCTCTGAGGAGGTCTGGCGGTAGAGTGAGCCATTGTGCTGCATGAAGCCCAGCAGCCTGGCACTATCCAGCTCCTGCCGCTCGGTGCTCTCGGTGCTCTGGGAGGCTGCCTCGGAGAAGCTATAGTACACAGGCTGCAGGTGGTGCATGTGTGGTGACTGCAGCAAGGTATACTCGAAGGTGATCGACGGGCTTTTGCCGTTCTGGTTCCACACCTGGGAAAGGAGAAGAAGTAAGACCCGGCTTCTTCCTCACTCCTACTTAACACCAAAAGACCCTTGAGACCAAGCAGCCCTGATTACATTTGAGTCTTTCCCAGGAAATCATTCCTGATCCAAGAATGTGACCTCATGTCCTAGGACAGTTGTTCCCAGAGACCATGAATGAGGCACAGAAAAAGAGGCAGAGGGGCAGGTCACTTTGAGGGCAGAAAATGGGGGACACACTGCATGTCAGTGCCATCATGGGCCAGAAATCCTAATAGAAATCCTAATAGGTCTCGTTGTATCTACCCAGGACTTCTAGGGCCACTAATGAGGTACTAAAATCCAGACCATGCCCCCTGTTCAGTACAGCATTGAAGGGTCATCTGGTCATGGGGCTACTGGGACATACTCAAGGCTTCCACAGAGACCACAAGTGTGAAGTCCCCTAGGCAGACTTCAGTGCCTTTGCTCAAAGTCACTCCCTTAAGACAGTAGTGGATTTGGCAGCAGGATCAACTATTCACGGGACCATAGAGCGGCCTGGCTAGAGCACAGAGCACACCAAGGCCCTGGACAAGCCATAGCAGGACACCAAGTAGACAAAAAGTACCACTCAGATGACATCTCAAAGCTGTCTAGGGACAGGATCAGGGACTATGGACTTCCCTGGAGAAAGCTGACAAAGAGAGCCTGACAATCAGGCTAACCAGATTGCTGAAGGTGTGGTCAAGAAACTCTGATGCTTGAAACTTCGGGGCAGAAGAGGCAGGAGAGGGGAAGAATGAACCAGGGTCAACTTCTCACCCTGCTGGGTCTGCTCCATTGGACTGAGTTAGGCTGCGGCAGTGGGACCCAGTGCATAGAGAGGTTTTCGTCAAGATAACTAGGAATAGTGAAATCTCGGCAGCTAAAGCAGCCTTAGGAGAGATGGGCATAGAAAGCTTTCCTTCCTAAACTTAGTCTTTGTCCAGGTCTTACCTGGTCTCTCCTGACCATCAGACCAATGGATCTGGTAAGGTTATGTCCTTCAGCCACCAGAGAATTCTTAGAGAATAGACAGTTCTTCCTGGGCCTTCAGGAGAATCACGGCCCACCGGGAGCAGGCACTCTTACACTCTAGAACAACATGCTGGCCTCCTACCAGGGAGGGTGGAGTGAATGAGGCCCGCACTGAGTGCAGGCGCAAGAAAGATCATTCAAGAGAGGACAAATCACTGGTGACCACTTCTACCAGGAAGCCCCAGACATTCTGTTAACTGGTGGGTGGCCAAGCGACACCAATGTCATTTAGAAAGACAATGTGGGACATTCTCACATGACAGGGCTGGTGGCAAGGGGTGATGGCAAGTTCTGGACTCTCCAGCAGCTGTAGATAGGAGAAGGCCTTGAATCAATAAAGATGAGCAACAGAAAATAGTAACAGAGTGGCTCATTTGGTGTCTCAGTAGAGGTAAGCTCACTTGCTGGGTAAGCATGAGACCATGAGTTCAAAACCCCAACACCCATGTAAAACCTGGTACTTCTACAACACAACTTTTGGGGTAGACAGCTAAGAAGACTCCTGGAGCTTGATAGCCAACAACCCTAACTGAAGTAATGATCTTCAAGCTCAGTGAGGGACCCTGTCTAAGGAGAATAAGGCTAGTGAGGACAGCCCCTGAAGTCTTCTGTGGCCTCCCAATGCATTCACACACACACCCTCTCTCTGTCTCTTCTCTCTCCTCTCTCTTCTTTTTCTTTCTTCTTCTTCTTTTTCTTTCTTCTTCTTCTTCTTCTTCTTCTTCTTCTTCTTCTTCTTCTTCTTCTTCTTCTTCTTCTTCTTCTTTTCTCTCTCTCTCCCTCTCTCAGTGTCTCAATGGCAGTAGGAGTGACAAGAGACACAAATAACAGAAAAAGCACCCCACACACCTTGGGAGTGGACACATGGGCTAAAAGCAGTCCTTCTAGACTGAGATAGGCCAAGTTGGAGGGAAAGGAGGCAGAAGCATCTGTCCAGGCAAGGTTATGATCCTTTCCCCCATTTTTTGAACAGTTTCTAGGCACTAAAGGACAGAGGAACCCACAGTTCTCTTCTGAATGACCAGCAACTGTCTACTTACTCAACTGCTGCCTGGAGAGAAGGCTGGGCACTCCAGAGCCAGGGCTGAGTCGTCATTGTTGACTGTGGACCCTGACTGCCATGGTTGTTGTCCTCATCACAAGCATCTGGATTAGTAGTGACCAGAAGGATGACCCAGGTCTGGCCAGGAATGTGTCCACTGGGTCCCTCATCCCCAGATGCATCAGTTATGGCCACGGCCCTCTATTGGCAGTGCTAATAATTAAGCACCCCTGACATCCCCAAGAGAGCAACTCTGAGATACCATGGCCTCCTCCTAGACTGTCACAGATGTCAGTGCCATGCATCAGGACCTCAAGGACAAAAGAGCACAAAACATACCCCACATTCAATCACATAGCTCACGTTGCCTGACAATGATAAAATGACCCAGTGATCTGTCATTAGAGTACACCTGAATGCAGTAAGCCCAACCAAGTGGTGGCCCTTACTGAGGTTTGTACAGATGTGGTGACTTATCTAGAGCACGTTAACATGGCCCTGGGTTGAGCACATTTGGCTCAGATGTGGTAAGTAGTCTCCTTCTATCCCTCCAAGAGCAGTTTCCATCTACCTGGGTAAATCAGCATCTATACACAGCTGTGCTGCAGTCACTCTGTAACTCAAAACAACAGGACCGTCCTACAGGGCAAGACTGTGCTGGTTCTGTAGCTTCTGCCTCTACCATGAGCAGGAATTCTTGAGGTAGCTCATTCCACCTCTAAGACCATCAGTCTAGTCTACACAGCAAGCGACTTCAAATGCTGCCTATGCTTTTTGGAGCCAGGTAGAGAAGGCTCTATAGAGACCCACTTGGGTTGCACAGCCTGCCACTGGGCTGCAAGAATAGCAGAGATGCTTGTGTGGGTATGTTATGAAGTGCAATGAAATCTCTGCATGTCCCAGAGATGTGTCCAGCACAACAGGGAAGCAGACAAGTGGCCTCTGCCCAGGCAGACCTGCAACTTACAGGTAAATGACTGTATAAACCTCTCCAGGTTCTGCACCTACAGTGTGAGGTCATAGAACACACTGTGGTGGGATCCCACTGTCCCGAAGACAGGTGGCAGGTCTTAGAGAATGTCAGAACTGCTCATCTCTGTAGCCATGGATCTGGAGTGACACCCTACAGTGGCTTGAACTTCTTGATACCAGCTGTGGAAAAAAAACACTAGCTGCACAACAGGTCCGAACTCTGCCCTGACTGCTGTTCAGAGCCCTGAGAATCCAGGAGAGGAAGGGGCCAAAAGCAACCAAACACTGTAGTACCAGTGAAGGCAGTGTGGCCTTGATGGACAGAAAGACTCAACTGAATAATAAGGCCAGCCACCTGTCATTAGCTTTCCATGAGGTTCCCAATGATCACAGAATGGGCTGGCACAGAACAGCAGTACCAAATGAATGAATGAACGAATGAACAAATGAATGAGAAAGGGAATAAGCAAATGAATGGGCAGACGAATTAACGAATCAATGGTGCACAAAGTAAATGAAATAAAACCTGAGTGAGTCAATGAATGAGAAAGTGAACAGTGATTAGATGAATGGATGAACAACCCCTTGCCCCCACCACCGACTGCAGCAATATGGCTGCGTGTTGAGGGTCCCCAAGTCCCCACCTGTAGCTGGATTCTGGGAAGCCACTATCCATGACCCCTACCATTCTTGAAAGCCTGTGGCAAACGCACCATGACATTCAGGCCCTGGTTGGTGGGCCCCTGTGCCACTATATACTCGATGCCTGTCTCATAGACATCCATGGGCCGGCGGTACTTGACCACTGTACCAGCGATGTTGAAGTTCTTGGGACTGTCCACTTTGTAGTTGCCATTGAAGAAGTAGAAACCAGCTTCATCTGCAAGAGCTGAGAGTAAAAACCACTGAGTCCCATGGTCTAGACAGACTGAGCAAAAAGGAGAGAGACACAGGGAGGAGTCAGCATACAGGCTCCAAGAGTGGTGGCCAGCCTTGCCCTCCTTCTCCAAAATGACCCAAAGAGAGGAAATTCAATGTCACATGGAATCAGACAGACACTGTGCCTGGGGCCAGCATGTGGCCCTGGCCAGTGAAGGCCTAAGAGACACAAACACACTTTCCTATCAGTTTAAAACAAACAACCACAGGCCAGTCTGGGTGGTTGGAAGAGCCAACAGGGAAGAAAGGCTGGCCCTGCCCTTCTGTCTGTATCTGATGAGCCAAGGCCAAGTGGCCAGTCTGGACCAGGACAGGCTGTAGCCGTGAATAACAGGTACCAGCCAGACAGACACTAGACTAGAACGTACAACCTCGCTGGGATTCTGGTTGTGGTACCAGCTCCAGGTCTCAGCTAAGAAAGGGACTTCAGTACCTCATCCAGGGCCCACAGAGAGTGACACGTTAGCTGTCACTAGTGTGGGTAGTGTAAAGGGCTCTCCAGACTCTTTTCCTGGGACCACCCCAAGCTGACCATTCCTGCCTTCTTATTAGAAACAAAGGCATCCAGTGGTCTGACTTTACTGTAGCCCAATTAATCGGTTTACCCTGCTGGGTTTAACACCTCCTAGGGACACGATCAGGCAGGAGCAGAGTCTGCACACGCTCTGTCACTATTTTCCTTAAGTGGGTGACAAGATACTTTTGGGACATGGCTGGAGGCAAAGGAAAGCTAGACTCAGAAAGGAATATGCCCAGGAAACTCCAACAGCCCATTTCCCAGATGCCCCAGGGTCAAACACTGACCTGGGAGCTGGTCTTTCCTGAAGCTACAGGGGGGCTAAGTAAAGGTTTTCTGAGCCTGAGGGCTGGGGAAGAAAGGGAGGAGGCAGTCTCAGTGCTGGGGGACATTCTGTCTTCTAGAGGGTGTCCTTAAATCCGGTTCCAGGAACTGGCCCGCCAGAGGCACGAGCACCGTTTCCAAAGGCCCTGATGCAATCCAAGCAGAGGAGCCGGGGCAATTAATTTATTATCAGACAGACGCAACAAGCAGGACGTGTCTGAAAAATGCCTTTAACGTAATAGCGTCAGAACATAGCGTCAGGTCCAAGTCCGGCTGGGGCCTGGCTGTCCCGACTCGGCTTCCAGATCTGTGCCCAGCTCAAGGCCCACATCCAAAACCTGTTTCCTGACAGCAAGGACCTTCCTTCCTGCGGCTTTCCCAGCCCTTGGTATTTCCAGTGTCTGCTTCAAGAATGAGAACTTTGCAGCCAGCTCAGAAAACACACCGTCTCCTGGCCTCCCTGCAGCTAGCAGACAGCAGAGCCACTGGCCTGGCTGGAGGCCTGGCTCTCCATGCTCAGCCCACAGATGTCCCCAGCAGTATGGGCCTGGAGCCAGCCATGTGCAAACTTGCTGGGGTTGGGCCTTCAAATGCACTGGGAGCCTGGCAGGAGAGCCTGATGCTGGGCTCAGTCTTCAGGACACACACACACACACACACACACACACACACACACACACACACACATTGGGACTCTGGGAAGACTGAGGCTGAGTCTAGTTTGGAGAATTACTTCATAAGACAGCCAATGGCTCATGGGTAATAGTCCCTGCCCATATGGAGCTCCAGTCACCAGGTCACACACCACCCATCCAGACTGTCATCAAGATGGGGCCTCACCACTGGGACATGTATCTACAGCATGTCCAATGTAGCCATGTCCATTCTAGAGTGTCACCTCCCTTGGAAAACTGGGCATGGCCAGCATGCCACTACTGTGATCAAATCCTTCCTCGGCAGCTCATGACCTCAGACCTCAGCCCATCTCTCAGTGCTGTGGCTCACTTCTCTGATACATACTACCTCCCTGGATCTTTTTTTCACACCCCGGCCCTTGTCCATCACCTCTAAGAACAATTCCATACAGAGCATGACATCAGGGGCCCCCTTCCCAACAACTGCCTTCTGCTGCTGTATTGCCACCTGGAATGCACCATTCCCCAAGAAAGAGACCAAAGGTCAGGTGCCCTTCCCCATCCATACACATGCCTCTCAGTTTCACCTACACACCCAGCACATCTGCTGACTTCTTCCTCTCCACAATCTGGATATCTCGGGCGCCAGCTGGAATATGGGTCACCAAGGAGTAACCTGTGGACATAGGAACATATACGTAAGCAAAGCTAGGAATGGCAGGCCCATGAGGGAGCTGCCATTTCTCCCCTGCAAAGCCACTTCTGGGTGTCAGTGCCATCTCTGAGCTCTGGATAGGACATCTGCCTAGGGGTGGTTCCTACCATATGTATGTGGTCTCAGCTAGCCATGACCAACTGCTCAAGTCATCTGGAATGCTCACCCTTTTCCAGGGCTCTTGCCCAGGTGCACCCTTTCTCCCCAAGGCCATTGGCCTGCCCCTGCCTGCACCCCCAAAGGGACACGGTGACCTATAGGGACATTAAACACACTAAAGTTCATGGACTTGGGTCATGGCCTGCTTTATCACTGAGAATCGGGGCCTCGATTTTCTGAGTCCAGAGACAGCACCAACACCAGCACTATGTAGACATGATTATTGTCAAATTCCATCGTATCGTAGTATCTTGTTGATAGACGAGGCTTGATGTATCCATACGGAGAGGCTCAAATAGAAGCCGTCCATCCTACAAGGGCTACTGTCCACACGCCTGGGCTGAAAGAGAGCAGCCAGCTAGCTCAGACCCCGTCATCCAGGCAGGGAGCAGGAGTGGGGCAGGATAGGAACATGGCAGAAACGAACAGAGCCATCTCCTGGCAGGAGAGAGGACTCTCAGAAGGAAGGCTCCTTTCCTGAATCGCCCATAGTCCACACTCAAGCCACCCAGGGCCAAATAGCCCTGCCTTGGCCATGACCCTCTCTCCACCCTACAGGTCCTTAAAGACTCTGCCCTGACAGCGTCTCACACTGGGCTCCTTGAAAACCAGGGGTGAGCGGCTCTGATTTGTAGCACTGAGCCATGTATGTGGTGCACGCTTTCTCATTGTAGGAGACTGAGGGCAAAATGCCTGTGGTGAGAACAGGAAACAGGTTCATGAAGGCATGGCCTTCCAGAAGACAAAATGCTGACCGAGGCCTAAATGATGGCTTTGCTGAGACATGGTCTCTCCATGTGACACCGGCTGACCTGGAATTTGTTATGTAGATCATGGTAGCGTCGAACTTGCAGTTATCCTCCTGCCTCTGCCTCCCAAGTGCTGGGATTACAGGCATGCACCACTACACCTGGCTTTAATTTTTAAATTAACAAGTGGTTTATAAGACTCCTGAGCAGTTAACACTTGACTCCCATGAGCTTCAGGATACTGTCTGGCCTTGAACTCCCTTAGGGAGCCAGGACCTGTCAGGCAGATGTGTGGCTCTGCAGCTAGACCCCAGGGCCTTAGAATTTCGAGTCACCTTAACCTTTTACTCTCTCTGCAGGTTAGGGCAACAGTAGCAACAATTGCCTTGTAGCAATGTCCCCAGGTGTGAGTGAGTTAATAATGTTGGCCAGATCTGGCTCTGTGCCTGGTTGGGAAACACTCAGCAGAATTAGGGGGATCATTTTCACATCAGCCCCAGCCTCCTCAGAGGGAGCTCTATTAGGAGCCCTGTCTAGTGGACCTGTGGTATCTGACATGAGCTCTCAAGAAGAGGCACTTCCTGACCTCTGATTCCTAATTCCATCTCTACCCTGAGTCCAACAAAGGTGTATGAGTTGTGCAGGTAGGTGCTTGGGGGAAAGGGAGGAACAAGCAAACAGCCCAGCTTCACTATGTCCTGTCTTTAGCAGTCTCCAAGGCCGTCAGACTAGAGAGGCACTTAGCATACAGACACACACACACAGGGGAGGGCGAGGGAGGGAGAGAGAGAGCTGCTATACCTGCTGCTCCTTAGTCTTTCTCCCTAGGCTGCATGTCTATGTTTCCCTCTTGGTGGCCTCCCGTGGGACTCCTGGAACCCACAGTAATTCTGTGATCAGCCCTCATGCTGAGGCAACCAAGACTTGTTGGTCGGCCTCCTAGGCCCTCTGGTGGTCTCCATAGGATTCCCTTGCCTCCCTAAAGGAGCCTAAGCAGGCATTTCCTACGCTGGGCTTCAGTTTCCCCATCTGTTAAGTGGGTTTCAAGTTGCCCTCTGTAATAACAGCTTGACTCCACACACTTGTTGGGATACGAGAATGCACTTGGTTGAGTTCTGAGTGTCACAAGGGACACATGGAGGTCTGTCTCATGCACAGCTCCTAAACATAAGGCTCTGGCCAGATGCAAACACAATGTCAATAAACACAACACTAGAGAGGGGGATCTCAGGATGGGCCCAGAATCCAGTCAAGTCTCACATATGCCAAGACCCATGCCTCAGTTTCCCCTTCTGGATACTCAGCCCTCCCTGAAGGCTACCTCAGAGGTCGAACATGCACCCCATGCTAACTATCCGCTGGTGTGCTCGTGAAGTAAAAAGCCCCTTCACTGCTGTCGAAGGGAGTCTTACACCTCTGCCTGGGCCTGGGTGGAGAACGAAAGGACCCAGGCCATGAGAGGAAGTAGCCAGTACCTGGCATGGGAGGCAGAGATACATCAACCCACCCAAGCTGCCACACCGGCCCTTACCAAGATGATTGTCACCCTTTCGGTAGTTGCCCGTCACATGGGTGCAGCTGCTCCCGTCCCCCTGGCAGACACCACACTTGTCCAATGTGTGGGTGGAGAAGAGCACTCCATCACAGCCAATGGGCTGCAAGAAGCAACGAGAGAGGCTGCTAAGGGGGCGCTGTGGCTGGCACAGGGCGCCACTGCCTCTGACAGGCAGGGTGGCCAGCACAGTGAGAACGGCCATACTTTTGGTACAATGTTTAACAACCTCACATTTTCCAGACACGCAAACCCCTCTCAGGTCGGTGAGCTTGCAGGAAGTGCCGTCTCGGGCTGGCACCATGAGCTGCCGTTGGCCATCCACAGTGGTGCAGTGTAGGTCACAAGGCTTACTGGAGATGTGCATGTAATCATCTGGGGGTGAGACAGAGGGTATCAGGGAGGGGGATGCTGGATTCCCCACTGGGGATAGCATCCTTCCCATTATATGGATGGGGAAAGTGAGGCTTGAAAAGAAAGGACCTGACAAAGTGCTGGTAGCAGAAATGAAATGAGACACAGGTCATCTGGGTCTGTCTAAGCCCTGAGTTCTAAAGTTTGCATCATCCTGGCGGTCCACACAAGGAACTGGACACCTCAGCACTTCCACTGAGTGGGGAGAGGACATTTACCCTGAGCCTGAAAGACTCTTCTTTCTGTGGGGAGAGGGAGGGAGGTAGAAAGGTGGGCAAGGAACAGCAAGAATGCTCCTTGTCCCATGGGACCTTAGCCAGTCTTAGGATTGTCTGGGCCGATTCCTGTCCAAGCCCTGGGGACAGTGGGAGAGTCCTGACCTCAGAGGGCAGCACTACAGGAAACTCAGCTCTGTAATCTGTCAGTGGTGATGTCATGGGTATGGGGGAGGGAAGGGACAGACCTCCAGACCCTTTTCTAAGGAAGTGGTTCTGAGCTCTGTAGGTGACCACCACAGGCCTTAACAGATCCTGAGTTATCCCACGAGCCCACCCATAGAGCTCATTCCTGAGGCTCAGGTACCCGGGTAAAGGGGCTTCCACTGGTATGCCCGGCCGTCATACACACGGGAGTTGAAGGAGACACACTGTTCTTCACGGAAGCTCCTCCCATCCGGTGGACACTCCTGAAAGAAGAAAGCAGGCTGGCTCCAGGAGAGGCTGAGCAGGAAGTGGTTATGACCAGATGACCCTTGGGGGCCACAGTTCATTTCAAACTGGAGTCCAAACTGTGTTAGAAGCTGTCTCCTTCAGGAACTCAAGACCGTCTATTGAATCCCATACCATGACTAGCTGTGGCCATGAGCTTCCTTTCAGCTCTCATACCCCGTGTGTGTGCTCACAAAGACAGACTTCTGGCAGCTCAGCCAGGCAAACCAATTAAGACTGGGAGAGCTGGCACCTCTACGACCACACCCTTGTGGCTCTTGGATAGGCAGCTAAGTTTCAGACTGACTTTGGTCCCATAGAGAGCGCTCCTCACAACCCATGCATAACTAATGCCTCTCCCCAAGCCTCTGCCACCTTGGTGTCCAGCCAAGGCCCATGAAAGGGTGCACACAGGCACACCTGAGAGTTGGGGCAAGAGAGGCCTAGGGTGGCTGCCCAGCAAGACGGCTTCACAGGTGGGAAGAGAGGGCAGCTATTGTAGCTGCCTGATGCTCATATGGCCATGGCAGAATGGGACTGTGGGAAACTCGCTTCAGAAACCGCACGTAGAGTTCAAGGAACAGGTAGGAGTCGGAGCCATCCTACCACAGGGGACAGAACAAGCAGCATCTAGTGCCTGAAGGACTGAGGTGAGCCCGGACATCAGCCAGCTACTCCGGACTCTTTGAAAGGACAGTGCCAGCAACAGGATGTCATGATCCAAGGGTAAGACTAAGGCCTCAGGACGGCCTGTGGCTAGCCTCACCTGCACTCTGCAGAGCTGGTACCGTCTGGATGTGCCCACACAGGTCCTGTTCCCTGCGCCTGGAACAGACTTCCTCCTGGCGGGAAAACGTGGTTCTCAGCTAGGTCTGGGGTGGCAGCTATAGATCCTGACACCTGCTCAACCATGTACTAGCTTCCAGTAGCTTCCCTGGCACCATAGAATGACATCTGATTCTTTTCCATAGTCCCAGCACCACAGTAGAAGCAAGGAATACCATTCATGTTTGCCAACACTTGTGCTAACATGCAAATACATGTGGTGTCATGTATGCCCAGAAACAGAAGCTGGCTTCATCAAGCTTTCCACATGGAGCCACAGATGAGGAAACTGATGTTCAGAGAGGTTAAGTGCCCTCTCCAAGATCACACAGCTTAGAAGTAGCAGAAACAAGGCTCAAACCCAGGTCCCTCTGAGCACAAAGGCTCTTAGACCCTTGCCCTATGCACCGCTATTTTCTGTGGCTCATGCTTCAGAAGACAAGGAGTCTTGCTACTCAGTGGCAAAGCCCTAAAAACAGAGCTTTCTTTCTGACACTCCCTCTCTGGCACCCCAGAATACCATTGCTAAAGAATTGTCAGAAGCTCTATGCCCAGTGGATGCCAATGAAGAGATGCCTATGTGCATCAAATGTGAGGGAAAACCACCAGGCCGCTGGCGAGAGTGCCCCTTCCCACCCACCCTTGAGGGTTTCTGGTAAACTCACCTCTGTTGCAGGCAGTGGCGCTCCTGGGATGTCACTCCGCCCCCACAGCTGCGGGAGCATGCTGTCCACTTGGTCCACTCTCCCCACCAATAGGCAGTGGCGTCAGCACCTCCCTCTAGGCTGTTGGATGTGGGGCTATTGTCCTGGGTGAAAAGCCCCCCCCCCCAATAGTGAGTGGAAGGCCCAACCACAACACAAAAGAAGCCTACTTCCTGAAGATGCAGGGCATCTCTGGTGGCTGAGGGGACAGAGGATGAGGCAGCTTCCTAATAGGCTGGTGACTGGGTCTCTCAGATGGCTGAGGAGAACGCCATTGTTGAGCACATGAGCCTCCATCTAAGGGCTGAGCATCTTGGGATTTAGTGAGAACTTGAAGCATATCTAACCTGTCTCCCCCCACAGTCCACACTTCATCTGCACTTGCAGGCTCACCCCGTACATAACCCCTGTCCACATGCCTTATGCTAGGCCCAGAGATTCCAGACACATGTCACTCTCTAGCTGGTCAGAGACTCAGGGATGGCCAGAGTCCCAGGTCAGGGGCTGGTCTTAATGACACTCTGAACAAGTTTCTGGGGCCAAAGCAAGCATCAAGCCCCCTGGGCATGTGCCCACCCTTGCTACACAGCCCTCCAAAGTCAGCCCACTTGATCATGAGCTCAAGACCTAGCTGAGAAGCCTGGGGTTCTCGGGGGGGGGGGGGGGAGGGGACGATAATGACTGGACAATGGCACGCTACTCACCGAAGCCTCGGTAGATGCCGCACCCCCAGCCACCACTGCCATGGCCAGGAAAGACCAAGCCCAGTGAGGATGCTGCCGTCTGCCGTTCATCCTACGAAGCAAGACTCCCTCACAACCAGCTCGGACTCTGCTTTGGAGAAAAGCTCCCAGGGCTCTCCCAGTGTTCCAAGTGGTAAGGTTATCTGGGAGCCTACGGGACTGGCTGCCATCTGAGAGGGACTGAACCATCTATCTGAGCTCAGCAAGCAGCATGGTAAGTGATTACAGATGTCTGCCCTGCTTAGGCACAAAGGGACGGTATGAGTGCCAAGTCTGAGCCACCCTTCATCTGAGTTTCTGCCAAGCTTTGCCCCTGGAGAATGGCTGTGGAGAACAGAGACAGCTGATGAGGTTAGGAGCACAGCCTGGTTGAGAGGTTATTATGAACAGAGATATGAGTGGGGCTCAGGCCACTGTCTAGTCCAGATCACCTTGGGAGTTTTCCCTGCTTAACATTGGCTATAGGCGGGGGATATCCTCTGTCTCCTCCCCATCTTCACCTGTCCTTTGCCCCAAGGTCCTCGGGCAATGGCAGCCTTCCCTTCTCAGAGGACTACCTCACAGCCAGGAATCACAGGTGCCACACAGTTCTGGGTTCTGGGCCCTTCTCGAGAGAACAGGAATATGGAAGAAGAACAGAAGGAAGTACCGCTTAGGCCTGTGTGTAAATGGTCCAGAACCCCTGCTCCTGACTCCCTCCCAACAAGCCAGCCCCTCAAACCCAAACACCCACCAAAGGTTATGGTGAATCAAATCAAGAGAGTTTCCAGCCTCGCTGCCCCAGCTCTCAGCACTGCCGCTGTGTACCTCGGTGGGAAGCCTGTCTTAGACGGGAAGCTGTCATTTGCCTCAGGTGGGTGTTATCTGCTGGTGAGTTAGACAATGGGTTTCAGAAAACACCAAACCCAGAGAAAAGAGACAACTTGCCCAAAGGCACACAACAAGGTAGCCTACTGCACACATGTGTGTGTGTGTACACGCACACACACACACACACACACACACACACACACACACACACACACACCACAGAGCAAACTAAGGGGCTCAGCTGCATCCAGCATTTCCAGGGGAAGAAAATCTGGAGACGGTTGGCACCCTTGAAGCCCTGATACCAACTGTCCTTCTGTCCTTCTCTCTCTCCCTCTTTTTCTCCCTCCCTCTCTCCCTGTCTCCCTCCCTCCTTCCCCAAGCACCTGCAGGTGTCCGGGAGCTTGGCCAGCAACACACTTACACCCAGACAGACTTGGTACGATACTGAAGATCCTGGAATGGGGGCTTCACCCTTGAGACCCTTCTATCCTACCAGCTGCCCGCCACCTCCCCCACCCCATTTGTCTGACCCTCCCCTAAAGGGTCCCCCTCTGAATCCCCATTTTTATTCCATCATAGTCCCCATCCCACACAGTCCCATTGGCCTCTGTGGCTCCCCAGTCCCTGCTGCTGCCAAAGACAGGTGCCCAGTCAGCCTCACACTTGGTTTTCATTAAGGCTCCCAGACACTGCTGGATTCCAGCCAAGTCCAGCTCAAACAGGATCCATCTCTCCCTAGGGTCCAAAACCTTTAACAGACCCACAGCGTGGGTTTGCAGCCCAGACAACAACTGCTAGTACCAAGGCTGTAGCCTCAGGAACGTCCTTCCACTGTGTGGTACAGGTTGCTCCCCCATTCTCTGTGGTTGAACACCCTCACCAGGGGCTGGGACATCCCCCAGCCCCATTCTGAACAGCTGGCTGGCCTGGGGTGAGCTACATCTCACACCTCCCAAAAACCACAATATGAGCAGGGCCGTTTATGTGGTGACCTACCTCCCCAGGGTCAGCAGGTTGTCCGCCCAGAGAAAGGGGTGAGAGCTAGCTGCCAGGTGCACGGTGCAGGAAGGTGAGTGCAGAGATGTGCTGGTTCTGCCTGTCTCTGGTCCTATTTCCCCTGCTGCCTCCCTCTCCCACTTCAAAGAGAATTCAAGGGAGGGGGTTCCCAGGAGGGGCGCTCAGCCCAGTGGCTGCTCTGTGGCCGCAGCCGCCTTTATAGCTGTCAGGCAGACGGGGAGGAACTCACACTTCCCACCGCTGCTCCCCCGCCCAGCCTGCTGGCGGCTGGCCGGGCGCACACTTTAACCCGCTCTGCTCCTCTGGAGTATGGCCAGGTTGTCCAGCTGCCTGCTGGCTGCTGCCGCCACAGTCCAGGATCAGTGAGTGAGCCTGACACTGGCTTGCCTGGGTCCAGAGTGACTGACCCTAATGGATCAATTAGCCTGAGGTCATGTGGAGGGAGGTTGGCAGTGGTGGAGCAGAGCCCCCCCCCCCGCCGCCCCACCCATCTAACTTTGTCTTCCAGAGAGGGCTGGAAACCATGTGATATCCAGGCTTCCAGCTCCTGTTCACAGGGAAGACACAGAGGTCCAGACATTGCATCTGTCCAGGCCACCCTCCGTCCCTGGAAAACAGACCTCAACAACTGAAGAACTGAAGTACATCCAGAGATCAACCAACCAATGGCTCCAGGGAGAGGAAGAGGTGGCTTCAGCCTGCTGACCAGATGCCTGGGAAGATCAGGTTGAGAAGAGGCACGGGGTATTCTGCAGATGTTTGGTACCAGCTTGGCTGGACCCCACAGCAGCTGGGCAGCTACTGGCAAGCAAGCTGGACTCCAGAGCTCTCTGTTCCTGCTGAGCTGGAACTGAAGGACACATAGCCTCAGTCTTATGAATCCTAGCAGACTTTGGATGATGAGGTGTCTGCTCTGACATATGCCGCTCTCCGAAGCATCCCATCCCAGAACACAGGCACTAAGTCACACTAAAACAACATCCCATAAGCTGGCTGAGCCATTTCATCCATGCCCCTGTCTCCACAATGCAAATGTCTAGACCTATAGTGGGGACTGGAAGTCCTCTGTCTTCCCTCCCTCCCTCTGTCCTTCCCTCTGTGCTAGATGTCGAGTGTCTTCAGCTGCCTCTTTGGGCTGCTAAGAGTTGTACCCTGGGGAAGTATTGTGTCTGACCACCAGACAGCATCCAGATGCAAGACAACCAGTAAAAACAACAAACACCCAGCGTTGGAGTAAGGCTTGAGCTAGGTGACAAGCATCTTCATCCTCTGAACTCTACAGATGAAAATCAAGGCTGGGAAATGGAGTGACCTGCCTAAAGCCACAGTCAAAGTTGTGACAAATATGGACAAAGTCGCAGTGCTCCTGTCCCTCTGCCACACACCATCCCCTTCTGCCTGGTTCTTCAAAGGTGCTGGGGCAGAGGCTCAGGTGATGGTCAGTAGCAACTGACCTGAAGGTATTCAGTTTCTGCTCTTTGCCACCCTGACCTCCCCTGACCCTTAGCCAGGCTCACACTGCCCCCTGGGGCCAGTAAGATGAAGCACAGACATTCTATAACCTGACATAGAGCACGTGCGCACACACACACACACACACACACACACACACACACACGCACTCACGAATTCATGTATGCACAGGATCTCACTCACAGACACAGATCAGTTCTCCCTTATTCTGGAAGCCTCTGCCACTTTCCCCCACCCTGGCTGACTACCAGATCCTGTACACCTTGGAGCAGACCCAAGCTCTCCTGGCACTTCTGGCTCCCACATGCCCCAGTGCCAGGGTGACTAACAGTTTCCCTTGGGAGGGACCCCACAGCCAACTGACACACCCACTCAGAATCTTCCTTTGGCCTGGCAATGCACAAGCCATAGCCTGGCCACTTGGAAGACAGACCTGTGGAGACAGTATCACTGCCTTTGTAAGTGTGTGCATCATCACACACATCAGTGTGTGACCCTCTTGACCCTGGCTTCCTGAATTAGCTATGCCTTCATTTCCCTACACTTGATCCTTAGAAACTTCCATATCCAAGACTCCCTGGCAGCCATGACATAACTACCTGGTCCACAATGGACTGAGGGTTTCAGAGAGATAGAAAAAGATTAAACTCCCCTCCCCCAAACAGGGTTCTCCCCTACCCTCTATCTTCAGTTGGTTCCCTTACACCAGGGAGAGTGGTACTCAATCATCAAGTGCCCTGAGCCAAAGGCATATAGCAGCAAACAAGTAATAAAATGTCATCATGTGCCAGGAGAAATGTGCCGATAAGGTCAAAGTTTTGTCCTGCTTTCTGAATGGGGACATTTTGTGCTGAGTCCCATAAATTACCTATCCATGCAGCCCAGGGAACTGTGACCCCCTCCTCACTCCATTTGTCAAGCCTGAGGTAGCCTAGAGTTACTGAAGGAGCTGGTGGCTCTGGTCTGGTTCCTAACTCTTCAGCACATGCTCAGACTCCCAGCATGTTCTTCTGAAGCCTCTTTCTCTGGAAGGTGCTCCCCGCAAGCACCTATAACTTTATTTGGCTGAAATGGCCCCTCGGACTTGAGTCTGGGACTCCTTCTGAGGTTCAGCTCAAAGCTGAAGGATGAACATTGTTGAGTCACTGCTGTTTCACCACTGCAGGCTGCCCAGGTAGGGGGTTGTGTACTCCCGGGTGACCAGAAGGTGAGAAGCAGCATAGATGTACTAGGCTAGACCACAAAGCAAAATTCTGAGTTTCCCACCGATCTTGTCCAGGAATACTGGCTTTTCTGCGAAGCCTACACGGAATGCAAGTTGAGGCACCCAAGCCTGTGGTTCAGTATAACTCCTCAGGCTACTGTAGTCTGAGATTCCACGAGAAAGGGGGCTCCTTTACCCCTCCCCCCAAATTAAATCAAGGACAGGCTTAGAAGGCCTAATGTGGCTGGAGGTAAGATGTGGCTCGCACTCCATAAACACAAAGGTGGGAGGCTGGAAATGCAAGTTGTTCCTTGCTGGGGAATATTGGTCCTGCAGACTCCTGGGAAATCACAGCTTACCCATGGTTGTTCTGGACACAGCAGCAAAAGCCAGGGACATCCCATTGGACCTGCAAAACCAGGAGAAGGTCCCCTGCCCAAAGGACCCATGGGCATCCCCACCAACTCCTCTACTGCTAGCCTGTACCCTCTAATCCTGAGCTTAAGCGATGTCTAATAAGGAAGGGTGAAAAGTAAACTTTGATGAGACCTTTTGGTTGGTTAGGGTTTTTGAGGCCAAACTATGAATGTTTGAAAGCGCTTTTGGAATAGCTGTTTCAAGCCAAATTAAATCTAGAAGCTTGAGTGCTATATTAAAATGTAGAGTTAGGCTTTGTGTAGAGAAGATTTAAGCAGACATGTGCAAGTTCCTGGGTCCATAGAAGAACTTATGCGGTGGTTGTCTCCTCTAGCCACATGCAATGAATTTGCCAGACAGTCTGGGGGTTAGATAACAGCAGGGGATTTGGAGTTCAAACCCCAGCCCCGATCCATCGTCTGGGTCCAGAGGTTCTTCCCAGGGTGAGAACCACCCAATGCATGGAACGGAGGACGCAGTTCTTAATAGAGGGCTGGCCTACGCTGAGCCCTTCAGCCTTTGCCAGCAGAAGTTCATGGGGCCATAAAACAGCACCGATCTCCATGCTAGGAACAGCAGGCCTTTGCATTGCCTTCAGGCAAGTGTTGAGGAGCTGTGGTGTCCTGAGATACCTGCTACCAACCACTATCCCTGGGCTGCACACAGTCAGAGCCCCAAATGACTACCTAGGCACAGATCTCAAATATAGAACTTGAAGCCCATTCCTTTCCTCCAGGTAAATTCAGTAGACCCAAGACAGTAATGAGGCCTCTCACTCTGGGGTGACCCACTACTGTGGGCTGGGTGTTCAAAAATTGGAGGAGGCCAATATAGCAGCTGGCACGGCACTCCTGGGCTGGGCAGACAGACAGCTGTCCTGAAGGCTGAGAGCTCGGCATTCCATGCATGTCAGCACCTCTATAAAGCCCAGCCACTCCCTCCGCAGAGGGGCTAGGGAACGGGGAACACACTTGTCAGTCCCTACTCCAGGCTTTATGGCCTAGAGGCTGACCCTTACATGGTCCCAGTGGGACCATGCCACCTGCTGGGCAGAGAAGGGATACCACCTGGGACCCTTGGTCACTGAAGCCAGACCATTCCAAGAGCTCACTGGGTCCATTCATGAACCAAGACATGAAGGCAGCAGCTCCAGACCCTCTGGTCTTATAGGAAAGGGAGAGAAAACTGTCAGGACCAGGCAGTCTGATGTGGCTGCGTAACCCTGAACGAGTTCTTGCTCTTCTCTGAGCTTCGGTCTCTTCCCTGTAAAATGGAAAAGGCAGAGGTTTTCTCTTGCTGGCTGCCAAAAGACCCATGAGGCACAGCCTGAAGACCTCTTGGCACGTGGCTAGCCCTGGACAGACCCTGCGTGTATGTGTGCTTTTCAAGACTCACGTACACATTCAGTACCATGGAGAAACAGCCACACTCTGGACCATGTTCATATCCTTCAGGACAATCGTGGTTTAGGGACACAGCTGTCAAGGTCTTTTGGGCTAACACACAGAACAGGTTGGGGCTCCTGTATTTGTTGGCCTTGAACCTGCCCAGATGGACCCTTAGTACCTGCCCATTGTCTCTGGGGTAGCACTTCCTCCCAGAACAGCATTTCTATTCCACTTACCCCAACCCCAGCCTCTGGACAAATCACTTCCCCTGCTCTGGAGAGACCCAAGGGTCATTTCAGTCCTGTTTGAGACTGGATGTCTTCTCCAGAGTCAGCTGGTCTGAGGCCAGGCAGCCAGGCTGGGACAGGAGCCACACACATCCACCCCCTGGGAGGACAGCTTCAGTTCTGCCTTTATATGGGGGCTATCCTGCTGCCCCAGGCCCAGCCACCTGTCTCCTTACTTGGGGATATCCCCTCCTCAACCCCTTCCTCATTAATGGTTATAACATGTGTACAGCTCCACTCCATTTCCTTCTCCCCGGTCTCCTTTTTCCCCCTTTCTTCCTGAAGCTTACAGCCTGGATTAGAGTCCATGGTTGCAAAACACACACACACACACACACACACACACACATATGCACATACCCACACATGCACACACAGAGCTGTGGAATGTTTTCCTGCTTCTGGAGTTTATGACTCTGGGACACGTGCTTCTTGCCACCTCCCCGAGTACCTGACATTTAGAACTATTCCTACGACCCTTTTGAACCCTTGTGGGGAGCTGAGGTTGACTTAGGACTGTGACCAGTGAGAGTCATGAGAGAACCCACCTGAGTTGCTCAGGGGCAACCACGAACTTTCCCAGCCCCCAATCACCATCGGCCATATAGCAGGGACTGGTTTTCCCATTTGGAAAGGGAACTGGCCTCTAGAAAGCCAGACTGAAATCAGCCCTGCCTCCCTGGATTTTCATTCATTCTTTTAACAGCCATTCATTCCTCTGGTATTTGTTGAAGACCCACAAAATACTAGGTTGGGCCTGAAGGGACTATGGCCGGGAGCCAGGCAGACAGATCCAGCATCTCCATCACGGGGTGAGTGACAGATTAGAAGGATGTAGGGTTGGGGGGCGGGGGATGGACAGGCCAGAGGAAGAGTGAAGAAGCCCCGTGGCTCACTACCTGTCGATCACCACAGCCTTCACCTCAGACATGCTGTCCAGGCTGGGAGTAAACCAGGCCTTAGCTGGAACCACAAGGAACAGGAAATGTTGTTCAGAAGCCAAAGCTGGGGGAACCGCTGCTTCTGAGAGTCAGCATGTACAAGGTCTGGGGTCACATCTAGGCATGGATACAGGCACTTGGGGAGTTCTTCCAATAGCTGGGCTTCCTCCAGGACCTGAGAGCATCCTGGGAAAGTCACAGGCAGGAGAATGACAGGACCAGGTGTCTCAAGTTGAATATTTCATTGTGAGCAGGAGGCATGGGCTCCAGACAACTTCAGACAAGATGCTTCCAGAAAGGGCTGTAGGAGCTGGTAGTGGATGGGGGTGGGGCAGCCAGGTCTTCAAGGAGCAGGGAAGTCTACAACCTCAGCTCCCTAGTAAGGGTGTGTTAGTCCTACACTCCGAGGTAGTACCAGGGGGATGGAAGTAAGAAATGGCCTTCTTGCCCAGCCAGCCACCAAAGGAACTGGACTAGAGCAGTAAGGACAGATCTCAGGGTCATTGTGCAGGTGAAAGAAAAGAAGCCAGAGCCCAAGAGTGCACAGCGTGCGACCCACGAATTAAGTTCAGACCCTGGTGGAAATCAATAATGGTGGCTGCCTCCGTTGGGGAGCAGGGAACAGCTTACTGAAAGGGAATAAAGGAATGTCCCATCCCAGGGCACTGGAGTGAACCCTGAAGACTATACAGGTAAAAGCACCTACCGGAAGCCCTCAGAATCTGGATTTAAACCCGAGTACAGTGACCGATAGCAATAGAAGCTGATCACAAATAACCTGAGGAAGAGTTATCCTGGGAAGCTCAGACCACACACCCATTGTTCCTTGGCTGGGGGCTGAGGGGTCCCTGCCAGACAGATCCCCTAAGACGTTTTGCAACAGAAGGTGAATTCCTGAAGTCAGCCCAAGAAGCTGTAAAAAGAGGGAATGAGAGCTTAAAGACCAGAGAACAGCTTTAAAATGGGGGTGGGGTGGGGTCTTGGCTGCTATCTCACGGTAAGAAACAATGTAACCAAGCAGAGAGGCTAACAGTTGAGTAAAAAGGGCTGTGGACTAGAAAGAGGCAAAGCTTGTCTGCAAGTCCTCAGGACCAGAACTGGCTGCATTTAAGTTTTCTCACCTCCTGCACCCCTTTGATGTATGAGTCAAATAGCAGGATCCTTGCTATGTTCATCCATGGACAACAGGACAAGGACCCTGATAGAAAATGACCAGGAGGCAGGGGTGTGTCACATTCATAGGAACTTGTAGAAGAAAAGAAATATGGAAATATGGCTTCCTTGGGGGAATTTCTCTGGGAGAGAGGGAGAGAGGGTGGGAGAGAAGGAGGGAGGGAGAGAGGGAGGGAGGGAGAGAGAATATTAAAGGCAAGTGCATACCACATGGTACATCAGCTGTTGGACACATGCTGCCTCAGAGCACTTAAGCCCTCCTTGTGGGCGCTACCACAGCTGCAGTCAGGACTGCTGAAGAAGCGAAGAAGTGGGTTCTATTTCTTCCTGCCCTGGGGACTAGGGAGGCCTTCACTACCTTCTCCCCAGCCAGTGCCTTTCTCCTGGCCCATGGGGACAGTTGTAGCCAAACTGCTCCTGCCTACCCTCAGCAGCCTGGCCTTTCTCCCCACAGTGAGCATTGCTACCAAGAGGCGCTTTTACATGGAGGCCATGGTCTATCTCTTCACCATGTTCTTTGTGGCGGTAAGTGGGGGGCTTAGGAGGAGGACCTCATGAGGAGGGTTACCACCGCTGTCCTGTGCCAGGTGATAAGAAAGAGTCTGGGCCCGGGGGAGCAGTGGGGCTGGTAACTGGAAAGAGAAGGTTCCTGGAGTCTGTCTTCCTCTATGGACCTCAGTTTCTCCGTGTGTGTCAGGAATTTGAGGGGTGGCTGACACATGTGGCTGAAAGCCTTTGGTAACCCCGTGTCAGTTAAGGGCAAGCTTTGTGATCCCCAACTTTGTTTCATGAGTTACTGAGCTGAGGAGGGCAGGGGTGAGTGAGCAAGCCTAGGAATGGACCGACTAAGTTCAGGAAAGGTCGAGGATCAGGGTAGATGTGACTCCAGAATTTGGAACTGTCCCCAGTGAGAGGAGCCCGCCTCTCCCTGAGTCCTTCTTTGTCTTCCTGTTATGTGTCTAGCTGGCTGGCTGCCTCTTAGCTCCTTCTCCGCTCTGTTTCCAGACAGCAGTACTGAGGTGATTCCTCTGTCTTTCAGGGGCATGTCTGGCACTGGGCCAGCTTTGCTGTGTCTGGGTCTCTGCTCTTCACCCCCACCATGTGTCTCTCTCCCTCTGCTTCTTTCTCTGCTTCTGTGTCTAGTTTCCTCCTGGCCTCTATCTCTTCTGTCTTCCTGCCTGTATCCAGCTTTTTGATGTCTAGAGTTACCTCCCCCAAGGAGTTCACCCTCCTTTTCTCCCTGGTCTGTTCTTCCCTGCTTTCTCTTCTTGACCAGAGCTCTGTGTCTCCCTGGCTTTATCTATCCGCCCATCACCTCGTTTCTGTCTGTCTATCTAATTTATTATCTATTTAATTATATATTTATCTATCATCTATCCATTTATCATTTGTCTTGTTCTATGTATCTATCCATCATCCATTCATCTGTCTGTCATTCATCTGTCTATCTATCTATCTATCTATCTATCTATCTATCTATTATCTATCTATTATCTATCATCTAGCTATCTGTCTGTCATCTCTCTATTACCTACTAACTAACCATCTCTCCCTGTCCATTCTTCTGCCCATCCATCCTCTCTCTGTCTTCAAAGCCTCCTCTCATTTCCCTTAAGACCTTCTGAGCACCTCTGAGGCTGGCCGAGTACCTCTGCTGGCCTCTAACCAGGGGGTCACACAATCTCCACAACCTTTTATTATCTCTCATCACAGTACTCCTAACTAGTTTGTACAGTGTGCGACCCACACACTGGTAGGATACGTGCTCAGAGCAGAGCCAAACTTTTAGAGAATAGCATCCTGTCCCTAGGCCTGCCCTTCCTGCATCAGGTCTCAGGAAGGCAAGAGCATGGAGTATCTTGCAGAGTGAGGCCACAAGCGCACACATATGTGCTCACATACTACTCCATATCCTGGGTCAGCTGGAATGACTTTCAAGTGGTGGGAGAGGCCACAGTGCATGTGGGAAGGAGTTGGTGCCTGTCTGCCTCTTGGTTGTGGTGGTCCCATAGGTAACAGTGAGTTTCTTCAAGGAACTGGAAACTCTACAGCTCCTGAGTTCACTTTGGGAAGGGAGGACATTAGGCCAATGACAAGTCACAGGGTAGAAAGCAGGGTGGGGTTGGATTCAGCATCATCCATGAGCCTAGTATAGTGATTTGGGTTTGATAGAAGAGAAAACTGAGTCTCAGAGAAGCTGGGCCACCAATGTCACCATGAACACTTTGAGATCCTGACCTACCCACAGTGTGTCCCACCCACCCTGTCATCTGCTCCTCTTGAGACCTGGCTAAGGTCAGAGCTAAGATGAGACTCCAAGGTCAAAGACAGAAGCCAGGATCTTGTCTCCAAGGCCCATGTTAGATACAGTGCAGCAAATCACAGGCCCCACTTAGGTCATCCCTTTCTGCCTGGGTCTAGGCTGGCCTACAGCTGCCTCTGCACTAGCCTTGGAGGCCCACCCTGCCCCACCCCACCCAGAGTGGCAGGGCCAGCTGTCTCTTATGACAAATGTCCTCTGGCCTCAAAGCCACAATCTGTTCCTCACAGAGTTCTGCCTTCCATATGGCTCCTCTAGGACTGTCCATGACAGCTACCAGTTGTGTGGTGTGCCGATGAATTTAGGAATGACTCTCGGGTGTCAGTTACACAGGAGTGGATCTGATTTATTCCAAGAGTTCTGCCCTCTCCTATTTTAACCTAATAGTCATCGAATCTAAAATCAGGCTCTAATCTAAGAATCTTGGACAGCAGCATCCTCTCTACATGATGAACGGCCCAACAAACAGGGTCAAAAGAATGAGGAATCTGAGTCCAAATCTTCTACAGGAGACAACTGTTTCTCTGGCCCTTTGACCCAGTAGCACACAGATCCACAATTAGATATTATCAGCCTATACCCACATGCTGCTTTCAACATGTTCTTGATGCCTTGCTGAGTCTAGCACACATGGTCTTAGACATGGTCACCACATCTCACACAAACATACACTATTCTGAGTCAGGGGCATGAAAGAGTTGCAAAGACTTACAAGAGTCCTACACTAGAAATACAAAGTATGATAAAACCAGTTGAAATGTTTTTCTCAGAGGTGAGCTAATTCTGACCAGGGCAAGCACATTGTTCTATTAAGCACATATTAACTTGGTTTCAGGTTGAGGAAAAGGCAAACTTTAAACAGTATTTCCTTGAAAAATCATTCTTGCAGTGTGGGGCACCACTGCACGGTTATCATTAGGGTCCCCTTGTAAGCCCCACAGAACAGGTGCTTTCCTGCCATTGGACAAGGGAGGCCCAAGAGACCAGTCTGTAGCCTGGGTCCCTCTGCCAGATCTGCTGAGCTGACAGTAGGTTTGGAGCTCCTGCCACACCCAGTTGTGTCCTAGCCTGGCCCCAGCTGGACCAGATCTACCTGCCTCTGGGGAGGAAGGGTCCTCATCACCGCCTTGCCCCTGCCTCCTTGGGCAGGAGGTGACTCAAGGAAGTTCACAGTCACACAGGTTACCTCAGGTCCTGAGGACAGTGAGATCCCTGGCTGTTAGCCTTCTCCTTTGACCCTCACGTGGGATGCAGATCACATGGTTCTGTAAGGAGCTGTGAGAGGAAAGTCCCCTCCCAGAGCTGAGTCCCTTTTCTTCTCCACTTGAGTACCTTGGTCTGGTCCAACCTGAAGCTTGTCTTCCCCTGAGCTCATACCTAGTTGGTTAACCTCCTCTTCACCAATATCCCTTTTAAAAGGTGCAGAACCCAAAGCCCAAGGCAGCACCAAAGCTCTGAGTGGGGCTGACTCAACACAGAGGCTGGACCACCTCCTTCCTTGCCCTGGATACTCTCTCTTGATTGACAGAGTCTGCTTGCAACTGTGATCAGCAGGAGGTCTCTGAGCTTCTAAGTAGGCCCTATGTGCTTGACTGACACATCCATCATCCAGGGTCCCCAGCTCCCCCCTCCAGTGGTGCCCCTGCTGCCTCCAGACAAGGCTGTTTTCCAACTTACCAGCTCCCTCCTGCTGAGTCGGGCTCACCAAGAACCCATTGTGCTGGCTGCTGGGCTTGTTTGTGCCGGTTGCACTTGTCAAAATAATTATGTCATGTAATTAAATATTACTTAAAATGATGAAATGTGAAGCAAAGGGAGAGCGACTTGTTTTCTGTAAGAAAACGTCTGCTTGGAAATACTTCATATAGAACCTTTTGCTTAAAAGCAAATCCATTCAACTCCAAGACACACCTGCTGGAGTATGGGGGTGTGGGGGAGGAACCAGAATGTCAGGACCAGCACTTGCTTGGGGGAGTCAAGGTCTTCCTCTTTTTTGGAGAGACAGGGGTCCAGGATAAAAGGCTCCTATGCAGAGATGGATGCGGGAACACGTGCATTTTCAGTCAGCCAGGGCTAAAGGTGTAAAAGGTCTTTCGGGTTCCCCTCCTGAGCATACTTCTCACCAGCCTTGGGCCAGTGGTGAGTCTGAAAGTGATATTTACAAAGTCTCACCTGTTAAATCTCCACAAGGGGAGTCTCCAGTCGTGTGCGCTGATATGAGAAAGCTGAAGCACAAAGCCATTAAGGGCTCACAGCTAGTGAGGGGTCTAAGGCTTGGGACCAGTTCTCACCCACTCCTGGGCTGCCCACTGCCTGCTGACCTCATGTGATTTCCCTGCAGTTCTCCCACGCCTGCGAGGGGCCTGGCTTGTCTGTGCTGTGCTTCATGCGCCGTGATATTCTGGAGTACTTCAGCATCTATGGGACAGCCCTGAGCATGTGGGTCTCCCTGATGGGTGAGTGGCCATCTTTGCCAACGAGTGGGAGCTAGTGCCAAACACCAGTCAGCACCCAACCCATGTCTGACATCTTCTCCCTCCTTGCTGCTTTGCAGAGCTTAACCTACTAAGTAAGGCATGCCCATTTCTCAGATTAAGTAAGGCATGCCCATTTCTCAGATGCCTGCATTCTCATTCCACCGTCCTTAAGCGACTCAGTAGTTAACACTTGTGATATTTAAAAAACAGAAGCACACAAAGGAGGGTGTCCCCACCTTCAACTCTCCTGAGACCACCACTGCCCTGGGTTCAGGGACTTAGCCACGCAGAACGTCCTCCAGGCTCACAGGAGCATTTGCCCTCCTGGGTTATCTCAGCTCTGTATTTTAGGAAGGTAGATCATTCAAAAGCCTCCCCTTGAACTTTGTGGATCACTTGCCTGGTGATCAACAGGCCCTCGGTTCCATCTCCAACACTGCAACATTTTGAAAGAGAAAGAAAGAAGAGATGAGGGAAAGAAGAGCTTAGGAAGGACAAAGGAAAGAAGGAAGCAGGGAAGGGAGGGAGGAAAGGAGGAAAGGGAAGGGGAAAAAAGTGAAGGAAAGGAAAGAGCAAAGTGAGAAATGAGGGAACACACCTTGTCTCAGGGATGCAGTCACAGACAGTCCCTCTGGAGACCCAGCCCCATGCACCACTCACTAGTCTTAATATTTCTGTCCCAGAAAATGCTGGTCGCTCAACCTACTGCTTAATTTCAGCCAACCTGAAATTAAGGAATTCTAGGGAAGCAGCATCCGCCAATTCCTCCAAATAACCAAATTTCAGACCTTGTGGAGACCAGGCTAGGCCTTGGTGAGAGGACATCCCAGTGGGTTCCCAAGAGTGGAGGCACAGCCACATGGAGGGACACTGCTCACTACCGCTGCTCCCCTCTTTCCAGCACTGGCCGACTTCGATGAACCCCAGAGATCAACGTTCACCATGCTCGGTGTCCTTACTATCGCCGTGCGGACTTTCCATGACCGCTGGGGCTATGGGGTGTACTCCGGTCCCATAGGTACGGCCATCCTCATCATCGCAGTCAAGTGGGTGAGTACTTCTGGCATCTCAGCCGACAGGGCCCAGGGAACCTGCATTTCTCCCCTGTTCTTGGTTTCTCCTATATAGGGTCCTACACCCCATATCCTTAGATACAGGCAAACTAACCTAAGAATTGGGCCCAAAACCCTAGAATTTCTAAAAATAGTGATTTATGCTTGAGCCCTGTGCCCTGCTGCCTCATTGGTCCTGGGCAAAGCCAAAACTTCGTTTCTCTTGACCTCCGCTCTGTGTCCAAATACTCATACAGAATGCTTCTGGGCACAGGCACAGTTGTGGTTGTTAATGTGCCCAGAGATGAGGAGACCTTTCATCATCATGATTGTCACCATCCATCTTTTCAGTCAACACAAGTGTCATTCACCGTCACTCTATTCTGAGAGACAACACTGCTCACAGGTATAATGCCAGTTTGGAGAGCAGCTGGGTTAATCTGAATAGTCCTCCCGAAGGAAACAAGCCTTGGAAATGGTTCTCATGAGGAAGGCAGGTTTGAGGTGGGGGTGAAGCAGGGATTTCAATGGGACTGTTCCTGGAGGAGGGCCTGATGCTTCTTGTTCACTCTTCTGTATACCTAGCACTTCTATGGTCTCAAGGCCCTCTTGACTCCGAGGCCTACAACCCACTAAGTTAGCCAACCAACATGAACAAGGTTCCCAATGGCAGAGTAGACCTAGCGATGTTTCCTGGGCCCCACCCAGAGCAGTTAGGCCCAAAACACAGACTTGCCAGGCCAGCAGGCTTCAGACCAAGCAGACAGCACCCAGGCCTCAAGGTCACAACCCCTCTGCGACCTTATGCAGGAAGCACCACTTGGTATCTTGGAGGTTCTGGGAAGCAGGGCTGCCGCAGAGCAGGGCAGGCAGTGCCGGGGCCGAGGGAGCTCCGATCCATCTTCGGCAAAGTGGGGACAGGTAAAGTCAGGCAGGAAGCGTCTAAGCCACAGCTACTCCTGTGGGCTCCGAGGAACCCAGGCTTGTTCTGGTTTTAAGCTAAGGATAAACCTGAAGTGCACAGAGCCCAGCAGCCTAACCTGGAGCCCCAGTAGGTAATGTCAGCTGCACTTGACTTTCGAGGGGGAGAAGCCTCCATCCCACTGCAGTTTGAGGAGCTGACCCTGGAGGCAGAGGCGTTGGGTTCCGCATGGTTGGTTAACGAGCTCGGGAACACAAACACGAGGCTTGCTCTGATAACTGCTTCCTCGCCTGCCTGTCACGGCCCCTTTGCTGCTCTTCACTGGTTTTGGATCTGGCTGCATTTTGTTTTTCAGACAGGCTCTCACTTTGTATCTCTGGCTGGCCTTAAACTCAGAGATCTGCCTGCCTCTGCCTCCTGAGTGCTGGTGTTAAAGCCCAGCACACCCATCCTGACTGGATTTTAATAAGCCAGGACGACATACACATGCGAGTGTCCCTCACTAAATGCCAGCCTTCCCAGGTCTCTGGTGAGAATGGGAGTGAGAGGCTGCGCCCATGGCACTCACATGACTCACTGGGACCTCCACTCCTGTCACTAACAGCAAGTTTTAGAACACTTGGAAACAGAACCTTATCATTAGTCAGAGTGGCAAAGTTTGCCTTGACTTGTTCAAGGTCAATGACAGCCTTGGTGTATGTAATGTATTTAGTGAGGTGTGCAGTCAGGGCTGCTGTCCTGGGCCTACTGTGCGCACCATTCCATCAGGGCTGCTGTCCTGGGCCTACTGTGTGCACCACTCAGTCAGGACTGCTGTCCTGGGCCTACTGTGTGCACCATTCTGTCAGGACTGCTGTCCTGGGCCTACTGTGTGCACCATTCAGTCAGGACTGCTGTCCTGGGCCTACTGTGTGCACCACTCAGTCAGGACTGCTGTCCTGGGCCTACTGTGTGCACCACTCAGGACTGCTGTCCTGGGCCCACTCTGTGCACCTGAGCTATATTTATGATGATCTTCCCCACTGAAACCTGAGCAATTCTGTCTTAAATACCTTTGAGCCCTAAGGATCTGCATTCCAGTAAAGAACCACAGGGCATCCCATCTTTTCCACGTAGCACCCCAACTTACCAAGTTTGAACACACACGAGACCCTCATGGAAGGCATACGGGCCTGTGAAACTAGGGCTAATGGAGGAAGACCCCTTAGCAGGTATTTGCCACTGTAGTGCCAAAGACCACCTCACAAGGGAGGACCCAGGGAAAACTGGCCCAGAAATTCCAAGCCCTGTCACTCAGGCACACAGAGGATGGGTTAGGGCTCTTCTACCTGAAGATGTAGAAGATAGCAGGGGTCATACCCAGACAATGCATGGGGGGGTCTTTCCCTGTGCTGCACCCCAAGAGCTTTGATGTCCCCACCTTGTGCCTGCAGCTGAAGAAGATGAAGGAGAAGAAGGGTCTGTACCCCGACAAGAATATCTACACCCAGCAGATAGGCCCTGGCCTCTGCTTTGGGGCACTGGCCCTGATGCTTCGCTTCTTCTTTGAGGTACCTGACCCTTGGGGGAGGGGGACAAGCCTTCCAGAGCCCTCTGGAAATGGTCCAGCTTAAGGGGATAGCAGCAGGCTGTTTTCACATGGAGGCTCCAAGTTGTGAATCTGTTGAAGATGGCACTCGCCAGCCCCAGTGTACCAGCATCACCAGCCTCACAGCCTCCGTGGACAAGTCAGACCTGGACTATAGGAAGCCTGCACCCAAGATGCATGATGACCTGGAAGGAAGCAAGAGCTGGTGCCCAGCACCCAGGGGGGCAGGGAACAGAGGATAGCAGCAGGCCTTCCTGCCTTGTTCTTAGGGTGGGGTGGCTGGCAGAGGCACCAGATGGCTAGGACTTCGTTTGGAGAAGGGCTGCAGGCCCAGACTGACTCTTTCTCCTCCACAGGAATGGGATTACACCTACGTTCACAGCTTCTATCACTGTGCCCTGGCCATGTCCTTCGTCCTGCTGCTGCCCAAGGTCAACAAGAAGGCCGGGAACGCAGGGGCCCCCGCCAAGCTGACTTTCTCCACCCTGTGCTGCGCTTGCGTCTGACTGCAGCCCCCCTGCTCCAGGCCCCTGCCTTCCTGTCTGGCAGCCTTGCTGTCTCTCCCAGGATGCTTCCTATACTTTCCCATGTGGCGTGCCCATGAGGAATGGTCTCCTCTGCACCCCACGAGACCAGCAGGATTGCTGCACTCTGCTAAATGCTGCTGAGGGACCCACTAATTCTGTGTTCACCAGTTGCTCCACTTTGTTTAGAAAAAAAAAGAAGAAGAACTTTATCCCCCAATGCCTCATAACCATAGGTGTGCCTGGCAGAGCTCTGGGCCAGTAAATGCTGGTCACAAGTTGCAACCTAACAGCAAACACAACAGCACCATACGGTGTTATCTATTTCCCAGGCTCTGCCTACCAGAATCGGCTGCTTTGTCTAGGAAACTGGAATTGCCCTTTCTACCCCCTGCCCAGGCTCTGAAAGCTCCCCATTTAGGAAGCTGGAGCCAGTGAGCCCAGCTCCAGTCTGGACCCAAGCTTGCACGCCTCTGCCTGGGTTCCATCCCTGCACCAGGTTTTTGATCAAGCCGTTCACAGTAAACTCTTGATCAGCCTCTAGTCACTAGCTTCACCTAACATGCATCCTAGTTCCTAGAACAAGTCTTCGTGCTTAGTGTAACAGCTCTGGTCTTGGAGGAGTGCCTGCGTTCAGAGTAAGCAGCTGGCCTAAGGCCAGGGGCTCGTGAACACAGAGCAGTCTGCCGCTGGCCTGGTGACCTGGGCTGAAAGCAGGTACACTGCTGGTCTTTGGTTTATTCTACAACGTCCTGAAGCTTATTCTGGGGCCCTGAAGGAAAAGTGGGTGCAGGCAACACCTCTGGGCCAGGCATGGCTGGGACTGTGCCATGTTGTGGACAGTCCTGTCTGTGACAGCCTGGGGGTCAGGGCATGGCAGGACACGGCAGCCACAACCACAGCTTTTAGACATCACCTCACAAGTCTAAATCTCCCCAACACCCCCAGCATCCCCTTTCCTAGTGACCCAAGGCCAAGTTGTCAGCAGGAAGTTACCTACACCTGTCTGGGACTTATTTATGTTTCCAGATGGTGTGACTTTGAGGGAACAGCTACCCATACGCAGTCCCCACCCAGCAGGCAGCTGGCAATCTTTCCTGAGTCACCTCTGTACCTCTTCAGGAAACCAGCTCTGCCACTTGGCTTGAATGTCCCTCTCTTCCAAGCTGACCCCCCAGAAAGCCTTCTGGATGCCTATATAGACCACCCACAACTCTGTACCTTGGGCATCTCTACCTGTCCTTCCCATGCCCCCATCACTCCAGGCCCTGGTGGTAGACAGAGGTTACCCATAAGCCTCATCCCTCCTCTGGCCCCAGAGATTTTTAATGAAACAGCATCCCATGATATCACAGACCACCTCAGGATGTTCAAGCCTGGCTTCTAAGGAGTAGGCCTCACTCACCAGGTAAGAAAGCCAAGACCACATAGTCTGGGCTCTGAGACTCCCCCAGAAAGGAGCAGAGGGCTGGAGAGATGGCTCAGTAGTTAAGACTACTTACTGCCCTTCCAGAGGACCCAGATTCAGTACCCAGTACCCATGTGGCAGCTCACAACCATCTGTAACTCCAGTTCTAGAGGGTCTGATCAGATCTGTCTTCTGGCTTCCAAGGGATCATGCACATATATGGTGCACATACATACTCAGAAGCAAACACCCAGACACAAAAAATTAAAAATAAATGATCTAAAAAAATTATTAAAGTAAAGTAAAAACAAACCAGCAAAGCCCTAGAAGGGGAGGCAAAGGAACAGAGTGGGGACAGGCTCTCGGATGTAAAGGCCTCCTTCACCTTACTGCTCCGCCCTCATTGGGACATGTAAACACACACCCACACACGGCATATGCATACATACTTTAAACACATACCCCATGAGCTCAAGCACCAGGAAGACACAGGATACCCTGGAGCCCAATCTTCCTTTGGGTCATCATTTAATTCCAGAGGACAGATGCCAAGTCAGAGCTGGGCATCCCAAGAGATAGGAGACAAGGTCTGGGGCCCCTCAGTCCTATCCCCATCCCCTGCAAGCAACCCTGCCTTCAGCTCTACAGCCACTCTTGAAGAACTGAAGGCAGCAAGATGCCCTTGAATGGGGAGGGGCCACGGGTGTCCCAGCCTAAGGGCCACACTCACAGGCTTTCCCTGGTGGTGCTGCTGGTTTATGAGAGCCGTCTGGGCATCTGGCCAAGTCTGTAAGTCACAGAAGATTAGGAGGCGCGCTCCAGCTCTCAAGTCTAGCCACTGCAGCCTGTGCACCCTCGCAAGCATCTCAGCTCCTGTGGCTGCTCTTTGGGGGCCCTGGGCACAGTTCTGAGTCCAGTTTGCAGATGAGGACACTGAGGTCCAGGAACGCTAGTAACACAAGACAGTGGATGAAGACCTAGCAGTGGCTACCCCAGTCTCTCTAGCTTGGCTTCCTCCAAGGTATATTCTTGGGATGCCAGCCAGGATGGGGAAGGGAAGACTGTTGCTGAGCAACCATGTTCCCCAGTGGCCAATGAGACCTTAAAGCCAGCAAGATGCCAATGACTCTGAACCCTGGTGCTGTCCATCCCAGGGTCTCTCTGTCCATGGAATTTGGGAGTCGTGGCACACAGAGCCAAAGAGGGCTTCCAAGGTCACCCAGCCATTTAGAACGCTGCACTGAGCTTCCTCTCCTGTCTTGCATAACGGAGAGATACAAAAACCTTCACCCTGATAGCCCTATCTGTAGAATGCTTAGAAAAGCTACCCTGGGCGCTCCTAGGAGTTGAAGAGCCATACTGTCTGAGGAAACCTGCTGTATGAATGTATGGGTCCTTTTGGCACTACTGATCATGAGACTGGTTGTTGGTAAGCTGTGAATAGCAACTCCAAGTTGGCATACCCATGAGGCAGATACCAGGGTGTGTCTGAACTCCAGGTACTTGGTAAAGAATTAGAACACATTACACACACACACACACACACACACACACACACACACATGCACGCACGCACACACGCAAAGTTAAGACAAGGGGCAGAAGCAGAGAGTCTGGGACTCCCAGATCTGGCTGAAGTTTTCCTGACAGAATATGGTTGGAAGGGTGGGGCCCTCCCCCCAATCTATCGGTCACTTCTAAATCTGGGAAGATGGGTGAGCACAGACCCGTCCATCATAGTTGTCCCAGGCCCGGGCACGACCACACTCATCTCAGTTCAGGGAAAATGCACCTTGGCCTTGGTGCCACCGTTAAGTGCTACACCCCCTCGGGCCCCACTCAGGAGAAGAGCGTGCCCTACCTTGGAGAAGGGTAGTATAAACATCTACAGGGATAGACAATCCATTGTAGCAGCAGCCTGGCTTCCCCCAGCAGGGGCGAGGCCGTTGGGGCTCAGGGGAGAGCCTGGGCGGCCGCCAGGACCTGTGCGCAGAGGTGTTTTTGTCTGAGGCCGTCTGTGTGCTGCCGCCTGCCTCCGTCAGTCGGCTACTGAAATTTCCTGTCTCTGTTATTCTCTTCTTCAGGAAGAGATCTGAAACCCAAAACGTTTATTGCTTTTTTAAAAGGGCTTTACAGCTCCTCACCCACTACAGAGACTGCCCTGCTTGAAGAGCTGGGATTGCAGTTAGGGGCAGCATGCTGGGCTCTGGGTCTCTGTGGGCAGGCCAACCACAGGGTCTTGGCTGAGAAGGAAAGAGGAGGGGAAGCTGAGGAGCTAGAATGGCCCTCGGCAGCTGGAACAGGCTAGAAGTTCCATGTGTCCATGCACTGGGACCCAGGCCACATATGCCACCACCTTAGCAGACCTCAGTCCCTTCCCCACCTCTGCAAACCATTTACCTTTAAAAATAGGAACAACAGCCTCAGCCTGTCCCTTGGAGACAGTTAAGCCAGAAACAGGCTGATTTGGAAAAGTGTTAGGAAATTAAAAAGAATCAGAAAGAAGAGGGCTGGGCAGATGGGCAGAGGATCGATCCACACAGGCTGGGATCAAGCTCTCTGCACGACCTCAGGCAAGCGCCACGGGTCCTCTGAGCAGCAGCTGTCTCAGGTTTCCCGTTTTAACAGAACTCAACACATTTAAATCTTCTCAAGATTCAGTGAGCAGGCGGGGGCTGGGAAATGGTTCAGTAGGCTGAGGTGCATTTGTTTGTCCATTTTAGGACTTGTGTGTGTGTGTGTGTGTGTGTGTGTGTGTGTGTGTGTGAGTTGGCCCCAGGGCTTTGGGGATGGAACTTAGGCCACTCAGGCTCACGGATCCAGAGCCTTGACCGACTCATCCATCTTGCGGTCCCAACACAGTCTTTTTAAAACTTTTCATGTCACATCCCAATTGCTGCTCCCTCCCAGTACCCCCTTCACACGGTCCCTCTCCTCTCTTCTTCTCTGAGAGGGTGGCAGCACCCTCTGGGTATCCCCGATCATCTCTGCAGGGTTAGGCACGCCCTCTCCCACTGAAGCCATTGAAGGCAGCTCAGCTAGAAGTCGGTGTTCCACAGACATGGCCACAGCTTTCGGGAGAGCCCCTGCGGCGGTTGGTGGGGGAATCCACGGGAAGACTTGCTACAGATGTGCAGGGAGCCCCGTGGCACTTTACAAATTAAAATCCAACTGTGCGTGTGCATGTGTGCGTTTGTGTGGCCTTGCTAAAGGAAGTCACTCGGAAGTCGAGGACAACCTCAGGTGTCAGTCCCCACCTTGCTGAGACAGAGCCTCTTTGCTGTTTGAGCTCCACACGCCAGGCTCTCTGGTCTGAGCTTCCAGGGTTTCTGCAGTCTCTGCCTCGTGGATTCTCACTGTGGGGTGCTGGGGTTGCAGACTGGCTCCACCATGTCCAGCTTTCGAGTGATTCCTGGGGATTCAAGTACAGCAAGCACTTCTCCTGCCAGGCTATCCCCTTAGCCCTTTAAGAATGCGTTGCAATGGTGACCATCACCTGTTTTTATGACCCTTAGGCTCAGGCATTTGAATTCTTGGTGTCCATCTGGTCCGCTGTTTAGGGGTGGGGTGTGGTCTTGCAGGAGGAGGCTCATCTCTGGAGGCAGGATTTAGAGCATTTAGTGGAACCCTGTTTTCAGTTCTCTCTCTCTGCTTTGTGTTGCTGTTAAGGATGTGACCCCCTTCTCCTGCCACCATGCCTGCCACTTGCTGTCACCCTCCAGCTCACCATGATGGAGATATCATGCCAGCGGAGGGACCAAATATCTCATTTCCCAAGGGATCAACATGCTCTAAATTAAGAATCGTAGACTGGATAACCAAGGAAGGCTGCCTGGAGGAGGGGGGCTGGTACCAAAGCTAGAAAAGCAATAGAGCTTTGCTCATGGCTGTTCTGGGGATAGTGAATAGACTCGCTCCCAGGGTCTGAAGTTTCAGAGGGAGAGGAGTCTGGCCTGAGTGAGGGTACAGGCAAAAGTGGCCAGAAGGAGGTGGAGTTAGAAATCACCCCCCAAAAGCCTGTTCAGGCAGAGAGGAGACAGCATGAGAAGGCTTCCTGACTGCCCTCTGGTCTGTATGTGGTGAAGCCCGGTGGGCCCTTTGTTGCTGGTGACACACAAGGAGACATATCCACACAGTGTCTCTCAGCCTTGGCCCCAGCCTTCTAGGTCTGTCCTCTACTAGGAGTACTGAGGCCAGTTGTTCCCAAAGCTTGTGGGGACAACTTCCTTCTCAGAGTATCCTGGCCACTGTCTCCTTAGTGCCTCACTTCCCTGCGCTCTCTCTGGAACAGGAGGAAGAGGGAAAAGACCAACACAGAGCAAGCTGTACCACTCAGCGGGGCAACACACCCCCAGGCCAGGGCACACTCAACGGGGTAACACACCCCACCAGGCCAGGGCACACTCAGCCAGGTAACATGCCCCACAGGCCAGGGCACACTCAACGGGGTAACACGCCTCACCAGGCCAGGGCACACTCAGCCAGGTAACACGCCTCACCAGGCCAGGGCACACTCAGCCGGGTAACACGCCCCACCAGGCCAGGGCACATTGACACCTAGGGATGCCTGGAAGCATGGCCACTGTGAGGACATCACCTGTGAAGTATGGTCCCATGCCCTGGAGTGACATGCCAGGCACAGATGACTGGGTGATAGGAAGATAGATTCTCACCTCTGTCTTGCTGACAGTAGGCTTCTGCCCATGAGATGAGCAAATGAGCCACTGGCCACAGAGGCCTCGCCTTTGACCCATCTTAACCTGTGTATTCTCTGGTAGCAGAATGGAACCGGCTCTGAAGCGCCCACTTCGCAGCCCCCAGTGCCTCCAGCAGCAGTACTTTGGGCCACAGAGGAAGCAGTGGCGGTAGGGGGGCTACCGATTTCCCCACCCGAGCACATGAATTGCATAGAATTCATCCTAACTCTGGGCCAGGGACACAAGAAACATCATTTTGCAGGCACATCTTCCAGCTGTGTTTTGTTGTGAACTCCACCTCTCCAACCAGCATGCATTGCGGGACACAGAAAGGATAGGGACGCTGTTCTAGCCACAAGAGAGACCTGTGGTTGAAGTTGCTGCCAGAATTGAGTACCGCATGTTCAGAGTCAAGTAGGCAGCCTGGCAGAGGCAGGAAATCACAGGGAAAGAGAAATGAGTGTGGCACTTGGTTTGCCTGGCTGGGCCTCCCTTTGTTTTCTTTCCCCTCCCTTCCAGAAGCTGAGCCTCCCTCACTTCCATTGGATTTTGTTTTCCTAACAGCTTGGCCAACTGGAGATTGATGGCCCTGGGTCACAGCTGGAACCAGGCAATCAGGTGGCTGTGGCTACATCTGGAAGATGTTCTGGCAGACACACACAGACACGCTCACACGCACAGGCACACACCAACCCTCAGCCGCAGTCGGCCACGGAACAGCAGCTGATAAATACTGCATGCTCCCAAGAAGCAATGGCCTCAGACCGATCTGCTGGGGCCATTGAGATGGGGAGAGAAAAAGCAGGTCACAGAGCATCACTCTCTCTCCAAGCAGCCCACTGACTCCAGAAATCACAGGACAGTGGGGACAGGAGACAGCCATTGTACAGGATAACTCAGGGGTCCTGGAGGTCTGGCTCATCACTCCTACAGACATTTTGCGCCCCAAGAACCACACCTTTCCCATCATCATAGTCACCCCATAATGGGCTACGTGCCCAAGAGGACATGTGTAGCCTCCTTGATCATCTCAGCCACCTCACGTTGATGTCCCTGAGACTGTAACCTGGCAGAGCCACACCTGGCCCTACTTGGAGGGCATTTCTGGTCCTGTCCCTTGTCCCTGGCAGCACAAGTGGAAGACATTGCTGTGATCATCTAAGGTATCTGCATTGCTTACTGGATGGAGAGCCCGGGAGAGGTGGCTGTCAGGTCCATGCCAGTGCCTGGTCGTAGCTCCTCCCCTGGACAGGAGCTCCAATGGCCCCCTCTGGACTGGTGCACGTCAAACCGGAGAGTGAGCAATGAAGCAGAAGTGACCACAGGCACGTGCAACTATGGACACCATGGACTCTCACCAGGCCTGCGACTTGAGGGTGTGAGCTGTGTGGATGGTGTCTCTCTTGTCACCCAGATCCCTAAACAACTGGGTGGCCCTCGTTTAAATGTCGCTGCGATGTCTTCACTGCAGTCAGAGAAGGCTCAGAACCCTAATCATCTCTCCAGTCCCTCTGAGGATGTATGCTTTCATGTATGCATGTGTGAGTGTGTGAGTGTGTGTGAGAGTGTGTGTGTGTGAGAGAGTGTGTGTGTAAGTGTGTGTGAGTGTGCAAGTGTGAGTGTGAGTGTGAGTGTGTGCATGTGTGAGTGTGTGTTACAAATGAACATAAATACTTACAGAGCCAGAAAGGGTATCAATTCCCATAGACCTATAGTTACAACAGTTATGAGCTGACAAATATGGATGATAGGAATTAAATTCAGGTCCCCTCAAGAGCAGTACATGCTCTTAGTCACTGAACATGTCTCCCACACCATCTTAACTGCTAAGCCATCTCTGTAGCCCCTGTTCTCCACACTCTGAATGAGAGCCGCCTCAAGCCTATCGCTCGTGTTGAAGAGATCTTCCATATCCTCTCCTTGAAAATGTGTGCTTCCTGTCAGTGACTGGGGGAGAGCTTACGACCCCTGCCTGGAAAGAGACCCTTGAAAGCAAAGGCTTTTCATGTCAGGTGTGTGGGACTTGAGATGGAGAGCCAGTAAGAACTCTGTGAGTTTGAGGCCAACCCGGTCTACACAGTGAGTTCCAGGACAGCTAGGGTTACATAGAGAGACCCTGTGTCAACAAGTAAGAAGAGTGGGTGACAAGGACTATGAGGTGGCTCAGTGGGTTGAGGTACTTGCCATGCAAGCTTAGGTTCAGTCCCCAGAAACCGTGTAAAGGTGGAAGAGGGAGAACTGAGTCCACAGAGTTGTCCTCTGACCTCACATTCACTGTGGCAGAGGTGCACACATGCATGCACGTGCACACTCACACACACCCACATATACCACCAATACCACCACCAATACCACCACCAATACCACCACCAATACCACCACCATACCACCACCACCACCACTAAGGTAGAGTCATAAAGGAAAACAATGTGGAACACTGCCCTCTGCATTCCCTCCCTTCCTCTCTCTCTCTCTCTCTCTCTCTCTCTCTCTCTCTCTCTCTCACACCCCTGTGCACTTTAAATACTAGAAACTTCTATATGAAAACACATAGAAGAACTCTGTGGCTAAGAGCCCTAGGAAGGTTACCAAGTGTGACCTAGCCCCATCCAAAAGAAGTTGAATGAAGGTACCATGATTTAAAATGTTTGCCCTTCTAAAACACTTTTTAAATTTTATTTTGTGTGTATAGGTATGGGGATGTGTCTGAGAGTTTCTACCGCTGTGATGAAACATGGTGACCAGAAGCAACATGGGAAGGAAAGAGTTTATTTTAGAAGTCCAACATGAAAGAAAGTCAGGACAGAAACTCCAGGCAGGAACCTCAAGACAGGAATGGAAACCATGAGTGAACTCTGTTGGGTTGTTCCTCCTGACTTGTTCGGCCTGTTTTCTTTAAGTTTTTTTTATTACTTTTATTTTTTTACAGTCCAGTCATCACACCCTCATGGTCCACCATCATCCCATTCATCCTCAGCCCTGTCTTGAAGAGAGTTCCCCTTTCTCTCCCCGACTCCCTGAGGCCTCAAGTCTCTTAGAAGGTTAGATGCATCTTCTCTCACTGAGGCCAGAGCAGGCAGTCCTCTGCTGTATATGTGTTGGGGCCTCAGACCAACTAGTGTATGCTGCCTGGTTGGTGACTCAGTGTCTGAGAGCTCTCAGGGGTCTTTGCCTTTTTCTTATATACCTCAGGCCCACCTGCCCAGAAATGGCACCATCTTCCCTAGTCTGGGTTGTCCCACATCCATCATTAATCACTAAAGTGTCTCACAGACTTGTCCTTAAGCCAATGTGTTAGGAGCATTTACCAGCTAGCACTGCCTCTCTCTAAATGACAGCAGCTTGGGTCAGGTTCACATAAACCAGCCAGCATAGAGTGTGAGGGTATGCATATGCCACAGAGGTGTGTGAAGGGCATAGGACAACCCTCAGGAGTTGGTCCCAGGGACTGAATTCCTGTCATCAGGATTGGCAGTAGACACCTTTACCCACAGGGCCAGCCATCTTACTGTGTCCTTTACTTAAGTTAAAAAGGAAAAAGATAAGCACCAGAGAAAACCACGCATTTGACACTGGACTTTTCTGCTGAACACGTAAGTGAATCCTCAAAACCAACGGTGACAGGCACAGTAAACCTCAATATTAAACGGGCAAAAGGTTTGAGTATTCTAACAAATGACGAGATGTGTGCGTACTTGGTAAAGAGGTCGCGTTCTGCTCTTGTGGTCTCGATGGAACCCAGAGCCACTTACCTGCCAGGTGAGCACGCTGCCACTGGGCGATGTCCCAACCCCAGCATCCTAAGTCCTACAGGAGAGCGCTGTGTGTGCATGTTTGTGCGAGTAGGCGGTACGCACGCATATGTCTGTGTGTGCTCACGATTACAGGCAGATAGTAGGTGTCTCCACAGCACCCAGCTTTTATAGAGGAGCCGGGGATTGAACTCAAGTCCTCGTACTTGCGTAACACTGACTTCACAGGCTGCACCAACTGCCCAGCTCTGCCACAATTGACCTGTATTTCTGCTGCCTTTGTTTAAGGCCCTGTGAAATGTCGATAATGTGACTTTCATCCCACCACACACTTTGGTCTGAGGCCACCTCCCTCGGCTTCCTATCCTCCTATAAAACGCAGCCTCCCCTTGGAGGATTGTAGGAGACTTTGATCTTTCCCTTGCTAGTTCTTGTCCTTCCCCTGGCTATTGACCTCTGGGCTGACTAACTCAGCTCTCTGTAAGCAATGCTTCCCCATGCTGTGGCTCCCACTGTTGCGACTGAGAAGAGAACTCTCCAAGCTGGTGGGCCGCACAGTGAGATTGTAAAAAGCCCCAGGTTAGAAATAATATCTGATGATTCATTTCAAAGCTGCTTCAAGCTAGCTTAGGTCTAGCTACAAATAAACAGGAACCACCAGAACCTGGCTGACACCTGCCTCTGGGATTGCAGGTGTGAACATGTGCCCCAGTTTTCTGCAGGGTGGGGGATTAAACCCAGGATATCATGTATACTAGACAAACATACTGAGACACACCCCCAAACCCCTAATTTTTGTCTTTATCTTACAATACATTGACTCCATTTCTGTGTCTAAACCTCTGCTAGGACTGTCTTTAGAATTTTTCATTTCAAGTGACATGGGTTTTTTATTGTATTTTAATTAATTTGTCTATTTCATGGATTTGAGTGCCCACAGTGTACAAGTGGAGGCAGGGGACAACTTCTGGGACTTAGTTCTCAGCTTTTACCAGTCAGGGCCCCAGAGATTGACCTCCAGTCGGCAGGCTTGGTAGTGGGTGCCTCTACTCACTGAGTCACCTCAGTGGCTCTATTTCTTGGACAAAGCGTATTCATCTCACTCTTGGGTCTAGCATTTCTAACATCTGAGATCTGGCAAACTGAATTTTACCCCCTCCTATTTCTACAGCTGTCGCCTGTTGTTCTGTTTCCTCATGAGCTGGTTGAGTTTTGACAATGAAATGATTTACTGTGACGTTTTGTAGGCATTGTAGGGGTTTCGTTTGGTTTTGGTTTTTGTTAGTCTAGGCTTGAGGTGAAAGCTGAATCCTTTAGGAACACTTGTGTTTGCCTCTGTCAAATGATTGGGGTTCTTCAAAGCTAGGGACCTTCAGATTAGCATCCGCTCTTCTAGGTGTTTCAGAATAACTGAGGAAATGTGAATTTAGGCTGTACATACACACACACATATACCACACATACATACCCCCCACATTTATGAACACACATATACCACACATACACGTACAAAACATGCACACACATACCCTGCATACACATACTACACACATACCACACACACATTACATATACATATGACACCCACACATACACCATACATACACACACATACATACCATACATATTACATACACAACATACACACATATACACATATCCCACACATACCACACCACACCTATACACATTCACACACACTAATACACTTACACCACATACCAACACACACACTACACATGCACACACATACCCCATGCACACATACACACACATACATACCTTGCACACACACATACACACACACACACACACACACACACACACACACACACGCCCCTGAGGACCTGTTTATATCTATTAGCCCTTACAGAAGTTCCTTGTCTTCTCCACAGTACCAGCCCTTGAGGCACACAGGTTCTGTGCAGCGCTCGAGAGCAGATGGAATCTTTCATTTACCTAAGACAGTAAGATCAGCACCATCAGCACCAACAATGGGGTTGGCCCCACTAGACTCCCCGACATGGCCAAGCTCTGCACTTTGCCCTTTATACTTAGCCCCAAATCTAGCAAAGACAAATTAATAACACCACGGCGCTCTGATTTATCTATAGAATGAGTGAGTTTGAATTCTCCGGCTTTCACAGGAAAAACCTATGGGCAAGAGCAAACACCAGGCCGGCTCTGAGCTCATCCCAACATACCAGTGACAGTCTCATAGCTACCAGTCCACTGACCCCCAAACTCGCCCATTGCTCTCTTTGGGGGCCTGACTACTGAGCTTCCTTCCCACAGCCTTTTCTTTCCATTTTATCCTTTCAGGCAAGACCAAGGATGCTGGGTGCCTTTTATTTAATCTCAACGCTTCCCTGTTTTGGTGAAAGAGCTTGTAGTTTGTACTTTGGACAGAGAGGTAGATGCTGGGGGTGTGCACGCTGGAAACACTTAACTTTCTATAGTAATAGGGGATGTGAGGGCGATCTGGCTGTGACATCTGTCACCCCATTGATCACCAGGGTTGATTCCGCTGATCTAGGTGGTGTTCCCTTCCTCCCTCGCCACTCTGCATACGTCTCTCCCAAAGCTTCGAGCACTCAGTGGAAGAGGACGACCTTCCCCGAGGAGGGCCGGTCTTCGGTCAAGGGTATGCGAGTCTGTGCTCCCCTGCTAGGACCTCCAAACAAGCTCTGTATGAATAGCAATAGAAATTTTCTGCTCTTATTTGTAATCTTGGTTTTATTAGTTCTTCGGGAATTTCATACTGTGTATGTGGATCATAGTCTCTCTCTCTCTCTCTCTCTCTCTCTCTCTCTCTCTCTCTCTCTCTCTCTCACGCACACACACACACACCATATAATTCCTCCCAGATCCACCCTCTCCTTCCTACTCTCTCAACTTTGAGTTTTCCTCTTCTGTCAAACCACTGTGTAAACACAAACCCACTTTGTATTCCCAACTGCTCTCAGGATGGAAGATTTCCTTTCTTATTTTATACATGAAGAAGCAGAGGCATGGGACATTCTCTGATTAAGCCAGCAAATGATGCGGGTCAGACTTCAGAAGCCAGGCAGCCGCACTCTGAGGCCTTTGGTGTTAATGTCTACCATCATGAAATGAGGGAGTAGTGAGTCAACTAGTTCTGCCATTCTTCCCGTCAGCCCTGCTCTGGGTCCTGGGGAACATAGCAGTGTTCATGAGGACACACTGGCTATCCAGCCTGAGTCTGTCCCCCCGCCTTCCTAAGTGCCCAGAGATGGAGTCCAGATCCCCAGGAGACAGCACACAGAAGCCCATGGATGGTTTGTTTGTGGAGGTCAGCTGCCTAGCCAGAGACTTTCCCTCTTGCCTTTGAAGATAGAAGCTGCAAGCCTCGGGAGAAAGCTCTGGCCAGAAGACCCTTCTCTGTGAGAAAGGACAAGGAAGGTCACAGTGCCGTTTCTCTGCTGTAAGCACAGAGGGTGGAGACAGGGAGTGGTGAGCCTTTGACTGACTTCATAAGCCTGAGAGAGGGGTACCATCAAACAGAGCTGTGGACACAACTCCAAGTCCCCAGTGCCATTCCCTGAACTCTAAGCCAAAAGGTCTCGGCCTCTGTCCTGTCACTCAGGGTCATGGGCCCCCTGAAGGGCTGGCACCTATGATGGGGAACCCCTTAGTCAGCAGAGATGCTTAGGAAGACACAGACTTTTCCCACTGTCATTTAGGGAACAGCTGGGCACAGCTGCATCCGAGTACACTGCTCCAGCCCTGCCTGGAACACAGGGTCAGACTCCATTCCCTTCATGGGCCCCAGTCCAGCAAGCCAGGCCAGGGGACGGCGTGTCCTCAGGCTTCCCTGGCCCTGACCCAGCTTCACAAAGCAGTCCCCCAGCCTGTGGTGGGAGGACAGTTCCATCCCAACCAGAGGAACAAGCATGCCCCCCCCCCCCGAGGTCTTCCCAAACGGGATCTGACTGTGAAACAGGGTCAGGGTGCTGGCATCACCCCAAAGGGGCTGGGGGTAGCTGGGAAGGGCTTGGAAGCATCTAGAAAATCTCACTGTGGGAATGTAAGGAAGTGGTCAAACTGTCCCTGAATCCTGAACATGCTCTACGGAGACCCAGCCTTCTTCTGCATACAAACCAGGGCTTGAGGGAGCTTCCCTCCCATAGCACCAGGACACTCCCCACACCTCACCCCTGCTCAGACTTCCCTGCAGCTCTCTCCTGGCTCCCTCCAGCCTGGTGACCCCTAGAGGCAGATCCTCATTAGTTCCCGTTGCTGTGTCAAACACCATGACCAAAAGCAACCTGGGGAGAAGAGTCTGTTTGACTTACAGGTTCCAGTCCAGCATCATTGAAAACCAAAGGAGCCGAAGCGGAGACTACACAATGCTGCTGCTTATAGTCTTGCTCCCGTGACTCGGTGACCTTCCTTATACTGCCCAGAGCCACTGGCCCACACAGCTGGGCCCTCCTATATCTACTAACAATCAAGAAAATGCCCACGGACATGCCCATAGTCCAATCAGATGGAGGTAATTCTTCAGTCTCGGTTCCTGCCTCCCTGGTATGCCTAGGTTTGTTTCAAGTTCACCAAAATTAAACAGGACAGGCAGCTTTACCGGATCTGTCATTCAGGTCTCAAGGTCAACCTGTCACTGAGGTATAATGTACTCCGAACTCTGTGTGTGTTGTGTGAGTGTGTGAGAGTGTGAGTGTGTGAGCGTGTGTGTATGTGAGGAGAGAGTGTGTGTGTAAAATTGTGTGTATGTGTATATGTATGTGTGTTTGTGTGTGTGTATGTGTATGAGTGTTCGAGAGTGTGTGTGTGTGAGAGTATGTGTGTATGAGTATGTGTGTGAAAGTGTGTGTGTATGTATGTGTGAGAACATGTGTGTGTATGTATGCGTGTGAGAGAGTATGTGTGTTTATGTGTGTGTGTGTGTGTTCTGTGTATATGTATACATGTGCAAACACTCTGATCCCTTCCCGGTCACGTGTGCACACATACTTCTACCTATTGAAATCTTAAAGGCTCAAGCGCTCCCCTCCTCCACCAGCCTGGGATAAACCTTTCCACAGTCAATCTTCTCGAATGTTTCTCCTCCTGGCAGAGCCCTAAAAGCCAGTACTCGGTATCACTGACTCGGTTTCCCCTCCAGCTCCTCAGCCCAGATCTAGTAGCTCTCAGAATATGATGGGTGAAGAACATCCAGGTCTTTGCTGTTTGTATTTTTATTTATTTTGTGTCTGTGCAGGTACCCTTGCCTTTAGATAAGCAAGAAAAAGTCAGAGATTGACCCTGGGTGTCTTCCTTTATGGCTTAACACCTTATTTAATTCTTAAACATGGCCCCTTACTAGACCTTGCTGCTCTGACTGCACTGGCTCACCAGCAAGCCCGCCAGGGTCTGCCTCTCTCTGTCCTGGAGAAATGAGGTTACTCCTGGACCCAGCTTTTCCATGGGTGGTAGACTCCAAACCCAGATCTTCGAGTTTGTGCAGCAAGCTCTGCATCCGCTGAGCCACCTCGACAACCCACCATCCAGGTTGTACCATTACTTTGAATTTTGACTTCAACTCACAAGCAGCAGAGATCAGTGGTGATTCTGGGTGAGGTCGGGAACTTGCTCAGTCACCCACGTGTAGCAGAGGCACACATAAACAAAAGACCAACGCAGCGGCCTGCTGACCTTGTGCCTGTCTGTCTCTTTGGTCACTGTGGTCCTCAATCCACTGCAGGAAATAGCCCATCTAACTTCTGAGATGCTCTTCCTGGTGGGCTGGGCCACTCAATTCCACAGCAGAGGCTTCTAAAGGGCAGGGAAGTTGGGTGCTGTGTCCAAGGTCCACAAAAGTGACTAGAACCCTGACAGCAGGTTCTACGTCCTTTGTCCTGACTACCACAGCCCTCCGTGCACACCAGCGTCCTGTTCCAGCTTGGTCCCTAAACACATGGTGTCCCTGTAGTGTGATCTCCCACTGGTTGTGTGTACCCAACCAGCTGCACATCTGTCTCCTCCCAGGCTACCCAATCAGCCAGAGCAAGACAGACAGACAGACAGACAGGCAGGCAGGCAGGCAGGCAAGCAGGCAGGCAGATAGACAGGAGTTCCCAGCACAGGGTCTGCCTTGCAGGGATGCATGTCCCGTACTGCAGCCAGCCTCCACCACTGCACCCCAGGAATCCTTCCCAGAGGCCTGGCTGCTGCTCACCATCCAGAGACTGGAGGGCTCAAGGGTTTCAGCTCCTGCTGGGGGAAAGGCCAGGTCAGCTGCAGCTGGGCTTCCAGGGGCCAGGGGCTGGTTCCAGGTCATCAGGTCTGCACCAGGCCAGCCAGCCGTAGAGGTGAGGCGGAGGAGGAGAACTGCAGCACCAGTCAGCAAGCAGAAGCATGTGGCACTTCAGACAGATCGCATGGAGAACTGCATCCTGGAGTCAAGGACCCTAGATATCCAAGAGAGTGCCTTCTGCACTTCCAAGGCCATTTGCTAGAGGGGCTAGCCTTCGTCTGAGAACCTGCACGTTCTGGAGTATCAGCTACCCAGGAAAGTGTGTGAGGCGTGCTACACTTGGGTCTAGGGAGAGGGGTATACTACCTAGAGAGAAGAGGGAAACAAGAGAGAGGAGCAGGAGCGCCTGACCTCTCCTGCCGAGATGCTCAGCAAGGCTGCTCAGTCTGGGAGCACCAGTATTTCAGTGGGCTCTGTGGTCCGCCAGCGGCAGAGCTCCAGGCCCTACACAGAAGCGCCCCCTGCTGGCCAGAACTCATACAGGGCCCTGCATTGCACAGGTCATAGGTGTGGCCCAGTATACATGCATACAACTCATCAGCCCTTGCACAGTAGGACCTCCTCGATGGGCAAGGTCCTTCCTTGACAGTACAAGGTAGACTGTGATTTTTGTTTTAGTCTTTATCTAAATAAGTGAAACTTTAAAAAACAAAGCAAAACAAACAAACAACAACAAACAGAATATCTCCATGGAGGATCTCCGTGGCATGCTTCAGTGGTGTGGTCAGCCATCTTTAATACTAAGATAGTATGTCCACATGGGCACCACTCACACCGGACCCTAGGAAACTGTGGCTGAAGGGGAAATGCCAGTCAGCGTGTGTGCAGCATGTTGGCCTGGTGGATGAAGGGCTATGTCTCACTGTAGAGGCAGGTTCCCCATCTTTCTAGCCCTCTTTCAACACTGCTATGACTAGAGGAGACAGAAGGAAACAAGGACACCAGGTGAAAAGGGGCGCCAGTGTGGAATTCACCCATGAGACCAAAAGCAAAACATACTCAGCGTATGTGTACTGTAATCTAGGCTATCTAGAGCCTGGACCAGCCTGGTGGTGCCAGCCAGTGATGTTGAAAACTCTGTTCCCATGCCAACTCCAGGGTACTACCACCTCCGTGTGTCACGTCACAAAATAGTTCCCACCCTCCCAGAGCCTGGGTTCTGGGGGTAAGGACACCCACTGGTGGGTCCCCCACAGATCAATAGGAATCCCATAGGGCAGCCTCCCTCCCAGCGCTAGCCAGCTAGGATACGCTACCCTTGTAGACCATGAGATTTGCTGTGTCCAACATGGCTTCCAGCGGTGTAGGTAGGCAGTGGAATCCAGCAGCGAGGGCATTTAGAAGGATGTGTCTGTCTCTTACTGCAGTTTGCTGCTAAGAGGAAAGCTGTAGGGGCAGATCCTGCCTGGATCTTGGGTAAGAAAAGGTTTCAAGCACATCCTTTCCAGCACCTACCTAGAACCTACCATGAATCCTACCCATAAGCAAAAGTGTTGCCTTAGCTCCCAGAGCAAACCCTGGTCTCCCTTGCTAAATGGCTTCCAAGGCTGTGGCCAAATCCCCAGGGTCCTTTGCTGTAGGTGGGAGGCAACGTCCCCTGCTGATATAGGACAAGGGACAATGGGGGGCGGAAAGGACTCATCACAGTCATAAACAGAGCCCAACTGCCTTGGCCATCTCCACTGCTTCAACCACACATGCTCCCTTCCTGAGGAGCTAGTGTGTCCACCTCTGCTCCCCTGAGGTGCCCTCAGGCCTCCCGGCAGAACATTTTTTGGCATAATCTAAACTGTCAGCAAAACAAGATGAAAATTTAGTAATTGCTTTTGGCTAGGAGTCCACGGGCCAGCTCCAGCCAAAAATAACTCAAAGGAAGTGTCCCAGGCCACCTGTGGCCCCAGGGGCTCCAACTGGGCTCAGTCTGAACAAGGAGCAGGCAGGGTCTTGGCCTGACCCTGACATTGGCTGGGCAGGACAGCAGGAGACTGGTGACTACTCAAGGGAGGAGGGTGGGTGGAGCAGTGTGACCGTCGATGGGCCCATTTCCGGCCAGAAGTATCCAGCTATCCAAAAAATGTAATGTCATTCTTGAGCAAGAAAAGCAGCTGTTCTGCTACTTAGTGGCCACGGTGAGCTGGCAACACCCTGAAGAGGGCGTTAACAGACTACGAGGAGGTAGGTGCCAGGCGGGCAGGACAGGCCCGTCCACCAGCTTTGTATCCTTTCGGACTCTGCAGGCTTAGCTAGTCCCGCCTTATAGATGAGGAAACAGAACTTGTACAGGGAAGGCCACACTGTGAGGGCTCAAGGCTGGGTCACCAGGCAGGGACCCCAGGAACAAAGATGTGCCCTTAGGGCCTCAGGTACAGCAGTGGATGGGGCAGTGGAGGGGACAAAGTAGCTCCCCCGTCCCTCTTCCTTCCCCTATGTCAGATGTCCTTAACACCCATGAGTGGGTTGGAGTCCCATAAATGTGTCAAGAATGGAGGGGACATACAGGGAAACAGAGGGGTCACCCAAGGATGTCTCTGCCTCTCAAGGATGAACAGTAACCCAACCATGGGCACCGCCTCTGCAGCTGCCCAGCTATGGTCTGTGTGCTGATCCCTTTCCTTCCCCATTTGTCCCCCTCCTCCCCCCATAGCCTGGTGTCCCTCCAGCACCACGAGTCGACCTTACAGGGGACTGGGAGGCTAGAAAAAAAAAGATGAGGACCACCCTGGGGTCCCGGGGCTGTCGATGGTGCTTGGTGACCTATCAGTGGATGACCTGGTACTGCTCACCACTGCCACAGGGACAGCCTCAGCTTCCTGCCCTGGGCTGCCCTCCCCTGTCTTTCCCCTCTCAGATGACTGTTGGGCCATCTAAGAAAGGCAGCCAGTCAGTAGCAGTGTCTCACTGTCCTGAGGGCCACCTCTGCCTGCCTCTGAAGACAGTGACACTCTGTCTCTCCTTCCCTCAGGACGCGCGGGTGGTACGGGTGGGTTACCCAGCCCTGGAGCACACCTCGTGCCCCTTCCAGTGTTTAAGCCTTCTATCCCAAGGGAGAAGAAAGTCAACAGCCCCAGTTTATCAGATAGAAAGCCCAAGATTTTTCTGTCAAGGGCCTAGAGGCAACGCTGCCCGGGAGCCTGTGTCCACAGTATAAACAGAGAAGGTCACATCAGTGCCCACAAACCTTCAGCTACTCTCTTCAACAACAGAAGCCATTTTTGTCCCAAGGAGGCACTGGTCTTGCCCTTCTGTGAACCCCTTGAGCCCTCTCTGTAAATGTTTGCCTGTGCTTGACCCAGCTGGGAGGCAGTATACCAGTTTTACTCCAGGTCTTGAAGATGCCCCCCCCAACCCCCATCCCTCATCTCACCCCTTCACCCCCATACAAACACCACATGGACACACATGCATAAATACCCACATGCACACACAAATACAGAAGTTCATATCCACGTGTGTATCCATACACTGTCTCTCTACACGCCTCTGGAGGAAAACTTCAACCAGCCCCACTCCTGGATTCTCTGACACACCTGGTAAAGTCCCCAAGTCTGTCCTGTCACCCTTTGCAACAGTCAAACTCACCCAAAGCACATATTTTCCTAACCTCAGGCATCTGGCTGCCTGGTGCTCCCGGGAAGAGCCGGAGGTAGGAGTCTGGCAGGAAAAAAAAAAAAAAAAAAAACCTGAGGCAGAACCACAATGTTTACAGAACGGGCCACTGAATTATATAAAACAATATTTTCCTTGCAGATGCAATTTCTTCCTGGCCTGCATTCTCCCCAGGTACTTGTGAGGATGGGCTGAGCATGTGAGAATCCAGGATCGGGGCCAGCTCGCTCCACCTGGCCCCTGGAAACATGAAAACCACAGGGCATTTCCATGACTCTTATTTAACAATGCAGGCACTTGCCCTGGCCTGCATGCGGAGCTTGTTAGCACCTGAGGTGTGGGTAAAACCTGGACTTCAGGCAGGCAAGCCTGGAAGAGCTCCTGTCCACGGTGCAGCTCTCTTGAGCTCCCTGAAGCCCGCAGTCTTCATGATTTCCAAGATGCTGCTGCCATAAACATCTGACATTTTCAGCCGTGACCTCAGCCATCGAGAGAAAGGACACTGATGTTCTTCTGGCTTTGCATGCGGTCAGCTCCATGGGTGGGAAGTGTCAGAAGGAATGAGAGGTTTGGGATCACACCTGACAGAAAGTGACAATTGCGCTAAGTTCCAAAGAGTTCAGAGTTGTTATCTAACCAGCTGCACCCAAGGGGACGAGAGAACAAAAGGGACCAAGAATCTGGCTTCAGCTCCTCTCCTCCAGCAGAGATAGGGTTAAGAGAAGAAGGCCAGAGGCTGTGGGAGCCGTACTTGAGGCCCTGTTACTTCTCATGCTCAGAGCCTTACTGTGGAGGTCTGCCCCATGGCAGCCCACTGAGAGTTCCACTTCCTTCCCTCTTTGCCTGGTCGCCTCACCCCTAGCATGCCACCTCCTATCCTGCTGGTGGAAGGCATCCTCCAACTCCCTGCCTTTGCCCTCAGTCTACCTGAAGTGCCTGTCACCACTGCTTCAAGGATTACACCTACACTCCTCCAAAACTCTCTGAGGCCACCTAAAGCCTCTTTTCACTTCTCATATTGCCTGGGAACACAGGACCCAAGTGTTGGACTAAAAGTGCTGTCATGCTAGATCAGAGGAATTTGTCCCCAGTGGGCTACACAGTCGTGTGCTTCATAGTCCCATGAAGGAGCAGCGCCCTCTCCTGGAACCCTGGCACAAGCAAAGAATTGCTCAGAAACCAGAGCCCCTCCTGCTTCTAGGAATCCCCCCAAGACCCTGCGTTCCTGGAAGGAAAGCGGGCGTGTGGAGAACATAAACATCCCACCTTCTGAGGCAGCCCTCCTGGAGACGTCCCAGAGCCTCCTGACAGTCCAGCAACCAGGCCACAGCAGCCCTGGCTTACCTAGCCCATTCTCTGCCGCCTCAGTGAACTCTTCCCCCAAGCTTGGCAGAGCGATGACCCTGTGGGTTGTGGATAGCTGCAGGGTTCTTTAGGTAGGTTTGTACCATGGCCTTGTCCTACCTAAAAATCAGTCAGGCCTGAGAGGAAAGTCTCTTAGAACCCAGGCTGCTGAAGGCAGGAAGGCAGAGTGTCCTAAAAAGGTCACCACCTGCAGTCCTAAATTTAAGACAGGAGAATTGCCTCCTTTCTAATGGCTTTTAGATCAAAGGCAGAGATATGGGAAAACAGACATCAGCAGCAAATGTCAGAGAAGTTTTCACTGGGCAACGGGATCCATTCTCATCCAAAAATCTCAAAATTTCGCAATTAAAAAAAAAAGAAGAAGAAAGAAAGAAAGAAAGAAAGAAGGAAAGAAAGAAAGAAATAAGGAAAGAAAGAAAGAAAGAAAGAAAGAAAGAAAGAAAGAAAGAAAGAAAGAAAGAAAGAAAGAAAGAAAGAAAGAAAGAAAGAAAGAAAGAAAAGTTGAAAAAGCCCATTCTTGGAACACTCCCAAGGAGCAATTCTACCGTTGACCACCAGGTGGCAGCTGAGACCATTGCATCCTTTGGAGGCGGCTTCTTTGCCCTTTCCCCGAGGGTGAATGCTCAGAGGCGGGTGTGCTGGGATGCATAGATCAGAGTGACTACAGAAGACCACTTACTGGGCATCTTCCTCAAAATTCCAAGAAACAGGCACTACCAGCCTACCTTGAAAACTGGGGAAACTGAGCCCCAGAATAAAAAGATTGACCACACCATTACTCCCACTCACTGACACAAATGCCCAGTCATTCAGCTTTATCTGAAGCCCCCTGGGAGGCTTTCCAAAGATGAGGAACACAGCTAAAGTTAGTTATCAATGGTAGCAGGCCAGCAGAACGAACATGAGCTGTCTAGGCATAAGGGTCCAGGCTGTAGCCTCCGGCAGGCTCCTCCCTTACACAACATTGAATGCCATTGACCAGGGTGGAGCTAGAAGCCCAGCTGACCTGCTGCCCTCTGCTCAGGAACCCACTTAGTAGGAAGCTTGGCAGGGTGGCTACGCCAGCCAGAAGGACATCAGGAGGAACAATAAGATGAGGGCTGCAGCCAGAGTGACAGAGGGCACCAAGTCTGAATCCTCTACACCATGTATGTCATCACCAGGAGCATCTCCAGGGGCGTCGGGAGCCCCAGACAACTGGGTGTCAGAGACCTTCTCCTCTGGGGGTCCAGGGCGGCTCATCTGTGGGAAGGAGGAAGGGTGAGTGGCGGGGCCTCGTCTGCCCACTCACTACTTGCTCTCCGTACAGTTCCTGGCTAGAGCACTGGTTCCCCACCACGACCCTGGGCGCTGTCTTCTCCATTGTAAAGGGGGCTGTTGGTGGCCCCTGGGAGGGCAAAGGTCAGGTGGGCCTCTTTCCCTACCGCCACTGGCCTTACTTCCCGTCTCCTTACCTCCCCTTGAGAGGCTGGAGACCTTAGCTCCAGTGTCACAGTCCTGGAATGCTACTCTGCCAGTTTCCCAGGCACTTAGAGGTTGTTAGGCTCGTCTGGAAGGCCCTTGGTGAAGCCTGGGAAGGAGATACACCCCATCCTACCAGCTGCCTTTCACCTACAGGTGACGCGGATTCCAGGTTACAGCTACCTTAGAGATGAGACATAAGAGGCCAGCAGGGAGACTCCTGAGAGGCTCTCCAAGAGTCTACAAAGTCAGTTGTGGTCACCTAAGACTTGGATTATAGCAGGTAGCTTCCAGGCAAGCAGTCTTTAGAGCCCCTACTTTAGGGTAGGGTAGAGGCCCACACGGAAGGACTGTTGAGATCTAATGTCCTGGGGTGGGCAGTGCAGGGGGCAGGAAGAAGGGATGTTTCCACTCAGATCTATCCTCAGCTAAATCCCCAGGCCCCTCTCCACTGCTGTGGGCTCTGTGTGGCATCTACCTTTTAGGACTGCAACCCCCTAGAGCAGTTACCTTCCAGCCACAGGAGTCTCATATCCTGGGAGAACTTGCCCTCTACCACCTCCTTGAATAGATCCAGTTGAGGCCTTTGTTCAGTAATGCCCACCTCTGGGGAGGGGCATGCCTGGGGAGGAGCTAGATAGAACTAGGCTATAGGAGACAGGGACTCTGCCAAATACTGTGCCTCCGCCCCTGTGGGTGTGTCCAGAGTAGGGCAGCTAGTATCTCAGAGAGAAGCTGGGGCCCCTCCCAGGCCAGCCTTTATCCACTGCCTGGATCACTGGGGAGTGGCAGGTTCAGGAAGAAACGATTGAGTTCAATTCAGCAAGGGGCTTCTAGATGCTGAGGTGCCCAGGGCTGTACAGGGTAAGCAGAGGGAAAACCTTCACCTAACCAAAGGCCTGGTCCCCACACAACTGACTTGAGTCAGACACAAGCAAGAGAATGCAGCAAGCCCCCAGCAAGAGGGCGAGAACAACTTTAAAGATTCTCGCAGAGGTCAAAAACCTTTGAGTTAGATGTACATCGAATTGTTCAATTAAAAAATGGACTGTTGGCTGGAGAGATGGCTCAGAGGTTATGAGCACTAGCTGTTTTTCCAGAGGTCCCGAGTTCAATTTCTAGCAACCACATGGTGGCTCACAATCATCTGTAATGGGATCCGATGCCCTCTTCTGCTGTGTCTGAAGACAGCTACAGTGTACTCACATATAATAAATAAATAAATGTTTCTTTAAAATAACGTGTTAGCCCGATGGACACCAGAACCCAGCAGAGGCCAGCCTGGCCTACAGGATGAGTTCCAGGGCCGCTGAGGCTACATTAGCAACTCAGGGTCTATTACTCACAGGGGCAGTTGGGGCCTGCAGCCCCTCACCATCTTACTGTTAGTTTCAATCCAGAAACACCTGTCTACTTAAAGGCACCACTACCCCACAAGCTAAAGGGACAGACCACAAAACCGCAGCACAGAAGTGTGTGCCTTCCCCTTTCCCCTTTCCCCCACCCCACCCCACCCACATGAAGCCTGAGTCAACAGGCGCTGCACAGCTGCAAGACTATGAAGTTTGCCTAATCTGAATCACAGCACACAGTCCAGGGGAGGGGCAGTGGGAAAGAGGGTGCAACCACCCAAGACAGCCTTCTGGGAAGGGGTAATTTGGGTCATGGCTGGAGGCCTCTCCAAATTGTCAAAACTCATGAGTAGACACACATACATTGAACATGCACTTTTTTTGTTGTCTATAAATTACACCTTAATACAGTTGGGGTTTGGAGGTTAGTTCAGTTTGATTTGAGACAGGGGCCTACTATGTAGCTCTGGCTAGACTAGAAAGACCAGGCTAGCCTTAAGTCAAAAGATAATCCTGCTTCTGCCTCCCACGTGCTGAGATTAAAACTGGACACCACACCTTACCCACTCATATTTTAGCAGTTAAGAATGTTATCTCTCTACCCAGGGCCAGAGTCAAAAATCATAACTCATTCCTTTTTCTTTTTTACTAGATCTCATTCTTTTGCTAAGTAAAATAATAAATAAATCATGTAATTGAGTAGATTAAAAAAGGAAAGGGAGGAAGGGACATAAGGACTGTGGGTTCAGACACCTGTTGCCTAGCCTGATAACCTGACTCCAATCCCAAGGACCCGCATAGTGAAGAGGGAACCGATTCCCACAAGCTGACCTCTGACCTCTACTCTCTGCCACACACACAAACACTAACAAATGTAATAATAGATAAACAGACAAATCTATAGACCAGCCCTGCTTGACCAAAAGGAAATGGCTTCCCTACAGTGGGCCACAGAGCCCTGCCTCAAACAGCACTGTCAGTCTTAAGGAGCGCCAGAAGATACTTCCCCATCCTTAAAAATCAGAGAGTTTCCAGGGGAACAGGAATTTCCCAAGCTGACTTCAGGGAGCCAGCCTCAGTGGCCATTCCTGCTAAAGTCTGGCTTTTGGTAGCTGCCTAAAAGTCCCTCTCAAAGGGTAGGCACTAAAACCACTTAGGTGACCTGGCTACTTCAGGCTAAAACAGGGTAGAAATGTTTATGTCTTCAGTCTTGCTGGACTTCAGACTTTGAGAGATCAGGGGCCCAGACAGATAAATTTAGGTTCTCATATGACCTCCTGGGGTTAGATCTACTCTGGACAGAAAGAGATAAAGTAAAGTGTCAGTTAATTATAGAGCCCCAGAGGCTTGATAGGATCCGTATAATATTATAGTAGATAGAAACCTGTTTCCAACTTTCCAGAGAACTAGGGCCTTCCAGAGTAATGAGAATGGAATGCACTGCCCACGCGGATTACCTATAGGCTGAGGGTGGAATGCACTGCCCACGCGGATTACCTATAGGCTGAGTGTCCTATGAAATAAAGAAGGGCCATAGCAGCGGTGAGATCTTGGGAGAACGGATCCAGGGATGATTTGAAAGGCCAGCATTGGGGTCCTGCAGAGTGAGTGCCCGTTAAAAGTCCGAAACAGAGGAATTTACTGATCTGGAGGTAATGAATTACTCAGAATCCAGGCCAGAGAAATGCACTCGAGCCCTTTAAAATCTACTTACGGCTGGAGTGGCTGCGATCATCCCACCTACCATATATACATACATAACCAGGACTATTAGAAAGGCCTGTTTATTCAGAAAGTCTGTCACCGGAGTGCCATACTTGTGGCCGTCTTCAAAAGTCAAAGGCCAGTGTCCTGAATACCAGCTAAGAACTGACTAGAGGGGGGTGCTGTCAAGGAGAGATCTTTAAAGTTTACCTGAGGAGCTAAAAAGATGGCTCAGTGGTTAAAGCACTGGCTGCTCTTCTAGAGAATCCTGGTACAATTCCCAGCACACACACAGGAACTTACAAGTTACCATCTGTAACTCCAGTCTTGGGGAGTTTGAGGCCATTTTCTGGCCTCCTCGGGCACTAGGCATACATATGGTGCACAGACATTCATGAAAGAAAAGGCACACACACACACACACACACACACACACACACAAAGTAGATTTAAATAAATCAGTTGGAGGCTGGTCCAATGGCCCAGAGATTAAGAGCACTGACTGCTCTTTCCTAAATCCTAAATTCAATTTCCAATAATTACACGGTGGCTCATGACCATCTAAGAGATCTGGTGCCCTCTTCTGGCCTGCAGGCAGAACACTGTATACATAATAAATAAATCTTTAAATAAATAAACAAATTTACCCAAAACAAACATAGTGGCTGGCCGGTAATCCCAGCACTTGGAAAGGGAGTGTCCTAGTCAGGGTTTCTATCACTGTGATAAAACACCATGACCAGAAGCAACTTGGAGAGGAAAGGGTTTACTTGGCTTCCATTTCCAAATCACTGTTCATCAGCGAAGGAAGTCAGGACAGGAACTAAAACAGGTCAGGAATCTAGAGGCAGGAGCTGATGCAGAGGCCATGGAGAAGTTGTTTACTGGCTTGTTCCTCACGGCCTGCTCAGCTGCTTTCCTACAGAACTCAGGACCACCAGCTCAGGGATGGCACCACGCACTGTGGGCTGGGCCCTCCCCCATCAATCACTAATTAAGAAAATGCCTTCCTGGCTTGTGTACAGCTGGATCTTTTCAAGGCATTTTCTAGGCTGAGGCTCCTTCCTCTCTAATGACCCTAGGCAGGAGAGATTATCAGCTAGGATTGACCTTGACAGTGTAGTAACTTTGAGCCCAGCGTGAGCTACCGAAGATGCAAAAATACCCTCCAACAGAGGCCAACTGGAGGCCAGGTCAGCAGCAATGTTTGCGCTCTGCTCTGTCTAGGGATCCTTTGATTTGGGAGAGTAGAAAGTGCTTTAGGAAGGTACCCTGTTTCGGGTGCTGTCTCTCCTCACAGGTCTAGCGCTATCTGCCAGCTCATTTTCTCCAGAGGAGCCAGTGGCCATCTTGTGTTGCCTGTTCTTTCTCCAGTGACTTTAGCTTCCTGTCTTCTCTGTCCTTCTGTAAACATAGATGACAGAAAACGCCTAACTGTGGGCTTTCCCCACACATGCACCCCAGTTCCTGAAACAACGACTCTGAGACTTAATTATTTATAGAGAAACACCTAGGCCATAAGCTTGGGTTTGTTTCCCGACAAGCTTGTAACTTAACCCTCTTATTCTGTTCTATGAGTACCACAGGGCTGGCTACATCTTCTCAGTCTGCATCTGTCTCCTAAGAGTTCTGGGTGCATCTTTCTGCTTCTGCCTCTACCCCAGAGTTTCTCTCTACCTGAATTCCCACCTCCTATTTCCTGCCTCAGCTCATTGGCCAATCAGCTTTTTATTGACAGGTAATATCAAAAGATTCTACAAAATCAGAATCTGTTTATTTATGTGTATTGGCATCCTAGCTTTACACACACACACACACACACACACACACACACACACACGTATATCATGGGCTGACTACCCTGGAATACATATCAGAGAGAGAGAGAGAGAGAGAGAGAGAGAGAGAGAGGAAACTTGTTGACCTTCGTCCCATGGCAGTAGGAACGGCTAGAAAATATCCTGAGAATACAACCACACCCCTTTTGGAAAGGAACTGAGTCAGGTTACAATGGGTTTAGAAGGAGCCAAGAGGACTCTGGGATCAAGAGGAAGTAACTGGAGGTGAGTCCCCTGAATGGGGAAGTAAGGGAGATCCCAGAGACGTGTAGGTGAGGGGAAGTTGGAGGACAGTGGCAGGGAGATCCATGGCCTCACGGGAAAGGATACCACACCTTGCAGAGATGGAGAAGGTCTAGCCTCAGCTAGTGGGAACAAGTGTCCCTAGTGTCACTAGCTCTGGCTTTGGCTTGGCTCCCAACCCTTGCTCTCACACATTGCCAATGGGGCAGGAGCCAACAGAAGAAAAGGCAAGGTGGGGAAGTGTGCCTGTTTGTGACTTTGCTCTTGTTTGGGACAGAGATGCCCCTCTTTATGTTGGTAAGGCAGTCAAGTCCTCAAAACTCAAGCTACTAAAATACTTAGCCATGGCCTAAAGTCTTAGCTGTCTTACACATGAAATCTATTCAGTTAGAAAAGCAAATGGGGCCAGGGAGATGGCTCAGTGGGTAGAAACACTTGCTGGGAAACCTGAGGGGCTGAGTTTAATCCCTGAGACCTATGTGGTAGAAAAAGAGAAGCGACTATTGCAAGTTGTCCATTGGTCTTCACATATGCACCATCACACATGTACTTACATGTGTGCTCGCACGCACATGCACACACACATGTGCATACATATAAACAAACAAACAAATAAATAAATAGATAAAGTGCAGTAAAACATTTTTTAAAGTCCTTAAATAATCCCTGGCAGGCCACCAGGGAATATAGTGAATTCCAGGTCACCCTATAGCTAAATAGAGAGACCTTGCCCAACCCCATTAAAAATAAATAAATTAAACAACAACTATGACATTTCCTTAAAAGCTGCATTTCCGGGATGCAGAAAATGGGGTCCAGAACTGATTATGTGAGAGATGCCCTCAAAGGTTACCAAGCTTGCTAATGTCTGACTACCCTCTTAACAACCCCAAGTACTTGGTGCTCTGAGGCAGGAGCATTGAAAGGCCAGCCTGGACAACCTGCTCAGATGGCTGGGATGTAGCTCAGATAATGTGGTGCTTGCCTGAGTCCAACCCCTGGCACAGAATGAGCCCAGGCCTGCAGGCCCAACTGGAGGTGGAGGCAGGAGGAAAAATTAAAGTGGTTGGCTACCTAGCAAGTTCGATGCCAGCCTGGAATACATAAGACCCTGTTTCAAATAACAAAGAGGTGGAGGGGGCCTGAAGAGATGGGTCAGCAACTACAAGAACAGGTCCTATATGTTCTTCCAGAAGACATTACTCAGCTCCCATTACTAACAGACTGACCTGCCTGTAACTCTGGCTCCTAGAAATCCAACACTTCTAGTCTCACTTCTAGTCTAGTCTCAGGAGACTAGACTTCACAGACAAACATAAAATTTAAAAATTACATATCTTCATGTATATGGGTGTTTTGACTGCACCACAGAAGAGCTGAAGACAGAAGAAGGCCTCAGTGGTCCTGGAAATGGAGGTAAAAGAAGAGGGTTGTGCACCAACCTGTGGTGCTGGGTATCAAACTTGAGTCCTTTGCAAGAGCAGCCAGTGCTCTCAACTGCCAAGCTGCCTCTCTAGCTCCCAAAACCACACAGGCATACACACACACCCTCCCTCCTTCTCAACCGCTTTCCCTTTCTCTATCTCCCTCCCTCCCTCCCTCCCTCCCCCCTCCCTCCCTCCCTCCCTCCCCCCCCCCCTCCCTCCCTCCCTCCCTCCCTCCCTCTCTCTCTCTCTCTCTCTCTCTCTCTCTCTCTCTCTCTCTGTCCAGCTTAAACGTGAAGTGGAACACACTGAAAGTTCACCTCTCCGCTAAGTAATAGACAGGCAAGGCAGACACAGAAGGGAAAAGAAGCCCAGCCAGGGTGGGCTGCAGGAGACGGGCGGTTTTCTGGTCTCTACTGTCCTCTGTAGAAGTGTTTCTACTGTGTAGTAAAGGGGGAACTAAGACTTCTACAATGCCCTTTACTGTTTTAATAGTCTGGTGACAAAGGGTCAGTTTATAAATGTGAACAGGAAGTGAGTCCACTCCTATGACTGAAAAAGTCCAAAGACACAGATAGGCATCTTAACTGTGGCTTTTTTTCTGTCTCCGGGAATGGGCTTCCAGAGAAGTTTCCGTTTCGATTTTTCTTTACTTAGTTATTTTTATACCGTTACTAGAACGAATGGTTTTGAACAGTGCAAGCTATTTGGACAACCAGAAAATCCCAGAGGTCAGGAACGTAGCTCAGAGATAGATTGCTTGCTAGCAGAGAGAAGCTTTGGGTTCTGTTTACAGCTATGGAGTGCGATGAGACACCTTAGGGCACCTGCTGGAGTTGCCCCTAATTGTCTCTGCTCTGGCTTCCTCCTACTGCACCCACCGAAGTAGTGATTCACTAGGGTCACCTAGGGTTAGGAAGCGAGAAGTGAGGTGGCGGGTGTAGAAGTGACATCTGTGTGACGGGAGAGGGCACAGAATAGGAACCAGCGAGACAATTTTAAAAAACAAAAACAAATAATAATAATCCCGCTGTGTGACCTTGGCAAGCTTCGGACTCTGGGCTTCTTCTCCGTAAAGCGGGATGCAGCCACGGAGACGTCCACCCTCATAGCCTGGCGAAATGGGGCTGAGCTGCCTTAGCTGCTGGATCACATGCCACTGGGACAGGTGTCCGCTTGGGCTGGCCCTACCCTGGGAGCGGGTTTCCCCAGCAGAATCCAGGGCCTCGGGGCGTAAGCGATGGACGAGCCCCAGAGTCGGATCGCACCCTGCATCCGAGGCGTGCGGCTGTTTCATTGGACAGCACAGCTCTGCAGGGCCGCCCTGCAGCCAATCACGTCGGTAGGGCGGAGCTTCGCCTGCCGCTCTAGGGGCTCGGGCGGATGCTTTAGCGCTGCGGTGGAGTCCAGCTGTATCTGACCATCCGCACCGGCCATGCAGGAGCCCCTGCTAAGAGCCGAGGGACTGGACTATGACACCTTCCCCGAGGCGCCCGCGTCGCCTGAAGAGAGGGCACGGGCCGGGTGAGAGTCTCAGGGCATGGGGTTGGGAGGGTGGAATGGCCTTATCTTCAGCAGGCAGCACACATCTTGGGCCACTACTGACTTCTGGTGAGTGGCCATCAAGAGTCATCTGATTCTTACCGCATGCTTGCAAGTCCTATTTAAAGAACTGGAGCACCATAGAAAGCCTCCAAAGGAATATTGGGTGGGGTCCCCACCTGTCACAGATAGGGAGAGGACAAGGGTCTTCCCTAAGATCACAGAACAAGCTTTAAGCATCACAACAGGAGGCAAAACCCACAATTTCTTTTCTGGAGAAAAAGGGGCCCTAGCCTCAGCTGAAAGCCTGGGGATTTCCCAGAGCTGCTGCTTAGACCTGAAGAAGGTTACAACTTGACTGGCCCTGGACCCAGGCCTCTCCCAGCTATCTGTTGAGCTGGACGGCCGTGGGCTCAGGGAAGGCAGCAGTCTGTGAGCCCAGGGTCCATTTAAAGGGCTTGACCTTGGTCCTTGGGTTCCACACCGTCCCCCACCAGGGCCTTGCAAAACAGAAGGGTGTTCCTGGCCACCTTTGCTGCTGTGCTGGGGAATTTCAGCTTTGGGTATGCCCTGGTCTACACGTCTCCGGTCATCCCGGCACTGAAGCTCTCTAACGACCCAGCTCTACACCTGGATAAAATCCAGGCATCCTGGTTTGGGGTGAGGCCTGTTCTCTAAATCAGATGGGGTAGTCGAGGGAGCATGGGCCCACTCAGCCTGTTTACCACAGGGAACTACAATCACCTAGCCTTGAAACCTCCCCTAGAGCACTGGTACCCTCCCAAACACACACTCCTGTCTGCTAGCAGTGATGACAAGACCCATGAGGAAGTGACATCCTGCAGAGATGTGGGGAGGGGCTGAGGGGAAGATTTCTCAACCCCATACCCAAAGCCGGGCTGCCACAGCAGAGCTGGAGGCAGGCACACCAGGGGCCAGAGGGATGAGAGGTGCCCTGTGGACAAGAACTGAGCGTGGCTAAGCAGAGAAGGGCCCAGGAGCCCAAGACTTTAACGTTAGGGTGTCAGGAGACCCGGAATTAGAGCTGCAACTTGGTAACAATGCTGGGAAGATTTGGGGACTCCTGAGCATTTCAAATGACAGGGGAACAGAGAGGACACACAGCATATGCTGAGCACATGCCAGATACTTGGTGAAATATTTTCACCCCAGAAGTCAACTGTGTTCTCCCCATAACACAGCTAAGGAACTGAGGCTTAAGAGGCCATGCTGTTTGCCCTGGTCCCACTGCTCATGGGAGCTCAAGACTGTCAGACTCTAGGCAAATTCTTCATTTCTCAGCAACTCCACTGACTCCCAAATCTTAAAGTCCCAGGCCTTCAAGTCCCAGGGTTCTCTTTGGTAGTGTGCGAGCCATGGAGAACGTCTTTAACCTCAGCACTTAGGAAACTAAAGGAGGATGATCATGTTCTTGAGGCCTACTTGGGCTCAAAAAAAAAAAAAAATACTGGCTGTTCCTGGACAGAGCCACTGTAGACAGGTGGCCCCCACACCTCTAGAGTAGAACAGTAGGTAGTCATGGCAACTTTACATCTAGTTGTCCATAGGCTGCTGTGCACCTTCCTCTGCTGGCAGTGAATGCCTGGCTTCTGGTTCAGCTCTGGAGGGGGGTGAGAGAACTTAAAGCCGTTGTGTCTTCTTACAGTCCGTGTTCACCTTGGGTGCCGCCGCTGGGGGCCTCAGTGCCATGCTACTCAGTGACCTCCTGGGCCGGAAGCTCAGCATCATGTTTTCAGCTGTCCCCTCAGCCATTGGCTATGCACTCATGGCCGGTGCCCGTGGCCTCTGGATGCTTCTGTTGGGGAGGGTGCTGACAGGCTTTGCCGGGGGACTCACTGCTGCCTGCATCCCGGTAAGGCCAGACATGTCTACTGCCTCAGGGCTGTTCTAGGCTACCCCTGCCTCTGAGCCTTTGCTCAGTGAGAGTGTGTGGGGTCCCCAACATTGCCGAGAGAACCTCAGCTCCCTCCACCAAAGTAGCTGACATCACTGTCACCCCAAACTTCCTACTCTGCGTTTTGACCTCAGTTCGATGCATTGCTCAACTGAAGAAAATTTGCATTGCACAAGGGATGTGAAGGGAAGTTCCTGCCCACCCCCACCACAGTGCTTACCTCATGTAGTACTTCATACACACACCTATCCTCCTGCCAAGCCCTGCGGGAAAAGAGGTCAGTAGGCTAAATACAGATGCCTGCTCAGCCCCAAGTCTGAAGACCCTGGGCTTGGTTGGGTCCCCATCCATAACCATCAGAGTGGGTGCTTCTGCATCTTCTCTGCTGGGGAAAATCAGGTCAGAGCTATGGTCAGAGCAAGACCCCTGCCAGCTTCTCCAGTCCCTCTGTCACCCCAGTGGACCCAGGAACATGAATTCCCACTAAACTCCCAAGTTGGGGCATGTGCCTTACAGGTGTACGTGTCTGAGATTGCACCCCCTGGTGTTCGTGGGGCCCTGGGGGCCACACCGCAGCTCATGGCCGTGTTTGGATCCCTGTCTCTCTATGCCCTCGGCAAGTACCATCCTGTGCTCCAGCATTCAGGTTCTGGAGATGGGGGGAATGGAACTCTCCCTGAGGAAACCCAGCGCTGATAGACAGGACACCTGGCTTCCTAGCCCCAGTAGGCATCATCTCTCGAGCATTGAGGCCTATCCCACTGCCGCTTTGGACCATTTTCCCACAGTACGGGGGTGTCAAGTACCCTGTCAGTTCATGAGGGACAGCCATACAGGTGTTTGCCTGCCTGGGTGATGGGGGTAAGAGCCCTGGGCCCAGCCTTCCCAATACTCTCCCGTTCTACTGAGACTGTTTAAGGAGCTCACTTCAGCACCAGGGTCCAGCCAATTGCTGAAGCCCGTCTCCTCACGGAAGCCGCTCTCTCACCAGGTCTTCTGCTACCCTGGCGATGGCTGGCTGTGGCCGGGGAGGGACCTGTTCTCATCATGGTCCTACTGCTCAGCTTCATGCCTAACTCGCCTCGCTTCCTGCTCTCCAAGAGCCGGGATGAGGAAGCACTGCAGGCGCTGACCTGGCTTCGCGCCGACTCCGAGGTCCACTGGGAGTTTGAGCAGATCCAGGACAACGTGCGGAGACAGGTACAGCATGTGTGGCTCTGCCTGGTCAGCCCTGGGAAAGCTCTGTGTTGCCTTGGACATTTACTAGGCCTCTCTGTGCCTTGGTTGCCTTTCCTCAAACAAGAGTAGTTCCTGCTAGTGTGCAGAGCCCAGTGGTTGGGCCTCTCTTGGAAGAGGGAAGAAGGCCTCCCCGAGACCCACAGGTGCCAAGGCAGGGTGGCCAGGGCTGGAGAGTCTGGCATAGCCCTCAACAGCAGCTTTGTGTTTCAGAGTAGCCGAGTGTCGTGGGCGGAGGCCCGGGAACCCGGAGTGTACCGGCCGATTCTCATCGCAGTGCTGATGCGTTTTCTGCAGCAGCTGACGGGCATCACACCCATCCTTGTGTACTTACAGACCATCTTCGACAGCACGAGTGTGGTGCTGGTGAGAACCCACTCGGCCAGTGCTGCCCAGAGTCCTGAGGCTGGTGAGGAGAGCACAGGGAGGACAGCCAGGAATTTCGGTGGCTGAGGCCTGCATGCCTTTCATTCACAACCTGCCTCAGTCACGTTCTTCTCGAGTGAAGCTAGTGCTTTACAATATGTGGAATAACACAAGAAAACAATGTGATAGAATATGGAACCCTCGGGACCGTGGCTCCAGGCTCAGATCCCAGGGGGGACTGTGAGGTTCCACCCCAGGGTCTTCCTGAAATGGGGTGTGATGATGAGAATGACCCAGATCTACCATTACTGTCCAGCCAGGGTCTGTGCGCACTATGGCTAGTAACAGGCACAATAGATATGCCCCTGCTGAAACTCAAATAAAGTTGGGGTGCAGGAAAAGTACCCAGGGCACAATAGTTAGGATAGCGCATGCCAGATAAGGGGGGGCAGTGACCCTGAACTTAGTGCATTAGGGTCAGGGTAGGGCACAGGACACCAGGCCAGGTCTCTCAGCCCTGTGCCCCACCCCACAGCCCTCAGAGCAGGATGCAGCTATAGTTGGTGCTGTGAGGCTCCTGTCTGTGCTGATTGCCGCTGTCACCATGGACCTGGCTGGCCGAAAAGTACTGCTCTATGTGTCAGGTGAGTGTCCCCACTGTAATGCATGCCTCTTATTCCTACAGCCACCGTGTCCACTGCAGTCTCCGAGCCTTCTCCAAACCTCCCTAGCACATGATCCAAGACCTAGCAAATGGCAGCTGCTATACACGGGTCTGCTCATGCTCCAAGAGCAAAGGAGCCCACCCACCCAAACTCAAGGGTGTGGCAGGAGCTCCTGAGCATGCCGTTCTGTGTTGGGGGCAGAGGGTTGACCCTTTTATAAGCCAGCCTCACCACCAAGCAAGAGGTGCTGTGGGCTAGAGAAGACCTCCAGCTCGGAGGAGTCTGGTCCTGAGGTGCCCGTGTATCCACAGCGTCCGTCATGTTTGCTGCCAACCTGACATTGGGGCTGTATGTCCAGTTTGTGCCAAGACCTCTGACCCCCAACAGCACTGTGGAGATCATGACTCTGGGGGGCACAGAGGAGCCCCCAGCCACAGCTTTCAACTATCTCACCCTGATCCCCCTGCTGGCCACCATGCTCTTCATTATGGGTAGGAGCACCACAGTGATGGGGAGACCTGAGCTGGGCTGCTTGGGGGGATGGGGACCACAAGGGTTCTAGTACTGTCCTGGGTTGCCTAAGGAGTTGGGGAGTTGGAGAATAGGACTCTCTAGCAACTCAGTCACATCATGTAATGCCTTCGCTGAGATCACAGGGGGAGTGGGCAACCCTGCCCCAGCAGGAGCCAGAGGGTTCCCAGGGCTGGAGCCCAACTGCCCCTCTCTTCTGGGCAGGCTATGCCATGGGCTGGGGGCCCATCACCTGGCTCCTCATGTCTGAGGTTCTGCCCCTGCGTGCCCGTGGCGTGGCCTCAGGGCTCTGCGTGCTGGTCAGCTGGCTCACGGCCTTCGTCCTCACGAAGTACTTCCTGCTGGCAGTGGTGAGTGGCCCCAGGAGTCCCAGCTAGGGTACTTTATTAGCAGTCTCCCCTCAGCAGCTCTTAAGGGCTAAGCTGGCCAAGTGATAACACACTGAGGGCTGTTTGGAGGAGTCAGGTTACCTCCCAGCCCAAGAATACAACCGTGCCCATGGTACAGTGCTCAGTTGCACTGTCTCTTGACTTATGGGATGCTGGGTCTCTTCAGTGTAACCCTCTACCTGACTATAGCCTGGTGTGAGATCCTTCCTAAATATGCCTTGCTCCCAGCCCTGCAATCCAGCAGGCTCTGAAAATACTTGAATGCTAGCTAGCTCCAGACGCTCCCAGTGAAATGCAGATCGGTCAGCACAAACCAGAACCTGCCCTGCTCATTCAATGGTCAAGGCTGAGAGGAGGCTGACATAGCACGTTGCCCACCAGGGCCTGTAGGCAGCCTGGAGTTTAGATGTGGAAGGGTACCTAAGAGAGTGGAGTCTCCAGGCAGGATGGCTGAGGGGCAGCTTAGAAATAGTAGGAAAGGCTGGGAGCTTTCCGAGCAGGGCAGCGACCAGATGAAGGCTCCAAAGGCCGCCTATAAACTTCTGGTGGAGGCTGTCTGCTCAGTAACTCCTTCCCCAACTCCCTACCGCAGAATGCCTTCGGCCTCCAGGTGCCTTTCTTCTTCTTCTCTGCCATCTGCCTGCTCAGCCTGCTCTTCACAGGCTGCTGTGTACCTGAGACCAGGGGCCGCTCGCTGGAGCAGATCGAGGCCTTCTTCCACAGTCGCAGGATGTCCTTCAGGCCCTAGTCAGGGGCCTGCCTGCAAAGGGCCAACCACCCAGGTCAGGCCTGTGCAGTGGCCAAAGATTCACACCTGCAGCCGCGAGCAGCAGTACCCCTGCCATCAGCCAGAGCACACTTCCACCTCGGGACAGACAGTTCACCAACTACGGGCTGGTGGGCGCCAGCATGCAGCCTACAATGCTGTAATACCTCAGCTGAGATCCGCAGAGGGAGCAGGCAGCCCTGCCCCAGACTGAGCAGAGGCTGTACCTAAGAACAAGGCTGTTGGGACCTCCAGTCTAGTTCCTCATTGCTACAAGAAAAACAGGGATGGAGGTGACAAAGTGGCATTGTACAAGGACACTGTCACATCCTTCTGTTCTGATCAACTGGCCAGGGAGGAGGACAGGGTCCTGCCCAAAGGCCAGAGCACAGGCCCCAGCCCAAACTTGGATACCTCTAGTCTGCAAACTGTTTTCTGTTTTTCAAAATAAAGGAGCTGGGCCTACAGCCTCAGGGAGGAAAGGGGAGTGGGATCTATTCCAGGGAGAAGCTCCCTCCCCCAGAAGCTACACTACCCCCAAACTCAGCCTGGAATGCCAGCGCAATCTGGATATTGTCAGTGCAGAGAAAGCAATAGCCATTGTGGGGTTCAGTGCCAGCCTGCCCTCTCCTCCAGACCCTGTGAGCAGGCTCAGGCTAAGCTAGGTCCAGCTAGCATAGACCAGATCTCCCTGCCAGTCACAGGCACGGGAGACAGGCGGCAGGCAGACTGCATACCAACTCCAAACTTGCTTTACTCCAAACGTAACCCAATCAACAAACAAGGTGGCAAAAGGAGCCACTGAAGATACCCAGGGACAGACAAGAATGGGGTCTAGTCTGGGCTGGACAGTGCCCATGCTCAGAGGCAAAGCAATGGGCTCCAGAGCCACTGTGCCGTGGCCCTGCCGAGAACCTCAGGACGTGACTGAGCACCCCAGATGGTTTATGTCTGAGGGCCTCTACCGTTATGCCTCACCCCACGCCTGCCCAACTCGAAATGCATTTCCCCAATGAGGTACAGTCTTATACATGTAGCCTTTGAGTTCTACTGCCAGAGGCAGGAGGCCTGGACAGAACTGACCGAGTCCATGCTATCCAAGTAAGCAGAGGAGCTGGTGGGGCCTTTCCTCCTCCTGGGAGGCAGACAGGTCTTACTGCGAACAAAGACCCCGACACATACACAGAGCCCTTGAAACCCCTCTCTGGCTTAAGAAAAACGGCCTCTGATAAACTGTAAAGGCACATGTCCCCCTAAGCCAGCTACACTATGATGTCTCTGCCACTCCAGGGTTCAACATGGCCAGGTTCTCTGGAGAACTGCTACTGTCCCAAACAGAATGTCCACTACTCCTAGCCTCAAGCATTGATGAGCTTAAGATCCCCTAGAAACTTGACACGTCCAGGGCTGGGTTCTATGGACAGGTCCGACTGAAAGTCTAGTGCAGGAGGGAGGCTGGGCTCAGCACTTCCCACATCATCTTCAGGCAGGCCACCAAATATGGCCATCTAATCAGCCACAAATGCCAATGTCACAGGACAGTGGAAAGATAGCAGTGCAGAGGGAGGTTAGGAGACATGGAGCCATGTTCCAGCAGAGCAGCTCTCCTTGTCCCAGCCATGCAGGCCTTACTCTCTGTGGTCTGGTACCTGAGACAGGGCCAGCTCTGTGTAAGAGGTGGGTCTGGTTTCTGCCCAGCTCTCCAAAGGCTACAGGCTGCCAGGGGCAGGTTGGGAAGAATACCTGAGGTTAGTGCCTACTAATAAGGAACCTGCCATCCCTGACAAGGAGGTCTCAGTGCAGGCTAGCAGCACCACACACACACACACACACACACACACACACACACGGGGGGGGGGGGGGAGCACTGAGCACTGGGAACTTTCATCAGCCCTCTGGCCACTGCTTTTCTGGCCAGGAAGCTGCATCCTGGGAGTGCTGTGGATTCTCAAATGACCAGCCATCTCTCCTGCTCCTGGTGGCAGTAGCTGGCCTCAGGACACAGCTGTACTCCGCTCCGACAACAGGAGCATGGAACAAAATTGAAGCCCTAACTGCCTGCAAGCTTAGACCTAGGGAGGATGAAACCTCAAGTGGCTTAGGTCTGGGTGAAGCCTCTAGTGAGGACAGTGTGTGCAGGGGAGGCTGCTCTTAGGTCTGGGAAAGGTCACCAGCTCAGAATCTGCAGCACAGGCTGACAGGACTCAGTTCATTTCGTCCACATCCCACGGTCCAGGCTTTAAGTACTGGTGGGGCAGGGGCTCCAGGCTCAGGAGGTCCGCAGTACAGGACAGCACAGGAAGACTCGAGGCATGGAGACTTGCAGGCACTCTGCTCCCAGGTCATTTAACAGACTTGATGCTCAGCCTTCTCCAGAATTCAGAGCCCATCGGCACTAGGCAATGAGAAGAGGCTGCCTGCCTCACCTCACAGTTCTCCGTCGAAAGTCTCAGCCAGCTTCTCCTCATCTGCCTGCTGCCTCTGCTGCTGGATCCGAGCATAAGAAATGGCGTCACCCCTGGAGAGAAAAAAGCAGGTGTTCTACGGGCATGACCCTCCCACCCCCACCTCCCAGGCTGCATCCCAGGCGTGGCCCGCCGACAGATTCCCCCAGGACTGTATTCCTTAGAGGCCACTGCCGAAGGGGCAGAGCTTTGGTACTCTGGAGGGGCACATGCTGCCTGGCACTGACTAAGCTGAAGGGAAGAGGTGGCAGCTGGTTGCAACATCTGGTGCATACCTCACTGTACAAGCCAGGCGAGAGGGACCACAGAGGCTGTCCCTCATTTCCTGCCTCTGTTCCTGAGAGCACAGATAAGTCAATTGTGCCCACTACATAACAACCAGATAAAGGGTCCCACTCAGACCTTTCCCACTTCAGATGGGGTGGCAGGGACAGAAGAGGGGGCCCACCCCAGGACTGGGCTGTAGACGCACTTTTTGCCCAGGGCAGACAGTCCGTACAGCACCCCGGTGGCAAAGGCGATGGCGTTGCCCAGCAGTGTAGTCAGTGTCAGGCTCATGATGATGGGAACAATGGCCATCCTAGGAGAAAACAGACATCCCTAAAATCCCATCTTTTCTGGGGACAGAGTCCAAAACTATCAGGTCTTTGTGGCAAAGCTTTGATCCGCGCAAGGTTAAACAGCAAAGAGCTGGGTAAATGACTCTACTGTTCTTTAGAACAGAGAGGCTGGGCCCAGACAGTCTGCAGTATAGTCCAGCTGTGCGGCCCTATGACCAAATTAGCTTCTCAAGGCTCCACTCCACTGTACAGTGGGGTCAAGCCTGAGATCCTGACGTCAGGGTAAGGGCTGATGGCCATTTATCCTAAACCCACTTCCCAAGCACCAAATGAACACTCATCACTACAGCAGCCTTGGGCCAGCTGTGCTTCAACAAGGCCCCCCAGCCCATACCCCAGGGAACACTGGACCCAGTGCAACTATGGGGCTTCAATAGCAGCCTGGCGCCACCTAGTGGTGAGTTCATTTAGTCCTAAGAACCTCTGCAGCTCAATCTTGAGGGATGGTATTTTTCCAACATGAGGTGAATGATGGACACATGGACCCAGGAAGATGATGGAGCTTGCGGCTCAGCCCTCAGGCCAGTCATTTCCGGAGAGGAGTCTCACTGGGCAGGAGGATGACACTCAGAGCCAACTGCACTCCTTGGATTTCAGGTGTAGATGTCTGCGCAGCGCAAGTGCTTCAGAGCACAGAGTCCTTGACGGGCACGGTTGTGACTACAGTACTCAGCAGTCACTGACTAGAGTGCTGAGACCCAAGCTTTAGGGCCACCTTATGTCATACCAGGTCACCGTGGCCAGCATCAGAGCTTTAAGCATGGTGAAGTTTGGTGACAGCCGTAATTGGTAGGTGAAGTGTGCTACCATGTTTTCAACAGGATATTTGTTTTATGACAATGGAAACTAAGAAATTATCCCCTATAATAAAATAATAGAAGTCAAGAGGCAGAGGAGGAAGGAGGAAAACTGTTAACATTAAAGGCAAATGACAGGCTGGAAAAATCGAATGGGAACGAAACAAAGGAATCTGAGGTCTTTAATACTGAAAGCGTACAGCCTGCAAAGTCACACATTAAAGCTCTCAAGAGAGTGGACCAGAAGCTAGAAACCCTGAGACAGAAAACAAATGTGAGCATGCAGGAGGGGATTGTGCTTTCCAGACATATGAGAGTAGCATTAGGCACTGCGTGGAGAGGAGAGAGACGCCCAGATGGCCTCTGGGGAAAGAAACTGAGTCGTGTATGTTAAGATCTTCTGGAATTCCACACCTGGAAACATCTCCTAGGGGATGCTCACCAGACTTGATTGACACCAGCTAACAAATTGAGGCAAAGCCAGTATGTCCAGCTGAATAAATGTGCTTACCAGTAAAAGGAGTGTCACCATTTTTGTGACAGTACTGGAAATGCTGACACCACAGCAAGTCAAAAGAGCAGGTACAAGCGTATGTATGACGGTTATAGTGTCTGAACTCAGACTGCGGGTCACATGCCACAGATGGACAGTGACGTCTGCAGCAGCCATATTTTACTTTACAATTGACTTTTGGTAAACATACATTACTGTCAGCATCGTGACAACACATCTTAAAAACCCAATGAAAGCCAGGCATGATGGCGCATGCCTTTGATTCCAGTGCTCAGGAGGCAGAGACAGATGAATTTCTGTGAGTTCAAGGCCAGCTAGGTCTCCAACATCAGACCATCTCTAATACAGTGGGGGAAAAAAGACAAGGGGTGAGGAGGTGACTCAGCTGGCAAGGTGCCTGCTGTGCACGCACGAGGCCTGTCTGGATCTCCATACAAACCCAGGCACTCTAGGGCTGGTGAGGTGGAAACAGGTGGATTCCTAGAGCTCACTGGCTCGAGGTCTAGTCAAAGGTGTGAGATCCTGGCTCAGTGAGAGACCCTGTCTTTAAAAACAAGTAGAAAGTGACTAAGGAAAATACTGATGTCCACATTAGTATTTTCCACACACGTGTGCATACATGTATTATGCATGCATGTACACGTGCATGTGTGCACGTGTACATACACACATGGTACAGTGATTAGAATTTTGTGACCCTATAATCCCCCGAGACTTATCAGGAAACTGCCAGCAGGCACACACTCATATGTTCTCACTGCAGAAGCCACTGAGACTACACCAGTCCTGAGGCTGACCTCATCTTAGACAATATGGTAATTATAATGAGTATTTCTGCCTAGCCAGGATCTCATGGAAAAGCCTTTCTTTAGAGGCTCCCAGGTATTAAACTTAGCCCGAAAGTGCTGCAGTCGGACACGCCGCATTAGTCAGAAGCAGAAGTGTGTATTTAGAGGGAAATGGTGTTTACTGTTCTGCAGTCTCACATCTGGACCTCTAGGTTGGCCACACTCCTCCCAAGGCTTCACAGCACCATCTCCACAACAGCCTGGGAACTCCCAAGTGAAAGAGCAAATCCCAGCTGCTTCCCTGCTCTTCCACAGAGATCTTAGAGCTGCCATCTGAGCTCCGGGAGGCACATACTGGGTCCCATTCTTCAACACCTGTTATTGGACGGGCCAACGGCTGTGTCCACAGCTATCAAATAAAAGCTTCTGCAGAAGACAAGGCCTCTACCCGCTCCTGCTCCACCCACCTCACCAACACCTGTTTTAATCAGCTGGAATCTGGGAACCGTGCCATAGGCACTGCCCAACAGCCCCTCACCCGCAGTAGAAGACAGCCTTCTGCCAGGAGCGCAGCCGGTCAACCTTCTCAGCCACTGTGTTTGCAAACTCCACAAACTGGCAGCAGAAGGGAGCCTCACACAACAACAGAATGAAGGCGTTCATGCTGCAGGGGCAAAGGCAGAAAGGACATGACAGTTTATAACCTGGGACTGCAACAGCTTTCATGCCAGTGGCTCAAGGAACACTACCATCTCACAGGCCTTGGATACTACAGGGTACCAGTTTCTGCCAAACAGTTCAACAACCACCCCACCCCACCCTGCCCCATCATCCCTAACTACCCAAGCACCCTGGAGGAAGAGCCTGGGGTCTGATCTTTTTATTGTTCCAACAGTGAAATGAAAGACCTTGCTTCCATATTATCTTGAGCCAGCAGCATGTTCATCCACAGAACTTGGCCACACTGCCCATTGTCAGGACTATACCATAGTCACTAACACTGACATCAAGGGCAGGCCGCCCACAGCAGAAATGCAAGGGCTGCCTGGGCCACCACTACCCACGGACTAAGCTGGGAGCATGTGGGTCAGGGGGACAGAGATGCAGGGTAGTAGGCTGCTCATGCTAGGAGCTTCCACTCAGGCCTTTAATCCTTGCCCAGCTGCTGGAAGCAGCTAAGTTGCTGGTGCTAAAGGCCTTTGCTCCCACAGGTGGGCAATGGTAATGACCAGACAACAGGGCCATTGCCAGACCCCACATCTATCTGGGAGCAAAGTGCCACTGACCACCTGATTAACAAACACAACCCTTGCACTCTTAACCACTGCCATCTTCCCACCACCCACCAGTCTTCTAGATACCAGCTCACTTTCCGCCAATCTGTACATGACCTCTATAGCCCCCATCCTTGCTGCCTTAGGCCAGCATAAGCCTCTGTACATATCACCAAAGGACTCAGATCATCCTGACCTGAGGCCCTAGGCAGGACCTTGCCCCAGATGACTATCTAGTGCCCTATGGGTACTAAACACTAATGCACAGTGTTTTCCACGCACCTTGAGCAGCCCCCTGTAACCCTTTTCCCTGGGATCTAGCTGCCCAGAAAGAGGGTGGAAAGGAGCTCCCTATGGATGCTATAGCCACCAGTTCCACCCACATCTGCCCCCTAACTCTAACCCTGCCTTACAGCTGACCACCCACCCACCTTTGTCATAGACCCTCAGTTCTGACCTGAAGCTCCCAGAGAGAAGGGCCCATTATAGTCGACAAGGATTCTACCATGTCTGGCTGAGTAGACGCTACGACTGTGTCTGTGACCTTGTCCCCAATAAAGGCTCAAGCAGCTATCAGGAACCCTCTATGGGAGCGGGAAGGGGGATGAGACCTGCACCACATGGCCTCGAACCCCACGGAAGCAGGACATTCACAGCTACTCACATCATCCACACGCCAGCTGCGATGTTCAAAGGGTGGATAGTGACACAGTTGAAGAGTCCAGAGATGGCACAGGCTTCAAAACAAAGGACAACGGGCAGGAGTTAGCAAAGTGTGGCAGAGCTGCAGAAGGGCGTCTGAGCAGACACTGAGAACACATGGGGCTCCCCCTGGGATGCTCAGCTTTAGGGCTTCTCAGCAACCACCATCATCTGAGGCAGTGGAGAGTGGTAAGTCTACATCTGAAGCTCAAGTCTAGCTACTTTCATACTTGGGGGCTGAAGGGCAACATCCTTCTCAAACCTAAGGCTCTGATTGGCCGGACCTTAGTTCCAGGTTATTATCAAACCTCTCCTGGGGGCACGGAGAGATGGCTCAGAGGTTAAGAGCACTGACTGCTCTTCCAGAGGCCTGAGTTCAAATCCCAGTAACCATATAAGTGGCTCACAACCACTAAGATGGGTTCTGATACACTCTTTTGGTGTGTACTCACATATATTAAAAAAATAAATAAATCTAAAAAAAGAAAGGAAGAAAGGTAGGTCAGGCCTGTTCTGACTTTACTCAGAACCTGCTTATCTGTATCCACTAGGTGAATTACTCAAAAAAGTCTTCTGACTTGGCAAATGCCACCCAGGTTTATTTGGGGTTGTTCTGCTGCTGTTTATGCTTGCTTGGTAAGGGTGTTTTGTTTTCCTTGGAGACAGAACCCTGCTCTATAGCTCAAGCTGACCTCAAACACTATCTTTTTTTTTTTTTTAAGATTTATTTATTTTATGTATATGAATACACTGTCACTGTCTTCAGACACACCAGAAGAGGGCATCAGATCTCATTTCAGATGGTTGTGAGCCACCATGTGGTTGCTGGGAATTGAACTCGGGACCTCTAGAAGAGCAGTCAGTGCTCTTAACTGCTGAGCCATCTCTCCAGCCACCTCAAATAGTATCTTGCTCCCTCAGCCTCCTGGGGGCTGGGAGTGCAAGCATGTTCCACTATGTCTGACCACATCTTGAATTTGGTCAGGACACGGATGCCTCTCATGATACACCAGGCAAGATCCAAATGACAATCCCACATCTAAAACATGAGCCACATGAGCCTGAGTTTGTTAGTTTTCTAAGCTCACTTTTCTCTCCCACACATGGGCAGGCTGTAGAAGAGCAGACACCCTGAGGGGACAGTGTGTGGGCTCTTCTCCAGAGTCTGACTGCTCTTCAGTGTGGAGCTCCAGTGAGGCTCCTCCCCACTGGCTGTACTGTGGGGTTACAGTCTGCCCCAGCCACCCAGACTTTACCAGGAACTCTGGGAGCCTCTGAGGACATTCCTGGGAGCTGCCCAGCCTGGCAGGAGACAAGCTAAGGGAGGGCAGAGTGTTGGCCCTCTGAGGCTGCAATTAGCACCAACTTATTAAACTTGCAGCAGGCCTAAGTCACCTGAGCCCTCCACTGGGCCTGGAATTCCACCATTTTCCACTTTCCTGTGTTACACTAAGCAAATGGAAGCTGATGCAGGAGAATGGACAGAATGACCAAGCTTCCAGGTCCACAGAAGTGAGGGACTGTCCACCTCCTGCCTGTGTGGGGCTTGCACTCCTGTCATCAGCACTGTCTACAGTGTGGCTCCACCATGCTGTCCTACACAGCCAGCTTTGGGAACACCAGGTCACAACCCAGACCAACAGGACAATCCAGGACTCAAATACATCCATCCACCAGGGGAGCAAATGCTCATGTTCTCCACATAAGGGAGATGTCACTACACGACCCTTTCTTCCTCAGAGCTACTGTCTACAGAGGCCTTTGGGACCAGAATAAATCCCTCCAATAAACCAATAAACTCCTTAGAATATCCTTTGTTCCAAGAGAGGATAGCTCTATGTCAAAGTGACCAGCTAAGCCATAGCTCCTGTCAAACCCCTATTGAGTTTTTAAAGCAAATACAAGTTTTCCTTCCCTCCTGGGATATGCCAGTATTCAAAACCTTGATGCTCTCCCTCCAATCTGCAGGTTCAGGGGACAACTTAAGTTATTGCCACAGGTCTCCCCTAAGGTTTCACCTATGGCTTGACCCAGCAGGAGGGTTGGGGAGGCCTTCTGGAGTAGCACACACCCACCTTAGGAAGCACCGGACTGGGTGGGATTTCCAAAGCCAATCTAATCTAGACGTCACCTGGGTCACTGACTGGATCACCAAGATGGAGGGAGGGGAGCTGCCTACAAGTCATGGTCTGGATCTTCCTAGTTTCTGAACCCCTTAATGCCACCTTGAAATAGCTAACTGCACTGGAGAGGATTTGATCAACCTCAGCAGACTCCCTCCAGGGCTGCCTTACCAGGGCAGCACATACCTAACCCTATCCTACCCATCTGACCAGCAAGATCATCTGGACAGATGGGGCTCCAAGGTACTCCTCCAGGATGGATCTGGCCCTACCCACACAGTCTCTGCTCCGGTACCAGACAGGCAATGGGATCCTCGGACCTTCCTTTCCTGAGACCAGCACTCGCCTGGGCTTCTAGGAATTCACAATGAAAGGGATACACAGGATTTAGCAAACACATTGGGTTCGAAGGTTTTGTGTGGACGGCCAGCAACATTGCTGCACTTAAAAGGCGGATCTGCCTTCCCTTTTTATTCTTTTGGAGCTTGAGCAGAGAAAGCTAGCTGGTGTGGAGGACACTGAGCCGGCGAGCAGCATTAGGAGAGGGTGGACAGGTAGAGAATCTGAGCCTGAATCTGAGTAAGAACCCGAGGAGAAGCTGCCTCTCCGCCCACTGCCCAGCCACCCTGAGGGGCCACCCTCCTCCTGGCACCATCTGACCGTCAAGCAAACTTCCCAGCCTGTGGAGAGCTGCCCCACCCCCATTTGTGAACAAGTTTTGTCCAAAGGCTGGGAAATTGTCAGTCCCAGCCCAGCGCAGGTGAGCATCACCAGGCAGAGGCGGGGCCGGGCAGGGGCAGACGCGCGTCCTCTGTGAGTCTCATCTCTGGTCAAGGCCAGAACAGCTCAGCTAGGCTGGCCTTCGAGTTCCGGCGTCGAACCGCAGGCCTGAGGCCGGGAGCCATGGCAACCCCGGGGACGCCCGCTCCCCGGACACGATACTCACACACCGCCCCTAGTACTCCCGCCAGGCGGCACAGCCAGCGGTACCACCATGTCATGCCTTCCTCCTGCGCCGGCGGGGCTGGGCCAGCGGCTGCCCCGGCGGCACCCGAGCTGCTCATGTTGAACGCTGCGCGCAGCCCCGGGCGCGCACAAAGAGACGTGTCCACCCGCGCGCGGCCTTATGGGAGAGGCGATGATTAGCATAGGGGCGGACCCGCAGGCATAGCTGGGGGCGGGGAAATGGCGTATTTTAGCATAAGGGGCGTGTTTACAGACTATTGGGTGCCCTTGGCTACCCAGCCGATGCGGCTGGCCTTTCTCTTCCCAAGATTGGAAGAGGTCATCTAGAAGTGGTGAAGGCCTTGTTCAGACCTCCAGGGAACCCCGCCTTGCAGTAGAAAGAGCTTCCATGTCAGGCTTGTTATGGGCAGCAGGTTATTAGAGGAAAACTCCAGTCTGCTTTCCTGTATGCTTTATTAGCCACTGGGGGCTGGAACTGCTTTTCTGAGCTCCACCTCCCAGTCACCGCCCTTAAAAGAGGTTCCCTAAGGCTGGCAGGCAATAGAACCTCTTAAGAGACTAGAGTTGCATACTCCAGGGATGGCCCTCCTCTCCGGAGTAGGGTTGCCTCCCTTTCCAGCCGGTTTGGAGAGAAATCTAGGACAGAGCTTGGCTGTTGTCCTGTCCCGTTGTCCTCAGTGGGATGGTCCAGTACTTGCCCTGGAGACTGGCATGTGCCTCTAGGAAGCCAGGGCTAAACTCCAGTTCAGCTTCACTGCCTTCGGACTCCCAGTAGAGCACCTGCTGCCCCCAAAATGTTGTGGTCCTCAGACTGTGGGTATCCCTGACCTGTGAAGAACCAGGTAGGCAGGACAGGCCATGAGCAATCATTATTCATAAACTCCTGGCTACTCAGAATCATGTTTGCTTATTATAGGAACCTGCATGAAGAACACTGTCTACCCAAGAAACTGAAGCTCAGAGACTTAGGGACCCCCTCTCTAGAATACACGGCCAGGTGCTAGAGCTGGGATCAAGACTAATTCTGAAGTGATCTGATGCCTTGTAGAGCATACAGAATCTCAGCCCTACTTACACTCTTCTGAAAACCAAACAAAACAAAAACACCAGGCATGAACATGATGCTTCTACCCCTAGGAAATGCCTTCGCTCTTCCTTCTTGTAAGTCGAACCACAGCATTTGCTGCTGAGTGAGTAAAGGAAACCCTCTTTCCCATTCTTTCAAATAATGTCAAAGTTTTGGATGAAAAAAAGAAAAAAAAAGCTAAATGTGTCCCCTAAAGCCAGCACTCTCATCCTCCTTCCTAGAGACAGCTCTCCAGAATCATATCTAAAAGTTACCTCCTCCCCTTTTTGTTTGTCCCCATCCTGGTGGCCTCACCGAGACATAGTTGGCATTGGTCCCCTCAGAAGCGGCTCCCATGTCACTGGCCAAGGCACGGATGGCAATTCTGGCCTGTGGGGCCACACTGATGAAGACCCTGCAGGTCCCTGCCTTCCTTTCGTCTGGGCTCAGTGAGGGACTCACAATTTCACCCTGAGGTCCAAAGAGCTGCCTGTCACATTCTGCAGGCAAGAACAAGGATAGACTGGGTGTGGGCCACCTCAGAGAAACTACTGACACCAGGCTGGCCCTGACTGATGCTCCTCTCCCTGCTCCTGGGCCCTTACTCTGACCATTTCTAATAGACTAGCTTCAGGCAGGGAGGGCTCAGCAGAAGTGTTCTGTACAAGTCTGACAACTTAAATCCGATTCCTGGAACCCACATGGTGGTTGAACAAACTCTAACATGTCCCCCCGCCTTGCCCTCACAAACACAGTAACTTTTAAGGGAAAGGGTGGCTGATGATGGGTGTGTGTAAGCTTTCAGTTCTTGCCACACACACCTGATGACCTGAGTTTAATCCCAAGAACCCGAGTAAAGATAAAAGGAGGAAACTGACTCCGTGGGTTGCCTCTGTCCCCCACACCCACATCATTCCATGCGCATGCTCACACATGCACATCCTTTAATTTTTAAAGGAATGAAAGCCTTTGGTGCCCTCTGAGGGGAGAAGGGAACAGTGGCGTGCTTTGGGCAGGGCATTTTACAAGAGGAGTCAATAAACTGGGCCACACAATACATAAAATGCTAAACTGGCGGAGAAGTTGAAGTTGGTTGTGTTGTCCAGGGCTGTCATCAGTGGGAACCCCACTGCACCTAAGCCTCTCTTGAGGCTTGTCTGCCTGTGGGAAATGAGAAGCGATGAGGAGGAAGCCAGTGGGCTCCCCGGTGTGGCCTTGCTGCCAGCACAGTGGCTTCAGGGAAAGGGTGAGACCATGAAGCCACTGCAGAGGCCACACCCCTGTTCGACTGCTTTCACTTGACGCCTGAGCCATGCAGAGTTGTCAGGAGCTGGCAAGGTAAGACGTCTTCAATCATTTTACATCAAAACCCTGAAGTGATCAAGAGGGCTCTTACAGGATACCGTTAGGGTTCTGGGTGAAGCTGGGATCTGTGAGATGCTCTCTGGAGGAGTATGTTGTGCATGCGTCTTCCTTGTGAGTGCTAGCATACACTTACAAGTCATGGGAAGCAGGCTGAGGAAAAGTGGCTCACAGGCCTGAGAGGACCTTAAAACAAGCGAGGGCCAAGGGAATGAGGCAGTGAGTGTCCTGAGGAATGAGGCAGGACAGGGACCATATCTACATCTGCCCATGTGGTTCATGGCCACAGAGGAACTCCAGCCTGACCATGTGGAAGTTTCTGTTGTGGCCAGCTCTCTTCTGCCCTGCCCATGGCCCTGTTGAAAATGCCCTGTCCACAGGAACACAGTCACACCCACCCAGTGAGGAGGTAGAGAGGCCCAGGCACCCGGCGCACCTTTGTGGAAGGTCCCCGGGGCAGGTTGGCTCCGGTACAGAAGCAGTGCTCCCCCTCCTGGTAGCACCCGACGCTGCCTCACCACCAACGTGTTGGTTTTGGTGCTGAAAGTCATGCCAGTCACCTTCCAGCATGTCTTCCTCCATGTGAACTTACCCCAGAGCAGTAGCAGCTCCCCTAGAAAGGGCGGGACAGTGAGGCACCCTCACCCCTGTTCCACAAGCAGCAAGCTGCTCAGGGCTGAGTTCCGATAACTACTTCCCCTCTTACTGGTTTATGTAACAAAGTAGGGGGCATGTCACCAGAGCTCTTATTCCCCCAGTGCCCCATCTTATCCCCACACTCCAGTCATCAACAGCATTCAAGATGGAAAGTAGGAACACAGCAGGGGCATCCTGCCAGAAACAGCATGCACTGGAGTTGAGCAGCTGGAGCCCAGCTCAGCAGCTTTGCTGCTGGAACCCTAGCCCGGCGGTTGTCCACACACCTCTGGATTTACCTGCACTACACTTGAGGGAGCTCTCGAGGATTTGGAGGGTCACCACTTCACCCAGAGGTCTCCCGATGGCCACCACACAGTCTAGCTGTCTTTGACCTCGCATGTCAATGGTTCCTGTGGGCTCCAGGTATTGCCTTCCACAGACACCTACCCAAGAGGCAAGAAATCAGGTGACCAGAACAGAGCAGGGCTGGAACCTGGAGCTGGCAGGGACTGAGAAGAGGGCTATATGTCACAGCAACAGTCACCATCTAAGGCACCAGGACACTTCTGTGTGCTTCAGGGAAAGGGAGGCAGTGTGCTGTGTGGGCCTTGGACAGCACGGACCTAAGCTCCTGGCCCTACAACCTGCAGGTTATTCTGAGATGGGAGTAATGGTGTGGTTTCTGAGCTGGAGAGATGGCTCAGGCAGTAAAGTGTCCTCTTGTAAGCACGGGGACCTGAGTTCAATCTCCAGAACCTATATCTTAAAGGACAGATTTAGATATTCACATGTGTAGACCCAGCACTGAGGAGGCAGAGGCAGGAGGATTCCTGGGCTCCACCAGCCAGCCTATAACCTACTTGGACAAGCTCCAAGTCAATGAAAGACCCTGTCTAAAACAAGATAGACAATTTCTGAGAAATGATATCCAAGGTTGTCCTCTGGCCTACATACACACATGTATATGCACACACCTGTACCTGCATACACACAAACACGAACATACACATACACATGTAAAAAGTGTGGCTTCCCTTAGCCAGATGGGAAGGAGGCCCTGAGCCCAACATGGTCTAGCACCCAAGTGCTTATCCTGTGAGATACCAACAGGAAACAGGAAGAAACCTAACCAGGCACTTCCAGGTTTTCCCGGAGCCCCAGAAACTGGGAGGCTGGGGAAGGAGTGTAGGCCCGGGCTTGGGGCCGGAACCACTGTACGGAGGCCACAGTAACAGCCGCCTGGGTCTGTCTGGGGAGAGTAGCTTCCTTGTGAGGCAGTGAGCTGGAGATCTCCTGCCCTGCACAGGGTCCAGCCCAGCAGCCTCTCACGGTCACTGGCTTGGGCAGGTGCTGGCAGAAGTTGGCTGGCACGGGCATTTGGGCCTGGGGTCCAAGGCAGGTATCATGCCGGCGCTGGATGCCATCTCCACAGGAGACAGAGCACTGTCAGGAAAGAAGTGGAAGATCATGGTGAGCTTGTTGAAGAGGGGCAATACAGAATGAGCACACGGCAGTGTGGTGTGACAAGCACCACACACTGAGAAGCAGCGGATGTCTCTGCTTTACAGGTGAGGAGACTGGAGCTAATGCGATGTGGGGTCCAGACATCATTGTCTCAGCCTCTCTGTCCCTAGGGGCCTTAAAGAAGGGACCAGGGTGACCTCCTCTGCCTATAGTTCATTTGGTCCTGCCCCCCTGCCATTTCTGTCTCCATCTTATGTCCAGAGTCCTTCTGACCAGGGTGAGGTAGAGAAGCAGTTTATCCTATTGGTTCTGATTCTGTGCCACCTACAACTTTGAGTGAGCTCCTCCCAGGGACACCAAGCCCTACCCACCGTGGTCCGTGGTCTCTCTAGTGATTTGTTGGGTGCTTGCCACAAGATGACACTGACCTCTGTGGTATTGAGGATTCCAGTATCTGCAAACCCCAGGCCTCTTGAAACCCAGCTGTCTGGGTCTCCGTGACTTTCTGTGCCCCGGGCTCTAAGGGTACAAACAGCAGATCCTCCCCTCCTTCCAGGGTCATAGTGAATAAGGACCACAGACCCCCTTGTGCACAAAGATCCCTTGCTGATGCCTTCCTTAGCCTCAACTAGAAGTCCCAGGACCAGGGCCAGCCTTACCTCTGTCCAGCTGCTGATGTGCCAGCGGTAGGCACAGTCAGCGGTGAGGCAGGGGACACTGGCTGGGGGCCGCACCAGAGCTTTACAGAAAGTTTCGTCCACCTCTTTGTCATGGCCTTGGTCAAGCTGCATGCAGGCCACCGCTTGTGTGGCAGTGCCAAGCCCACAGCTGGCTGAGCACGGACCAAGGGACAGCAGTTTCCACCTGCAGGAAGACCCCATTGACAGCTACTTGGGCCTCTGTGGGGACTGTTGGGGACCCTCAGCTTCAACAATGCTCTGCGCACTCTGGCCATGGGTCTCCTCTGACCTCACTGAGTTCCAGTGTCCTTCTTAATATTTGTGTCATTTAATATTTGTGTCATTGACTTGACCCTTGAGAACCAAGGCAATGGGATGAGCCAGACCAAGACTCCACTTCAGGCTTGTATGGCCTGCACCGTTCACCACTGGCATCTGATCCTGCATAAATTTTTGTCCTGGAGGAGAGGAGCCATCCTGTGCACTGCCAGATGGGTATGATTAACTTCTGCCCACAAGAAGCCATAGCAAATATCCCTAATTGTGGCCATTAAATTAAAGGTGCCCATGTGCCCTTTGAGGCAGAACCATGACTGGCCAAGAAACTAGTGTCCTACAAAAAAAAAAAAAAACCCATAAACAGATCAGTGCAGGTTACAAAGTGACCACACAACACCTCAGTGGTAACCGGAACTCACACGTGCATGCAGTTTCCATGGAGCAAGCAAACAAACAAACAAAGATCTACCTGGGTGTGGTGGCACATGCCTACCATCCTAACACTTGAGAAGTAGAGACCTGAGGTTCAAGAATTCAAGGCTATCTTCAGTTACATAGAGTTTCAAGCTAGCCTGGGCTACATAAGACGCTGTCTTTTAAAAAAAGGGGGGGGGCAAAAACCCCTAAGCCATTTATAAATATATCATATTTTATAAAATTAAAAAGATTTTATTTTTGCATGATCCATGGATCATGGCCATGGTCCACGGATAGCAACATTAGCAACAATAAAAAAGCCAACACACATGGGCTGCAGGTCTCAAGTAGATTCAAAGCTACAAAATTTTAAACCATTACATATAGGGAAGGAAAAGTCAAACAACTTGATTTTTAAAAGAAAGCTTGGCAGGAGGGGCTAGAGAGACGGCTCAGTGGTTAAGAGCACTGTCTGCTCTTCCACAGGTCCTAGGTTCAATTTTCCCAGCAGCCACATGGTGGCTTTCAACCATCTGTAATGGGATGTGATGCCCTCTTCTGGCCTGCAGGTGTACATGCAGAAACAGCACTCATACATAAACTAAATAAATCTTGTTTGAAAAGCCTTGCAGACTGTGGTAGTAGCTCCTCTGTTTCTGCTGGGAATGGCATCTCTGCCTTTTCATGCACAGAGTCGAGCTACCACTTGGCCTTGAAATCTTCAGAGCTCCTGCATAATTGTACTCCATGTGCACTGGGCGTGCTCCCCATCAAGCCCTACCAGGGAGGACAGGGTTCTGGGATGCAGGCCTCATGGGAGTCAGGGCAAGGCAACCCCGGGCACTGGGTGTCAGGCAGAGTATCTTCATCATTATCCTGTCCATGAGCTATGGCTCCCCCATAGCTCACACTACAGGCACAGTACAGGACTCTGTGCACCGGGGCACAGCAGCTGTTCAGTAAATTAGAATGAGCAGTGACTAAATGTTCCATCAACATATGTGCCTGACTAGGCCAGGTGACACAAGTCAAGGGTCCTAAATTCACCCGGGCTACAGAGTGAAACCAGTGAGCATTTTGTGAGACCCCATAAATGATCAAAGAGAAGCTGGGGAGATAGTTCAGTGCCACAGTGCTCATTTAACTTGTACAAAGCCCCAGGATTAAATATTTAGACAGACAGACAAGATAGATATATGACCAGGAGTAGTGAAAAGGATCTCTGTGAGTTCTAGGCCAGCACTGTCTACAAAGTCTAGGCCAGCCAGAGCCACATAGTAAGACCCTGTCTCAAACATTAACTAAATAGATTTTTTTAGATGTTCCTATATTATCAGCATCCCGGAACCCACGCGTATACTTTACATCATCTGGGCCTGATGGCAGAGCCTAATACAGATCCATGGCTGCCTATTTCCCAAGCAAGGTGCTCACCTAGCAGGACAGGGCTCAGGACTGCAGTCCTTGAAGAAGTCTGGCCGAGGCACTGGCCAGCACTTGGAGTGAGGTACAAACACGGGGTGGCCACGGTCCAGCTGCACACAGTGAACAGCCTGTGGTGCTCGCCCCCCTCCACAGGTCACTGGGCACGGTGCCAAGACTTGAGTCTCCCACCTGAAGGAAGAAGGCCAAGGCTTCATAGGGGACTCTGCGATCAGATCCCTTCCCCTGCACTAACCTTCCCCAACTCACCGAGCAGGACACGGCCGAGCCCTGCAGACCTCCCACCGGCTTGGGGGCTTACTAGCCAAGCCACACAGCTCTTCGGAGACAGGCCTCTTGAGGACAGAATCCATGCACAGGAAATACAGTTCCCTCAGCCCTGCTGGGAAGAAGCAGGAATGCCCTTGACCCAGTTTGGCAAGGCCTACAGCATTTGTTCCTTGTCCGTCTACAGCCAAGGTCCCTCTGCATCTTACCAGCTGTGCGCACTTGGACAAGTGACTTAACCTCTCTGATCCCCTGGGTTCCACGTAATGGTATCTACCTGGCACAGTCATTTATAGCAACTGAATAATGAAGGGTGCCTGGTGTTGGAAGCCGCTGTTTTATTTTATTTTATTTGTTTTATGTTACAGCGTGGTAGGAAATGCTGTCACGGTGTCTCTTGGCCTCTACACAAGGCTCATGTAAGCAATTCTACTTCAGTGCAGTAGCCACAAACAAAGATCTAAAAGTAGGAGGGGGACTTGCTGTAAAAATGATAACAGGAAAACAGACATCAAAATACTGTGTAAATGTGTGTGTATGTGTATGTGTATACTTGTGTGTGAGTGTGTGTATTAGCATGTGTATGTGCATGTGTATGTGTGTGTATGTATGAGCATGTGTGTATGAGCATGTGTGTGTGTGAGAGCATGTGTGTGTGTATGGGCATGTGTGTGCGTGTGTGTAAGCATAAACATCTTTGCTTAAGGAATGTCTCTTGAGGGCCGGCAGTGTAGCTCAGTTGGTAGAGTGCTTGCCCACCATCCACAAAGCCCTGAGTTCAAAGCCCAGTACTGCACGGTAACCGTGCATGTGGACAGGAGATAGTTCTGTGGCTAAGAGCTCATAGAGGACCCATGCTCAATTCTCAGTGCTCACATCAGGCAGCTCAGACCAGCCTGCACTCCAGGCCCAAAGAGTTCATGTCTTTTTCTGCCCACTGCTGCACATGCACTCACGTGCAAAATCCTTACATACATATATACACCATATATACATTCATGCATGCATATATACATTCATACATGCATATATACACTCATACATGCATATATACATTCATACATGCATATATACATTTATACATGCACATATACATTCATACATGCATGTATACATTCATACATGCATATATACATTCATACATGCATATATACATTTATACATACACATATACATTCATACATGCATATATACATTCATACATGCATATATACACTTATACATACACATATACATTCATACATGCATACATACATTCATACATGCATATATACACTCATACATACATATATACATTCATACATGCATATATACATTCATACATACATATATACATTCATACATGCATATATACATTCACATAATAAAACATTTAATAAATAAGCACTGTGTTTAGTGTCACAAGTCTACAATCAAAATGAAGGCAGGAAGATTAGGAATTCCAGGCCATCCCTGGCTACATAGTTTGAGACCAGCCTGAACCACATGAGATCCAGAAAAAGGTCTTCTTAGGGTTGGCTTCCTCCATCCATCCCTTAGGGATCTCTTTCTGGCCAGTTCTAAAAAGGCGCAGTGAGTAGTCAGGGCTGTTTAAAGATCCCGTGCATCTTCTCACACCCTTCTCTACTGAAAACTCAGAAAACAGCAAATATTGACAAGGATGTGGAGAAAGTAGGACCCGGTGCCCCACTGGTGGGGGTGTAAAATTCTGTTCCAAAAACTCGTGCAGAGAGGCCTGCAAAAGCTGAGCACAGCTGGACAGCACAGCTCTGCAATTCCTCATCTTTCGTCCACCAGGACCAAAGGTCAGGCCCATGCTCAGAGCAGCACTGCTCACCAAAGCTGAAAGGAGAACCCCAGCAGCTGTCCCCTCATGGGGACCCACACCAGCACGGGCCGGACCCACAGTGGAACACTCCTTGGGGCCAAGAAGGGATTCCAACTCCACTACAACATGGATGAACCTAGTTGACAGAAGCCAGTCACAGAATGACACATTGCACAAAGCTGAGGTTCGAAGCAAGCCATAGAGAAGAAACTAACACGTAGGTAGCCAGAGGTTGGAAATCGATAAATGTTGGTGTTTAATGGAGACAGGGTCTAGATCGGAAGGATGGGATCTTCTGGAAATAGATGGTGCCTATGGCTGCACAACAAAGTGGGTGTGATTATTGCCACTGAGTGAAACACTAAAAATGTTTAAAGAGTTGGGACTGGTGAGGTGGCTCAGTGGTTAGGAGCTCTTACTGCTCTTGCAGAGGTCATGGGCTCAGTTCCTGGCATGGCAGCTCACAGCCGCCTGTAACTATTTCTGGGGGATCTGATACGTGTGCATGTATGTGTGTGTGTGCGTGTGCATGTGCGTGCATGCATGGGGGAGATAGTTTATAATAGGGAAGACCAAGAATATAATGTATCTTTAAAATGACTGTTTTGGGGCTGGAGAGATGGCTCAGCGGTTAAGAGCACTGACTGCTCTTCCAGATGTCCTAAGTTCAGTTTTCAGCAACCGATGGTGGCTCACAACCATCTGTACTGAGATCTGATGCCCTCTTCTGGTGTGTCTGCAGACAGCTGCAGTGTACTCATAACAAAAGAAAAAATAAATCTGAAAATGACTGTTTTCAGCTTTGGTGGTTGTCTTGGTCACAGCTCTGTAGGACTGTAAGGAACACAGTCTTAGGTGCCCACCTTTCTAGGATTTATCTTTGCTTTCCAGTCAGGCATGAAACATTCAGATGACTTATGGCTTCTTCAGCACTGATATAGGCAGAACGTGGGTAGATAAGAGAATCAATGGAGTTCCATGAGTGTCAGGTTCTCACCTTTCCCACAAGAAATGGAACAGAGCCCCACCATAGGAGTCCACACACGTTCAGCCTGAGGGCCTGGCTTGTCACTGCCCACTGGGGATGGAGCCTCCTCTCCCAGAGCCATGGTGTCCACCTAAAGAGAGCAATGAGCAGGTGGGTCTGTCATTCTGGCTTCTGTCTGGGACCTGCCACTCTCCCTCCTCCTCTCCTTTCCATGAGGAAAGAAGGAATATTCTGAACACTCCAGGGTTCCCTCCCTGCTGTTCTCCTGGGAGGCCAGTGCCCTGCCCCTTGGCGAAACCCTCACCATGCACCTCACTTTGGCCTGTGGAGTTTCCTTATCATGCCAAATGGTGCCAGTGGGATGGTGGGAGCTAAGGAGCAGCAGTGGATTTACCAGCATATCTGGCCCTGCAGTCCTAGACCAGAAGAATCCAGGGCCCTCCAGCCTGTCTACAACATCTGCGTGAAGCCCCTGGATGCCAGGCACAAGTTGGAAGAGTTACTTTCATAGCAGCTGGAGAGCTCTTTACTTTGCCTAGTGTCACAGGTCTGTGGTCCCCACAACTCGGGAGGCCTAGGCAGGTGCATTGAAAGTTCAAGGGCCGGCTGGAGAGATGGCTCAGTGGTTAAGAGCACTGACTGCTCTTCCAGAGGGCCTGAGTTCAATTCCCAGCAACCACATGGTGACTCACTACCATCTGTAATGGGATCTGATGCCCTTTTTCTGGTGTGTGTTTGAAAGATAGCTACAGTGTATTCATATATGTAAGATAAATAAATCTCTAAAAAAAAAAAAAAAAGAAAAAGAAATAAAGAAAGAAAGAAAAAAGAAAGTTCAAGGGCTACCTGGGCTATAGACAGGTCCCAAACAATTTAATGAGACAGTGTCTCAAAATTTAAACTATATGAAGGAAAAGACCAGGGTTATAGCTCAGCGGGAGAGTGCTTGTCTAGCATACTAAAGGCCTTGGATCTGATTCTCAGCACCTCAATTAACAGCAGCAAGCAGATTCCCCCCTCAGCTGCCTCTGACAGGCTCTATTTTCTCTCAGCCGGGCTCACTCCTTTCGGAATTTAAAGTGTGTTCTCTGACAGGGTGTTCCTCAGACAGCATTCTAAGAAGGATGGAGTCCTCGCTCTGGCCAGCAGGGAGATAACAACCTGTGTTTTTCATTTTCATGACTAACAAACGACCCAGGACTCCTGGCCACCTTCCTGCCCCATCTACTCACCTGACCTGAGCCTGGAGGACACGTGGTGCTGCGGGGCTCTGGCTCAGACGAGGTCGCATCTGTGTGGCAAGGGTCTGCAGTTGCAGGCTTGTCTGGGTCACCCACCCTGGGCACACATGTCACATTCCTTGACTCCAGACCTGCTTCACAGGCAGATGACATGCAAGGGCCAGGGTCTGACACCTCCCGTCTGAAGAAAACACAGGAATGTCATCAGGCCTCTGCCGCCTCATGGGAGGTACAGCCATCTCCTGAGGTGGATAGGGGAGTTGATATCTAAGATTCAAATATATAGATCCCATTAAGAAATAAAACTCAGGCGCTTTCTCTGAAACATTGGTTCATCACAACTCAGTTGTCCTCAATAAGAACTGTTGGGACAATGAGACAGCTCAGTGAGCAAAGGCTTCTGCTTCCAATCCTGACAGTCTGATCCCAGGGGCGGGAAGGAGAAAACTGACTGTAGTAAGTTGTCTTCTGACTTCTACTCTTTTTTTTTTTTTTTTTTAACACTTTCTATTTCATGCATGTGAGCACATTGTCACCTTCTTCAGACACACCAGAAGAGGACAACAGATCCCATTACAGACGGTTGTGAGCCACCATGTGGTTGCTGGGATTTGAACTCAGGACCTCTGGAAGAGCAGTCAGTGCTCTAACCACTGAGCCATCCCTCCAGCCCCTGACCTTCTCTCTTGCACCATGGTTTGCTCACATGCATATGCACACACGCATACATACTAAATGAACAAACAACTGTAATATCAAGTTTTAAAAAGTTTAAAAAGTAACTTTGCACTTGTCAACCACACGCTCCACCTGTGGTAAGGGGTTGGGGACGCAGAGCCCCACTCAACTGCTTTGTAGAAGCAAAGGTAGAAGACCTCCTCCCTAAGCCTATCAGCTACACGCTCGATGCCCTGTTGCAAGGCGACAGGGGTCATGTATGTTCACAGTTCCATGGTGTGATGGTGGTCATGGTGGCTGCTTAGAACACTGTGCCATCAGGGGTGCTGAGACTGGGTCATACCTCTACTCTTAACATGTGAGAGGAGAAGATGGAGCCAGGGCCATGGGTGGGCTACCAATAATCTAGGGCTCTCCCACTGTCTCTCCCAAAAGGAAGGGACCCATGCTGATCTGGCCCACTGGTGACGGGCAGACCAATAAGTGAAGATCAGTTTGGACATGGGGGATATTTAAGTCCCAGCCACCAGATATGAGCTCTGCATTCACAGCGTCACACCGTCCTCACATCCCTCATTCTCAGGTGTTAAAATCCAGTGATGGAGGTGAGCAGCCCAGCGCCTCTTGAATAGTGAGAAGGTTGACGCTCAGGCACCACCGTCTATCACCAGGATGGAGCTGATGGGAGACTCCCTACACGGGTGGGTCTCAGTAGGGACCAGCCCTGCCCAGGAGCCCTGCTGCACCACACCTTGATATACTCACCTGGTGGGACAGGGCTGGGAGTTACAGTTTTCCACCTCTGCTGCAGGCTGCTGGGCTACCGCTCTGCACCGGGTTGGTGGCAGCGTCTTTAAGAAGCCATCTTGGGCCTCCACACAGCGCAGTGACCGCTCCCGAAGGCCTCCGCCACAAGACACGCTGCATGGGCTGAAGTCTCCGGCTATCCAACTAAGAAGAAAAAGACAGAACATCAGGCCTGGGGCCAGGTTCCTCGGTTGGCTCATGGGGATGTGGTGGAAGGCAAGTCTGTCTTGCCGATCCCAAAGACACATTTCCTCTGTTCTGGTCCAGGCCTTGTGTTCCCAAGCTGCTGTTCCAAAACCAGCCTCAGTCTGGAACCTCCCTTGACATACTTCTAACCCTGAAGCCAGGTATTGTATAGTGCTGGCTGGGGCCCTACGCCCAGCAAGACAACCTTGTTCTAAAAGTTCTCGTTAGCAGTTGGCAGAAGCCAGTGAAAGCCAGGTGCTGGCCCTCCCATCATTCCCCATGGTGGGGTGGTCACCACCATCTTACAATGGGAACCTGAGCTCAGAGAGGCCTCAGGACACCCAGATGTGACCACAGCCCAGACTGTCTCTGTGACTGTGTGTGTCTCAAGCCTTGATGTTCTCACTCACAGAATGAGGTCACTGACAGAGTCCAGCCCATAGAGTTGCAGCTAAAACTAAAACACACACACACACACACACACACACACACATACACACAAAGATGCTTTTCAGCCTGCTCAACAGTCACCACAAACCAGGTGACTACCCACTTTAGTACTTACTATGGGGGACAGGGAACAGAGACACAAGGCTCTTGCCATGCAGGTGGCTGTGGGCTCCCTTGGCACTGGGCATTCTTCACCCACTTAGTTTGAGCTTGATCCTGGCAGCTGTAGGTCACCCAGCGCAGGCCTGGAAGGGCAGAGCAGAGACTCAACCTTCTCCACACGGGGTCCAGCAGGGCTGGAGGTATCCTGTGCCTTACCTGCCCCACAGCTCACTGAGCATGGCCCGTACTTAGCAGCCCAAACCCACGCTGCCTGCTGCTGCAGTTGGAAGTAGGTAAAGGTGATGTCTGGGTGCGTAAGATCCCCATATTCTCCTCCATATCTTCTGTACACCTATATCCAGATAGATGGGAGCTCAGGTACTTAACAGGGCACACCCTGGGGTCTCTGTCACAACCATCTGTCCGGAAAGCATTCATGTTCCCAGACTCCAGGAGGCAGACAGGATTTGAGTGTCAAAGGGCTTTGAGAAATGTGGGACAGAGGAGGTGTGTACCAAGGAGGTGGTAGGTGGTATTATAGGGTATTATGGGAGTGTTGATGAGGTTGGGGACAGACTACAGCCAAGGAGGTCAGGAGTATTGTCAGGGCAGGGAATGGTCCAGCAAAAGGGTTCCAGGCCAGGATATAAGATGAAGGCTTAGGCCGTTTCAGCTTTGGCCCATCTACATACACCTTCTTTAGCAGAGCACACAGAGACTCACACAGATGAGCCACATCTTTGAGGACCACCCCTACAGAAGATCTTTCAGGGCCTCATGTGCCTCTGCTCTTGCCCTCTGTCCCCTGAAGGGTCCCCACGTGCCTGGTACAGGAACCTCCTTTCTTGGCCCATTTCACGTTTCAGAGGACTTCCCAGGGCCAGTCCTTCAGCTCCTCCACACTTTTCTGGTTGAGGAGTGGTCCCTGATTCCAGCATTAATTCTACTGTCTTACTCTCAGACCTCCGAGGCCTTCTGCATGCCCTGGATATGGGCATATATTTATACTGACTTGTCGTACACTAATCCTGTGAGTGGCTCTCATTTCATTTCATCTTATAAAGAGCCTCGCTTGAAAAGTCCTGAAAGGACTGCCGCAAGGGTTAATAAATGAGTGACTGAATTACAGACAAACAAGCAGACACCAGGAGTCACCAGGAGAGGCCCCACCCCCGCAGCCTGGCTGATTGATGACCTGGATCTCAATGTCATCCCGGACAGGTCCCCGGATGTGAATCTCCTCTAAGCGGGGCAGCTGGTCCTCCGTGAGAGTCACTCTGTACTCCACGCGGTAGTCCTCCAGAAGGGAAGGGTACGTGATGTTAGGCGAGATGCTGCTCTTCCCTGCCACAATGTAGTGGCCCTGGATCCTCACCGCTTTGAGAACAGAGCCGTCAGCACTGTGGGGTGATCGCCACCCCTCTTCACAGGCCAGCAGCCTACTCAGTGGGACAGGACCACTCTTCACAGTGCAGGCTTGTGGCCGACAGCAAGACAAGAGGCAGGGGGCTCTCTGCCAGCAGGGTCTAATGTGCCCTTAGCTCCTCCCAAGGTTCTAAATCCGCCCCCCCCCCAAGAAACCCTAAGACTGTCTGCTGTCTCAGACGGCATCTTTATTAACCAAATCCCTCTTTCTGCATGTACAGAGCTGCCAAATAAAACCACTGAGGAGCCTTTCCCACAGTGCTGGCTCCATGCCCCTGTCCAGAATCTGGTGAGGACTGTGGCTTCTGCCTTAGACTGAATGTGCTCACACAAGGCTCTTAGATCCCTTCCATGGGGTCTAAGGTCAGAGGCTAGCCTCTGAGACAAAGGAAAAGTCTATGGGACAGGATCTTCAAAAGGAGTCCAGTGAACCATCTGACTCTTAAAGGGCCAGATCCCTGAGATGGTTGCCACGCTCTGTTTCTAGAAAGCACCAGTTCCTGGGGCCTGGGGCTGTCAAACTGCTCCACTGCCCCATACCCACCCCTGCCCCATGCTCAGCTTCCACCTAGGATAAGCTTAGCTGTGAGCGTATCAGCTCTGGGGCAGGGGGTCTGGGGAGTTGGTGTTCTTCCCACCTTGCAGTGGGTGTCAGGAGTGAAGGCATGTAAAAGACTAAGACATGGGTGGCTAAGTGCAGGGAAGGATCTCCCGTCATCTCACCCAAGTGTGTGAAGAGCGGCCTGCGGTTGACGATGTGCACACTGGTCATGTTCGGAGTAACTATCAGGAACGTGACATATTCTAGGGACAAGCATAGCAAGAGAGTTGCTTGGGTTTCGTGGTCACCTAGACCACTACCAAAGAAGACAGGCCTAGCTGGACAGACCTGAGTGGTATCATTGGGCTGGTTTCGGTGGCAATGGATCCCCATCATAGGAAGAGGGGGATCTCCATCAAGACCAGATTAGGGGGCCACCTGCAAGGACATTGCCCAGGCAAGGAGTATAGACCAGAGCCAAGGTTCTCAGCTGAGGGCACAGCCAGAGAGGCGGGGCTCAAGTTTTGTTTTGTTTTGTTTTGTTTTCTGATCTTGCAAGTCAGTACTGGCAAAAGATTTTTCACTGTATATATACAGAGCAAAGTCAAGCTTGTATCCCTGCTGTCCACTGAGTCCTCCTGCTGGGACTCCTGAGTGGGAAGGAGGTGACCTGACAATTATTCAGAGTCTGCTACTTCTCTCTCTTTTCCCCTCATCACAGCTATGGCGAGGGACTTAGTGGGGTGCTGCAAGCCTGGTTGCAGAGGCAATGTTGCTGGAGTTTGAGATGTCAGAGAAGAATAAACCGAAATACACAGGGAGATGCCGAGTGCTGAGCCAGCATGTGGGGGCCGTGACCTGAGTGACCCAGGCTAATGCGGACTGCCGGGGACCCCACCCCATATGAGGGCAGGCCTACCTACCTCTGGCTCTCCCAGAAGTGAAAGAGCCATTTTGTGAACTGCAGGTGCTGTTGTCTCCTCCACACACCTGACAGGCATCCCAAACCTTCTGGGAGTCCATCCTGCCATCACAGCCAAAGGTCTGTGCAAAGGGGGACATTGGAAAACCTGTGTCATTGGGGTGCTAGTTTCCCTGGTGCCACAACCTGGCTGGCTGTGAGACTCTGGGATTCACAAAACTCTGTAACTGACATCTGTGTAATCCTGAGGGAGCTCCCATGATAACTTTCCTGTTTGGGCTGTAATACAGGCTGACTCCAGGTTCCATCCTATTCCCAACAACACACCCTAGCAAAGCCAGGGCAGCTCCACTGAGATAGCCCATAGATCATCTCCCCTTTCCTCTCGCCCAGAAGCCTTTGACTAGGACAGGAAAGCCTTGAGTCCATAAGGACAGAGGGGCACCTGGGTTGTCCACACACCTACCCTGCAGCTGCCCAATAAACAGAGGCTTAGGGTCCCATCTTCCTGAGGACCACTCGGCACACAACGGGTCCCATCTAGAAAACTGTCTCCACGGCTGACAATGAAGCTTTCTCCAACAGCCCAGCACATGTGTCTGCACAGAGTATCCCCTGGAAGGGCAGAGTAGCAAGGAAGTCTGCTGTTCAGAGATAAACAAGGTCAGTGAGCTACGTAGAAAGTTCCTTTGGGACTTGCTATTGTAATCCTGCCAGACCAGGTCCAAGTAGGCTGTCCTTTCAGGCTCAACTAACTACATACTTTGCACATGTAGCCAGGGCCACTGTTTTTCTTCCAAGGTCATATTATAGTCAACTCTCATAATCATGGCTACTGGGTTATTATCCATGAATCACGTGGGCATTTCCCCTGAAGTATCTCCCTATATCCCTCTAGCAAGCCCAGAGAAGATGCTTCTAAAATAGAACCTTTCTGCTTATTATCTGAGGAGTCCAGAACAAACCAGAGAGCCATACATGGTCCATGGGATGCCAGAGCATGAGTCAAGCCTGTCAACCAGCATCCGAGTGATGCTGGTTAATGCCAGTTTTTCAGCTTGACAGGATCTACAGTCACCACCTAGAAGACAAGCCTCTAAATGCTGTAAGAAATTATGTGGATGATGTTAGTTTCTGGTCCTACCTTCGAGAGACTATTTTGATTAGATTAATTGAGGGAAGACCCATCCTAAAAGTGGGCAGTATCATTTCATGAACTGAGGTCCTATCCTGAATAAGACAGGCAAAGCAAGCTGAATGCAACCACCACCACCCACTCTGAGTGTCTGTCTGTCTGTCTGTCTGTCTCTGTTTCTCTTTCTCTGTTTCCTGGCTTCAGGTGCAATATGATTAGCTCCCTGTCTCCTGCTGCTATAACTTCCCTGACACATGCATTTGAGTCAGACTAAATCCCTAATTGTGTTGGGGTATTTTATCTCTTATCTCAGCAGCAAGATAAAGAAGGCACTGGCTAACCTGAAGTCTCCAGGGCCTTGCTCTCCCAGGCCCCACAGCTCACCTTGACTGTACTGCACAGCTGCATCCCAGTGGTAGAAGGAGGCACTGCCTTGGGAAAGCTGCAGTGGCTGTCTGTCTGTCTGGGCACACTGCTCGGACATGAACTCCAGCTGAGTCTTCTCACAAGCCTGGCCGGAGGAGGCAGAAGACAGGTGGTCCGGGTGGGGTCCTGGCCAATGGGAGGCAGCATGCATCCTGCATGCAGGTTCAAGAGAAGAGTGACTCAGCCCCAGGCTGTGGCTACTCTCTGCTCTGTAGTCTATAGGTGACCGCATGGGGAGATTCCAGATAATCTGTTAAGGACACAGCAGCAGCAGCAGGAAGAGAAAAACAGGACACAGTGCGGCACTTTGGGTCTGGGGTTCCAAGTCCTGAACCCTAAGAAATGTGGCTGAACTGTATATTTGCTTCCTAGGTTCATCCAGGGCAGAAACTGAGAAACTGCAGACACGTTGCTCTGCCTCACTGCACTGGGAAGGATAGGCTTGCAGTAGACCACATGGGGAGAGATGGCAACCACAGCAGAAAAGGGCAAGGACTAGGCTGGGGCGGATCGCTACACACTGAATGCTCTGGCAGCCAGCAGTCATCTGAAGCACAGAAGAGATTGGAACAGAATGGAAAAAAATCGTTCTACCTCATGCCAACTAGGACAAACTCGCGTGTGTAGGAGAAAACATGGAGACACTGGAATCCTCGTATACTGATGGTAAGAATACAAAATGGTAAAATGGTATCGGCATGAAGAGAGACAAGATTGTTTAAAGCTAGCTGTGGTGGTACAGGCCTTTAATTCCAGGACGTGGGATGCATTGACCGGTGACTCTCTGTGAGTTCAAGGTCAGCCTGATCTATAGTAAGTCCCAGCTACAAAGTAGAAACCCATCTCAAAAAAGCAGGGAGGGGCCTGAAGATGATGGCTCAGCAGCTAGAATCCCTTACTGCTCTTGTGGAGGATTCAGGTTCAGTGTTGAGCCAGCACACACATGTCAAGTGACTTAACTATGACTCCAACTCCAGGTGATCCAACACCCTTTTATGGCCTTCAAAGGTACACACACACACACACACACACACACACAAGTGGGTATACACACAGAGAGACATACACACATACACAAACATGGCTTTTTAAAAGGAGGAAAAATATAAAAGCTAAGCATAGAATTTCTACACAAGCAGCAACTTTTACTTTGGGCTTTCCTATGGTTTTCCAAAATCCATGATGTGCTCAGTGCCAAGAGGTATGCCTGGAGAAGTTAAAGGTCTCAGGGACTCCACCCACATAATTAGAACTGGACTTTTATGAAAGGGCTAGAGGCCTCTGCGGCAAGACTTCTGTTCCTTTTGTCCCCTCTACCCTGTGAGAACCATGTACTCTGGACTTCTGTAGGATAGGGCAACAGGGACCACTGAGAAGTGGGTACAAGTTCGCCAGGGCCTTTCTTGGACTTCCAGACTCCAATAATCATGAGAAATTAATTTCTGTTGTTGACAAATGACTCTGCCTGTGGTGTTTTGTCACAGAAGGTCAAGCCAACTGAAGCCAACTCATTTACAGGAGCTGGACTCACTGTAGCCAAAAAAGAACAAATGACCCAAACAATGGAAATGAAGAAGAAAACCAGGAGCGCCATCCATTTCATGGACTGATCTCTAGCTTCAAATGGGAGCAATGTACTGATCGTGATACAGCAGAGAAAACTCTCAGAAATGCTCGGCTATATCAAAGACACTGTAAGATGGTGTTAAATGAGATGCTCAGAACAAGCAGATGCATGCGACAGAAAGCAAGTTGAAGCTGCTGGGTGGGAAGGGGGGCTGCTTACTGCTTCACCTCTGGGATGAGGGAAGTGTTTGGAACCAGAGAGAGGCAGTATTTGTGAGACAGCACCCCTTGTGTGTTCAGTCCCTCTGCACTGTGCACTTTGAAATGGTTAACTAAACAAGGCGCATTTCACAGAGATGTCATCTCAGAGGTGACTAGATACTCTGGGGGGAAAGCAGTCACATGGTGTCTTTGCTAATCACTGTGTCCCTCAAAAGGGAGGCATGAGCCCATGGGACAGCCGTTCTGGTGACTACCTCTTATCTACCCTCTCAGCTAGAAGACCAGCCTACCTGCATGTTGCACAGTTTAGCCTGGAGGTCCTCGCCCACACATGCACGTCCCCCAAATGCAGGCCTGGAAATGTGCCCAGAACAAAGGGGATGAGAAGTGACCACTGCTGCTCCCAGAGAATGGGACGCAACCATCTTCCTTTTAGGAGAACCTTCTGTACCTGGGGTTGTTGCACCGCCGTCTCCTGGTGATCACACCTCCTCCGCAGGATCGGGAGCAAGGACTATGGGGGCCCCAGCTAGACCAGTGTCCATGTACCGCAGCCACGGGGGCCAGCTCAGCTAGGGAGCGACAGCGAGCCTTGGAGCACCACTGCAAAGTCAAACAGCTCTGTGTCCCTTTCCCACAGGGACCCAGAAGACATGGGATGCAACCAGCGATGCAACCAGCATGCCCAGTGACCCTAACACACTGAGGACCTCTACAGAACGCAGTCTCCCGTCACACATAGAGACTTCTAACACAGGGACCGTACCCCTCATTGGAATCCTTAGCACACAGAGAGATCTCACTGACAGGGAGCACGCCATCAGTACATAAGGACCACACACAGGGTCTTCCAACGGACATAGGGATCTCCCAAAGCATACAGAGACCTCACACACCGATTCCTTCTAAAGAGAGGCACAGGGCACAATCACATACCTTATTCTGTTTGGGAGCAAATGCTAAAGGGAAGACATCAGGCTGCCAAGTACTCAGTGAAAAGGGAAATTAACCCTAGGGAGATGGTGTAGGCAAAGAGCAAGGGTGATCTGAGTGGGGATGCTTGGAGCTTCCTGTCACTCAACAGACTATGTATGCTCTGTGTATGACAGAGGGCTGGAGGAGGGAGTGGCTGAGAAGTGGTACCGAGCTCTGGAGTGAAGACCCCACTCAGGAAAAGCACCCACCCCACTCTCTCTCCCCTACACACAGACTCCCCGCCCCTCGATAGCTTCATCCCTCCCACTACTCCAACCTTCTCCACACCACATTCTGTCCCATCCAGAAGAGGAACAAGGAGGCGGCTGCAGCTGCTTTGGTCCAGGGGGTCTGTGTGGCAGGAAAGAGCCTGGCATACATCCTAAGAGAGATCCACAAGTGCTTCACTAAGAGGTCGCCTGCTTAGTGTCCCTTCCAGGTGAGTGACACCCTGATCAGATGAGTGGCCTAGGAGAAGAACCCCAGCTGACTGACTTGTCCATTAGGAACAAGGATGGAACTTCCTGGGGCCAGTCATGCTTCTAGGGGCCATGAAAATGTCTGAATATTTTAAACCAGAAGAGAAAAATAAACTCGTAAATAAAAGATTCACATTCTAACATGGGTCAATAAACATAATAATTCAGAGACTTGTACGTTTTACAAAAATACTAAATGTAACTTTTTAAATATAAGGTCTCTAGCCCAGGCTAGCCTATGTAGCCTATGTTGACTTCTGCCTCCTCCCCACCTCCTTCCCCTGCCTCCACCTCTAGAATTCTGGGATTACATATATGTGCTACCATGCCCAGTTTATTCGACCCACGACAAGATTTGGGGCTTTGAATACACACCAGTAAAGCAAACACTTTACCAACTAACCTGTATGCCCAGCCCCTAAACATAATTCTTAATGCATCTCTGGAAGAAGAAAGGGGCTTGTCTGTGCAGAGGGAAAAGGAGGAAGTCTGCCTTGGGAAACTCTGGCCTCTGCATTTCCTTCTGTCGTGAGCCACAATGCTACTTCTCTGTGTGGAGCCTAAGAGGCCTCTGTCTCTTAGAAGCCCTGTATGCTGAGCCTACCTCCACAGGTTAAATACCTTTGTACTAGGAACAACTAGAAACATAATCTTTGAGACAAAATCAACAAAAATGTGGGGACATTAGTTCTTTTTTAAAGTTTGATATGTCCAAGAGGAGGGTAGGTAAGATGGGTAAAAATGATTATGATGCAAGCCTAGTGACCTGAGTTCAACACCCAGAGCCTAAAAGAAAAGGAAAGAATTCAGTCAGCACAGCTGTCTTCTCACCCCCTAAAGTGTACTGTGGCACACTCACACACACATGTGCAGTTCTTAACAATAAATTGAACTCAAGCATTAGACAAGACCAGGCACATATCTGAACTGTGAGCATCAGACAAGTGAGCCCCGTAGTGGTCCTCACCTCTGCCTGACCCCACTGGGGGTCAGTGCACTGAGAGGAAGGGAGTTGGGTAGAGTGAGACGGGCTGTGATGGATGGGTAGACTCACCAGACCCTCCCTGGAGAAGGAGCAAGCGACAGCCCCAGAGCCGAAAGCCACACGGCACTGATCGTCTGCACTGTGATAGAGGCCAGGCAGTGACGCCAGCTGGTGCCATGTATGTGGTGTGTGCAGCCCGGGCAGGTCCCAGAAGCAGTGCATTTTCCCTGTGCTGTGACAGATCAAGCAGAGCTTAGGACCTGAGTGGACATCAATGGAGTCAGAGTAAAGCAGCAGATGTGGGGCTGGGGCTGTTAGCTGGGTAGAATGTAGAGTGGAACAGGTGGAGGGGGTGTTGAAAGGGGGATGGAGGAGACCATGGACCAGTGGACGGGAAAGGTCTACCATAGAAGGGTGGAAGGCGAGGCAGGGGAGGTAGAGAACAAGGGACAATTGAGGGGTGGGCCCAGGAGTGGAATGGGATAGAAGAGTGGGTTCAAGAAAGTGGGGGAAGAATGAGGATCAGAGGGCATGGAGGGACTGTGGGGGAACAGAGTGGGGGTGGAGACAGGAAATAATAGCAAAGAGTGGATGGGATGAAGGCTCCAGGGCACGGTGAGAGTGACAGCCCACCCTGTCTAGGCGGAGGCTGTACCTGAGCAGGTACTGCAGCTGCCTTTGGCTGCAGGTGGACCACTCCAGGGCCCCTCCGGTAGGTACTGCACCATCAGATGCCATCACGTGGCCACTGGCCTCACAGGTGCTGGCACTGCCTGGAGCACCATCATGGTCCAGCCCGAAGCTGTGGGCAGAAGAAATTCTGAGAGTAGCCAGCTGGGGCTGGGCCAGGGCCACCTTTGTGTCCCCTGGACCTGGACCCTGCTACTAGCTAAGCCAGCCCAGCAGGAGTCCTGGAGGGCCTGCCTCAGTTTCCCACCTATATGAGAAAGGGAGAAGAGCTGGTTGAGTAGGCTCTTTCTTCCTTTGGCTAATAAATAGCAAAAAGCTTTGATGATAGACCAGCTGACCGAATCCATGGTTACAAGTCTAGGGTTTAGAAGTGGGAACTGGACAGGTTACCCTTCTGGTGGCTGATGGCCTGGCTGTGATTGGTGTTGGGAAGTCCATCCACACTGCAGCTACCTTGTGGTTGAAAAGACCAAGAAGATGTTGCTACCTTCCTTTTTGTTCCTAGATGGTAGTTTTTTTGAGGCAATATCATCCCCACACTTTATGCAGAACAGACTTAGGAACCTAAGAGGTTGGAGGAGGGGTGAGGCAGTCCAAGAGCTGTTGGGGCCAGATCCTGTGGGAAGTCTGGAGAGCCTGGTTCTCACCTCGGGAGCCAATACCAGCGCAGAGGCTACCAGAAAGGAAACTTTCATCTTATGCTCTGCAAATTCCTATATCATTTGATATAATATAACAACTGGATATTATTTTCCTAACAGCAGTAGGTAAAACAACTAAAAATCAAAAAAAAAAAAGAGAAATATGTCACTCTAGATAAAATGATAACACACAGGAATAAAGATTTGCCAACAAGAATACATACTACACGCAGAAGCAAAGACTCAAAAACACTGTAACTGTGCAACGGGGGGGGGGGGGATTCAGTTGTTGTGTGTATAAAACAAACAAAAACACAAAACATAAGAGATCTGTAAGCTGGGAAATATGTGGGATATATTGATATATTAAAAGACAAGAGTTATGTGGGCTGGTGACACACACCTGTAATCCTACCCAGATGGCCAGGTGGCCTGTGAGATCCTGTCTTAAAAACCACAATAGAATCAAAATAACAATGGATTGCAGAAGCCTGCCATGTGCCTATTAATGACCAAAATCAAACGTAACTCTGAAAAGACATTTTCATAAGTGGTGTGTGGTCATTTAAATAAGAAAACACCCTCCCCCATTCATTTACATGTCAAGCCCCCAACTGATGATTAAGAGATTGTGGCTTTTTTGGAGTAGGTATGTGGCTAGAGGTGGGCTTTGAGGTTCCAAAAGCCCATGCCAGGCCCAGGCCTCTCTCTGCCTGCCTTCCTGTGGGTTAGGATATAAAGCTCTCGGCTACTGCTCCAGCACCAGGCTTGCCTGTGTACCACCATGCTCCCTGCTGTAGCGATCATGGCCTAACACTCTGAAATTGTAAGTCAGCCCCAATTAAACGCTTTCTTTTATCAGAGTTGCCTTGGTCCTGATGTCTCTTCACAGCATTAGAACTGTAACTATTGCACAGACTTAGAATAACCTTCAGTCTGTTTTTGTCTTTTCTGGAATTTCCGACAAGACTTCGATTCTGGATGGCTCAGTGGGTAAAGGCATTCACTACGCAAGCCTCACAATCTGAGTTCAAGTCCCAGAACTTATGTAAAGATGAGAACCAGCTTTGCAAAGTTATCCTCTGACATCTACATGCATGTTGTGGCATGATCCTTACCCCACATCATTCTTTCTTCAACACCTCTCTGTGTCTCTCTGTCACACACACACACACACACACACACACACACACACAATTTTTAAAACTTAAATATTAAATTATTATTTTCTCATTGTTGTTTATCTAGGGAAAAAGAGTTCATATTAATCACTCAGTGACCAAGAAGCATCAGATTTCCCCTATCTCAGTTTTCCCCTACTGAGACACTTAGATTAAGCAGTACAGGCTTCTGAGTTGGCTCTGCAAAGATTTGCTGCCTGCCTAGGGCACAGTCCTCAACCCTGGGGCTCAGACCAGCGCTCTGACCAGTCTGTGGATAACTGGTGAGACCACATACCTGTGCCCAATCTCGTGAGCAATGGTGACCCCTAGGTCGAAGCCAGTGTCCTCAGTGATAAGGCAACTCCAGGAAGGGGAGCAGGCACCACCCAGCTGGGTGACTCCCCGAACCTGCTGGTTACCATCAGACAACTCCAGGTCAAACCTTGATAAGAGGAAAAGAATCCCACAGATGGCTCCACCAGCCACATTGCTAGTACAGACAGCAGGAAAGCTCACAGTGCAGCCCTGCTAAGCAAGCTGCACCCCTGTGGGACATCAGATACCTGGTTATATAAAGAATCAGGTCAGCATGACTTGGGTCCCTGTCATCGTGGGGGTTGATCGTCTGGCTCCACTCACAGACACTCATCAAGGATGAGGTGATGTTGGTTGTGATATTCGGAGTACTCTAGAGAACAACCAAAGAACCCGTTTCTATGGAAGTGGTACCAAGGATGGTGCTGACTGTTGCCAGCATGCTTCTCAGTCGGTCCATATTATAAAAATTCTACTGCTACCCCACTTTACAGATGGAGAAACTGAGGCTCCAAGAAGCTCCTGGAGACCTGTCTGTCCAGCTAAGCCCCCCAGTTACCAGCCTCTACCAGTTCTGCAGGAAAGGATGAAGGGAATGGAGTCAGGGTTTGTACTTACCTCCGAGTCAGAGAGGATGACCAGCTTTACCAGGTGCACCTGGAACTGAGCCCCTAGGGATGGGTTTCTCAATAGTTCTGACCCCTGAAGAGGGCAACAGGGGATGGAAGGAAGAAGGAAGGGAAGAGTGAGAGAGGGAGGGGAGGAGGTGGGGGAGTAGGGAGGGAGAGGAGGAGGAAGGGAGGGGAGGAGGAAGGAAGGGGGACAACACACGATAATCACAGTGAGTCCAGGAGCCTCGGTGGCAGGAGTGGTGGTGAAGAGGATGCCCCATGGAGGCTAGGAAGGAAGCTGAAATCTTGTCTGTGTGGCAGGCTGTAGACAGTCAGACTAGACTCAGCCTTTCTCTAGTTCACGCCCTGGGAAGACCATCTTACACAAAGAGCTGTTTGCTGGACTAAGTTTGAATCTAAGTCCTGCCTCTGCCTAGCCTCTGCTAGTTCAGGTCACTAAGCAATGAGCCTCGGTTTCTTTAGAGGCTTTCTGTTTTACGAGGTAGAAATCAAGCTTTGCCTGGTTAGCAGGTTCAGAGAATAAAACTATAGATATCCTGGTTTAGGAACCACCACCTAGTCCTCCTAAACCAATGGTTCTCAACCTTCCTAATACTGTGACCTTTTAATATAGTTTGTGTTGTGTTGACCCCCCAACCATAAAATTGTTTTTGTTGCTACTTCATAACTGTATTTTGCTACTGTTGTGAATTGTAATCAAATATCTATATTTTTTTAATGGTTTTAGGGGTCATAATCCACAGGTTGAGAATTTCTGTCCTAATGCATATTAACAACTCTAAGGAGCCTGGATTTCCCTACTTAAAATTAAAGGGAAGAACCACAAAAGTTAAAGACTATGGTTTGCAGTTGGCAGAGGGAACCATTTGCACTAAGAAAACATTACCCAGGGGCCTGTATACAGAAAGCCTACAGGTTTGTCTGGCCTTGGACCACATCTGTAAATGGGAAGGAAAGCCTGGGGCAGACAGTGTGGCAGCAGGGAGGAGGGCTCTGAGACTGCTGAGGTGTATGCAAAGAAAACTCTGGAGCCATTCTAGAGAGAGAGACAGAGCTGGACCAGATGTTACCCCAGAGTCACAACCAGGGTCTCTTCATGACTACCACCACTCTCCTTTCTCTACAGCAGACCTGAGGAAACAGAAGGAGACTGGACCTGTTAGTCACTGACTGGAACTAGTACCTAGAATCAGTTTACCAATTTTTTTTCAATTGGTTTACATTTATTTATTTAATGTATGGGCACACATATAGAAGCCTTCTACCATGTGGGCTCTGGGACTGAATTCAGGTTATGCTTGGTGGCAATTGCTGAGACATGTTTGGGCTTATGCCCCCACACCCAACTTAACTCATTATTATTCTGAAGATACTGCTCCAGCAAATGGACCTAATCACGTTCTTTATATTGGTTCTACTTTTATTTTTTCATTTTTTGAGACAGGGTTTCTCTGTGTAGCCCTGGCTGTCTTGGAACTCACTTTGTAGACTAAGCTGGCCTCGAACTCATAGAAACTCACCTGCCTCTGCCTTCCAAGTGTTCATATTGGTTCTAGGGACACCAAATAAATGCTCATGAGCACCGTTTGTATAGTGTGAATTCCTGCTGGCCTGGGACACCCCTACCTCACCTGTGTTCTGTGTGTACCATAGTGTCCTCTCTAACAGGACACTGGGACACCCCTACCTCACCTGTGTCCTGTGTGTGCCATAGTGTCCTCTCTAACAGGACACTGGGACACCCCTACCTCACCTGTGTCCTGTGTGTGCCATAGTATCCTCTCTAACAGGACACTGGGACACCCCTACCTCACCTGTGTCCTGTGTGTGCCATAGTATCCTTTCTAACAGGACACTGGGACACCCCTACCTCACCTGTGTCCTGTGTGTGCCATAGTGTTCTCTCTAACAGGACACTGGGACACCCCTACCTCACCTGTGTCCTGTGTGTGCCATAGTATCCTCTCTAACAGGACACTGGGACACCCCTACCTCACCTGTGTTGTGTGTGTGCCATAGTGTCCTCTCTAACAGGACACTGGGACACTCCTACCTCACCTGTGTCCTGTGTGTGCCATAGTGTCCTCTCTAACAGGACACTAGGACACTTCTACCTCACCTGTGTCCTGTGTGTGCCATAGTATCCTCTCTAACCATTCTGACATACAGGTTAATGGTGTGAGGCTCCTCTGCTGTCCCACCCATTAGGTCACAGGGAGGAGGAGTGTGTAAGAATAACACCTATTCACACCTTGAGTGTGGAGCTCATCTGCCCTGTGCCTCCCTAAGAGGCTAGAGACCTGAAGGGAGAGCAGTGAGCACAGACTGAGCCTGCTGTTGGCCAAATTAACATTAGGGCAGAGCTGAGAGGCCACGGGAAGACCCCGTGGTTGAGAGGGATTCTCTGACTTTGTCTGCCTGTGCTGCAGGAAAGGGGAAGAGGAAGACAGTAGTGACCTCCCTTTTGCTTCAGGGCTATGAGCTCCAGCTAACCCTCAGCTTCTATGAGAGAGTTCAATGCACTGTTCAAATGGACTGAGTTTTTACATAAACAGAGGCCTGTGAGCAATGGCTGGAAGGGAGAGCCCACAGACCCACCAGAGGCCCTGAGCCCACCTTCCTGCACCAGCCATTACCAGCCCAGCATCACTCACGATATTGAGGTTAGTGAGCACATAGCGCTCTGTGTCTTCCTGGTGAGCCTGGTAAACATCGGGGCCCACAGCTACCAGGAGTTCCAGATGCAGAATGTCCTCCAAAGTCCTTCTCCGTCTCAGTCTCTGGAAGTGAGAGGAAGGATGGCCTGGGGGGCAGGGGGAGGAAGAGGCTGAGGACAAAGTTTTAGAAACCTGTGTTTAGAGCTAGCAGGGAGGGGCTGACCAGTCAAAAGGCCAATTTCATGTCCACTCCCAGGGCACAGTTCTTAGCCTGAGGAGTTGGTGAAAGTGTGGACAGGAGTCCCAGTGCAGGCTGGAAAGAAGGTAAAGAGTTCTTCTAGGCCCCCCACAACACAGCTTCCCAAGCCTCTCCTCACTGGAAGGGAGCAGGGCTTCAGTGAATAGAGGCTCTGCTTGAGACAGGATCCTCCTCCCCTGTGCCTCCCGCTGAGGAGAAGGCCAGGATTCTTTCTGTGGTGAGTGGGAGGGAAGCATGCAGGCACGAGACAAGGTCCTCATGGGAACCCTACTCTTCCAGGACCCAGATGGGTGGACTGCAAGCTGCCTACAGTCTTTGGACCTTGCCTAGGGGCTGGATCAGTTCTTGGCAAAGTCACGTAAGCCTTGAAGTGATTGTTCCATAAACGAGCCAACAGGAAGGAGGACAGACAGCTCTGGTCTCTGGACTCAGGCATCCAGCTCAGTGCTCACTGTTTTCTGGAGTACAAAGGCCTAGGAGCCCAGGGAACAGTGTCCTAGGCCTTCTGGAACCCAGACGTGGGAGGACCCAATGATCCAGACACTTAGTATCCTGCCGTGGCCTCAGAAAAACTGTAAGTGGGAGGCCATGCTCTAATCGCCTGTACCCTGAGTCCTGGCCTCACCTGTCTCTGGACCTTGCCAACAACTATTGGGTGTGTATATAGAGGCCAGAAGTCAGCTTCCGGTGTTGTTCCTCCGGAGCCACCCATCTTGTTTTTTAAGACAATCTCTCGCTGAGACCTGGGGCTCCTGAACTAGAGGTTGGCTGGTCTGTGTATTTTCCTAGCTCATAGTTAGAATTGAAAGGATTATGAAATAAACCGTTTGTAACCAGTTTTTCTGTGATCTTGGAATGATGCACACTGGGTTCTGCCTCTCTTCAGTACTGGAATTAGAAATGTGTGCTACCTTGCCCAGCTTTTCTATGTGACCACTAGGACTAGAACTTAGGCCCTCACGTTTCCACACGGAAGTACTTTACCAAGTGAGCTGGACCACAGTCTATCCCCAACCAAGGTTTTAATCAAAGCCACCAACTGTTCTTCTGAGGAAAGAATGGCATCCTGAGAGGCAGGGTTAGACGCTGTGGGAAAGCCTTCACCCGAGGAGCACTACAGGACAGGAACCACTGCTGCTTGGCCTGTCACTCACCTTGTTCCCAAAGAAGGAATAAATATTTACAGCTATGGTCAGAAACGGCAAGTTCCTGAAAATCAGCCAGCCCCCCTGCAGGCCATCCACAGGCTAAGGAGGCCAGCTGATGGACAAGCCCTCGCTTGTGATGCTAAACAGAAGCCTGGGGTCAGGAGCACAGGGCAGCCAGAACACCCAGAACAAATATTATCAACTTGGCAGGAAGCAATGACACCAATTAGGAGAGAGACATAGCTTCTCTTCCTCCTTCCATGACCACCAGAACCCTCATGGCTCTGACTCAGTGGGAACTCCCTCTGTCCCCCACCCAGGGCTCAAGAAACTCCCCTGGCTCAGAGCACATCAGGACAGCTACCTGTGAGTGAAGCTGTACGGCGGCCAAGGGAAGAAGATACGTCCTCGGGCTCCAGATCTTGAAGAAAGCTCTGCAAAACAAATGGTATAGATGTTAAAAGATGACGTCCCGGGTATCCCAACAATAGAGGAGGAGAAAGGAGACAAGGGCAAGAAGAGAGGACAACAGAGATATAGGGACAGAGAATGAGGGGGCAGTGCCTGGGCAGAGAGCAAAGGAGATCAGTCCACACAGGGCTGCAACAAAATGGAGTCTGTCTTGTTATCAGAGTAAATGAATTTTCTCACCTTTAAGCACCCCACCCACTGCACCCAAGAGCTTTGACAGCCCCTCTCGAAAGCGATTGCAACACTCAACACCAGATCTTGTATAATCCCACCTTCTGAAAATCAGAGAGCCCCCAGCAGCCCAGAATGAAGATGGCACCAGTGAGGGTCCCTCTGATACTGGCAGCATGAAAAGCCTGGCACATCCACCGTAGGCAAAGCTGCCTCATCCTTAGAAAAGGCAGCCGATGGCCGGACAGGAGCCCTGGTGACGGAGATTCTGGTGAGTGTGCAAAGTGACAGACTTCTCTTGCTGGCTGGGCGGGACGTCAGGCAGTGTTTACTCTTGGAAGCTTCCTCCCAGGAGGGTCTGGTCTAGCAGTTCAGTCTGGACAAGAGCAAGCCCTGGGGATGTGGGCTTGTGTGTAATAACAGGCCCTGGACTGCTCTTTTGGAATCTCTATAAGGAGGCACTAAAGACATGACAGTTCTGGCCCCCCCCCCCCCGCCTGCCTCTCCTCGGTCTCCTGTCCCTTGATCCCTGGCAGAGCCTGAGTCTCTCACTGCCCTGCACTAACACCCTGTGCCCTCAGCCCATTCCTCTGCCCCGATTCCTACCATCTTGGGACTATCTGCCTGGTCAGTACCTGCAGCTGGTAGGTGAGTCCTGACGCAGGTAAGTGGCCCTACATCTCCGCAAGCACTGTCACAAGTAGCCTGGCATCCCACTGCACCTCCTGGGAATTTCTCGTTCATTCGCTCCAAAGCACTCTCGCACACCCCTCCTTCTTCCACGGTACTCTGCCTCATTACAGGTCCTAAGCCACCATAATTGAAAGCCATAGGCTAAAAGTAACTTTCCCTCCTTATAAACTGAATTACCTTAGATATTTTATCGCAGTGATAGGAAACGGACTAGCACCCCTTAGTGATGACTACCTTTGTCTCCCCACATAAACCTGCACTGTTTCTTAGCCCCTGCACAGGGAGGATGTACACCCATCTGTGCTGGGCCAGATTGGCTCTGGGTATCTCCTACCCACTTGCTTCCTTGAGATGCATTTTTGTGAAGAAAAAAGAACTGTTTATTTTTATTCCTGTGTGTGTGTGTGCCTGCTTGTCTAATGTGTACCACTGTGTAAGTACAGGTGTCCTTAGAGGCCAGAACTGGCCGCCGAAACTCTAGTGTGGGTGTTGGGAATCAAACACCTGTGCTATGCAGAAAGAACAATGCAGAGACAACAGAATGACTCCTCAACTCCTAGGTTTTTGATTGTACTTTTGAATTGTGTGTAAATGTGTTATCACTATGGGAGTTGTGCACCAGAGTACAGTGCAGGACACCCCATATTCAGCTGAGCCACGTTTTCAGCTCCTGCAATGGGTAAGAAAGACATTGTACTGGACCCTGGGGAAGCAGCTATGAGCCAACTGTAGAACCATTATAGCTGCTCTGGGCAGAGAATCAATAACAAACTAACCAAATAGACACACCATACAGTGTTTGGGATTTGTCATGTGTTCTAAATTCTGAGGCTTTGTCTTAATTCAGCTCCTAGAATCACGTAGGAATCACTCACACAGGCGCTTTCAGACACTAAAGGAAGCCCCACCCCAAGTTGGCTCTGAAAGAGGTGGGACTTTTAGATTCCTCGAGCAAGGATGAAGGTGGAGAAGAAGAAGAATTGCTAGGAGAGAAAGGAGAGGAGGAGACTCACAGGGACAGGCAAGCAGAGGGGTAAGACGTAAAAGCTGCAGGAAAGAAAGCAACCAGCCATGTAAAAATTCAGGAAAGTGGCCAAAGGAGTCATTCCCCCAATTGGGTCTGGGATGGCAGAGATGAAATATGGATTCATCAAATTGACTCAGGAAGTTGGAAGGGAGAATGTGTGCCAGCTGTGGGGAAGATTAGAAATGCCTAGCCATTGAGCTAGTCAAGGCACATCAAAATTAGCTGGCATATGAGTGTGTGTGTGTGTGTGTGTGTGTGTCTGTCTGTCTGTCTGTCTGTCTGTCTGTAATTCAACGCTACCGTACAGTATACATAAAAGACCTTAAATAACACCTTGCATTCTATCTGATCACAAAAATTAAGTCTGGATATCAACAACAGACAAAATGGCTGAGAGTATTCAAACTGATGGAAGCTGAGCAGCTCACTCGTGAATGAAAATTTGGTCAAGACAGACATCAAAAAGAAAATTTAAACTTTTTGGGATTGAATGAAAATTAAAACACAACATATTGAAACCTGTGGGAAGGCAACCGTAATAGGTAAATTCATACCCTTAAGTACATTTAAAAAAAACAAACTGGATATATCTCATATTAGTAACTCAGTAACACATCTGAATATCTGAAAACTGTAAAAAATAAAAAGGAAAAGACAAAACAAACAAAAGAGAGAAAGTAAGAAAGGTGAACCAACCCCTCTCCCTCCCAAAAAAACCAAACCAAGAAGAAATAATCACTGGGTGATGGCCATAGTGCACACCTTTAATCCCAGCAGAGGCAGTCACATCTCTGAGTTCAAGGCCAGCCTGGTCTACAGAGTGAGTTTCAAAACAGACAGGGCTCCAAAGAGAAACTCCCTCTCAAAAAACCAAACAAACAAAAGAAAGAGAAAAGAAAAAAAAAAAGGAAAGATTGAAAAAAGAAATAGCAGATGGGAGGAAATAATCAAACTCAGGTTGAAATCAACTAAATAAAAAGAAAAGCAACACCATAAAGTGAAGAGTTGGTTCTTTGAGATAATTAACAAACACACTTTCAACCAAATTAATCAAAACACAGAGAGAAGATCCAAATTGATAAAATCAGAGATGAAAAGAGAAACATGAAAACAGACACCAAGGAAACAGAGAGTAATAAAAACATAACCCATAGTTACAAGAGTAACCAACCACCTCAGATTAGATTTAAGGCCTACTCCATGAGTGGGAGCCATACTAGACACTGCTAAAGTGGCTAGAACCTGAGACTACGTATGTCATAGGCCAGGGGAAAACCGACTATATTATTCTGCTAAAGGCACGTAGCAATAAAATAACTCCTAATGACATATTGATACCCCATCCTCAGTCTTCATCAGCGACACTTGCAGTAGACAGGAATTGACATAGAGACCCACAACTGGACAGTGTGTAGAGTGAGAGACTGTGGAGCACTCAGCCCTCAATGGGTTGTCAAAACCCTCTCTCGCCTCAAGGCTTGGGGATTATTTGGAAGAGGAGGTGGAGAGATCATAAGAGTCAGAGCTGAAAGATGACTCCAAAGAAGCATTGTCTTTCAGCTACCGTAGGACTGATATGCATTTAAACTCTCAGTGACTGTGGCTGCACTAAGAAGGGGAGTAGACACAAAGCCCCGCCCCGAAGTAAGCTTTTTCCGGTGGAGTATCATTGGATATATTAACCACACTCCAGGATAGGCCCAATGCCCAGGAGTAGTTGACCAAAACAAAAACAGACTCCATGTGGATTCTGGTTTTATTTTTTGTATTTATCTGAATTTGGGAAGTTTTGATGGGGATGGGGGGATAGAGAGAGAAAGAACCCGAAGTTGGGTAGGACTGAGGCAAGGAGAATCTGGTAGAGGGAAAAACATCATCAAATTGTATGGCATAAAATTTTTTTTTCAAAAGAAAATAAGAATATTGACATTCTAAGCCACAGAAGTCAACAAATGAGTTAAAATCCCAGTTCCTGGGCTGGGAGTAAAGATGTAGAGAGAGTACGTGGGTAGTATGTGTAAAGCCTTAGTTTGATAGCACCAAAATGAAAATTAGTAAATCCCAGCTCCACCATAATAACTATGTGGCCTTGAACACACTATTTATATTTTCTTGACCTATTATTTCATCAGTAAAAGTATTAAAACAGCTACTTCTGCAGGGTGCAGTAGTATACACCTTTAATCCTAGCATTTGGGAGGTAAAGACATCTCTTGAGTTTTAGGCTAGCCTGGTCTACATAGCAAGTTGCAGACTAGCTAAGCTACATAGTAAGACCCTGTCTAAAAAAAAAGCCACTTTGTGTGTTATTGAAATTAAATAAATAGCTGTCACACGGTAAATGTTCAATAAATGAAAGGTTTATTAGTTACTACCATGAGGTCATGCCAGAGGGCATTCTGTGATAAGAATTGAGTAATCATGAAATATTTAAAAGAGTTCTAGGCATATAATACCTTGAGAAAATAAAACAACCCTCAAACAAAGAAAACTGCTTTGATTCTGGACCTCAAACCACTACAGAAAATTAAGTACTAAGTTTGCGATTTACAAAACTTGGTTTCTCTCCTAGTCACTGACCTCATGTGGATTCCCTGGGTCTTTCACTTAAGAGGGAGAAGGGTGCCCAGGGTGTTTGGCACATACCCCACCATGTCCGCCACTGATAGGCCTCTGGTCAGCTTGAGATGGTGAGCATGGTGCTGGAAGGCCTTGCCCTTCTCCCCATTCCCTCTGCCTTGCTAAAAACCATCAGATTACATTCCCAAAGCTAGCCACCAAGATGTATTCCTTTATTTGGCCTCTTCCTCCTGAGGCCGAATCCCAAGGTCCAGCTATCAAAGCATTGAAGCCCAACAAGGAAAAGCCCCCTTTGGCTCAAGTAATTAACATGTCCAGTTAAAATTAGACACCTCATCCTTTGTACCTTCATAAACTGCCATTTATTTTCCTGCCTCTCACTATCCAGAGGAAGTCTTTTGTTCCCAAGGACAAATACCCTTCTCCCTCTCCTTTGTCTTCTATCTCTTGTCTATGTCTCTTATTTCCTGCCCTCTGTCCCCCTGCTGCAAATAAATCTCCTTTTGTTAAGGGTCCATGATTCCCTGAAGAATGAAACCCGGGACTCAAATAGTCAGCATGGATGACCTTTATCCCTAGGCACTCCGGAACCATTATTCGGGCATGAAGGCTGGAGCCTGGAGTTCTTTCTATTAGTAATTGAGTTGCCTGGACTGGCCTAGTTCTTAGGCCTAGTCTCTTTGCCAATTTGAAGTCTGTCGTGGAATCAGACTAGCCTTCTCACTTTGTGCTGGGAACTTGGTCTTGAGGGTTCTGATTGGAACAACCACCACCAAGTGCCTCCCTAACCTCCCTAAGTGGTCTTTTAGTTTTGCTGCGTATCTCTAGGCAGAGAAACACAATATAAACCATTCGACTGTGATGGCCCATCTTAAGTATCACACTCTCAAGGTCAAGTATAAATTGCCGGTCATTTATGAACGCTGCGGTTAAAAAATACACAAACACACATTATCACAATTACATTTTGCTTTATCATTATTATCGGACACTGCTGGACCAGTCTGGCAGGCCTCCGGATTCTCAGTGCGTGGTTGTTCGGTTGTACATAGGGCAACCTCCACAAGTCCCGCCTCCACCTCGTCAGTCCTCCCCGTGAGTGCCACACCGAGAGTAATCCCCCAGCCTTTTCCGGTGTCCCAGCATCTCCTCATTTGCGCCCTCCCGGGACCCGAGATCTTTGTAAAGGTCTGAACTTCCTTCTGCCAAACTCTAGGTAGCCAACCGCAGCGCTGCTAGCCAGGGAGACCAGCCCCTAATGCTAAGGGTCTAGTTGCCGAGTCCGCGTATGAGCGGAACCAAAGATGCAGATTCGGTTTCTAGTAGGTCGCGAAGAGACGAGCAACCCGGCTTCCTCCTGCGCTCTGCAGGTGCTTGCCCCACGATCGATCGTCAGATTCTCATCCTTGCTGGCTCGGCCTTGCTCGTGCTGTGGAGAGCCAGAAGATGAAGACGAAAGCCACCGCGCCGGTGCCCCAACCTGGGCCTGTCAGGAAGCTCGCTAGGAAGAAAGTCAAGAAGAAGTTCAGAAAGAGCAAAGCTCTGGGAGGAAGTGGGACTCCGGGAAGCCGCCGGGTAGCTGTCGCAGGCCAACCACCGAAGGCCCCAGAGAACTTTTCTCAAAATTGGAAGGCGCTGCAAGAGGTGAGACTGGCGACAGGCCACCTTCATCCCTAACTTTCAGTCAGGTAGCCACAGACACCGAAGAAGGAAGGGATGTTGCTCTCTGCTTCACTCAAATTGTTTCTCTCAATCATAAATCATATATCTAGGTTGCCACCTTGCCAGCGTCTTAAACTATGTCCCAGAACTCTGGCCCAGACTGCTCTGGAACTCATGTAGCCCAGGGTATACCCACACTACTAGTGGTTGCCCTCCTACATTAGGTAGCCTCCACGATCCATGAGCCACTATACCCACCCTCGATTATAAATTATTACATACTAATAACAGACGCTTTTACTATCCTTGTTACTTAAATGAGGAGATTGTGGCACTGAGCTTAAGGAGTCTGGGTTAAAGAAGGTCACACAGCATGTAAACCGCTGGGATACTGAGCACACGTTCACTTGACTGACGTCTAGGTAGTCTTTTGGAGTGTATGCCATGTGCCTCGGTTAATAAGAGAGACAGTAAGGAATTTCCTTTTTTTAAAGATTTTTTTTTATTTTATGTATGTGAGTACACTGTAGCTGTCTTCAGACACACCAGAAGAAGGCATCAGATCTCATTACAGATGGTTGTAAGCCACCATGTGGTTGCTGAATTGAACTCAGGACCTCTGGAAGAGCAGTCAGTGCTTTTAACCGCTGAGCCATCTCCAGCCCAATAAGGAATTTCTTGAGCTATATAAGAACACTCCACCTTGTTCTTTAGTGTGGTATTAGGGGCGTGGATAACTCGCTGCAACATCTCTCAACTGGTTGCCATCTTGTGGTCTTAACTGGGGATTTGAACACAAGAAAGACATTGTTTCCCTGGACCTCTCCTTTGTCTGGATCAACCATTACTGGTTTCACAGGACTTCTTTCTTTCCATTGAAGTCCCTTCCTCCAGGTCTTCCTCAAGCTCTGAGCTATAGCCAACCTCCAGATATAGTGTAAAGGAAGTGATCATTGTGTCTCACAATGTTGACCATGGAAGTCACTTGAAATGCAACTCCAAATAAAGGAGTGAAAAACCACCATTAGTGATGGTGATGGGAAGTGTGTGAATGGTAGTTTCTTTAACCCGTGGTATGTCAGTTCAAAATTTAAATGTGGCTTTTAAAATATTAAGTGTGACTTATATTTAATTTTGATTCCATTAGTTGCTGAAACAAAAGTCACAGGCCCCAGAAAAACCTCTCATCTCTAAGATGGATGACAAAATACATCCCCAAATCATCCAGGAGAACAGGAAAAAAACCTCGGATAAGTCAGAGGACGTCAAGAGGACAGAAAAAGACAAGACCGCTAGGGGTTCTGTTACATCAGAACCTAAGAAGGATAGGCAGATACTAGTACCTTCCACAAATACCTCTGGAACAGAGCAGAAGAGAGGAGCCAAGAAGAGGACATACAGTGACATCCCTTCTCATCAAAGGGACACCAAGCAGAAGTGGAAAGCTAAGGAGGCAGCTGTCATCTTGGATCAGCCCACGCCCACTGAGTAAGTATCGGCTCTGCTCTGGAGCCTGAAACATCCCTTGCTACTGGGCCCACAGAGACAGATTTCCTGAATGCTCATTGGCCTCCACTGTCTCCACCACCACCATTCAGCCCTGGTGCAGTCTTCTCACCCAACCCTCTGATGCCTGTTCTGTTTGTTCGTTCATCGCTTGTTTCTCCTAGAGTGTGGGTTGCTGAAGGCAGACCCTATTATACAGTTAATGCCCTTTGGGCCCCAGTGTAGAGCTTGGCACAGGTAAGAGCCAGTAAAAACTTTGTTGTAATGTGTGCTGGACCCAGAAGGACTCCTGTGAAACCCAGCCCTGCCTTTTTTTGCCAGTGGATGGTTTTGGGTAAGTTTCTTTGCATTCTTTCTTCCTCAAAGTGGTCATCTGTATAATTAGGGGTATACGGGTTGTACCATGTATTATGTGTGTGTCTTTTGGCTACTTAATGATCACTATGGTAACACCTCACCTGGACAGGATATGCTTATAAGGCAGGCTGGCTTTCTGCTACCTAGGCTTTTCCTGCCTTCCCTTGAACCTAAAGAAAACCTAGATCCTAGGTTATGTAGTGGAAGAATGTGAGCCTCAAGGGAAAGGAGACTATCTCCTTGGGAACCAGTAGGGAAGTATGTTTATAAGAGTTGTGTCAGGTCAAGCCAAGTGAGCTCATGACAGGCTACAACATACAGTTGCTGAAGGGACGTGAGTTTAACTGCCCCTTCTAAGTTGTATAGGCAGGCTGGATTAGAGAGACTACAAGGCCCCTCCCTCCTAAGGCTGACAGAAGCAGGGAAGAGACACAGACATTTACTTTAGCATTTATGTGTGTAGCAAGGTGGGGGGGTGTCAGGCTATCCTAGTGAAGAATGCAAATGAACAGGAAGTGTGAGGCCCCATCAGTTGAACCTTTTTTAAGTAAGGATACTGAAGTCAAGCTGGAATTCCCCAGATAGCCATGAAGCACCCAATATCGACTCTCTCTCACTCTCACTAGTGTGAACACAGTGCAAGACACAGGTCCCTTTCTGCTATGCACTCCTGTGTTTCTTAATCAGTAACAAACCTATTGTTTAATTAAAAATGTCTGGTTATTCTACTGAAGTAGGTCACTTGCTTCTGTTTCACATTCTTTGTGTTTTATCTGTACTTCCTCAGTCTTGGGTAATAGATATATTTGCAAATTAAAAGAACAATGGTGAGGGCTGGAAAGATGGCTCCGTGGTTAAGGGCTGACTGCTCTCCTAGAGGCCTGAGTAAATCCCCAGTTCCCACCTTCTGCTACTCTAGTTCCATAGACTCGATGCACGCCCTCTTCTGGCCATCAGCTACCAGGCATGCAGGTGATAAATGCATGCTTACAAATAATAAAGGAAAGGAATAAGGAACAACAGTAAAAGGAAAGCAGGACAGCAGGTTCAGGGGACTGAGTGTGGAGGGGGAGCAATCCTGCCAGCCTTCATGGTGTGCCCCTCACACCTACCTGGTGGGCAGAGGTCCCTTCAAGAGGCATCCAGTGCTCTTTTCACAGCCAGGCATTCTCATCTTTGTCTTACAGGGAAGACATCTGGTTTGATGATGTGGATCCAGATGATATTGAGGCTGCCATAGGCCCAGAGGCAGCCATGCTGGTACGGAAGAGACTGGGACAGAGCAAGAGTACTGTCTCCCTGGTGAAGGAACAGGCTTTTGGCGGGTAAGCTGAGCTCGGGCCATAGCTGCTGGGAATGTGATTCCTTCTGGGACTGGGATCTTGGGAGGAGAGCAGGCACTGAGCCATGGCTGCCCAGGGGTCTTAAGGGTACAGAATGGCTTGGCTCACTGGCCTAGAATCCTAGCCCATGATATTTATTACACTAGGGCCTTTGGTTCCCTAGCCTGACAAAAGCCTTGGCCCTGGATTGTGAGATGGTAGGCGTGGGTCCCAAAGGGGAAGAGAGCATCGCAGCCCGTGTGTCGATCGTGAACCAGTATGGGAAGTGTGTTTATGACAAGTACGTCAAGCCAACTGAGCCAGTGACTGACTACAGGACAGCCGTCAGTGGGATCCGGCCTGAGAACCTGAAGCAGGGTATGACCGATGTTCGTAAGATCTGAGTGCAGCAGCAGGGATGGCAGCAGGACTCGTTTCTCTTCTGTCTCCCCTTCTGTGTTCCAGAACATGGTGTGGCAGGCAGAGTGGGGGTCCTGACACTGCTTACCTCTTCCCAGAGTAGTAGACTGAAGATACAAAAGGTGCCTTGCCTGGCTGCTGTGCTGTTTGGAGCCTATGCTTTGTCCCTACCCAGGACAGTGCTCTTGGATCGTTTTCTCTTGTGTAGCAGTAGGGAATAAAATGGAGTGAGTGTGTTGGGGATCAGGAGGGAAATCTTGAAGAGTGAGTAGTGTACATAGTAGGAGCTGGGAAACCAGTGCAAGTACCAGCAGGTTCCTGTGGTCATGACACTGAGAACAGGGTAGAGATCAGAGGGCTGGTTCTGAGGCAGGAGCTAGATAGGGAGGTAGTTAGAAGAAGTGAACCAACATAGAGAGAGACTGGGTCTGATCTGTAATAGACAAGGACATCTAGGATGCTCTGAGCCTGCCTCCTAGAGAGACCCGGAAACCACTAGGGATGCAACCTGAGGCCTTTTCCCAGCTCCTCGCCACCCACTGCCTGTTACCTTCTCTTGGTACCCACGGCCAACACATGACTCTGTTGTTCCTTAAACCATACACTGGCCAGCAGCTCTTTCTGTCTCAGAAGAGAGGATGGTCCTTTAGCTGTGAATAGAGTTGGGCAATGAAGTGGTTTTGGATCTCATTCTAGTAGAGGTGTGGGCAGGGTGATCCCCAAAGGGTGTCTGCTGGGAAAGAACAGCAGCACAAACCCTAAGGTCCCTGTAACCTTTCTTGCACTGTCTGTGGCAGAGATACAGTCTGAGTCTCACTTAGGAAGCTGTAGTATAAGGATGGGAAGCGTGTTGTCAAGTGTCCACGAGGGGGTCTAAATGCTCTTGGACTTCTAGGTTAGCAGTAGTGGTTTGCTAACTAGTGCCAGTCTGCTGACTGATTGTCTTTGAGTAGAGCTCTTGTCTTTTTTCTACTGTCCCCAGAAGTGGGAGCAGAGCACAAGGCACAGTGGGGTCCCTCCTAGCCTTTCCACTTTCCTAGGGACCTACCTTGCACACAGCTTTGTGTATCATGAAGGTAACCTGTTGTTACCAGTCTGGCCAGGGATGGAAGGAACTTCCCTTAGAATCTCATTGAATTATGTGTTGCTAACCATTTCTTCATTTGGTTTTCAGGAGAAGAGTTTGAAGTTGTAAAGAAGGAAGTGGCAGAAATGTTGAAGGGCAGAATCCTGGTGGGGCATGCGCTACACAATGATTTAAAGGTGCTTGGCTCCGGGGCTACCAACTCTTCCATGGGAGCCACACACAACCTTACATCCCTGTCTCCAAAAGCACCACCCTGGGGGTTTTTCATTTTGATTTTTTTTTTTTTATCTTGACTTGGAATTTCTTTAGCAATGGTGTCAGGTACCTGAGGCCTGGCTGTGTTCAAGAGGCCACAATTGATAGTTTTAGGAGTCCCAACCACATTGGGATTTCAGTGCCAGAGTACTGACAGCTCAGAGGAGGGAGGCTTTGAATGTTACATACCTGACACATGGCAGATGGCCTGATGCCTAGCTGTGTGTCCCATGAGCAGACACAAATCTGCTCACACTGACAAAGCCCTAGGGTTCTCGTTATGTGTCCAGTTTATATCTATCTGGGCATTGCTGTGATGCTGGAAGCCCACCTTGTCTGGGTTTATTAAGTGAGTTACTTTAAATTCACAAGCAAACTGCTACTTGGTCCATTTGAGGGTTCGGCAGAAAAATAGCAGCATAGTCTACTTGGTAAAAGGGACACCTGTGTTGTCATCTGGTGTGGTAGACTCCAGAAACAAGGTTTCTTTGTAGCACTGTTGTCCTGAAACTCACTTTGTAGAACATGCTGGCCTGGAACTCAAGATCTACCTGCCTCTCAGCTTCCTGAGTGCTGGCTGAGATTACTTATTTTTATGTGCATTGATGTTTTGCCTACCCTGTGTGACGGTGCCAGATCTCTTGGAACTGGTGTTATAAACAGTTTTGAGCTCCCATATGGGCTCTGGGAATTGAACCCAGATCCTCTGAAAGGGTTCCAGAGCAGCCAGTGCTCATAACTGCTAAGCGATCTCTCCAACTCCAGGACCTCTAATGCCAGGCATCAGAGCCTTGCTGGGTGCCACCAGGAGTTATATAATGTAACCAATCTTGTTAATCCTTTGAGGAAGAAGCTTTTGTGGGTAGCAGAGCTAAGTTTTAGGGTGTTAGGAGCAGATTCCAGGTGAGCAGTGAATATGCATTCACATGACTCCCCCACTGTTCCTTAGCATCCCAAGTGTCTGAGTTGAATGTTGCTGCTGCTTCAGCCGTCCCTGTAGGAAAGGAACTGGGTGGGCATGTGTTTCCTCAGGGTGTCTCCTTTACAGTTAGGTGATTGAGCTCAGTTGACTACCCAGTGCTAGGGCATGTGACATCCTGCTTCTGCCCTTTTAGATTCCTGCTGATTAGACAGTGGACATTGTCCTTCCTGGATGTGATGTGTAGTGTCACTGTATCTGTGTTTCGGGAACCTCTAGATGGGAGGTTAATTCCCGTTCAGATATTTGGGGCTAGACATGTATGTAGCTCAGTGGCAGAATGTGAGCTCCATGTGTAGAAGAAGGTCCTGGGATCCATCCCAGCACCAAAAAAGAAAAATAACAAATGTTTCAACAATTAAACATTAACCAAAGTCACCTGCCCACTGATATGATGAGTCACCTTAGAGAAGACTGCCACCAGGGCCACACCTGCCTCCTAGTGGGTACTTTTTTGGACCATGTTAGTGTAGAAGTCTGTTACATTGCAGGGCGGGCTGTTAAGTTTCATGTCTTGCTTCCCCATGAACAGCCAGCTCAGAGAAGTAGGTGGCAGGCTGACTTTCTCAACAGCATTGATATCAAGATTTTATTTATTTTTCTTTTTTGAAGCAGGGTCTCACTGTGTAGTCCTGGTTTGTCTTGAACTCACAGAGATCCACCTGTCTCCACCTCCAGAGTGCTGAGATTAAAGTGTGCACCACACAACCAGGATTTATTTTTATTAACATGGTTCTGAATATTGGGCATCACCTTAAGTCAGGGCAATTAATTTGAGAAACTGCTCTTTTCTGAGTGTTAACACCTTGTTGTGCCCTGTGAGATAGTATTTGGAAAAGGGGGTCCATTGTTGTAGACTGAAATGGAGAGACTTGTCATTTTCTTCTAGGTTCTGTTCCTTGACCATCCAAAAAAGAAAATCAGGGACACCCAAAAATTCAAGCCATTCAGGGGTCAAGTAAAGGTACGTAATGGATGGCTCTTGGGCCATGACTAGTCCCTGGCACTGACCTGACTAAAGGATTTAGTTTATTTCCGTTTCTCATTGTAACCTTTCTTTAAGAGTGCTTGTCACAGATGGAAGTTCTGAAGGCAAGAGAAGTTGTCCTCAGATATGGCTCAGTGGTCAAGAGTACTTACTACTCTTGCAGAGGACCTGAGTTCAAGTCTCTACGCTCATGTCAAGTTACTCATGATCCCTGCAATTCCAGTACCAGGGACCTGACATCTTTAGCCTCTTCAGGCCCTGCAATTATGTGCACATGCCAACATGCAGCTAGACATACCTATGTATAGCTAATAAGAACTTAAAAACATTAATCCAGGTGTAGTGGCTCACACTTTTAATCCCAGCACTAAGGAGTTGAAGGCAGGTGAATCTTTGGTCTACAGAATGAATCCCAGGACAGCCAGAGCTGCAAGAAGAAACTCTAGCTTTAAAATAATAATAATAATAATTAAAAGCACTCCATCACTTGGAATATTGTCGGCCTCAGCTCCTCTACCGGCTGATGATCGATGTCATAAGCCACAGCAGGCTGATAGTAGCAGCCGCAAGTGCCACAAATGCTCCTGGTGAAGGGAAACTGCAGGTCACTTGGGTGTGCTCAGGAGCCAGCTATGTCCTCCTTGGGCAGAGCCTGTGGAAGGAACACATTCAGTGGTGTCCTTTTCTCTGCAGAGCGGACGACCATCTCTGAAACAACTTTCTGAGAAAATTCTGGGGATCAAGGTCCAGCAGGCAGAGCATTGTTCAGTAAGTGTCACTGGGTAATGGCCCCTGGCTTTAATACCTGGGGATATTTCACCTGACCATAGAAACAGGAAAGGACCCTAGGCAGAGCAGCTTACAGAATGTTATTATATCTTAAATGTTTACTTTTAACTTGAACTCAGTACAAAGAATAATATACAGTAAGGATTTGAAACAAAATTCACCAGTCTAATTGAAGGCTGCTTGCATACTTCCTGAGGTTGGGGGCTTCATGGTAATGAGGCTTAGCTGACTGGAGAGATGCCAAGGAGGAAAGAGAAACAGGTCATTTGGCAGAATTGACTGGTGCCCCAGGAATTACCTTGTGTTTCTAGTACCATTTTACCTCCCACTAGACCCCAGCTCTGAAAGGTCCCACTACCCCTACATTGCCAGTCTGGTGACCTAGCCTCCGGAGGTAGAACTTATCCAGACCCTAGCAAAGGTGCTTTAGGGCTTTGTGATTTGAGGTCAGTCCCAACAGGCCTGCCTGGCCAGGTAGTCTGCTTCAGAATAGGTTCTCCTGTGGTGTAGCCTCTGACTCTCAGCCCTTGTTCCTGTCTCAACTGTGTCTGCTGTGAAGCTCTAGCTTCCTCCTGCTGTGGGGTTTCCCTTTCTGCCCCTGTAAACAGAATGGCTGAGTTATAGGAGTTAGCTTCAGATTCTGCTAAAAATGGTGCCCTGGCCATTTTGCATGCTTTTCTCCTTCACTGCCCTACCATAGTCATCTAGGGAGGTGTGTGTCTCTTGGCTTTGCAGCCTCAGTGCTGTGGCTTTTGTGAAGACTCAGTAGTTGTAAGATTACTTCTGTGGCCTGTAGTCATGTGTTCTCGCTAGCTGGGTAGTCAACGTTGCTGTCTGTCCCCAGGTGCAGGATGCCCAGGCAGCGATGAGGCTTTACATCATGGTAAAACGAGAATGGGAGAGCATTGCTGCAGACCGGCGTGCCCCAGCTGCCACTCCACACCACTGCAGCGAGTACGCTTAGCACCATCCAACTGCTATCGCCACCACCCATCCTGCAGTGACTCCTCAGTCCGGGGCGGTGGGATGGGGTTATGAGGCCTGTCAGATCTGCACAGCAGGGACTCTGTCTTTGGTGAGCTTTCTCAGACCCATGGCTGTGGGCCTGTGACATGTGAGCTGCTAGAACATCCTCCTGGACTACCAGGGCCTGGCCCTGCACCTATGTGTTGTTGTAGACTGGGCAGGTACTGGGAAAGTCCCGTGCAGGTTCAGAAGAAGGAGAGCATCACTGGATTGGATGAGTGCGCTGCAGAGTTTATGTCTGCTGACCACCTGTACTACCACTTAACAATGAGCATAGCTGGTTTCAGCTAGGGCACTTAGGAGCAGAAAGCGTCTTCTCTTGTAGATAAGGGGATAAGCTCTGCTGGATCTAAGGGATCCAGGCTAAGGGCGTTCAGTCTGCTGCAAAGCAATCTGGCCAGCACAGCAACTGCCCATTGAGGATTTTCTTAAAGCCACTGAGCTAGAAGTACTTTCTCACCCATATGTCCTTTGCTTGGCCCAGAGTTGTTCTAAAATGCCAATGTCCAGTATGGTGTTCTCCAAACAGACCTTGGGGTGATCCTTGGGGCACAGGTACCACCTGGAACAGCATTGGTGAAAGCATCTTCCCACTGTCCTGCCAGCAGCTTTTCTGGCTAGCAACAGGTACAGTGACCAGTGAACTTTATGGACTTACCTGACAACTCTTAGAACAGGTGCACCCATGCATATAAGAACAGATGTCTGCTTTGAATGCAGCTGCAGACTGAGGTATGACTCAGAGAGCACTCGTTCACTAGGTGTGACCCTGGGTTCCTTTCCCAACACTGTCAGAAATAAATGGATGGAAAAGGAGTGTGTGGAAGTTCAGTTTTTTCCCATTATCTAGAATTTTCTGAAGCCCTGCAAGGCAGGACCATTGACACCACAGCCAGACATTCCAGGAACAGCCTGGGTTGTATTTATTAGTTACCATGGAGTGCAAGATACAGTACTGGACCTAGTGATACATTCCCTTGCCACAGGACCAGGAGGGCAGCATTTCAGTGCCTGAAGAGAGGAGCTGACTGCAGTGGGGAGGAGACCTTGGGGGCTTCCAGTGCTGCAGGAGGTTCAAAGCCGATCCTCCTGGGGACTAGAATTTGTAGTTGCTTCCAGTACCTGAAGTATCTCATCAGCATAAGAAATCAGCTCCTGGAAGGAGGAAACAGGAGAACCATTTGCTACAGTGACATCAGGATCCAGGAGCAGTTATTCTGATGACATAACCCCGAGACCGAGGGACTCTTTCAGGTGGTCTGGCTGCATTTCCCATTTAGGCTTGGATTCAGCCCAGTCATGGGGAAAGGCATCATGTCGGTGAGATGCAAGTGTTCTGACTTGATAAAGGTGTCATTACTTACCAGGCTGGAGGTAAAGCGTCCCCGGATCACCCGGACTAGGTCTTTGATGCCTCCAGACTCCATCTCTGGCAGGATCTCCTCTGCAGGGGGGCAGAGAAGATAATGAGGCTCACGATCCCTGCCCACCAGCCAGTTAAGGTTGGTCAGGTGCCACTTTGACTCAGAGTGGATGAGTGGTAAGTCACAGGGGTTTGAGACCAGGCTCTGGGGCTCCTTCCCTTCCTGCCACGGAGAGGACAAGGTAAGGGTCCTCACTGTAGGAGGTCAGATGGACCAACAGCATGCAGAGGTTCTCCACCACCTCAGGGTCATCCTTGTGGAGCTGGTAGGTATCTTGGATAAGGTGGAGGCCGCTGCTGCCCTCTTCCAGGACTACTATTCGGAAGGCTACCAGTTCTGGAGTAGGGAGGCAAGGAACTGTGTGTAGATTAAGTCTTGTATAGCTCCTTTGCAGCTGCCCTCATTTCTCAGGCCCCTGTCCCCAGCGTCCCTGGGAAGTAGCATGACTGGTCATAGGGTTGCTGGGAGAGCTCTTCTGCCAGGAACCCCAGCCTTCTGTGAAGGAAGCTCCTAAAATCGGGGCTGTCCCCTGCTCTGTAAAATGTAAGGGGTGGTTGTACCACTTTGCATCTCTACAGTGAGTGCCATGCCCAAAGGATATACAGCACTTACGTTCCTTTTCCCCGAAAAGAAATGGAGACCATGGTGTGGTGCTGTGGAGAAGGGACTTCTGTGCAGGTGGCCCTCTCACCCTGCAGCAGTTAACTGGACCTCAGGAGCTGAAACCTCCTTCACAAGGCACTTTGTATAAGGGTGTGAGGGAAAAGTCGGGGAAATAAGATTCCCAGCTGCCCTCCAGGAGGCCCCACAAGTTCAAGTAGGCCAGTAGACTGTTGTAAGTAGAAATGAGCAGGAGTGAAACCTTGGAGCCCTGATAGACCAGGGGTGAGAGCATTCCTACCATATGCTGCTCATGACCATGGCATGTCCCTGGGCCCAGAATTTTCTACAAAGACTGCCAGTTCTCAGTGTGAGTGACACCCGGCATAAGCCTGGCCTTGGAGACACATTTTTGTAGGAAACCCATGCAGCCGTGAGATGTGTATAGAGAGGAGGTAGTCCTAAGACACAACCACGGAGAAGTCCCTGCAGTATTTCCTGGAGGCTGTTTCTTCCTGTTCTAGTTTGGGGTCACCAGGTGGACATCACTGGAGGGAGATGGCTTTTGTTCCACCGCTAGCAGGCAGCCTGGCCTGTCTCAGACTTACCGGACACCTTTGCGAGGCTGGCCAAGCCACGGACTGCATTGTTCACCAGCAGTGCTCTGCCAGGGCACAGCTGGATGCTTCTCAGGAGCAGCACTACCACCTGCTCAAACTGATTCTCCTTTATGCAGCCTACAAAAAACAAGCCTTGTCTATGTGTCCAGGCTCACCCTCCCTGCTACCAAGGTCTCAGGCTGCTCACCCAACACGGACAGCAGCCAGAGCACCGCACAGCCAGCCTCCGCTACTTCCACATCCTCCGAATGCATAGTCAGCACCCACGTGACTGTGGCTGAGAGCTTCTCCAAGAGCTCTTTGTTCACAGTGACAACTAGATCCAGGACAAAGATGGGGGACGCCAGGCCAGGTATAAGCAGAAACACCTGTTGTGTATGTGCCCCTCTACACTGCACCCTCCCACCAAGAACAACAGGAGAATCAAGGGGACTGATGTCCTCAGAGATGGAAAATGGGGCTTTCCACTGCCAGTTTGCAGTAGAGACATCAGTAGAGATGGGGACTTTCAGCATTAGTGGCCTTAACAGGGTGTAGTCTGGGGTTGCCATGGCTTGGAGCTCTCTTCCCTTGAGCAAGAGAAGGACAGGCCTGGAAACCCCCCATTCAACCCCAAATCAGGATAGGGCCTCAAATGCTCTGAAGACCTCTGGAGCCAGTGGCTGCCTACTCATTGGACAGGCTTTTCTATCTTACCCCACTAGTGTCTCACTGTGCCCATGTACTAGGCTCCCCAAAGAGCCCCAGGGGGCCTAGGATTGCCCTCCTGTGCTTAAGGGACAAGCTGTAGAACTGCAATTCTCAACCTGTTGGTCATGACTGATACAGTCCATGTTATAGTGACCCCAAACCATAAAATTACTTTTGTTACTTCATATCTGTAACTTTGCTACTATTATAAACTATAATGTAAATATGTGTTTCCTGATAGTCTTAGGTGACCCCTGTGGGTTATTCCTGTGGGGTCAAGATCCACAGGTTGAGAACTGCTCTAGTAGGTCTCGTGTGGGCCTTACGCAGGAGGGCCTCACCATCTACCAGGAGGGACCAGAGCAGGCTCAGGATAGCGAAGCAGATGTCCCTGTCCTCTTGGAAGTTCTCCAGGTGCTCTTGAACAAGCTGAAACAACCCTTTCTCTTCCAGCTCTTCTGAGATCTGTCCTGTGGGCAGGCCATAAGCGCTTGGAGGAAAAGTTTCCAAGAAGCCTTCCCCAGCACTACCTTTTCCCAGTGGGCTGATGTAACACTAGTCTGCCTGGCTCTCTATTTTAATGCCTAATAGCCCTCTCATGCAAGTGTGGGTAAGAAGTCTGAGTGTCCCAACACCTAGCCTTGAATTGACTTACTAGCCAGCCATTCAGTTCTTGGCCACTGTCCCCAGCTTCCAAGCAGTGCCCGTAACTGCCACTGAGAGCAGAGAACAAGATTGCTATCCATCTTGAGAGTGACCCCTCTCCTACCCATCCCCCAAGGCCTCTATTCTGTCCCTACCTTTTTTTAGAGCAGAAACAAAGGGCAAAAGGCCAACACACCTTGGCTCGAGATAATGGTGAGCACATTGTAGATCACAGAAACGAGCCTTTTAGAGTTAGGGTGGCTCCGCAAGGCATTCATCAAAAAGGAGATGATCAAACTGCTCCTTGGGATCTCAGCTTCTGAGTCATGTGCCAGTGCTGATTGGGCCGGGGAAAGAACATGGGTCAAACCCACAGCTGGGGCTCTAAGGTGGACAAGTATCCTCCCTTCCTAGCTGGGGACAGCATCACCTCTTTGAATTAAAGTATGGGCTCTTGCCCAGTGGTACAGTGCTTGCCTGGCATACAAGAGGACCTGGATTTGACCCACACAAGCCCTGAGAAAAAAGACAATCTGTGTGTGGTTAGGCCCTCAGTATTAAGACTAGAAAGGTAAAGGGGTAACTAGATGCTCCAGGCTTAAAAATGGAGCTAGTTAAGTTTTCTTCCTGTTTCAGAGAACTGATGAGGACTCAGCGACAGAGAATTCTAAGAACTCCAGTGTAGTGTTCTCCCTGCTGGCAATCACCTCCTCCAAACCTCTCCTAGTCAATAAAGGCCAGAAGACCAACCTGTCTAGCTTCTATGTCACAGCTGAGGAACCTGTCCAGGGTCCCAGCAGGATGGGTCAGGTCCCATGTAGACCAGTGTATACACTCATAACTGTGCCCTCCATCACTCTGGGATGGAGTCACATAGGCACAAAAGGGAACAACAGACTGGAGAGGTAGATGCTAGGGATGGATGGGAAGTCGGAGGAGCTGGTGAGACAGGATCTGGGCGGGAAGAGCTTCTTCACCCTACCCACCTTGGCCCAGAACACGCAGCAGCAGGGAGCAGGTGCTGAGCAGAATATCCAGGACCCTCTCGTGCTGCTTTACCAGGCTGATCACCTCCTCTACCAGCTCTGTGGGCCATGGCAGGCCTGTGGGGTACACAGCACAGGTGAAGCACAGGAGGGGCTGGGCTGTGTGGCCCAGACATGGTACCCAGAGGCTGTTTATAGAGTATGAACAGCTAAGCCTTCTGTCAAAGCATGTTTTTAGAATTTCCCAAGACGCTTAATACCCATCAGAAGCAATGCTGGGAAAGAGCTGTTCTCATGCATCCTGGTAGGGGGCAGGTTGGTGTGCCTGTGAAGTTGGTGTGGTGGTTTAAATATGCTTGGCCCAGGGAGTGGCACTATTAGGAGATGTGACCTTGTTGGGACAGGTGTGGCCTTATTGGAAGAAGTGTGTCACTCTGGGAGTGGGCTTTGAGAGACCCGTGTCCTAGCTGCCTGGAAGAGTCTTCTGTTTGCCTTTAGAACAAGTAGAACTCTCAGCTCCTCCTGCACCATGCCTGCCTGGGCACTGCCATGCTCCTGCCTTGATGATAATGGACTTACCTCTGAACCTGTGAGCCCTCTCTAATTAAATGTCCTTATAAGAGTTGCTTTGGTCAATGGAAACCCTAAGACAGATGGTATGTAGCATTCTCACTCTGATATCCAGATGTACATCTGACAAGCAGTATTGCCAAGTGGCTAGCGTGCCAGGTGATCAGCCCTGGTGCTGTTTATAAAAGTGGAAAGCAAGAAGCAGCTCAGACGCTGACTACAGAGATGATGGGACAGATGGAAGGGTCTCGGCAAGCAGGTGTGATGGCGCACACTTGTAATTGCAGGTGCTCCAGAGGCAGGATTACAAGTCCAAGGACTTTTTGGACTACACAGTGAGTTTGAGACTAGTATATAGTTAATTTAGACTCTCAAACTACAAACAAACAAGAGCTGGGGAGGTAGCTCAGTTAACCAGCACTGCACAAGCCCCCGGGGTCAATCCCTAGTACCACCATGTCCCCGCAAAAGTGGTCTTTAAACAAAACAAAACCCAAGCCCTAGTCTCCCTATAGATCAGGCTGGCTAGCTCTCAATTTTCTTGCCTCGGCCTCCCTGATGCTAAGTGGATTTCCTGTTGACCTGTTGAAATCACACAGAGAAGCCAGCTTCTCTCCCACCCTTCTTTGTTAGTAAGCATAGACTCAATCAGCGTCCCAGTTAGTAGCACTGGCCAGAAAATCCTGTAGCAGCAGGTTGGTAATCCCTACCTCCCAGCCTCCCCTGGGAGTCTCTGGGGAAGGTGCAGGACCTTTACCTAGCTGATCCTCTGGCATTGTCAGAAACTTGTTAATGGCTCTAAGTTGGACCTCTGGTCGATTGGAGAAATTCTGCATGACATCTGCAGGAACAAGGATATAAGGATATGGAGAACACTACTGAGGACCAAGCCATGGAGGAACGGGCTTGCAACAATCAGACCGCAGAGTCAGCATTCCCAGCCTCACTTTTCAGTGGGCGCTCACACCGAGGGACTCACTGAATCCAACCCAAGTCTTTGTGAACCTACCCCCGAGTCCACTGGGCCTGCTGCTGTGCACATAGGAAGCACACAGCCGGCTGCCAATGGGGTACAGCCAAAGGGCACAGGACTCCTGAGGAAATGAGCAGTGAACACATCTTAACTGTCTTAACTACACAGGGGCTTTGACCAATGAGAACAGGGAAAATGGGCAGAGCCGAGCTGCTGAGAGCAAGGGTATACATTACGTACAGGGGAGAAACCTGGAAACTGTTCCCCTCACTAATCATGCAAGTTGTGGGAGAGAGACACCAAGCATCTGAAACTAGTGCCAAGGCCACACCCGCTCCCAACACTACCCACCGCGTCCCCGCCGTCACCTAAGATGTTGGCCATGTTGCCTTCTAACAGCACGTCAGTGATGAAGATGGGAACCGTCTGCCGCTGCATGTTCAGAGCAACACAGGAGTTCCTGAAGGAGTTGCTCGTGAAGGTGACTCGGATCACATCCCTGGCAAAGGGGCGGAGAATACCAGTGGCTTCGCATAGGACCATCCCTCTGCTTTGAGCTGTGGGTGACCCATGGCAGCAGACACTGAACACGGGCTTCCTGGCGGGTGGACTCTGTTCCATGTGTATCTAGTAACTACCTTTGTAGTCCACTTCTGGGGACCCACTCTACTCTGAAATCACAGGGCTCCCTCCATGGCAGGGCCCCCAACGATGGTCCTCGGTCCAGCACCTCTGCCTTCATGCCCTTTCTTCTTAAAAACATACGTGCATGTTTTCTGATTGACATCATTAGAACAGAAACTTTTCCTGGTCTACTGAAAGTGATAAGTGTGTCCTTACGGTCAAGTCTCTACACCTAGTGGGAAAGTAGGGCCGCCTGCATCTTTTTCAAAGAGACAGGTATTCAAGGCAGATGAACACATCTGTAATTCCAGCAGTCAGGAAGCTGAGGCAGGGGGATTTGCAGCTAGCCTGGGCCATAGTGAAACCTAATCTAAACACAAAACAAAACAAAAATCCACCATGTGTTTAAGATTAGTGGCTGCCAGGTGGTTGAGGGATGTGTGTGGGCGAATCAGGATCGCTCTGTGTGTCGAGGTGGGAAGACGCTAAAAGGTATAGAGCTAGGTTCAAGGAAGACCCAGCTCTGAGCTCACTTGATTGGTAGTCGGTCAGAGGGGTTGATATGCAGCATGAAGGGCAGGAGCAAATAGTAGACTTCTGTACCAGGGATTTGCTTCTCCTCCATGGTTTTCAGGATGGGCGTCAGGCTGCCTGGGTGATGGCGGATGGACTTCCGCAGGTGCATGGCTTCTGTGTCCTTCAAGAGAAGAGGGCGTCACCTGGGCTTTTCCCAGCCAGGAAGATAACTGCTGCTATCAGCGCTCCCTCGTCAGGCCAGCAAGAACTGAGGCAGGGGCCTGAGGAAAGTGAGCATGGAACAGAGGAAGGGTGAGGGAGGCATGGTGGGCAGGATGGAAGCAGGCAGCCTCCCATAGGAAGCTCACGTTCAGGAAGGAGCAAGTGGCCATGTCTAAAATGATGCAGCCCAGGGACCAGATGTCGGATTTGCTGGAGAAGGAGAATTTGAGAGCTTCGGGAGCCATCCAGGACTTCTGGCAGGGGTCTGTGGGCAGAATCAAGGTGGAAGAGCCACTGAGTGCTGTGTTCCCTGGGGATAAGGAACAGGAAAGAGCCAGTCTGACCCTCCCCAACCCCACACTGCCACTCCTCTTTTGGTTGTGTTGAGAGAGATGTGCCTTGAAGTCCAGGCTTGCCCCACTGGGCTCAGCTACATTGTCCCCGTTCCAGTGGTCCTTTGTAAGGGCTCCAGAGAGGGGCCCCGACAGTCACCCTCTTTGGGTGGGATGAAAAGTGCTTAGGCAGTGAGGCTATTGTCCTGGCAGACCTTAATCTCCACCAGAGAGGCTTGTTCATCTGGTCAAGTGTCTGCCAGGCTGGCCTGAGTGCCTGCCTGCCTGTCTGTGTGACAACAGGCAGGAGATAAGAAAGCATGTTCCAGAAAAGACAAAGTGTGGCCCTCTTTGAACAGCTCATCCCCTCTAAATGTTAGGACCCTAGGGCAAAGTTCTGGCTGCATTGCCTTTTTCTTAAACCTAAGCCCTGCAGAAAGAACCACCAGTGTAGTGTCCTTACCCTGTTCTATCAGTGTGCCTGGCCTCAGATAGTCACTCCATTTCTAAACCTCCAATCCCTAGCCAAACAGCAAAGGGCCAGACTCAGACTCCAAGGACACACCCCATTGATACCTTCATACAACCCTTTCAAGTACCCACCTACGCATCAGGCCACCCATCTCTGCACCCATTTATCTACTCACCCACCTATCCTATGTGTGCCAAGGACAACCATTGCCACCACAGGACTCTGAATTCTCTTCCCAGGTTGTTCTGTCTGTCTGTCTGTGACAGCTGTTACAGGCTTGATATACTCCACTCCTTTTACCCTAACATTTTTCCATCTCCTGGACTATTTCAGGTCCCTGTCTAACATGCATAGTCAGTGCCTACATCCCAGAGGACTTCTGAACCTCTTTATGTAGCTTCTGTCCTTTTTGGGTGCTTTCTTCCCCACAAGGATCAACATCTTTAGGGGACCACAACCACTGGGTTGTGTCCCAACGCTCTCTTTACATGTCAGAGTCCTTTGGGCCCTGCACCTTCCCACAGTGGCAGATCTGATGTGTTATCCCACAGGTTGGAGATCTCTAGACCTTGAGTTACAAAGCCCAGCCCCAAGAGTAACCACTACCCTCTGGATGCTAAGAGCCACCATCTCCTTTGCCACCCATCCCTTGCCACCTTCTTCTGCTCGGACATTCCACTTGGCTTCGTGAGTCATCAGTGCCTGGGAGCTCAGGTCCTGTAGTTTACAGTAGCTGTTGTTAATAAGGACAATGTTGGAAGGCTTGAGGTTCCTGGAACCAAGAACAGGGCCCCTTGGTACCATGCAGCCGCCTGGGATAGGGCTAGCACATGCCTGAGCCCTAAGCCTGCTCTTCCACCCAGTTCCAGCCCTTTCACCCCTCAAGAAAATGCTCTGCTCAGCCTGCTTCTTAAATAATTGTTTCCTAGAACATGACGTCTATTCAGTTTCTGTACGTTAGGGAAGAAGCTCATTGTAAGTACAAACACGGGGGTCCCCCGTTAGAGAAGAGAGCCATCGTTCTGTACTTCCGGTGGCATTACCATGGTCACTGTTCTCTTTGCTCACATGGCCCATGTTGATGGAAGCCATTCCCAGGATTCTTTCCACTGCACATCTTTGGCCTGAAGCTGGGTGCAAGGGTCAAAGACCAGGTTTGCATTGCAGCAACTCTTACTGGCCTGTTCAGAGGCTGTGCACTGCAGGCAACCTCTTCCTTGGCATCTTATCTCTGCTTCCTCGCCCTTTAGAACTGCCCTGTTCGGCCCCCACACTCCCACAGCCCTGTGCCTTTGGGGTGAGTCAGACACTCAGGGGCTGTTCTCTCAGCCAAGAAAGGGGTTCTCAGAAGATGCCCCATCTTGCCCGAATCTGGTCCCTGGGCTTGGGTATCTGGGCCTAGGAGTTTTGGCCAATCTCCAGAGGAGGCTCCATTACCTGTGAATGATGTTCAACTCGTGTAGGTACTCAATGGCATCCAACACCTGGCTTAGCATGATGTGTATCCACTGAAGAAGAAGCAGGGGATGTGACATTGAAGGGGTTTAGGAATCCCCCTATGGCGTCTCTGCAAAGCTACATATGAACACCCAAAGCTGTCAGTGGAACAGTGACAAGCTGGAGATACTGGGTGCCCTGGGGCCACTATCTTGGACCACAGTGGTCTCAGAAGGCGACCTCTATGGGCAGTGCTGATGCTGAAGCCCCTGCAGTGCCTGCCCAGGTTTGTACTTTATACCATTGGAGTGAACAGAGCCTGTGAGACAGCACAGGAGGCAGCAGAATGGCCCCTATGCTCGGGGGTGCCATTTTCAAATTATGTACCTAGGACTCCTGAATCTCAGATCCGGATTAAAAGACACTCTGAGGTGCCAGAAACTGGGTCGCAGGAGAACCATATCTTCCTGCTGTGGCCCTTGTTCTGAGAGAGGAGCTCATTTCATGGCTTCTGAGACTATTTCTGTTTCCAAGATTTCTGCCCGCGACAGAGGTGCACGCCCACTCAAGAGCCTGCCCCTGAGGCGTGAGCAATGAGAGAGCTTCACGGCTCCGCACCTCTCAGGGTGATGGCAGCCGGTCCACAGGAGCACAGAAAGTCTCAGGGGGATGGCAGCCGGTCCACAGGAGCACAGAAAGCCTCAGAGGAAATCAGACTTAGATCTTGGGAAGGTACTGGTCCCAAAAGTAAAAGTGAAAGTTTATAAACTTCTAGAAGAAAATTAAGGAAAGCCTTTTGACCTTGGGGTAGGGAAGGCTGCCTAAACCAGGTCCAAAATGCTTTGGCCTCAGGGAGGACTGGCTTCCGTTACAGCAAGTATTGCCTATTACTAGGTGGTTATCAAACAAGTGAACTGGCAAATCCCAGACTAGGTAGAGATATATGAACATTGATGTCTACCATATGTAAAGAATATTTATAAATCAACAAGAAAACAATTTGAATGGGAAGAACAGTTAAACGGGCCCAGAATAACTCCAAATGGCCAAAATGTTGCTGATTGTGGTTATAGAGGCCTATAATCCCAGCACTGAGGAAGTGAAGACAGGTATCAGTTCAAGGTCATCCTTAGCTGGTGAGTTCACCTCAAAATAAAATAAAATACAACATAACAAACAAAGACACATATCCAAATGTGTTTGTCAGGACTACTGATAAGGGGGCAAATTAAAGTTATAACAAAATGTCACTACCCCTTGAACACTTGCCAGGGAAAAGACAGGCCAAAGAGCCATATAGAAGGGAAACCCTCTTTGTTTCTGGGGAGAGTAAACCCTGGCAAACCAGCTTCTGTTAGAATGCCTGCTGAAGCCACATCCCCTACTCTCTGACCCAGCAAAACACCTAGTCCTACATGATTAGGTAAGAAAGATTAGCCTGTCGATCCACCAATGCCCCACCAATGCCCTGGGCAGCCATACTCTACAGCCTGTACTGGGGTGAGCAAAGGCTCATCAGCGCAGGAGAGGCTGACCCACTGAGCACTTCCTGGCCATAAACAAAGGCAGCTAGCTGACCACAGGAAGAGCATCAAGGTAAGGTTAGACCTCAAAGGCATGGGGCTGACTGCACAACGTGTGTTCAGATTTGAGCCACATACACTGAACTCATCTGGATGAATTTCAGGAAGTGTATTACATTCTCTGGAGGCAGAACCCCATTTTGCCTTGGGATCTTCTGGGTCCTAAGAATGCCTAACCCTTTGGCCAGGCTGGGGGCTGGGGCTGGGGCTGGTGTATGCACACTTGTAGAGCCTCAAGCTATGCAACTGAGACAAGTGCACATCGCAGTGTAAGAACTATACAGGGAAGAGGAGCCTAAGGCCAGCCCAAAGTTCCTCTTGTTTCTTACTGCAGGGTTTGCAGGGGTACAGGTTATAGATTTAGGTGGCTCCCAAATCTCTCTCTCTGTCTCTCCCTCTCTCCCTCCCTCCCTCTGTCCCCCTCTTCCTACCTCTCTCCCCTTCCCATATCCTCCCCCCCCCCCACTTGTTTTATTCTGACAGGGTTTCTCAGTGTAACCAGCCCTGGCTGGCCTGGACTCATTTTTGTAGACCAGGCTAGCCTCGAACTCACAGAGATCTGCCTCCTGAGGGCTGGGACCAAAATCGTGCACTACCACACCCGGCACCAGAGTATCTCTTACCTCAGTGTCAACAACCTCTTTTAGCTTCCTCTTTTTCTCCAAGATATTCTGAAAGGTTCCTTCTGTGTAATAATCCATCACCAAGCAGAGGAACAGAGAAGAGATCTGTCAGAAGACAAGGCCCCTTAATCAGCTACTCAAAGATTGGGCCTGGGGGCTCTGTAGGATCCCTTGCTCCAGGGCATCTTTCAGTGGCTATTGTTTGTGGCAGCAATGGTAATAAAGCCTAAGAGGGGCCCCTTACTCTCTTTTCCCCATTCCTATGCCCTCCCACACCAGGCCTTGCCATTAATAGGCCTTCCTGCAAACTGTAGTTGTCCCTGGCCTCTGCACATAGAGCCCTTTGTGGTGGAATTGCCTTTACTTCTCAACTGCAGGATAGTCTCTGGGAGCTCCTCTGAGGATGTGACCCTGTTCAGGGTTCAGGATGTGGCCAGTGGTCTGTTGTTTCCTCCAAGGAAACATCATCTCTGAAAGCATCGGGTGCTTAGGAAACTGGAGGGTGCATGCAGTGAGGGCCTCCCTAGTGAAGGTGTCAGCTTAGCAGGGAAACTGATGTGGAGAGGAGACACAGTGGAGGCCCCTCAGTCTGCTCAGGGTCCTCCTTCCCCTCAGTCCCCTCTGAAGGTGTGACTTAGGAAAGCTGTACTCGTTGCAAAGGCAGGAAGTCCTGTTGCCAACAGGACACAAGCCTGGGAAGCCCTACCCAGGATCCACTAATTGTGAGGGTCATCGACCCCACCATGAATGAGAATAATGTTCCTACCCTATTGCCATGGGGATAAGGGGTCCACAGCTTTGAGACAAGAGGAGAAGCCAGAAAAGCAGCTTCTCAGTATCAGCTCCCTTCTACAGAAGCCAAAACCCCATCATTACAGGTGCAGTCTGGAGCCTAGCACCTGGCCTCTTGCTTGAGCTGTGTTAGAGCTGGTGGACCCAGAAGTGGTGACTCTTAGCGTCAGCATCCTGTTTTGTGGAATGAGCTGTTAGGCCTCATATGATGAGGTTGTTGTGGGGAGGTCATTAGAGATCATTCACAGAACCCAGGAAATGCCTGCCTCCCAGAGTGCTGTCAGATGCTGGGTTGTGGGCGCTCCAACCCACCTCATTGTTCCACATGATGAACATCTCATGGTACAGAGAGATGTTGGGGTGCTGGAGCTTCAGCAGAGGCATTAGCTGTACAAAGAAGGAACAGAGTCTCAGCCAGTCCTGCTCTGCTACACATTCTAAACCAGAGATGACGTGACGGCTCTGGGCAGGGCATAGCAGGGGTGTAAGGACGCTGTGTAGCCTGCTGGAGAGAGGCCAGGAGGCTGGTGTGGGTCTCCAGAATGGGATGGTCATGCTGTGCCAACAAGACTTGTTCTTCTTCCTTTCTGAGCCTCACATGAACATATAAAAATGGTAACAGGCTGGGGCGTAAGTTCGAGAATAGAACACTTTTCTATAGAGGCCTGGATTTGATACCCAGCACAACCTCCAACCCCTGGAGAACTGGTGCAGACCCAGAGGGTACTAGGAGACAGTCAGGCTGGGCTGGAGAAGACGCTGTGTCCCAGGGCACAGTGAAGTACTCAGGGAAACAAATCCAATCAGGCAGCAGAAATGGCTGCCTAAACACCATGGCCAGATGGGCCAGTGCTTTGGTAGGAAGCTGGGTGTGGAAATGCCTGGCCTGGCATATGTGAATGGGAATGGTGTGTGACCACCGTCTACTTCTGCTCCAGACGCTGTGTGTGACACAGACAGGTTGACTGGCGATGTGCAAGAGCAGGCAACTCCAGAAGGAAGCCAACCCAAAAGGAACCATCATGGAGGAGGAGTCACCTTTCACTCTGGTGAGATTTCTAGAGAGGCCCAAAGAAATGGCTCCTAGCTGCTAACTGCAGTTACCTGTGGCTCTGTGAAGGCGATTTGCAACCCTCTCACTCTCCCCTGACTCTTTCCTCTCTCCTGTTCTTCCTTCTCCCCCTCCTCCTTCCTTGCTCCTTTTCTTCTATTTTATGCTGAGAACCGGGTCCCGGGCCTGTGTATTTGAGGCTGGCGCCTTACCACAGAGCCACATCTCAGCCCTTTGTCTCTTGAGTCAGAACCTCACAGTGCCATCCAGGCTGGCCTCAAACTCAAGATCCAGTCAATGCTGGGACTTCGAGTGAGCACCAGCACACTCAACTAACTGACTAATTTACATTTTCTTTCTAAACATTTTCTTTGTGTCTCCCAAGCTTTCTACTTTTATAACTAGAGGAAAAACATTTTTTTTTCCCGTGCTAGAGACAGAACCCAGGGCTCTGAGCAATTGAGGCACATGTCCCACCACTGAAGTACAGCCCCAAGCCTGAAGAAAAACGTCTTCAGAAAATGTGAGATGGGTCGGTGAGTAAAAACACAAGGAGAAAACCATCTCCCTACAGCTGTCTTCCGACCTTCCTACATGTGCCACAAGTCATGCATGTAAGAGACATGCTAAACAAATGTAAGGAAAACAAGACCTGTTTTTAAAAACATGATTATTGGGGGTCAACAAGATGAGTCAGTGGGTTAAAATGCTTGCTTTGAAAACCTGACAGTCAAACCAGGTGTGGTGGCTCATGGCTTTATCCTAGCACTCAGGAGGAGGCAGAGCAGGCAGTTCTCTGAGTTTGAGGCCAGACTGGAATACAAGACTGAGTCCCAGCAAGAGATACATAGTGACATCCTGTTTTGATAAATAAATAAATAAAAACTTAAAAGATGGTTAGTGGTAGAGAAGCCATTAGAGGAAAGGTGTCCCAAGGAGTGGATGTCCTGAAGGTGGACTCCCTCTATAACTAATGCACATTTATCCAGTCACTCAGCAAGTGAGCACAAAATCCAGTTCCTGTGTCTGCTGAGTACTGATTGTCCCAGGGAACCACTGATCATTACCTCCTCCAGGGCCTTGTTGGCATGGTGCTCATCAATACACTCCACCTGTAGGTCCCAGGAAGAAAAGCTCAGTTAGTAAATGTGTAGTGAACAATGGCTTCTACCACTTCTGCTGTCATGATCTCTATTGTCATTATCACACTCACTACCACCACTATCACCACCACTACCATCACTACCACCACCACCATCACCACCATCACCACCACCATCACTACCACCATCACCACCATCATCACCATCACCATCACCACCATCATCACTACCACTACCATCACCACCACCACCATTACCACCACCATCACCATCACTACCACCATCACCACCATTACTACCACCATCACTACCACCACCACCATCACCACCATCACTTCTACTACCATCACCATCACTTCCACTACCATCACCACCACTATCACTACCACTACCATCACCACCACCACCATCACCACCATCACTTCCACTAGCATCACCACCACCACCACAGCATCACCATCACTACCATCATCACCATCACCACCATCACCACCTATCACTACCACCATATAACCTATCACCTCCAACACCAGTATCATCATTGTTACCACACCATTTCTAGGAAAGTCAGCCAAATGTAGAAAATCCTTCACTGGGCATGGTGGCTTGTGTTTACAATCCCAATGCTTAGCAGGCAGAGGTGGGGGGATCTCTGAGTTTGAGGCTCCCTGGACTTATAAAAAAAAAAAAAAACCAGTACAACTGTACTGGCTGGTTTTGTGTCAACTTGAAGGATCCTCAGTTGAGGAAATGCCTCCATGAGATCCAGCTGTAAGGCATTTTCTGAACTAGTGATCAAGGGGAGAGGGCCCAGCCCATTGTGGGTGGAGCCATCCCTGGGCTGGTTGACCTGGGTTCTATAAGAAAGCAGGCTGAGCAAGCCAGGGGGAGCAAGCCAGTAAGTAACATCCCTCCATGGCCTCTGCATCAGCTCCTGCTTTCTGACCTGCTTGGGTTCCCGTCCTGACTTCCTTTGGTGTTGAACAGCATATGGAAGTGTAAGCTGATTAACCCTTTCCTCCCCAACTTGCTTCTTGGTCATATTTTGTGCAGGAATAGAAATCCTGACTAAGACAGCAACCCTGCCTCCAAAAACCAAAACTAAAATCCAAACACTTATTCTAAAATAACAAAGAATAAGTTGGTCAGGTGGTGGCAGCACATGCCTTTAACCCCAGCACTCAGGAGGCAGGTGGATCTCTGAGTCTGAGGCCAGCCTGTCTACAGAGTGAGTTCCAAAACAGCCAGGGCTACACAGAGAAAGCTGTCTTTTAAGAAAACAAACCACCCCGGTAAAAAGGGGGGGGGCAGGAGTAAGTTGAACCAGTAATGTTGAGGACAGGATGTGGCTCAGTGGTTTAATAGTGCTTTTTAATCTCAGCATTCTGGAGGAAGAGACAGGCAGATAGACCTTTGAGTTTGAAGCTAGTCTGGTCTACATACTGAGTATACATACATACATACATACAGCCAGGGCTACAAAGAAAGGGTCTCTAAACAAACAGAAGAAACATCTTTCAATATCTCCTATTCGATGGATTCCCCCTCCCCCCCAAGGAAGTTATATATGCTCAAGGGAAGGAAGACCCTATAAAGATATCACAGTTGCTTATGCTGGTGGAAACAAATCGAGCTAAAGCCGCAAGATTGGACAGGTCGGGTCAACTACGGCACATGAAGCTAGTTGGGAGGAGACACAGCTGTCAGATCGGAGGGGAGGAAGCTGTGGTGACAAGGGACAATGAGGGTGTTATCAACCCGGGTACCATTCTTACAAACATAAGAGACTGGGAAGTCACAAGACTCCTGCCTATAACCCCTCACCTGATTTTTATTTAGAAAGCACAGGTGGCTAATTTTGCTTGTGTTTGCTTGTTGAGACAAGGTTTCACGGTGTAGCACAAGCTGGCTTTAAACTTAGTTTTACCTGCCTTCCTCCCAGTGTGGCTAGCTTTAGACAACAAAACAAGGACAAACCCTCCTTTGACTGTAGAGAAGACAGGCAGCCACTTTGGCCACTGGCCTGTGACAGAAGGGAGCTGACCCCCAGCTAATGAGCAACAGAGATAGATAGAACACTTCAGGCCAAGCCCCCAGGAGCTCTGATCCCACCTCCAAGGTCCCTGTCAGCACCACAGAGGAAGGGACATAAGGGACTTGTAGGGCAGTACTCCCCTCTAGGGCCCTGTGGACCTGACCCATCTCAGCTGTGCTAGTTCTGTGCCTTGTGCACAGCCTCTGAGACTCTCTCTACCCCTCAACCCATTTCCCCTTTGGTGACGAGTGGCCCTGTACCTCTTATCAGATTCCAACCAATCTTCTGGGAAACTGCATTCTCAGTGAGGGTGGGACTCCTGAGTCTCACCAGCTTTGGCTATGAAACTGGGGTTTTTGTTCTGGGTTCAGTGAGGTGATGGCAGGCAGGTGGGCGAGCATGGTGGTTAGTGGAGTAACATTTCTCCTCACCAGAGTAAGGGGAATAGAGAGGGAACTCCAGGAAGTCTCACGCTACAGTGTGCCTCCACTGTAGGGACCTCTGTGACCTGGGGTTGTGAGCTTGGGTTGAGCAGAGCCAGTGCTACAGAACTGGGCTCACAGCGCTCTTTGCCTTACCTGTTTTATCAAGTACTTGGTTTTGGTTTCCGGTTCCTCCGCCACCAGGTTCACCCCTAAGGCCCCAGGACTCAGCTTTTGCAAAATCTACCCTCAGGGAAGAGAAAGACTTTGAGAAAGTGTGCATAATTCTGTGTTTCTCAGGTGATGATTCCACACCGACCCCCAAGCTGTAGAGGAAATGGCCTCAGATGATGGACTGAGAAGCCTTCCAGCGTGGAGCCCATTCTGGAGCCCTTGTTTTACAGTCTCATTAAGAGAAAGTTGCCCCGGAGGACAGGGGGCTTAAGTTGTTCTTAACCCCAGTGACACCCCATCCAGTAACCTTCTCCAAAATGAACATCCAAACAAGGCCCTGTAACTGGTGTAACTGGTGTGGTCATAGCTTCCTCCAGGGCTCAGCACTGCAGGAAGTACTTCCCAGCCATTTTCTGTGACCTGCACTGGTGCTGCCTACAATTTACTTGAGAGATACTGAGGCCTAGGGTGCAAGGTCCTTGCCTGTGGCTACGGTACTCTGGGGTCTGAGCCAGAGCTCATGCTTGAGGCCACACCTTCAGAACTGGTCTTCAAGTCTCTGTAAGATCAGTGCTGTCGGAGGCCTGAGTGGGGAGGCAGCGGTCAGCATGGGGACAGGGTGGGGACATAGGCAGTACAGGAAGATAGAGTACAGGGGGATACAGGGAGTCTTCAGAGCTCAGCCCAGGGAGCAGTGGATTTTTTTTTTCTTTAAACATTTCTGGCCACCAGAAGTGCATTTGCTTGGCTAATGCATGCAAGCCTTCTCTCAGAGAATACTGGAAAAGAGAAGAGAAGCAAACTGCGCAAAACTGAAGCTTTTTAAGCCGAGTCTAACATTTAATGAGTCTGACATGTCAGAAAAAAAAAACAATTAAAAAAAAATCCACTCAGGTTTTTTGTTCTGTGTTCTGCCATAAAGTCTTCCATACATGGAGGGGTGGGGAAAGGCACGTGAGCCATTCTCCAGTCAGACTGGGGGATTGGTCATCTTTTTAGAGAGGGAAACTGAGGCTCTGGGAGGACTCTAAGGAGGAAACTTGCGGGGATTATGGGGTGGGATCAATCTGTGATGGAGAATGGGCCTGGCTGTGTGACCCTCAGACCTGTCCCGCTGCCCACAAACCCTGGGCCTTGGTTTTGGGGGCATCTCAGCACCTGATACTTTTCCATGGTACCTCGAGGAAACACTGCCTCACTGTCTCTCTGCCGGGCTAAGCCCTCGAGCCAGGCCAGTAGTCGAACCCTCGTTTGAGCATGCTCGGTAGTGACTGTCCCTTGTGCCCACCCCACCTCCGCAGCTCCTCCACCTGACTTCCATAACCCTCAGCCCGGGGCGTGTCTGCTTAACACTTTGGCCCGCACATGGCGTACTCGCACTATGCCCCTTAAAGAAGCCACAGAGAATAGAGTGCCGTGTACGGGGACGAAGGGCGGGGCCCGGCGTGTTGGGTAGGGTGGGGGCGGGGCATATTCTGTGACGCCATGGTAGGCGGAGCCTCAAGTACAACGGGCTGGAGACACAGGTGGCAGGAAGTCTACCAGCACGGTGGGCGGGACCTGCTGCTCCTTGAGGGTGTAAAGTGGCCGGGGCTTGGGATTCTAGAGGCTAAAGGGCCAGGGGTGGTCCGTAGGGGCTGAGGGGGCGGGGCCTGGAGCGTGGGGGCGGGGCCTGCTCGTGAAGGGCGGTGCGCCGGCGCCGGGCTCCTTGAGCGTGGCGGGCGGGGTCTGGAGCGTGAGGGCGCGCGGCAGGCGGGGCGGGGCGCGGCGGGAGGCGCGGCCCCTTTAAGGCTTGGCCTACGTGGCAGCCGCTAGAGCAGCCGCGGCTCAGCGAGGCCGGCCGCCGGGTACTTCCTGTGGAGGCCGCAGCAGGCGCGAGCGCCCCGGACCTGCCAGCTGAGCCTTCCGCCGCCGCCATGGGACAGAACGACCTGATGGGCACGGCCGAGGACTTCGCCGACCAGGTGCGGCCTGCCCCACAGCCCGCTGGCCATCACGGCTCCACGGACGCCCCCCCTCGCCGTCCTGCCTAGCTCTACGGAGAGATCCGAGGGAGGCTGGGCGGGGGGCGGCCAGGGAGGCTCCCAAGGCCCTCGGTGCTGCTCTGTGCCCTCTGAACCGCGGCGGCTCCTCGGGGACCTCTGGGGAAGGGGGTACTCTGTGCGCCCCGCTGCGTGGCCCCTCCGCCCTCTCTGTTTAGGACCGTCCTGTCCCTCCCTCCTTCGCGTGGACTCTGCTCCGCTTGCCCGATCTGGGTCCACGCTGCCGAAGGAGAGGGGCCTGTCCCTTGACTCTCCTTCCCTTGTGTACAGGTGGCATGTGAACCGCAGGGAAGGCCTGGGATGAATCTGGGCCCGAGCTACTATCTGGGCAGGGTTAGAGCCAGAGAGAGGCGCAGGTGGCACCACTTTTAAAAATTAAGTTCGACCCGAATGGGGTGGGAGTTGTAGAGTGTGAGACTTTGAATTCAGAAATTGCCCCGTTAGGTCTGCGAAGTAATAATATAGTCTGAACTAGCCCTGTAGGCAGAATAGTGCCGGGCCCACCCGCCAGCCTGTTTTGGTTCACTTAGTGTGTTCGTGGCTGTCGGTGATAGAGTAGGCATTTTATGGCCTAGAGTACTGGATGGCTTGGGTGTGTGTGTAAGCATCTTCAAATGAGCTGTGTGGTTCGAATGAGCTTCTCTACCTCTCCTTTTGAGGGGTGTCACCTCCCATGTTCTCATGAGGTTCCGCTGAACCATTTTCCTGTGAGCTGATCTTTTAAAAGTCATTTTTACCCCTTTTGGAAAAGTTTCTAATGTCACGATTTTGCATTAAACACATCTTTAAAATTGTACCTGTCACAAAGACAAAGTTCCCAAGAACCAAGGTCTTCCTCAAGTGACGGGTTTTATTGACATAATTCTCAGTGACCCAGTTTTATCTCCTTGAGTAGCAGCTCTCTAAGAAGATGGCTCTATAGTCAAGAGAGGTTTTCGAGCTGCTCACCTCAGGATCTTCAGCTGACAACCCTCCATTTTGCAAGTGGATTTCACAACCGACCCAGATAAAATATCTCCAAGAAGCTGCCAACTATCGAATGATAAATTTCAACCAGAGAAAGGGCTCATCTTTTATGAATTCCTCTATGTACTTTGCTTTGATTTAAGTGAAAGAAGCCAAGTCTTGGGACTGGACAGGTTTTTGTGGGGAATATCCACCTCTACTAACTGGTTTGGTCTTTGGGACTTGCCAGTGTCCACAACCCAGGGATAAGAAACTCTGGGTCTTCTACTTCTTGGTGTCTAGGTCATCTCAGACCTGGAGTTAGATTCCAGCTACACATCAGTGGGAAGATGTCAGTACTGCAGATGGCCTGCTGCTTAAAATATGGTTATAATTCCCAGTGAAGGCTCCTTCTCTCAGAGATTAGCCTCAGAACCCACCTGGAAGATAGCAGAGGACACAGGAACTTCTGAGATGTGACTCCTTCTCTTCTGAACCAGTGTCAGGACCTTCTGTGTTTGTGAGCAGGCATCAGGGAGCCTTCCAGTGGCCTCAGTGTGACCAGTCCTGGGATCTTTTGTGTTGGATATTCATCTGCACCCTTGAAAACAAATTTGTCAACGAGGAAGGTGCTGATAGTCCAGCTGTCTAATTGAAAGGATCTAATGTGTAGGAAGTGGAGTATTACCTCTAAGATGTTGTCAGATAGTGTCACAGATCCATGTCTTTAGAAAACAAAAGTAGAACTGAGTTTGTAAAAACAGCTTTGCCTGGAAAATCATGAGACTTGGAAAGTGTTTCTGACAGTGATGAGGACGCTGAGCCATTAACTGGGTACCTACCTACCAGGCTCTATCTTCCAGGGCCACAGAGAAGTCTGTCATGATCTGCACAGTCCTGGTCTTGTTATTCCCCCATGTTGGTAGAACTAGTCTTTTCTTTTAATGTGGTGGAGGCTGGTGCTGTGGGATATAGATTGCTGGGATCCTGCTGGCAGGCTCCTGTGAGCTACATCTCTGACCTGGCATCAAGCTCCTTGCCCTTTGGCAGCCAAGGATGATGATCTCTTGCTCCCAGGAAACCAGGCCCTGAGGAAAGTTCTGATATGCAGGAGGTAGACCTTCAGAAGTCAGCAGAGACCAACTGGGAAAGAGGCAGGAACTCAAAGTCATGCCTATGTCCTGTGGCTGCCACTTGGTTCAAGCTAAACAGGTTGTAGAGTAGCTTCCCAGTGAATTCACACCAGGAACATTAGTGCTTAATGGATTCTGCCTGATGGCTGTTACCAGGGTGACAGGAAGGCTGCAGGGGGCCTTTGGTGTGATGTCCTGGCAGAACAACAGAAGTGGTGGTGCAAGCCTTTAATCTCAGCACTTGGGAGGCAGGTGTATCTCTGAGTTCGAGGCCAGCCTGCCTGGTCTAGAGAGTAAGTTCCAGGACAGCCAGGCCACACAGGAAAATCATGTTTGGAAAAACTAAGAGTGGCCGAAGTACACCTAGGAGTTGGTGAGGTCTCTGCTGAAGCAGTGCCGGAGTGGGCTTGATGTGGCCTGGGTGGGGCCTACTTGTCCTGGGGCCCCGGGCCTTCCCTTTTCCAGTGCTTTGTCATCTTGTACCTCTACCTTAAGGACTGGGAAGCTGACTCACTTCTCTGCTTCTAGTCTTGACTGGAGGTTGAACAGTGCCCCCCTCTGGAGGAGTGAGGTAGAGACAAAGATTGGCTAGTACCTGGAAGATGAGGGCTAGTCCTCAAAGACTTTGATCTCTTCAGTACTTGAGTTTTTGAAAAGGAAGGCGTTCTTGCAGGTCCTATTCCCATGGTGCACTGGAGACCTATCCATGGTGTTTGGTGCATACTTGTTGAGGGTCCTAGGGGCCAGGTTAACCACGACACCGTTGAGCTGACCCTGCCTGTGTATTGCTGCTCTCAATTCCTGAGTGTGTGGGTCTTTGAATAGGGTCTTCCCAGGCACAAAAATCTTAACCTGTTATTTCTTTAAAGTTCTCCCAGACTAAGGGAGACTAAGCTGCCATGAATCCATTTTTGTCCTAAACACAAAGAGGAGGTTGGTATTTCTGCTCTGCATGTTGGCAGGAGCACTGCTTGTGTGATCCTTACCTGTTTCATAGGTCCTATCTCAGGACAGGTAGGATTAGATCCTAAATCCCCTGAGTCCTTGCAGATGATAACCTTTGAGACAGACTTGAGCCTTCCTCATTCTGCCCACATGTATGTTTTGCATACCCGATGCCCAGAGATGCCAGAAGAAGGCATCAGATCCCAGAACTGGAGTTACAAATGGTTGTGAACTGCCTACCATATGGGTGCTGGGAACCAAACTTGGGTCCTCTGAGTTCTTCACTGCTGAGCCATTTCTCTAGCCCTTCTCATTTCTTATGCTACTTGGATGCTTCACTGCCTATCATGAGAAAGAAGCCTGTTTTTTTTTTTTTTTGAGTTTCATTTATATGAATACACTGTAGCTGTCTTCAGACAGATCAGAAGAAGGTATGGGATCCCATTACAGATGGTTGTGAGCCCAGTGTTGCTGGGAATTGAACCTCTAGAAAAGGAGTCAGTGCCCTTTACTGCTGAGCCCTCTCTCCAGCTCTGAAAAGCCTGTTTTTCAGTGGGTTGACTTGACTGATTTCTCTTCCCCCAAGCTTTTCTCATTTGCACCCACCACTGGTTTTTCCAGGCTCTGCAGTGAAGAACCATGGTTATGGAGTTTCTTGGCATTGATGGCCAGCACGAGCTAGGATATCAGCAGTGGCCTGAAAGCACAGAGGGGATGTGGCTGTAGGAACCCTTTGCAATAGCGTGATGTGAGCCAGGAGCTGTGAACAAGGTGTATGTGAAGGATCTGCCTTTGCTGCTAAACTTGACTTTTCTCCCATATTCAGATGCCCATCAAAGGAGGGCTGTTGACAGGGCTCTGCGCCCACTTGATAGATACTTGTCTTTGGAAGGCAGAGCCCAGCAGATGTGCTTAGTTCAGCACATGATATACTGCATCTGCCTTTCAGCCTTGCTGGTGTGGAAGGGAGGTGTGACTTGTCTCTCCCTCCATTATTGTCTTCTACTCTTTAATCCTCTTGACCTAGACACTCCAATTAAGAGTGGCAGACTTGTCGGGATGCTTTAACTACATCTAGTGGATTGTGTTAGGTTGTGTTTGTAGCGATTGAGCATCTGTGGTGAGGTCCTTTGAGGGAGGAGCAAGCAGACTGCAGCAAGGCTGGGCTGGTTTGTTCATCCAGTGGGTGCAGCCCCAGTGTAATTGTGTTGGGGGAACAGTTCTCATTTGGAAGCAAGTCAGAACACCTCTAGTGTCTGTGGCTGCCTGAGAGTCCACACCCTCCTGTGGTCTGCACAACTTCGTTTAGGTACTTGACAAATAAGGGGTATTTGGAGTGCTCTGAGATCCATGGTGGTGGTCTTTACTCTCATAGACTATCGGTGATTGTATCACTGCTGGCTATTTCTAGGACATTTGGGCCATGAAGTAGAAACTGGGATGATGAGTGGTGTCACTTGTCTCTCCATGTAACAGAATGTAGTATGTGTATCCTTTACCATTGCCCTAACACTCAAGCATATGTGGACCTCTTCTCCTTTTGTGTTCATTGTGAGATTGGGTCTCTGTTGCCAAACATGGTCTTGAAATATTAGGCTCAAGTGAACTTCCTGCTTCAGCCTCCCAAGAAGCTGACATCACAGGCATTGTGCCTTCATGCCTGTTTTTCTTGTTTGAAAGCACATCTTTTTTATTACATCCTTTGACTCTGCAAGTTAGGAAGGAATCTTAGCAGCCAGTAATTGCATGGTCCTTACTTGTTGGAGGCTAGCAACCTCTCCCACCCCTGAAAGTAACTGGCTCACCATGCCTTGAGCACATTGCTGGCTAGAGTTAGACAAGGACGTGCAGAATGAAGACATGTGGCCTGAGCTCCGACTTCCAGAGTTGCTGGCTAGTGTCAATGTAGCCTCTGCCATTGATCCAGTGTGTCTGAGTACATGCAGAGACACGTCAGGGTCACAGGTTGTGTGTCTGACTGATGTGGGCTTCAGTGCTGTGACTTCCTGTTCCCTGCCCCACACTGAGCCTGTCTGCATTGCCCAGGTTCTCTGCTTTAGCACCCATCCTCATCTAGTCCATCATGAGGTTTAGTCAGCCCTGGAAGAGCCTGTACAGCCCATGTTCTCCCCGCTGCCCTGCTGGGGTCAGACTCTGTACTTTAGACTCTTCTTGACACGTCAGCCCACAGGCAGCTCCTTGATCTTTCTTCTAGGCCTCCATGATATCTTTGGATTTCTTTCACCTTGCCCCTCAGTTCTTAAGTAAGTGTGGTATGAGAAAAGAATGGAGTCACCTGCATGGCATTTGCACCTAGCTTCAGTAGGGTATGCTGGTGTAATCAAGCCATCGAATGTCATGAACACACGGACAGAAGGGAGACAGGAGTGTACCTTTCAGGACTGCCCTTCGATGGTGATTGAATTTCACTTGAATTCTTAAATTTCATTGCAGTCATTGTTGGTCTCTCATATTTGGCAGTTTTTTACTTTGCTTTAGGTTATACAGGCTGTGAGGACATCTCAGTGCTTTCTTTCCAGCCCATAGCTCAGCTGTTCATCTGTACCAGTTAACCCATAGGATATTAAACTTTCCAGAGAGAATTTGTTGGGTTGGGAGAGGGTAGAAAAATAGAGGCATTTATTTTGGTGTCACAGTTGGAAATGCTGCTTTTGGCATCTCAAGGGTAGGGGTTAGGGGTGCTCTGCTGATGCTCTACACCAGTGCTGGGAATAGCCCTGGATGTGAGGGGCTAAGGTGTGAGACTCCCTAAGCTGGAGCTATCTTGAGAACCTTTCAGATGGTTTTGTGTCTTCCACTTGTTAATGTGCCTCATTGGTCATGGAACTGTGTGTCTTTCTCCTTTGATAGCTGTGGAGGTGGGGCAAAGTTGGTAGATAGTACTAGACATCGCCTATGGTCCTGTGGCAGATGTGTGTGACACTGTCTTTTTCTCTGGGAATAAGTGTTGATCATCATGTGTCTAGATTTAAGAGGGGAGCATCTAAAAGCATCTAAAGCAGGTATTGAGTTCTGCAGTCTGACCTAGCAAGGCACTGGACCTGCTGAAGGCCTCTGTCTTCCAGAGAGCTAGCTTGTCTTCTCTGACCTGTTGCCCACATGATGAGGTTGCAGCCACCTCACCGGTGTGTTCTGTGGTCCTACAGTTCCTTCGAGTTACCAAGCAGTACCTGCCTCATGTGGCACGCCTCTGCCTGATTAGCACCTTCCTGGAGGATGGCATCCGCATGTGGTTCCAGTGGAGTGAGCAACGTGACTATATTGATACCACCTGGAGCTGTGGCTACCTGTTGGCCTCATCCTTCGTGTTCCTCAACCTGCTGGGACAGTTGAGTAAGTGGCTCTGTATCCTCTCTAGTATACTTCTGGGACATCCTGTTTCCTTGAATGATACCCTCCAAACTGTGGTTGTTGGCCATTGAGAAGCTATGTTCAAACTTGGGTCTGGAAACCCCTTTCTGGGCTGAAGGCTGGTGTGACAAACAGTTAGGAGCTTCTCGGCTGAGATTACAGCCCTGGTGTTGAAACATGTCAGCCATGGTTTGGCTCTGTGAGCTTTTGGATGGGTGGACCATACGCAGTCCCCTTGCACTCATTTCTTTAAACTTGCTATAGAAATTGGACATAAACCTGGTATGGTGACTCATACCTTTAATGACAGCATTTGGGAAGTAGAGGCAGGTAGAGACTGTCTCTTTGAGTTCAAGACCAACTTGGCCTATGTAATAAAACAAGTTCCAGGGCAGCTGAGTCTATATCGTGAGACTGTCTATAAACAAACAAAAAAAGTTGGACACAGTCTTTGCTTCTAAATGCAGGAGGAGATGCTAGAGCCTGGGCAGTTAAGGAAGTCAGATGGTATCCAGAAAGGACAAAAGGTTTCAGTCAGCACAGAACCAGGGCATTTGGACTCACATTGGTTTTCTGACAATACATCTTCTGGTGGCAGCTTTCTTGCCCTTGCATGTAGGAGGTGAGAAAGATCTTGTACTTTTAAGCATTGTTGGATATACTCCATTGTGGAACAGTCAGTCCTGCACTTGTAGCCCCTGGTACAAGGAGCTGTAGCTCTCTACAGCAAACTATGGTCTGGATTAGTGTTCTTCAGAAGCTGGGGAGGCGTTGGGGCACAGGCTCTGGGAAGGTGCTTTGCTTGGGTGCAGCAACTCAGCAGCATTGGAGTAGAGGTGTCTTGTTGTCTTGGACACATGGTAGCCCCTAATTCTGTCCTCTTTCTAGCTGGCTGTGTTTTGGTGCTGAGCAGGAACTTCGTGCAGTATGCCTGCTTTGGGCTGTTTGGAATCATCGCACTTCAGGTACACAGTCACCTAGTGGGTCTCACTTTGGGTACATGGGGTCTGGGGTAGGTCTCACTTTGCTTTGCTTTGGTGGAACTATGTATTGGGCCCAGCATCTTCCCCCTTCAGCCCTCCTGTGTATCTGGCTGTCCAGAGCTATTTTTCTTTTTGGAGAAGTGGCTAGTCTTCTTTCCTACATAGGGTTTAGGAGCAGATGGCCCCAAGCAGGTGCTAGCCATAGGTACTGAGCCATCATTCCCCTTTTCCTGAACTTCCTGTGACAGAGACATAGGACAAAGCTGAATGTGAGCCGGGAGTCACGGCATTTGACAAAGAAGAATGTCTAAGTACCCAGAATAGCATAGTTAAGGAGAGCGGTCTATACTGGTGGTCTTACAGTTGCTTTGTGCTCCAGGACAGCACAGCACAACTCTGACAGACAGGCCTAGTGGACACACTGCTCTGCTGGACTTACTGAGCCAGTGGTCCTACTGACCTGTCCTGCTTGTCTCTAGTAGTTGTCTTATTTTCTTATCCCTTTGGACAGTCTGCCTCATGCTGCTGTGGTATCTGTAGACATTGGTGTGAAATGCTGATTTAGTTTTTCCCTTTGTTCCTTTAGACAATTGCCTACAGCATTTTGTGGGACTTGAAGTTTCTGATGAGGTAGGTACATTTTGGGTGGTAAGAATAGAGTCCTGGGCCCTCTCCTGAGCACCTCTTGGCTAGTGCTACCCTCTGTAGTTCCCACTATGCCTCTGAGAAGCAGGGTTCCAGGGGTCACAGCAGAGTATTCCCCCCACAGCTGGAATCCTGGCTTGTTAGTGAGGGGCCCTGTCTTGTAGCCCCATATTGCATAGGCGTGTGGACTGAGGGTCTGAGTGGAAGCGGGTAAAGACCAGAGCTTGGTTCTGTGTGCACTCAAGGAGCCTCCTGTTGGTTCATCTTGAGGCCGGTCCTTTGTACTCAGTTTGGCCTGGTCCTATTGAATGGTGGTTTGTTTTGGAGAAAGGGAAGGGTGTGGTGTGTTCATGGCAGACTCTCTTGCTCTAGTCTGGTGGACAGACACCTGGTGATTGTAGCTGACATTTCTGTTCCTCAGGAACCTGGCTTTAGGAGGAGGTTTGCTGCTGCTCTTGGCAGAGTCACGTTCAGAAGGGAAGAGCATGTTTGCTGGTGTCCCCACCATGCGTGAGAGTTCCCCCAAGCAGTACATGCAGCTTGGAGGAAGGGTCCTGCTGGTCCTGATGTTCATGACCCTCCTTCACTTTGATGCCAGCTTCTTTTCTGTAAGTACCCAAACCATGTATGCTATACCTCAGCACAGCCTGAAAAGACAAGCTCATGCTTGTAAATGAGCTGGCCCAGCTCTGCCTTCTCTGCAGACTTCTGACTTCTCTTCAGAGTTCAATTCCCACTGTGGGCCAGTAGTACATTCTGAGATTTATATATCACATGGAGAAGCAGAGCTGGCAGAAAGGCATTGTTGGGAAGGTTTACCCAGCATGAGTGACTATAGTGGGTATATATGAACTGAGCTCAGGTCTGGTATAGAGATCTACCAAGGTAGCACTGCAGCTGTTACTTCTGGTATAGAGATCTACCAAGGTAGCACTGCAGCTGTTACTAGTCTTCCCCAAATCTTTCACACTCAAAGACAGCGCTTGGGGGCTGAGAGGTGGCTCACTGGCTCAGAGTGATTTCTCTGCAGTCATGAAGACCATAATTCAGATGTTAGCATGGGAGTAAGTCAGGCATCTCCCAAAAGCCTGGAAAATGGCCTTTGAGGGGAGCAGAAGCAGGAGTATTATTCAGACTGCTGCTTCCACCCTACTCAAGATGTTCAGAAGAGATCCTACCTCAAAAAGGAATATCTGGAATGTGATAGAAGATATCGAACACTCTCTTCTGGCCTCTGCCCTCCTACACAAACTTATTTACTTATTTTTATTGTTGGTTGGCCAGATGTGGCACAGACCTGTGTCTAGGAGGCAGAGGCAAGATTTTAAGTTTAAGGTCAGTCTGGGTTACAGAGACCCTAAAAACCACCTTTTATTCTCACATGGCCAGAAAACTTTTACCATGTTTCCACCTTTCCCTTGTTTAGGAATTCAGTCTTTGCACCCTTGTTTCACTACTAGCAGTCAGAATCCAAAGTCAGCCTGAATGTTTCCCTGCTGCTAAGTTTTCTCTGCCAGATCTATGTTTTGTATTCTGCAAGGTTCCAAGTCATGGATGGGCACAATGAAGCTGAGTTAATTGCAGCTTCCTTTCTTCCTCCCCCCTTTTTGTTTTCTTCAACACAGTTTCCTCTGTGTAACTTTGGCTGTACTGGAACTCAGTCTATAGACCAGGCGGATCTTGAACTCAGGGAGTTTGAGATTAAAAGCATCTGCTGGTCTTGCCTTCATTGCAGTTTTCTAACAAGAATGGCCTTTGCTCTGCTTTATAAATCCTTGTTTCATGTTTACTGTTGATATTGCAAAAGGATGGTAGCCAAGGCCATTACACACCCATATCACCAGTGAAGTCCTTCTTTCCTTTGTCTCACATTCTCCGCTCTTCCCAGAGTGGTCTTTACTGCTTCACTCATGACTGTATGTTTCTCTAGATGCCTCCAAGTCTGACCATCACTCCATCCCACGGCCAGGCGCTTCTTCAGCATATGTGCACTGTTGTTTGCCTGCATGTATGTGAGGTGTCAGTCAGATCCTGGAGTTACAGTTGTGAGCTGCTATGTTGGTGCTGAAATTTGAACCTGGGTCCTCTTAACCATTGAGCCATCTCTGTAACCTAGTCTCATGACATCGATGTCCTTAGTTCGTTTTCTGTTGCTGTAACTGAATACCACAGAAGGGGCAAATATACAGAATGATATTTTATGCAGCTTATGCAGGCAGGGAAGCCCAAGGTCAAGAGGTCACATCTGGTGAGGGTCTTGTGGTAAGGACTCTGTAGATTACCAGCAAAACACAGGGTATCCCATGATGAGTGTGGAGAGCAAGCCTCCTTTATGGCCTAGTCACTCAGTAAAGTCTTAACTGGCAAACCACGGATAGGATTTAGGGGATTTTCCCACACATGGGATTTAGCAGAGTACATGTAAAGCCATAGCATCTTTAACATAGAACTCTTTTTGGAAGTTTAATATTCTATATTGATACTGTCCCCCACAACATTTTAGGATTTGCATGTTCCCTCTGCCTACAGTTCCCAACTCTAAGTCCTGGTGAAAGTTATGTGAGCCTGGCTCAGATACAAGTGTGCACAACTTTCTCCCTGACCTCTAGTCTGAATGTCTCTTCTTTGAATCTGTGCAGATCATCCAGAACATTGTGGGCACAGCTCTGATGATCTTAGTAGCCATTGGTTTTAAAACCAAGCTGGCAGCTTTGACTCTCGTCGTCTGGCTGTTTGCCATCAACGTGTATTTCAACGCCTTCTGGACAATCCCGGTCTATAAACCCATGCATGACTTCCTGAAATATGACTTCTTCCAGACCATGTCAGTGATTGGAGGCCTGCTCCTGGTGGTAGCTCTTGGCCCAGGGGGTGTCTCCATGGATGAGAAGAAGAAAGAGTGGTAACAGACAGATCCCTTCCCTCCCTGGCTGAGGCACAAGGCCCTGGACCGGTTCAGGGTAGAGTCAACAAACTGCCAGCATTTATGTGTCCTTTCCCCTTCCCCTCCCTTGGTAAAGGCACAGATGTTTTGAGAACTTTATTTGCAGACACCTGAAAATTGAAGGTAAAAATCTTTGGAAATAGTCTGGAGTCTGACCGTCCAGGGCTGGCCAGCTGGATGGTCACTCTATAGCCAAGGCTTGGAGTAGACAGTGTGGTGGGCTGTGGCCTCATTCCTCCTGTCTCCCTTCCTTTTGGGGGTGAGGGACTTCAAGTTGTACCGAGCTGTACTTTATCATTCAAAGCAGTTTCCCTTCTTAGTTTTAAGTTTACATCCTTAGCTCGAACTACTAAATGACTTAGGATGGTCCAGCCAAACACCAAACAGCTAAACCTCCAGTTCAGAATTCTACCAGTGGCCCCAGCATTGCTTCTGCCCCTGTATTTTATAGGATCAATGAAAATGTTAGAGAAAATCAAAAGAACAGCACAGTATTGGAAAGGTGGGTGCTACTGCTGGCCCTTGATGTTAGCTGGCTGGATGCTGTTTACTGGGTGAAAGGTACCCTGGGAGTTTTCATGGTTCCAAGCAGGGATGGGATGGGGTAAACGGCAGGAAGTTCTTAGAAAGCTGCTATCCCTCAAGCTTGGTGGTGGAAAGGGCAGGAGAGCAAGCTGCTCACAGGATAGCCCAGAACCACCAATGGAACCAGCCTGGGGAACAGCGATGCTGTAGGGCCCAGAAGTGAGGAGTCCAAGTACTCAAGACACCCAGGCTCAACCCAGTTACCTCACACTTGACCTTCTCAGAGCAAGGCCTGAACCCCACAGGTTGTGCTCCCTCCCAACCTCCTAGCTTAACTCCCTGTTCCAGGCTGAGCTCACCCCATCGACAGCCCTGATGCCACCGTTTCCCCGAGGCTGTTGCTTGCTCAGATTTTTGTCAACTTGCTCTGCTGGATGCAGCCAAGATACTTTTTACAATTTGTGATGCCTTACCAATTTGATCTCAGTCCTGTATTTAAAGTTTTCTAACATTGCCTTACACCGTGTTTCTCTTTTTGCGGGAGGGGTGGGGTGTCTAATGCTATGGTCTTGCTCATCTGCATGGTAGTGCCATGAGGGTAGTTGGGTTCTTCTGGATCTCTCCCTGGTCTGTTGAAGGGAACAGACAGGCTTAGAACCCCTGGAGGGAAGCTGGCAGCTTACCTCACCCCTGGGTAGTCTTGGAGGTCCTCCTTTCTGGCATCAGCTGGGTAGGCAGGGCGGTTCTGAGTCACCTTGGGTCAGTCCCTTGCCTTGCTGGCTCTGCAGTCTGAATCCACCTTCTCAACACCTATCCCGTGTTTTACTGCAGCCTTATGGCCTGTCTGTTCCTCCCTAAGTGAGTTCCAGCAGTGGCCCAGGCCATGCTGTTTCTTTACCACTCAGATGCTTGACAAGCAGAGCTGCCTCAGTGCGCACCCACCTGCAGTGGCAGCCCCATGGCATTCCAGTTTGTGGAGTGGGGCAGACCCTGGGAGGCAAGTGCATGCCTTGCAGCAGTAGCCCTCATCCCAAGGGTACCCTGGCCCATTTACCAGCCTTCTGTGGGCTACGCCTGGGATGGGAGAAAAAAAATGATAAACATATTGGTTTGGCAAAAGTTTTCTGAAAATGCTTTAGCTTTATGTGGGAATAGGTATAAAAACCTCATTTTTATGCTGTATTTTATATCTTAGTTGTGTTTGAAAATGTTTTGATCTTTGGAAACATCAAAATAAATAATGGCATTTGTGGTATACAGTGTGATCCTATGTGGTGACCAGCCAGGGTGGAGAACCTGGCCAGGCTCAGGATGCTATAGTAAGCTACAGCAAGGGTCACTGAACACTACAAAGAAAGCCATGCATGGAGAGGAATCTTCAAGTCTCCGCCACTGCCATCTTCTGAACAAAAAAAACCTTCAGGCCCACTCTGGACAACAGCCAGTGGCCAGTGTCAGGACGTCAGCGGCCAGTTCTAAGGAAGCCCAAAGGCTTTCTTTGCAGACTTCATCTCCCCAGCTGCTTAAAGGAACTGAAGTTCTTGGGCTTGTGATGATGGCTCTTGAACTTCTTGGTCAACGAGGTGAGCTCCTTCTGTGAAAGCAGAACATGCTGACCAGGTTCGAAGGCTGAAGAGCAGTCTGCTTTCTCAATACTTGTACTGCTAGGTCAGTGTGGGCCCTGCTCCTCTCAGTCCTCACTCCTGCCCCATAGAGGGAGTGGTGCCCAACAGCTAAACCCCTAAGTCCTGTGTTGTGGGGTCGGGGGCACTTACTCCTGAAGACCTTCTGAAGTGGCCTTGTCTTCCATGTCTATAGGCTGACACCTGACAGTGCATTTGCAGAATTTGCTAGAACCATGGGGAACTAGCTGTCCAGCCTCACTCAGCGTGGGCCCTGGGCCCCATATCCCCTACCCTCAGCACTCTGCAGCCCACCACTCTCACCTTTCTGAGTTTACGGCCCCTCTTGTGGCCCACTGTGGCCTCTCCTCTCTCTCTAGTGCTCTTCTCTTCTGAATGTTTTGGCTTCTCCTGTTGGTCTGTCAGAAAGTCTTCAGGAGTGTCACTGTTCTCAGGCTTGCCCAGTTCTCTCTTCGTGAACAGCTCAGCTGGAAGGAACAAACACTTGGCTGAACTACACCATAGATGAAAGCGGCTAACAGCAGGGCCACAAGATACTCAGGAGGAGACACATGTGGGCAGGAATCATGTCTGCTTACGTGGGTATAGGTCTGTCATGCTGTCGTCACTCAAGGCACCTCCCTCATCACTGGAAACTGGCTCCCAGAAACCTGTTCTCTGGCCTGCGAGTTCATCAGTGTCCGTCTGGTCTTCCCTCTTCTTCCTCTTGTGTAGAAGGCAGGCAGGGACATACTCCACACCTTGCGTCTGACACTCTTCATCTAGGAGACTAGCAAGCTCATTACACTGGTACCCTCCTGGCACACAGCTAAGCTATGGGTTGTACTGTGTCGGTTCTATTCCGATATCATCCTACTGCCTGGCTTCATCTCTCCTGAACTTGGAGTGGGAATGCAGTCCCCAGGTTCTGAGGAGTTTGAACTGTTTGGGTCAGCACTATCTCCATGGGTCAGGGATATCAACTCTAACCATTGCTCATGGGGTGACAGTCTGACTGGGATCCGGCATCTGATAGAACTGCTCTGCTATCTCCAGTCTTTCTACTTCATCTCTGACATCTGCTCCTAGGACCACTGTGGTCTCCTTTCAGTGTTCTCAGCAGGGCAGGTAGCCACACAGTCACAGTGACTTCAGCCCACCACCCTAAGTGGCCTCACTGCATTTTGGCTTCGTCTCAGCTCTTTGGTATGTCTTTAAAATTCTCTCATGGGAATTCCTGCATAGCACCTCCCTGTCAAAACGCAGCAGATGACAAAGCTAACAAAGGCACATCCCAGCCTTAGCTCGTCACCTGTGAGTGCAGCCCAGGTACCAACTCTGGGAACTCCTACATGTGTGGGAGGATCTGGCTGTGCTGGCCTGCAGTCAGTCTACACATACCTTCCCACCCTCTGACTGAAATCTGCCTGTAAGGGTAGGACAGGCAGTGCAGTCCCTGAAGCCTCCCACGAATCCTCCATCGGCTCTGCCTGATTCTTTCAGTATCCTCCAAGTTATCTAATCGTAGTCACTTCCTTGCTCTCATCTTCCTGTGCTGGCATGGATGGGAGGCCTTCACCTCCCTCATGCTCAAGCTGGCCCCACTCCTTCTCTCAGGTCTCCTGGCCTGGTACCATTCTCCCTCCGTAACCCCCCTGGAGTCCCCATTCTCAAATCAATTGGGATGCCTTCCCAAATACCGGAGGCCCATGTGCAAGCCCCCTTTCCACTCAAGCCACCAGCCCTTTAGCTGCAAGATCCCTCATCCTCTTTAGCCTACAGGACTGTTTGCAGCAATCCTGGTCCTGATAACAGTCCTCAAAGCGCTCTCTCCTGCAGTATCCGTTGACTAGGGACCTGTCCTGTAACTAGTGCGCTGTGGCCTCAGTCTGAGAGCCACCCTGGGATTGCCTCTGCTATGGAGTATCAGGTCCCCACAGCACTCCTCCCCACCTACTTCTGGCTTTGCAGTGGGGAGTTCAGGAGCCACTGGCCTCAGTGTGCAAGACCAAGCAAGTGCATCAATAAAGGATCAGTGATGGCCAAGGCACCTTTCTGTCTTCTTGGGGGAAGGGGTCATGCGTCCTAAGGCCTGAACTTCTGGGAGTGACTTACATTGATGAAGTGCTCTCTGATACCTCCGGCCCTGGGTGTGCCTCAGCACATGTTCTGGGGACTTGTTGATGTGTCTCAGGGTGAGTTTGCAGAACAGCTGGTGCCTACAGGGCAAACAGGTGGGTATGGAGGGGCAGTGCAGACCAAGGACCCAGACTTGTGGGCTCCACCATGGCTGCCTGCTGCTAACAAATGAAGATCTGCTTGGGATGCTCTACATTTAGTCTCAGTGTCTGGACTTTGAATCAGGAGGCAGAGGCAGGCTTTGAGGTCAGCCCGGTCTACATAGTTCCAGGCCAACCAAGCTACACAGGCTTACTTAAAAACAAAACAAAAACAAAAAACAAAAAACAAAAAAACAAAAAACAGCTTCTCAAACAATTCCACCCAGTATCTGGGATAAAAGACCCAGATTGTCACCCAAGAAAAATAAACCGCACTTTCACACTGCTCCATGGTGCATGCTTGGGGGTCAGACAGCTCAGGGAGTTTTATGTGAAGATATATCGACCACACACCATAGATAGGATCCCCAAACAATGAAACTGGCACTACCCAGCCTGGCTTTAGGGAACTATATGCAAGGGTCACAAGCCCTAGTCTCCTGATAAAGTGTCACAGTGGGAGGAGCCCCTATATCCTCAGAGCAGAGGGCACAGGCTCTACACCTAGGCGCTAGCCAGCCAACTACGTACCGATTCTTTGTGCTGGGCACAATGTGAGGCTCGAATGCTGTGTAGTCGAAGGCAGAGAAGGCACTTGCCAGCCGCTGGTACTTCTTGCCGCGGGTGTAGACCTGAAGCTCCGGCAGACGGCAGGGCAGCTCATGGCCGGTTAGGGAGCAGCGGACCTGTAGGTGAACCGCGCGGGTCAGAAGGTAGTTCTTGCCAGCTCCGCCCCTTCCCTGCACTGTCCTCCCAGGCACGATACTCCCTGGTCCCCTTCTTTCCGGTCACGGTCTTCCGAGGTCCCACTCCTTCCAGGTCCCGTTCCTTCCTGGCCCTACTCTTCCCCATCACGGTTCTCTTCCGACCTTGTGGGTGTTGGGCAGCAGTTTCAAGCTGGGGTGCTGGCGCAGGAATGCAAGCACATCAGAAGGTGGTTCGTCCATGATCAGAGATGCCGTCAGACGCCGCAGTCGCCACGTGAGGCGGAGCGCCGTCCCGGAAGGAAGCAGATTTTTCAGTCCCGGAAGTGCTCAAAGATGGCTGCTGTGATGGCTTTGGCTGTGTTGCGGCGGCAGATGACACGGTGGCCGCAATGGGCCTGCGCGGGGCCGGTAAGCCGGGGTTCAGAGAGGATCCTTGTCCAAGAAGAGGGGCCGGGAGGGCCGGGAGGGCCGGGCCAAGGTGGAGTGGAATGGGGCCAAAGAGTACCCTGCCCAAGAGGACTTAGCCGTGGGTGGAGCGGTGCCTAGGAAGACCCTGCCCAAGGAGACATAGCTCGAAGTTGAGTGGGGCTGTTTTGGACCGTGTCAGGTGCTCGCGCTTGGCAGGCGTGGGGTCCCTGGGTTTAGCCCCCCGGCCTGTCTGGTCCCCTCAGGTCCAGTTCTGCGCTGTCAGGAGGGACGTCTTTGGGGTTTCTGTCCGCTCAGGTGAGAAGGGCTCAGATGTAGGTGCGGTTGGGAGCAGCCATCTTTTAAGCCCACCATGGTCTACTGGGTATATATTGTACTGGGAGAGGGTTGGACACAGGTGCTGCCAATTGCCCCCTTTGCGATACTTTCTCTGGGCTATAACCGGCCCTCTCGAGGAATTGGCCACCCAGTTCTGTTTGTTCTAGGGCTTCTGACCCCATGCCAGTGTTGTAAAACTCCCTCCAGGGATGGTCTGTAGGCCACACAGGTGTTGTAGTTCTACTGCTGAAACAGCCGCCGCTAAAGCAGAGGACGACTCTCTTCTCCAGTGGCTCCTGCTTCTCATCCCTGCTACTGCTTTTGGCCTGGGGACTTGGCAGGTGAAGACTGGGGTCGAATTTGGGTGGCTCTGAGCCTTGGACTCCCGATACCTGCTTAGCTCATGTTGTTTCTAAAGGTCCAGCGTCGGAAATGGAAGCTGAAACTGATTGCAGAATTAGAGTCCCGAGTCATGGCCGAGCCCATCCCTCTACCTGCAGAGTGAGTGTGGCTGTATCCATCTCCCTTAAGGAGTGGCAGTGAGGCCCTTGCTTCTGTTTGGTGTAATTTCTATGGTGGGAACCCTGTATATCCACTACAAATAGAAAAATTTATTTTTGGTGCCAGATCTTTCCAGGTTCCCCATAGCGGTTTGCTGTAGCACTGGTGAGAGTATGAAGGTGATGGTCGTTAAGACATGTTCTCTGTCATGTCACTGTATTGCCCTCCTGAATTTGAAAGTGTTAATGTGTGTAAAGTAGCCATACAAAAAGCCAACTTCCATTGAAAACTGGGCTCTGGTTTTCATGTATCTATTACCATTTGGCATCAGAGGTTGCTGATCACCCCTATGGAAGACATATAACTTGTCTGATGATCCTGAGCCGTTCTTACCCTTTCTGCTTAGTGGATTGATTTTGACAAGCCCGGCTTGCCTACAGCTCTTACCCTTTTCTCTTTGTAGCCCAATGGAACTGAAGAATTTGGAGTACAGGCCAGTCAAAGTCAGAGGGTACTTTGACCACTCCAAAGAGCTGTACATAATGCCTCGGACCATGGTAGACCCTGCCCGAGAGGCCCGTGAGGCTGGCAGACTATCCTCAGCTGAAAGTGGGGCCTATGTAGTTACTCCTTTCCACTGCTCTGACTTGGGGTGAGTAGTCTATTAGTCTATGGCTGAGCTTGTCAGCTTCCCTCACAATGCTTAATCAACCTTAAGACACCAGGAAATCCATGAAATCCAACTTATACTGGAAAACATTAAGCTACTTTCTTAGCCAGTTACCTGAGTCCACAGAACAAAAGCCATTTATATGTTCAGTAGAGGCTGCAGTGGCCATTAACTAAGATCTGCATTGCTGGATACTTTATTTATTGCTCCAGAGTCACCATCCTGGTCAATAGAGGGTTTGTTCCCAGAAAGAAAGTGAATCCTGAGACCAGGCAGAAAGGCCAGGTAAGGCTTCAGCCTGAGAGATGTACTTTAGTCACTTGTCTTCACACAGGACTCCTGCACAAAGCAACCGTCCTTCCCTTTGTAGGTTCTGGGAGAAGTAGACTTAGTTGGCATAGTGAGGCTGACAGAAAACAGGAAGCCCTTTGTTCCTGAGAACAGCCCAGAGAGGAACCACTGGTATTACCGGGACCTGGAAGCTATGGCCAAGATGACAGGAGCAGACCCCATTTTCATTGATGCAGACTTCCGTATGTATTCTCAGAATTTACCTCCTACCATGCTTGTTCACTCTGGTGACCAACATCTCATTTAAGGGGTTTGCATTGTCTCACAGAGAGCACAGTCCCTGGAGGACCCATTGGAGGTCAAACAAGAGTAACTCTGCGGAATGAGCACATGCAGTACATCATTACCTGGTTAGTCCTGCTGCCTCTAGTTACCCCCCCCCTCCCCACACACACTGAATAAGCTATTTTTTTTCTTCAATCTCAGGTATGGACTGTGTGCAGCTACATCATACCTGTGGTTCCGAAAATTTGTACGTCGTGCACCAGGTGTGTGAAGTTAATAAAGAGCTTGATTTTAAAACCTTGGCTTGGTCTCAAAACATTTTATAGGGGACAGCTTGTACCAACCCAAATAACCAAAGACCACTAGACGGTAGATAATTTTGTAATTATATTTATGTACAGAAAACTTAAGTGTACATTTAACCCAGTTTAGTGGCGAGTTCTTTAGCCTTTGCCTTTTCTAGCTTGGCAATGCGAGCCACAGACTTAGGACCCAGAACGTTGCCTCCCCAGTGGCGGCGGATCTGAAACAACAGAAACAGTAGCCATTAGCCTGACACCTTACATCTAAAGCATCCAGTATTTTATACACAGTGGTTAAGGTACCAATCAAAACCACAGCCTGTATAGATCTGCTTACCTCGTCATATCTGTCATTATAATTGGTCCTAATAGCTTCTACCAGCTTAGCCAGAGCACCCTTGTCTTCTCTGAAAGGTAATGAAAGACCTTGTTACTGTGGGAAAGCACAGGTAACTTGCCCCTGGTCCCCCTCCCCCACTTTTTTTTTGCCTCAGACAACAGTATGACCACATAGTTGATTCAGGTGAAGAAATTCTTAACCATCATTGGCAAATAGTGTCAAAGCTGAGGGGGTGAGGTGTGGGTGCACAAAGGAGAGACAATACTTACGAGTTAACCTGTGTGAAGGCAACAGTGGTGCATGTCTTCCTGTGGACCAGGCGCCCCAGCCTGGCCTTTCCCTTGATGATGCAGTAGGGCACTCCCATCTTTCGACACAGGGCAGGCAGGAAAACCACCAGCTAGAAGCAAGCATGAGCTGTAGGTTGTTCTGGCAGAAGCAATAGCTAGCTGTGCTGCTACTTTGTGGCAACTGCTCAGGGTTAAAAAGCTCAGTAATTACACTTCAAGGTCACTTCAGGCAAAGAGTCACATCATTGCAAGAGCCACACAGATCTGACCCTCAGGTTCTTCAAACTTGGCAAAAGCAATCCCACCCTTCCAGAAGCAAGGTGGGACCCTATTGGCACTTGATGCTTAACCCCCCACACCTACCTCAATGGGGTCTACGTCATGGGCAATCACCACCAGCTGAGCCTTCTTGTTCTCCACCAAGGTGGTGACTGTATTGACTCCTAGAACACACAACCACACTTTGAGTGCTTGGGGCTGCTAGTCACACAACACACAAAAAAGCAGCCCCACCAAGCTGTGACTCAGGGTTAAAAAGCTCGATTTACTCTCCACTGTGATTTCAGGTAAAGTTCACACATCATTGCACAGCCTGCCCCACCACCCTCTCAGCGTGTGTGAGTGCACTGACCTGCTCGGAGGACAGGTGGTCTCTTAGTTGGGACGTCCCCTTTGCCAGCAGCTTTCTTCTCAGCACGGGCCAGTAGTCTTTGCTTCTTCTCTTGCTTTGTCTCTGGCCTGTACTTGTGGGCAAGCTTAAGCAGCTGGGTAGCTGGAAAAGTTCAATTAGAGTAAACTTGAATACTTTGAAATTCTACCTATTTAGACAGGTTAGCAGCTTCCTGAGTGCTGGGGCTACCTTGCAAGCAGTCTCATGCTCAGGCCCAACTCTTAACGTCACAGTCCACCTGGTGTACATACTGACTCCACAACAACCCCCCACAAAACTACCCTACTGCGGAATATACACAGATGAGAAGCTGGAGATCAACACTAGGCCCCTCTTCAACTGCTTCCCCACCTTGCCTCGTTTCTGGTGGAGGAACTGAGAACCCTCCTCCTTCCCTCCCTGCCATCTATATACCTCCATATGACTGTTTAAACGTGGCCATGTATTGCAATAAAAGCAAACTCAGGACCAATTCCAATCTCTGGAAACTCCAAACTGTCTCCGTGCCACAGACTCTCACCTGTTTGCCTGTCCAGGGCCTGGGTGAACTGGTTAATGGCAGGAGGTACTTTGAGCCGCTTATAGAGGATGGCCCTTTGCCTCTGCAGCCTGATGTAGCGTGGCCATTTGACGAAGCGAGTTAGATCTCTTTTGGGCTGGATGTCCTGCCCTGGGAAGCAAAGAGGAGCACTGAAACCGAGGCATTTCCACCGTGCCGGCCTGCAGCGGAGGCACTCAGGTGTCGGTGCATCAGCGATCTTGGTGGTTCAAATGTCATCACCATCTTTCTGATAGCAAATATTCTTTCACATCATCTGCACACGAGCACCATTTCCCTTCTAACACTACAGCCGAAGCATCCGCGGTGGCCGTCTGGAAGCCAGGGTGGCCCTCGAAGGCACGCCACCCGCGTCTGTGCAACGCCCGTCCCCACTCCCAAAAGCCTGACTCAACGTCCCCAAAGCCGGCGCCTTGTCCTCCGCAAGGCACCCTGACGCCACTCCTTACCAATGCCGAAGTTCTTGGGCCTTTTCTCAAACAAAGGATTGACCACCTTTTTGGCCTCTTGCTTCTTGACGACGGCGGGGGCCGGGGCCACCTTCTTCCCCTTGGCCTTCTTCCCTTTGGGCTGGAAAGAGAGAAACCTGGTGAGGCTGTATCTTCCGCCATCCCATCGGGTGGCGGAGTCGTTCCCTAAGCGCCGCTCGCTGTCGCTCCCTTCCCGCGAGTGGCCCGAAGCGCCAGGCGCGACCGAGGCGGCAGCAGATGGCGGATGGAGGCGGATGGCGCACAAACCCACAATCACTTACCATCTTGCTCGGCTGGAGGAGAGAGAAAGAAGAAGGAATTGTGGGTGATAAGTAAGCGTCCGCAGAGATCGCGAGAGTTGGCGCCTGCGCGGGATTTTGAATTTAAAGTAACAAGAACTCCAGACTCTTCCGGAGAGGGCGGAGCTTGAGGGGGGGGCGTGCCGAGCCGTGGCTGCGCGTTTCTCCGGGCTGGTTAGAACCAGCGCCAGACGGCTGGCTCTGAGAGGCAGCGGGAGGCGCGAGCAGGGACGAAAGCGACGTGAAGGAGTGGGCGCTTTGTATCTTCGCGGTAAGGGCTTGTTGCTGGGCGTGTGTTCGCGGACAGAGCTGTTGTAGCGGAAACCCCCGTCCCCAGCTCTGCGAACTCGGTTCAGGTCGGACCGGACTGTGCCTCTCACCCAGAGTCCGCCATGGCCCAGCAGAGAGCCCTGCCCCAGAGCAAGGAGACGCTGCTGCAGTCATACAACAAGCGCCTCAAAGACGACATCAAGTCCATCATGGACAACTTCACCGAGATCATCAAGACGGCCAAGGTGCGCGCTAGCTGTTCCGAAGCCATGGGAGAAGGCAGAAACTGGCTTTCCCTGGGGCCTAGGTACATAGGTCTAGACTCTTACAGGAGCGGGGGATTGCAGAGGGAATGAGACTCACCCGACCCGTGCGGTGGGAGCGATGAGGCTTTTAATAGCAGTGGGTCAGCAGGTAAATAAAAGAGCCAAATAGTGTCAAGCGTAGGTAGAACAGTACAGAACTCTGGCCCGTTTGCCAGGGCTCTACGTTACTGGGCACTAGCCACCTGGGCTGAGTTTTACCCATGCCATAGATTCTTGTGATGACTGATGAGTTTAACCCTTTTATACAGTTACTCATGTTGTGGTGACCACCAGCCATAAAAGTATCTTTGTTGCTACTTTATAGCTGTAGTTTTGTTATTCTTGTGAATAAAAATGTAAACATCAGTGTTTTCCGATGCTCTTAGGCAGCCTCTGTGAAAGACAATTCATAGGTTAAGGACTGCTACTCTAAATAATTTCTGAGAAGCCTCCAGCCCACTGAGGTCTGTGTCAGTCTCTAGGTGGTCTACCTGTAAGCTAAGAACAGGCTTTGTGAGAAAGCCTTGCTTAGTCAACTACTCAACGTGGTGCTTAGCCTAGGAGGGATCACTTGACAAGCCACTTTCCGGGTGGGGATGTTGTTGAGATGGTCAGGTGCTTGCTTGCCTAGCAGTCACAAAACCCTGTGTTTCCCTAGCACTGACCAAACCATATAGTTCAGGCCAGCCTGGGTTACATGAAATCCTGCCTTAAAAAATTTGTGTCTTTTTAATCCCTTCTTGAACATCTTTTCTTCCTTTTCTTTTAAGACTTATTTATTTATGTATATGAGCATTCTATTTGCCCATATACCTGCAAGACAGAAGAGGAGGGTGGTTGTGAGCCACCTTGTGGTTGCTGGGAATCCAACTGGATGAACTATCTCTCTAGCCCTTTACTGAACTTTTTTTTTTTTTTTTTTGGTAAACGTTGTCAAAGACTGGACAGTGTCTTATTGACATCAGTCATCTATTGTCACCCAGAGAACAAGAAGGGGTTGGAATGGACATTTCCAGCTGTCTAGATAGGAAGTAGGGTTCTGGGTCTGCAGGAAGGTTGGGTTCCTGTGAGCCAGGTAAGCCAGGTGGCAGCTACCTGTATTGATTCTCGACTTTCTTCTTTGCCCTCAGATTGAGGATGAGACACAGGTGTCTCGGGCTACTCAGGGCGAACAGGACAATTACGAGATGAACGTTCGAGCTGCCAACATCGTGAGTGCATGGGGCAGAAGACTTGTGTGGGTTGTGGGTGGAGTCGAGTAGCAGAGAAAAACGAGGGAACAAAATCGGGTGGGCAGAGCATGTCTTAGGAGAGTGCCCCTCCGGGGCACTGGGAGGAGGGCTACATTGACAGGTGGCCTTGTCCATTCTGTGTTGGTAGTGAGGAGGAAGGCAGCTGTTATTGTGAACATGAAGGTTTCCCAAGGCTGGTTGTGAATGCAAAGGCCTGGCTGAATGAACCAAGTGTGAAATGTGAGCCCCTCTTGATCTTGCAGGGAAAGCCCGTAGGCAAGTGTCTGTGCAGTGGGTACCAGCAGCTGTGTGGAATACGGACGCCTGTGACTGTCCAGCTTGCAGTTGCGCCATTTCTGGGAAATGACAAGTCAGGAGGAAACTCAGGGCACGGTTTCTGTTGGCTGTGAGTGGAATGCACATGACGTGTGCAAGGTGTGAGTGGTGTGTCTGGTGAAGGAAACTCGCAGTGAGCAGACTTAGCCCAACCTGTGGTGATGGAAGGTGCTGATCTTGCCTCCCTGGCTGTGCCTCTGTCCTCACAGATGGCTCTGTACAGGGCAGTGTTTTTCTTTGCAGAACATAAAACAGACTTCCAGAACACACTGTTGACCCAGCACCAATTCCACAGAGCAGGGCCACTGTCTCTGTCTCCTTTCATATTTTAACCTGATTATGATGGTGCAGGTCCGAGCTGGTGAGTCACTGATGAAGCTGGTATCTGATCTCAAGCAGTTTCTGATCCTTAATGACTTCCCATCTGTGAATGAAGCCATTGACCAGCGTAACCAGCAGCTTCGAGCCCTGCAGGAGGAGTGTGATCGCAAGCTCATCACCCTGCGGGATGAGGTCTCCATTGACCTGTATGAGCTGGAGGAGGAGTACTACTCGTCCAGGTACAAATAGGGCTGGACTCCCATGCAGGTGGTGCCTGCTGCCTGCCCAGACCAGCTCGGGCCTGCAGTGGCCTTGTGTTTTTCCAAGTTCTCCTTGGCAGCAGAGCCCCTGACTAGATCGTTTGACGGACAGACAATCACAGCCAGCCACCATCGGGCCCAGACCTTCCCCTCAGGAAGAGGGGTGAAAACACAGGGCCCAGACCTTCCCCTCAGGAAGAGGGGTGAAAACACAGGGCCCAGGCCTTCCCCTCAGGAAGAGGGGTGAAAACACAGGGCCCAGGCCTTCCCCTCAGGAAGAGGGGTGAAAACACGGGACTTGGCTGTGTGTCAGCGGCTGTGGCCAGAAAAGGGCGAGGAAGCCCTCCTGGGTGACACAGTGTGCCTTACTGTTTTAAATCTGTCTGTCTAGACATTTCAGTCAAGGCTGGATTGGCCCCTTGTGGCCTTCCAGGTTCATAACAATGTCCACTTTCTGGGACACTCCTTCCTACTGATTGCTCAGAGATTCAGTTTCATGTGAATGTCATCCAACCCACAGTGTAAAGATGGGGAACCCTGGGAAGGAGGAGTAAGGAACTCAAGTAGAGAGTGGCTTTGAATACTGGGCCTGGAATACGAATGTCCTGGTTCTGGTCAGCTCAGCCTTATTCATAGAGCTGGAGCTTCCTGGTGTCCCAGAGGACACAGCAGGTATGGTCTGTGTCTAGCTCGCTACAGGGCTACTTATAATCTTAAAACCTGAAACTTCCAGTCCAGAGAGGCCTTGAGAAATCAAGAGTCCAGGGTAAAGTATGGAGGAAACCGAGGCTGGAGAATGGAGGCCTTGCCCCACCCCTTAGCACAAAGTTAAGGTTGTGTTCAGCAGTGCCCTCCCTAGGGAAGCCTGTCTTCCCCTGTGGTAGGTCTGCTGCCTCTGCCCAGAAGCTGCAGTAGGAGCTACAGATATGCAGTGCTGTGTGCTCTCGGGCTTGCTCCCACCTTAGACTTGGTGTCACTGCCTAGCTTCGGTAGTTCTGAGTTACCTTCTGGAGTTACTTTTGGTCCCAATATTCATCAGCTTAGCAGAAAAGTGGGAGTATCTACTATATTCCCAAATGGCAGAGACTTATACCCACCCAAGGTGAGTTCCTTCACACCTTCTTGTCACTACCTTTTAGGCCGCTACTGCTTCAAGGACACTGGGGTGGATCAGTATTGGGACAATAGCTCAGCCCTGATACAGGGGTTAAGAGGATAAATTGCTCAGGCAGGAACCCAGAGTGCCACATTTGTAAAGCCTCAGACCCTCTGCATCACATGCATAAGTTTTTGGGATGACCTGTGTCCTCTTTGGGCAGTTACCTCTCATATTCCTCATGGTAAAGCAGTTGCCCCTCTGCCTATGAATTTTCTTAAAATGGCAGAGCTCTTTTGTAGGTGAGGCAGTAGGTTTTGTCTGCCCCTATCCACCTCATGTCCACAACATCACCAGCTGCTCAGCTTCCCCTCTGCACAGATATTCTTGCCTGTATACTAACTGCTTGCTCCTTCTGGCTTTGCCTTCCCTCCACTTTCCTGGGGATGCTACTCCTTTGTCTTGGATAGTTCTGAGAGAGACTGCTGGGGGCAGGCATGGGAGAAAGCCAGGGCCTTGTGAATATTAGACAGCTATGTGCTCCAGGTGACCACTGAGGCATAATGCTTGCTTTCTCCTATATCTCCCTTTGTAATGTCGGGAGAGGGAATGCTTAAAACTATAGAGCTAGATTAGTGGTATATAGAGAAATGCCCAGACCTGTATTGCTGACCTATAATTGTGACCCTGGTAGAGATGGAAACAGGTCTGTGCCATCAGGAGCTCTTTGTAAAGTCTTATCACTACCCTACTGGTAAGGGGTGGGTAGTAGGAGGAGACCAATAGGAACAAGTAGAGTCCCATGTGTCAGGAAGGATGTGTGGCCCATGGGGGAGAGTTTGTCTAAGTCACATGGCCTGTTGACACTTTCTTTGGATGTAAGAGTGGCCAGAATCGCTTAGCTGAAGGGCCAGCATAGAGAAAAGGGGGAAGCAGTCAGGTGATGTTCATTTCTTAACTCTGCGTCTGTCTTGCTTTCCCCTCCCTGGCTTTCCTCTGCCTGCTCCTGTCACTCCTGGGGGTTTCTTATGGTGGCAAAGCTCAAGTCTCTGCGAAGCTAATGACCTGCCTCTATGTGAAGCTTACTGGAGGCTGGACCTCGACACAGATTCTGCTGATGGCCTCTCAGCCCCTCTTCTGGCGTCCCCGGAGACTGGTGCTGGTCCCTTGCAGTCTGCAGCCCCTGTCCACTCCCATGGTGGTGTCCCTGGCCCTACAGAACACACCTGAGTCTCTTGGGGTACCCTCTCAGGGTAGCCCTCCCTAGGGTCCTAGTTTATCAGAATTAAGTCCTGTGGTTACCCACCACAGCCTAGCTTTTTTCCGTATTAGCTCCCTTGGGGACTTTGGGATCAGGAGCCATGTAGCCTCAGGAACCTGGTCAGGCCAGGGCCAATTCCCTTTGATAGTTGGGGAATGCTGTTCAGTTATTTATAGGCAGGTGGCTACCTTCCTGACTGCCAGGTGGAAGTTTGTCCTGCTGAAGACCTTGAATAGGGAGGGTGGTGGGATAGGAAGACAGCCTCAGCTTGTTTAGAATTGTGAGTTATTTCAGTGGACCTTAGTTCCAGTCACCCATCCTTAGGCTCAGGTTCTAAATAGAGGCCTGTCCACTGCCTTGGGCATAAAAGTTTGTGTCACAGCTGACAGTCCAAGCAAGACTGTTAAAGGCAGCTAGTCTGGGCATCTTCCTGGATTTTCCACCATTTCCTTCTGCTACTTTTGTGATGAGACTGTTGAATAAAACATAAGCTTTCTCTGCTGTTGTCTTTCTTTCCTGATAAGTCCAAGATTGCTCTTGGGTTCCTTGAGTAACAACCCCTCCTCGTATAGCTTTGGGCTCCTAGCATCTAGTAAGTGTTTGACATACAGTAAATGAATTAAAAATCTGCTATTACTGCAAGCTGTATGACTGCAGCTCCTGTACCTCGGATGCCACCTATTTTTGCCATCCCACCCTAGAGCTATCATGCCTGCATCTTAGAGGAACTGGCCATGGGCTTGGAAGGGGTTCAGTCTAATAATAGGGAAAGAAGCTGTAGTAGCCAGGATCTGCCAGGCAGTGAGGGTCTGAAGCTCCGCGGAAGCCCAGCCCTCTCAGGTTACAGGTTACATTTTCCAGAGAAACGCCTCCAGATTAAGGACTAGCCAGCCCCTTGGGCATGGTTAATCGAGCTCCGCATGGGAAACAGCTGCGTACACTGTGGCTTCCGGGGCTGGCTGGCTTGCTAAAGTGAAGTTTAGATTACTTCCGGTGCGCTCGAGCTAATCGTGTTCTTGTGGCGGCGCCTGCGCATGAGGTACTTCCGGCGGGGTCACGCCGCTCTGCTGGTGGTACCTGCGTACCCCGTGCTTCCGGCGGGGCTCGGTCGCGGGAACCTCCGATTGTAGCTTTATCCCTGCTTACCATCATGGCTTCTCTCCTGGCCAAGGATACCTATCTGCAGGACTTGGCCAAGAAGATCTGCGTGCAGCCTGCCCCTGAGCGCCAGAGGAAAGAATGGGGTAAGGCATGCGGACCGAGCTTTGGGAGCGGACGCCGTCTTAAGGGGCTCGCTGTCCTAGGTCGGGGACTGACCCACCACAAGGGATATGAATTCGAGCGGGTGGGTACAGCAAAGGTGGAAACAGCAAAGGCTTGAGCCCAGGACGCTGATGAAGTGGGAGGGAGTTAGGGATTACCATACTCGAACAGAAAGAAAAACGTGTTTGCTACTGGGAGTGTGAAAGACTTTTCTCACTGGCGTATGTTTTTCAGTTGTCTGTAAACGTGTTTCATATGTTGGAAGAATTCACACTCCATTCTTGGCTGTTTAGTTTAAAACGGTAACATTTCCTCATCATTGAAAGTGGAAGCAAGTTTTACATCATAAAAAGTTAATTGCGTCTGGGCCTGGTTGGTGGGGATCCTGAGGAGAAGGACCTCGAGTTCAAGGCCCGCCAGTCTGTCTGGTCTACATGATATGTTCACCTCTGTATGAGCAACTTCAGTAAATTCAAGAAGTAAAAAGGGCGGGTGGAGATATGGCTCAGTGGTTAAGAGCACTTGTTACTCCTGCGTAGGACCCAGATTTGGTTCCTAGCACCTACATGGCAGCTTACAATAGACCCTAACTCCAGTTAGTTCTAGAGGCTCTTAACACTCTCTTCTGGACCCCAGTGGCACCAGGGATGGTCTTGATGCACAGACATATATACTTGCAACACTCACAAAAGTAAACTAGTCTGGGGGGGGGGGGGTTGTGGTCCACATGCCCTTAACACCAGCATTTGGCAAACAGAAGCAAGACAGATCACTGTGAATTCCAAATGGTCAAGACTGCATACTGAGACTTTTTGTTTATTTATTTTCTCCTGAGACAGGGTTTCACTGTATAGCCCTGGCTGTCCTGGAACTTGCTCTGTAGGCTAGGCTGGGCTTGTACCTAGATTCACCTGTTTCTGTCTTCCAAGTGCTGGGTGTGTGCCACCATTGCCTGGCTTAATATCCCCTGTTTTTAAAAAAATAAGTAAAAAGAAGGAGCTGGAGAGATGGGTCAATAGTTCTGTGTATCTACTCTCTTAAGAGAGGACCAGATTGTTCCAGCATCCATCCCTTTTTAGACTCCACAAAAACATTTACGGTGCACATACTCCACACATATATGCACATGACTAAAATGTAATAAAAATAAACTTACAAAAAGGAAAAGGAGGATTGGAAATATGATTTAGTGTTAGAGCGCTAGCCTAATGTGTGTGAGCCCCGTTGTATGATATCGAGTGGGAAGACACAAGCATCTCCTCAGCCAAGACATACAGAAACCCACAGCTGCCCGTAAACATGGGGAAGAGTTTGTTCTGGCCATTTGGGATGATCATGGCATGAAACATGGATTTAGGTCACCCCAAATTCCATTTTCCAAGGGAAAAATACTTGAAGCAGTTTCTTGAACTTTTACAGGACAAAGTCAAGGCAAGTTTAACAAATCTGTCAGGTAGGCTCGGCAGGGTGAGGAAAGCTTTTTCTGGACTAGATGCTGATGATATTCCCTCCTATTCACCAGACAGGGTTTCTCTGTGTAGCTCTGACTGTCCTGGAAGTCCTGTAGACCAGGCTGGCCTTGAATGTACAGAGATCCACCTGCCTCTGCCTCTGGAATAGTGTTGGGATTAAAGGCATGCTTCACCATGCTTGGTGCTGATAACCTTAATTTTTAGGTTGGTCTGCTAAGTTACTAGATTCCAAAAGGTTTATTATCTATTAGTCACATGGAGATGGGCAAGGAATGAGTTCTTCATGGGAATACAGCTAACCTGAGATAAAGTAATTAGTCTCCAGATATGCAACATTCCTACCTCTATATCTCTGCAGTTCAAATGACTCAGTCAGTCTTCAGACAGCTTCTTTTGGAGAAATTTCATTGACAGAACCAAAGTGGTAAATGAAGTGATCCTTATGAGGTGACTTACAGGAGCAGAAATGATTCAAAAGCAGATTTAAGCAAAACTTACCCCAGCATGGGTGATGGGTCACATAAGCTGGCGAACTGAAGTCACTGCACAACCTGCAGGCAGCTCAACAGCTGAAGAGAATTTCATGTACTTTCGTTTGACTAAGTGATGTTCAACCTTATATATGCTTGGGGGAGAGGGGACCTAGTGAATCTGGTCAGCTTCAGGAACTTCCTGAAGCCTTGGTGTTGGGTTAAGGAGTGTCCTTAAACTCCTGAGTTTAAGGAGTGTTCCTCTAAGATGGAAGACTTTATTTTTAAGACATGGTTTCTCTGTGTAGCCCTGGCTGTCCTGGAACTTGATTTGAAGACCAGACTGGCTTCAAACTCAGATCCACCTGCCTTTGTCTCCTGAGTGCTGGGATTAAAGGCGTGTCCCTCTACACCCTGCTGGCAGGTTTCATTTAGGAGAAAATTGCTATCCCGGAGCCTAGGGTTGAGTTTTGGGCAGTTCAGAGAAAGTGTCTGGCAGCACCGCCATTTCTTCCTGGAAGAGGGTGGCTAATTTATTTTTACTCTTTTGAGACTGGGATTTCATTATGGAGCCCAGCCTGGCATCATACTCTCGGCACAAAATTCTAGTGCTGTAGCCTCCAGATGCTAAGGGATTACAGATGTATGGCTGCCTGCTGCCCAGGCAGTTGATGGCTGTAAGCTCTGGACAGGTGGTGCTGGCATAACCTCTTGGCTCTTTGGATCACCTTTTTTACTGAATTGGTAAGAAGGGATTTAGCTTGTTTTGTATTTCAGCTGTCAGAACAAAAGGCTCAGAAGCTGCTGGACCCCCAAAAAAGAAAAGGAAGAAAACACAAAAGAAATCTCAGAAGCAGGAACAGAAAACTGTGGAGCACAAGACTAAATCCCTGGGCAAGAAGTCTCCTACCTCTTCTAGGGCCAAGAAACCAGTGGTATCCAAACAAGAGAACTCCAGCTCCCTGGGATCCCCTGATGGTGAGTGGCTCCAGACTATGTATGGTCAGGTCTGGGATGGGCCTGAATACAAATGTCCCCACTGTTCAACAGTGCTAGCAGGTTTTGTCCTGTGCTGCATAACAACCAGATGACAAGGCACTGTTTCTTTTTCTGTGTCACAGGGACCAGTCTCCTAATGCAGTTGCTAGTGATCTGGAGTTTGGGTATAACTTAATGGTGGCCTGTAAATCCACAAGAGGTCCTGGGGGAGGTAGGGAGGAAGAGCAGTGGAAGGAGGGCAGCTTCCTTCAGCCCAGCTTTCTTTCCTGCAGGTAACCAGGGCACAGCACCCGATTCTGTCTTTGCACTGGATTTCCTACGACAGCGGCTGCATGAAAAGATCCAGATGGCCCGGGGCCAGGTAAATGGGGAGTCTTCCTGAGTATCCAGAGTAGTAGTAGGCTTGTAGAATATTTTCCCTCCCCACTTCTGTGCTATTGTGGGATGCAGGCCACCTCTTGGTTGAGGTAGGCAGGTGTAGTTCCTTTCTTGGAGTACCTCAGTCCCCAGTATCATCTGCCTCCTGGAAAGTCTGTGTCCTTCAGGAAGCACAGCCTGAACTGTCCCTCTAAAGGTCAGCGTCCTGACTAGCCTTGACTCTGCTGCACGGTGCTGGCTTCCCTGTCGCCTCCCTGTCAGGTCTCCAGGTCCCTAAGAGATGGGGGTCAAGGCTCAAGGCCCTTACCTTGCAGCACAGGCCTGGGTTGGTCAGGTACACAGTCTGTGAGAAGAAGATACAGTGGTTAGGACAGGCACTCCATCATAAAAACCCAACCTAAGTTCTAAACTCTAGGACAGTGGGTGACCCTATGCAAGATGAAGTGTTCTGATATGCTGGAGGTGCCTGGGAACAGGTACCATAAATCTTTTTTTTTTTTAAATTCACTTTACATCATCCCAGTTCCAGCTCCCCCATTTTCTTTCCTGTTCCCCCTCCCTTCCTCCTCTGAGAAGGAGGAGGCCCCTACTGGGCATCACCCCACCCTGGCCATCAAGTCACTGTAGCTTTAGGTGCATCCTCTCCCACTGAGGACAGACAAGTCGTGCAGCTAGGGGAATGGGGTCCACAGGCAGGCAACACCAGACCACAGACAAATCCCTACTCCAGCTGTTGGGAAAGCTGCGTGAAGATGAAGCTGCACATCTGCTATATATGTGCAGAGAGCCTTGGTCCAGCCCATGCTGGCTCTTTGGTTGGTGGTTCAGTCTCTGGGAGTCCCCATGTGTCTAGGTTAGTTGACTCTATAGGTCTTTGTGTGGAGTCCCTATCCCCTCCTTCCCCCATCTCCATTCTATAAAACCTTCTGAGCGCCATCTAATGTTTAGCTATGGGTCTCTGCATCAGTTTCCATCAGCTGCTGGGTGGAGCCTGTCAGAGTTATGTCTGCAAGCATAACAGAGTATAGTTAATAGTGTCAGGGATTGGTTCTTGCTGGTGGGGTGGGTCTCAATTTGGGCCAGTCATTGGTAGTTCATTCTCTCAGTCCTGCTCCATCTTTGTCCATGTGCATCTTATAGACAGGACTCATTTTTTGGTTGAAGGTTTTGTGGGTAGGTTTTGTCTGGATGTCTTAGGAATTCCATTGCTGTGAGGAGACATTATGATGGAAGCAACTCTTATAAAGGACATTTAGTTGGGGCTGGCTTACTGGTTCAGAGGTTCATTTTGTTATCAAGGTGGGAGCATGGCAGTGCCCAGGCAGGTGTAGGGCTAGAGGAGCTGAGAGTTCTACATCTTTATCCAAAGGCAGACAGAAAACTGACTGCCATGTGGTTAGGAGGAGGGTCTTATTGCCCACCCCACAGTGACACTTTTTCTAATAAGGCCACACTTCCTAAATAGTGCCATTCCTTTGGCCAATCATATTCAACCCACCACATTTCACTCCCTGGCCCCAGTAGGCTTGTTCAAATACATGAGTCTATGGGGACCATACCTAGACAGCATCATAAAAAATACATATAGCCCAGCCTCCAAAGTCCCATAGTCTATAATAGTCTCAACAGTGTTTAAAAGTTCAGAGTCTCTTCTGAGATTCATCCAATTCCTTAACTGTAATCCCCAAAGCAAGACAGGAAACCAGCTGGGCAAACTCCAAACTCTGCATCTCCATGTCTGATGTCAAAGCAGTCTTCAACCTCCAACTCCTTTTCATTTTTGTTGACTGCAACAACGTTTTTTTTTTCTCCTGGAGTATTCCACTCTCTGCTACCAGGTATCCTATGACTCTGGCATCTTTATCATCTTGGGGTCCCCAAGTTAACTTCAGTTTCACAGCTTCTTGTTCCAGTGTCTAGGATCCACACATGATCTTCTGGGCTCCTCCAAAGGGCTGGTGCCACTTCTCCAGCTCTGGCCTCTGTAGCTCTCTACGCTCAGGTTGATCCACTCCACTGCCGCTGCTGTTCTTGATGATCGTCCCAGTGATCTGGCATCTCCAATTCACTAGGGTCTTCAGCTAAAACTAGGCTTCCCCAATGGCCTCTCATAGGCTTTCTTCATGGTGCCAAGCCTCAACTTTGCAAGACCCTTTTACTCCTGGGCCGTCAACTGAGGCTGTACCTTTAACAGTGGCCTTCCCTGACTTCTCACAGTGCCAAGCCTCTCTATTCTACAAGACCACTTCTTGCCTTCAAAACCAGTACCACCTGGATGATTCTTCTACACTATCAAGTCTAGGCTGCAGCATGAGGTACAACCTTGCCTATATCTGGAACAGAGCTTCTTTGTGTTCTCAGAAAATTTCACCGCAGTGATGCTGGTCTCTTAATCACCACTAATTTCTTAGCTCCAGATAACCAGCATCAATTGTCCCAGTAGTCCCTTCTATCTGGACTTGAAAGCCAGAGCCATGTGGCCAAAGCTGCTAAGTTCTGCGGCTTGCTAAGCTTGAAATCTGGCCCCCTTGTTCTAGTACATTATCACTGGCTTTCTATTTTTCAACTTCTTTACTGCCTAAGCTTGGCTGTCCTGGAACTTGCTCTGTAGGTAGACCTCGAACTCAGAGATCTGCTCTTGGGATTAAGGTATGTACCACCATGCTTGGACCTAACCTTAGCTGGGAGGGATCTTGCCCCAAAAGTCACCACTCCCTAAATCTGTTTATCTCATTGAACGTATGATTCAGCTTCATTTCATTTGATTACAATACATTTTATAATTTTCCTTTCTCAGCTTGCTTCTTTTCATTAAAATGCTCTTGATAAAAAGTGAACTTCAGTAACCACACAATAGAATTTATGCCAGACTGTCTTGAGACTTCCTTTGTCAAAGCAATGAATCTAAATTTTTTTACCTTAGCCTCAGGCAAACTCTTTGGACAATGGCATAAAGCAGCCATGTTCTTCACCAAAATATCACAAAAAACAGGCCACATACTTCATTGAAACCTCTTGGGCCAGCAGGTCTTCCACATTCCTACTAGGATGGCCCATTAATTAATCCCCACTTAAAGTATTCCATGGCTTTCCAAATCCAGAATCCCCAAATCCTCATTCTTCCCAAAAAAAAAAACAAAAAACAAAAAACTTGGTCAGGCCTATCACAGTAATATCCCAGTCCCTTGTACCAACTTCTGTCTAAGTTAGGGTTTCCATTGGTGTGAAGAGAGACCATGACCAAAGCAACTCTTATAAAGGATAACATTTAATTGGGGCTGGCTTACTGGTTTAGAAGTTCAGTCCATTATCAAGGCAGAAGCTTGGAAGTGTCCAGGCAGACATGGGGCTGGAGGAGCTGAGTTCTACATCTTCATACATCTTCATCCAAAGGCAGACAGGAGAAGACTGGCTGCCCTGTGGCTAGGAGGAGGGTCTCATTGCTCATCCCACAGTGACACACTTTCTCCAATAAGACCTTTTAATAGTGCCAATCCCTTTCCAAGCCTATTCAGACCATCACAGTTGGTGTCCTTATCCCTCCACTGTGAGTCCTGTTGGCTACTGGAAGGGACTACTTCAGGCTTAATGCCTCCCACTGCTAAGAGTCTCAGCTGGAGTCACCCCCATAGACTCCCTTGGCTGCAGTTCTCTGGTAAGTCCTAGACATGCCTGCCTGCTGCTGATTTTCATTCTCTCTCTCCTGCTCTCCCCCACTCCCCTCCTGATCCCTTCTCCCTCCCATTTACCCCCCTCCATCCACCTCCAATGTCTATTTAATTCTCCTTCAGAGAAAGATTTAAGCATCATTCCTTTGGTCCTTAAGTTTTGGCTTCTTTGGGTCTGTGGATTATAGTGTAGCTGTCCTATATTTTATGACTAATACCCACTTATAAGTTAGTACATACCTTGCATATCCTTTCGGGTCTGGGTTGGGTTACCTCACTCAGGAGGATCTTTTCTAGTCCCATCCATTTGCCATGGTGAATTCATGGTGTCCTTTTTTAAAAAATAGTTGAGTAATAATCCATTGTGTAAATGAACCACGTTTTCTTTATCTATTCTTCAGTTGAGGGACATCTGGATTGTTTCCAGTTTCTAGCTGTTACTCAAAGCTGCTATGAACATGGTTGAACGAGTGCCCTTGTCAGATGGTGGAGCATTTTTTGGGTATATGTTCAGGAAAAGCATAGCTGGATTGTGAGGTAGAACTATTCTCAATTTTCTGAGAACTCCCCAGTTGATTTTCAGAGTGATTGTGCAAGCTTGTACTCGCCAGCAATGGGGGAGTGTTCTTGTGCTGTCAGAACTCTTAACTGGGGGTTCCTCAACATACTGGTGTTACTTATCACTATTGGTGAAACACGGATACCGTGGACTTGTGGCCTGCATGAGGCTTTCCTTTCATTTCAGCCATATGTCAGATAAGGGACTTAGAGGTTAAGAACCCTAAGGAGTGAACCCTCTACTTTTTATCTTTTACCCACAGGGTAGCACCAAGGAGTTGTCTGCTGCCACTCTAGAAAAAAGACAGCGGAGAAAGCAGGAGAGGGAACGGAAGAAGAGGAAGCGGAAGGAGCTCCGAGCAAAGCAGCAGGTTGCAGAGGCTGAGAAAAAGGAGGAGCCAGTCAAGGCGCCCCCCCAAATGGCCTGCAAGGGGCTACAGGAATCAGGACTAATCTTTAATAAGGTGAGAGTTATCTGGGCTGAGTGCCTTTGGCCCAACTCTGTCTCTTGCTGGTGACTCTCGCCTAAGGTGATGAAAGCTATTGATCTGTGACACTGGTGAGATTTGGGGTTATTGATGAGTTTCTTCCTTGTAGGTGGAAGTGACTGAAGAGGAGCCAGCCAGCAAGGCCCAGCGCAAGAAGGAGAAGCGGCAGAAGGTGAAAGGGAACTTGACACCACTGACAGGCAGGAACTATAGGCAGCTGCTGGAACGGTTGCAGGCACGGCAGGGGCGGCTGGAGGAGCTTCGAGATCAGGATGCAGGCAAGGCCCAGGAGCTTGAGGCCAAGATGAAGTGGACCAACTTGCTGTACAAGGCTGAGGGTGTGAAGATCAGGGATGATGAACGCCTGCTGCAGGAGGCCCTGAAGCGCAAAGAGAAGCGCCGGGCACAGCGGCAGCGCAAGTGGGAGAAGCGCTCGGAGCATGTGGTAGAGAAGATGCAACAGCGACAGGACAAGCGGCGCCAGAACCTGCGCAAGAAGAAGGCAGCTCGGGCTGAGCGACGGCTGCAGAAGGCCCGAAAGAAGGGCCGGGTGCTGCCCCAGGACCTGGAGCGCGCAGGCCTCTCCTGAGCAGTTTATACCTGCCAAGTTCCTGGCTGGGCACCTTCCCTTCCTGGCTTCCATCCTTGAGGGTTGATGGTATGCGGTGCTAGTGCAGGTGTAGGTGACAGACGGTCTCCCGTGTGAGGCTGACACAGTTCTTGCACTGCACAACCATAGTGAGATCTCTGACTGTGTGCCAGGATGTTTCAGCAGCATCCTTAAGGAGGACCATGTCCTCCCGTTCCTGAGAGGGATCAAGGGGATCTGTGCCCAAGTCTTGAGGGGTGTGTCTGTATGTGTGTTCTGAATTCTCCAGGGTCAGGATAGAGGCTGGGGTGAGGTACCCCCCAGTGTTCTGAGTCTCAGGAGTTGATTGGAGAGCTCATTAGCTCATAGCTAACCCACGCCGTGTGTGGCTGTTACATGTTAGAATATATGTTGTTGCTGATGGGGTGGACGTCCTCTTGGCCCTCTTTGAGGAGTGGGAGGTGTTTGAACGGGGCTTTTGACATGTACCCTCGGTTGTGAACTTGCTTAGCCTCCTGAGTGCTGGGACTGCTACAATGCCTGAGTCCTTTTTGTTTGCTTTGTTTTTTTAGAGTTAATGTCTCTATGTGGACCCAGCTTTCCTGGAACTCACTCTGTAGACCAGGCTGGCCTTGAACTCACCAGTGCTGGTGAATGGCAGGGAAGACACAAAGACCTGAACACGGCACTAAGGGTCTCTCCTTAATAAGCATACCTGAGAGGCGAGGCACGGTGAAGAACGGGGGGTTTGTTATAGTATCCCCTGACCCTGGCATATCAAGTCTCTGTCACATTAGGCACAAGAGGAATTTTTTTCTAAGATTTAATTATTCATTTTATGTATGTGAGTACATTGTAACTGTCTTCAGACACACTAGGATGAAGATTTTATAGCCCACACCCACAGTGACACACCTACTCCAACAGGGTCACACCTACTAGTGCCACTCCCTTGGTGTAGCAAATACAAACCATCGCACCACCTCACAGGTCATTTTTCCTTGTGTGCCTGTTGTCACGGTCAACCTTCAACTTAAAATTGTGAGAAATAGAAATGAAAAGCGCTGCTTTTTTGGGGTTGGGGGGAGCTTTAAAATGTCTAATAGGGCTTTCTGGTACTGTCCTATGTGTATCTTTATCTCAGGTTCACTCTTCCTTGAGGGGCCTGTCATTTCAAAAGTTGTGAATTCTAGACAGGATCCTAACCTGATACTGATTTGAGATCAAAGCATGTGTGCAAGGTCGCACCCTGTTCTCAAGACTTACACTTATTAATTGTACTACTTTTAAGTTTTTATGAATCTGAGGTCAAACTCACCTGCAGTGAAGGACTCTGTATTAGCAATAAAAAGAACCCAAAGGGCTGGAGAGATGGCTCAGCCAGTTAGAGCACCAACTGCTCTTCCAGAGGTTCTGAGTTCAATTCTCAGCAACCACATGGTGGCTCACAACCATCTGTAGTGGGATCTGATTTCCTCTTCTGTTGTGTCTGAGGACAGCTACAGTGTACTTATATACAGTAAATAAATAATATTTTTTAAAAGAAAGAACCCAATGAATGCCCAGCAATGGTGGAACAGGTCTTCAATCTCAGCACTAGGAATGGACAGGCAGAGGTAGAAGAGAGGTGGTGGAGGCAGAGGGGCAGAGAGAGGTGGACCTCTGAATCTGAGGCCAGGTTGGTGTACCGAGCAAGTTCCAGGATAGCCTGGGATACACAGAGAAGCCCTGTCTCAAAAAGTAAAGACAGCAAACAGAAACCCAATAAATAAGAGTAGTGGAACTTTATACATGGTTAGCTATGGCAGGCACAGAACCCTTTTTAAGTGCATTTACTTTGCTGAAGTCTGAATTGCATGGTCATTTCCCTGGAACCTTTGGTAAATGTTGGAACATGGTCTATGAGCTGTGTGAGCAGGATTTTGACTCATCTCAGAAGACCAAGAGAATAGAAGAGTCCTGTAACTTCAGTCTTCCAGTCACACAATTGTTCTCGGAAGATGCTTTTGTGCCCTTTTCGTGTGTAGTAAGAAGGAATGAGTTGACTGGATATTACCTTACTGCTCAGTTGATGTTTCCAAGCATGGTTGTTCTCATGGATAGTTAAATACAGCCTCTCATGTGAACAGCCTTGTCCTCTCAGAACACTCTTCGGATATAAATTGTCTGATGCTCTGAATAAAGTTGGCTATTGCATGAGGGTTTAATCCACCTTGTTAGGCTCCATCTTTCTAAGTTCACCCACTAACTACAGCAGTAACAGTAACAGTTGGAGTAAGACATGCCTAAGGCAGGAGTGTGTACTGCTCTTTCAGAGAACTCAAGTTCAGATCTCCACACTACTGTGGGAGATCACAACTCCAGCTCAAGAGTGATCTAAAGGCCTCTTCTGGCTTCTAAGGCGCTTGCACTCACATGGTTTGTGTGTGTTCATGTGTTGGTGTGTTGATTAGCTTTTGTCAACTTGACACTAGCATCCATTTTGGAAGAGGGAAACTGTTTTAGCTGAAAATGAATTTATTTTGTACATGAGAACATAGTATAACAATGGTATTTTACAATATTTATTTTTCCTTTTTTAAATTGGATATATATTATTTACATTTCAAATGCTATCCCTGCACTAGGACCACTTCTGCTTTCACCAATGGTGCCACCTATAGGTGACAGGGACCCAGCACATCCATTGCCGTGGAAACAGACATTCCCAGCGTATACCAGTTCAGATGCCCACCTACACTTGGGAGCAAGTGACTTCACTAATCACTTAAAAAGGCTGCCCCTCCCTTCCCCTTCCCTCTCTTCTCTTTCTCAGCCCTGACTCCTGTCTCCTTTCATTAAACCTCTCCATGTGCAACTGTGTTGGCTTGTTGTGGTTTGTGTGGACCCCAGCAGAGATTTCTATTTCAACATTGGGTGTGGTTTTTCTCTATCCCTCTAGATGCCCAGCCACAGGACATACTGCCTTTACCTGAACAGATCCTGGCACCCATTTCTGTACCCAACTTACCTGGACTGTTCTACCTCAGGGGTTTCAGGACAGCCCTCATCTGTTTGGCCAAGCCCTGGCTTCTATTGTCCTTGTCTCTCCTTTTTTTTTTTTTTTTTTTTTTTTTAAGGATTTATTTATTTATTACATATAAATACACTGTAGCTGTCTTCTGATTCACCAGAAGAGGGCATCAGATCTCATTACAGATGGTTGTAAGCCACCATGTGGTTGCTGGGATTTGAACTCAGGACCTCTGGAAGTGTAGACAGTGTTCTTAACTGTTGAGCCATCTCTCCAGCCCATCCTTGTCTCTCCTTAAATCTAAGATGTACTGTATATAGATGATCTTCTACTTTGTAGTCCTTCCTTAAAAATTAGCCAGGCTGACACCTGTGTTCTTCTAAACTTCCTTTCCAGTTAGGGTACAAGGTCTCACCTTCTAAAGTCCAGTTGTCCGCTCTTCACAGGTCACTTATTTGGGCTAATGATTACCCCAACCCACAAGGCCTTAGAAAGAAAACCTAATTCAGTCTCTAACCATTCCTTCTACAAAGGAAGACATTTTATCATTCCTAGGAATAGCCAGTTTTTTTTTTTTCTTTTTAAATATTCCTGGGTTCTTTTCTCTTGCCTTATATGAAGCAGCATTAGGCCCCACCCACAAACCTCTTCTCAAACCTGTTACCAAGCTCCAACAGGCTTCTCAAAGGCTCCAGCCTTACATCTCCCTGACTTGACTTGTCCTTTTCCCTCTATGTAACTGAAAAAGGGATTTGCCCTTGGAGTCCTAGGTCACCAACTGGGGCACTCTTCTGCACCTGTAGCATGCCTGTCAAAAAAACTAGATCTGGCCATCCAGGGATGGGCATCTTGTATTTGTACCTTAGCAGCTGCTGAACTTATTTGAGAGTCAAAAAACCTAACCTTTGGGTTGTCTTCTCATAACCTGTCACAGCTCCTAACTTACAAAGGCTCACAGACTCTGCCTCCCTCCAGGGCTCTTTCTCTCCAGGTAGCACTAATAGAGGACCCTACGCTCACCTTCCAATCATGCCTGCCTCTCAATATTTCAAGTCTTCCTCCACCAAAGGCTAACCACTCCCTGTCTCACTCCTTCAGTGAAGCTTTAGAGGAACCTCATCCTTCACACATATAGGAGGGCACATTGCATCCGGCCTGGTATACAGATAGAAGCTCCTCTCTACATGAAGGGACCAGAAGAGTTGGCTATGCCATAGACACAGAGGTGGTAGAGGCACAGGCCTTCCCTGCCCATACCGCAAATCAACAGGCTGAACTAAGCCCTTACCCATGCCTTTCAATTGGCATGGGAACAATCCCTTAACATGTACACAGATTCCAAATATGCTTTCTATATCCTGTCCCATGCTACCATCTGGAAGGAGTGTGGGTTACTTATGACTAAAGGAGGATCAGTAACTAATGGAAACCAAATTATGGCCGTGCTAAAGGCCTCCCATCCCACCAGACAGGTGACTTGCTCCACTGTCTACAAGGAAAACAACTGAGCAGACGAGGCAGCTAGAGCTGCAGCCCTTAGGGGCCTAGACTCGACTCACCCTCCCCAGGACATTCTCACACTGCAACCTGCAACCCCACCTTTCAGCCTCTGACACAAGCTCTGTCCTATCTTCACCAACTCTTCCATCCTAACAGCCAGGCGTTGTCTTATTTTGTTAAGACTCATCTACAGCCTACTCCTGAAGATTTCAGTTCCTTAAAATCTATCACTGTTTCTTGCAAAATCTGTCAAAATGTCCAACTTCAACTCAAAATAACATAGTGTCTCTTTTCCTACCCATAAAGCCTGAGGTTCTCTTCCTAGAACCAACTGGCAACTTGACTTTACCCACATGCTACTGTCAAACATGCCAAGTACCTCCTGATCTTGGTAGATACCTTCTTAGGGTGGGCAGAGGCATTTCCCACAACTAACACAAGGGCTCAGACAGTCTCTGATTTCCTCCTCCAAAAGATCATCCCCCAAATCTGTGTCCCAGCTTCCCTCCAGTCAGACAATGGTCCTGAGTTTACCTCCCAAATCTCTCAAATTCTGTCTAAGACTCTAGACATCCCCTGGCATTGTCATATTCCCCACCACCCTCAATCTTCAGGTGAGGTAGAAAGAACCAACCGCTTTTTAAAAACCATGCATGTCAAACTGGCACAGGAACTTCACTTTGATTTGGTAAAACTCCTACCTCTGGCTTTTTTCAGACTGTGAGGTCTTCCCAAGGCTTTTCCAAGTCTCACCATTTGAACTGGTACAAACTTCTGCTCCTAACTCCTGGGCTCTCACCTAGATGCTCTCCCCTCCCAGACCATCCACTCACCCCGTCACTTTGCCACCTTTGCTCTCCTATGGAGCTGTGCTGACCACTGTCTACCTCGGCCACACACTGAGCCTTGTCTACTGTGTGTCAACATTGGAGACCAAGTTCTTCTGTCCCCACCAGACCATCAGCCCTCATTCCTCTCTCCTAAATGGCCGGGTCCTTTTAAGGTGACAATTTTTTTTTATTTTATTTTAAAAAACAAAGATAAATGTACAAATTTTTAGCATTTTTGCATAAAAGTATACAAATACATTTTTAAGGCTGTAATTAAGTATTTGTGGGTACATATACATACACATATGTATCTATGTAACAATAATATAGGAAAAGAGGCTATTAATTTGAGGGGATAGGAGAGAGACTAGGAAGGGCTGTAGGGAGGAAAGGGGGATGTGATACAGTTCTATTTTAATTAAAATATATTCTTTTTTGTTGTTGTTGTTGAACTTCACACAGTCTGTAAGTTGTTTCTGGGATGTTCAGAGTTTTCTGGGGTTAGTATCCCATTATCAGTGACTGCATATTATGTCTGTTCTTTTGTGACTGGGTTATCTCACTCAGGATGATTTCTCTAGATGCATCCATTTTCTTAAGAATTTCGTTAAGGCATTGTTTCTGATAGCTGAGTAGTACTCCATTGTGTAAATGTACCACAATTTTTGTATCCATTCATCTACTGAAGGACATCTGGGTTCTTTCCAGCTTCTGGCTATTATAAATAGAGCTGCAATGAACATTGTGGTGCATGTATCTTTGTTGTATGTTGGAGCATCTCTGGGGTAAATGCCCAGAAGTGGAATAACTGGGTCTTCAGGTAGTACTATGTCCATTTATCTGAGGAACCGCCAGACTGATTTCCAGAGTGGTTGTATCAGTTTACAACTTCTCCACCAGCAGTGGAGAAGTGTTCCTCTTTCTCCACAACCTCGCCAGCATCTGTTGTTATCTGAGTTTTGGATTTTGGCCAATCTGACTGGTGTGAGGTGGAATCTCAGGGTTGTTTTGATTTGCATTTCCCTGATGTTAAGGTGATAATTGTGATACCTACAGCTGCTAAACTTGAGGGATTCTCTCACTGGGTCCCTCCACATAAACATTCTCCATATACACCGACCCTACCAGGGCCATGCTCTGTTAAGCTCCAGAAGACTCCGAGATCACCCACCTTGTCCCCAGTTTCGGAAAATGAGACTCCACTCTGCTGGGCTCAACACTACTTCATTAGACATGGGCTTCATTCTCCCCTTGCTGTTTGTTTCTGTCCAGGGTAGTCCATACATCTGGAGATTCAAGGTTCAAGAAACTCACAGATAACAAAGTCTTTCTGAATGCCAGGAACCAATCCAAATTGTTATCATCCCTGTATGGGTTATCCCATCTAAATATTATGATCTCTTTACTTGCTTTCTCTTTGACTAGACAAAAGATGTCAGTAAAAAATGGCCAGATGAATATGGGGGCTGCCCATATTGGCCTTGTCAGATACATATGCTAGGATCATGGATCTGTCACTTCTTCTATCAGCAACACGAGACACTCTTTTTCTACATACAGGATCCATGGGATCCCAGGTGGGAGCCAGGAGTTGTTGGTAAGCTCTACTGTAAAAATCAACCTGGGTCCCCAGTAAGTGCTGTCCGCATTCAGAGAAAATATGTTTCAATTACCCAACCTCTAGATATTGGAAAAGTAGGAGAAGCAATCCAAAACTCCTCCCCTTTCACTAGTCTTGCGTAATCAAAGAAGACGTTTAGAAGAAAATGTATTTTGGAAAGCTGTGTAATCAATGCATAAAATGTCTGAGGAAATGGCTCTGTGTATAAATAAAGTTGTCAGAGTGGGAGGAGCCATGCAGAGAGAGATGTGCTTCCTCACTGTCCGGTCTCTCACGAAGCGAATGACATCCGGTGTCTGAGCCTCCCTTCCCTTCGTTGCTCTTCTCTGGAGCCTACTCTCTGCCAAGGCCAGTCCCCAGCACAATTCGCTCTACTGTAAGCGTCTCACTATGTCTCACAGTCCCCCACTGATTTCTGCACTGGTAATTGTGTGCCTTAGACCATCTTGATTTTGCTCAGGCGTTCTATCTGTACTATCCTAACTCTCAAACCTTTTCCTTTTATCTTTTCTTCCTTTTTGATTTTTCATGGCCTGTTTATCCCTGGCTCTCTCTGTAGATCAGACTGGCCTCAAACTCACAGAGCTCTGGAGGCATACATTTTTTGCCACCTACTTTTAGTAAGGGTTTAACTTCTCTAGCCCACCACCCAGCAGAGGTAGTGGAAGAGAAGAGTTATTAGTGTGGGGAGTGGACCTGCTAGCACTAGTGCTTTGGAATGAGCTTAATCTTCTTTCTCAGCCCTTCAGATGTGTTGCAAACATCAAATACAACTGAGCAGCTACAGCCCAGTCCTTTGAGCAGGCAGACACCAGGCATAAACCGGCAGCTGTTGTTCAATCCCAAAGAAGCCCCCAGGTTCGCCAGTGGGCCTGAGGTGAGGCTGTGGAAGTAGCAAGCCGCTGCAGGAACCTCATGAGCAGTTCCTGGGTGAGTTTCTCTCAATGGCAGCATTGCCAGAAGTTGAGCTCAGCAACGGTATGTAAGGCGAACCAGTGCATGCTTGTTAGTGAAGAATAGCAAGACAGAGCAAACCAAGCCAATGCTCAGTGCCCCTCTCCTACTGTCAGAGCTATACTCCGTCATGGGCCCTTTCACGGGTCGTTTTATGTGTTTGCTATTTCAAGACATCTTTCTTTATTGGATATTTTATGTATTTACATTTCAAATGTTATCGCCCTTCCCCCTTTTATCCTCCTTCCCCACATCTTTTTAACTTGTGTCCGCTCCAGAAAAACATTGTCTGTGCGTGACAGCTGTCATCTTCATCAGAGCTGTGACTTGTAAGAGCCTCCCAAGATCAGGCTTGTTATGGTTAATGGAAAAGAAGGGATGGGGTTTTTAACCTGAGATTTTGCCCATGCCTCCCACACCTCCTACAGTTGTATGCAGTTCTGTCCTGGGAGCAGGTGGCATTTGCTATTTGGCAGTTTACTTTGAACTGAACAATCCCCTCTGGGAGATCTTAATAAGCTCAGGAGGTAAACAAGGTCGTAAGTCTGGGAAATGGAAACTTGGAAGATTCTGGAAGGCTCCTTCCTAGCTTTATAAAAGGAATAAACAGGTGATGCAGGGAGGCTATCTGACTGGCCAGTCCGCAGAGAGAGGATAGTCTCAGACTGGAAAACTGTCTGCAAGCTGTGCAGGGAGCATCAAGACTGCAGCTTTCTTGAGTTGTCACCAATGTTGGGGTAGGCTTTTTGGTGGTGTGACTGCTTCTGAGTCTTCCCTTTCCCTGTATTGTATTTAACCCCTCATCTACACTCAGATACTTTGTCACTAGGGGAGTTTTTTCATTGTCGTTGTCTTCTTCTTTCTCCTCCTCCTCTTCTTCTTCTTAATGTTAATCCACCCCAGATGATCTTAGGATAATGTATTTCCGTGTGATTTTCCTATTAGTAATTCTAATAAAAATATGCTTGCTAATCTCGGCTTCCTCGGCCTGCCTTCCTATACAACACAGGATCACATACCTCCTCATAGCAGTGCCCAAAGTGGGCAAGGCCTTTCAACATCTATTTTTATAAAGAAAATGCCCTACAGCCTTTCCTACAGGCAATATGGCGGAGGAATCTTCTCAATTGAGGTTCCCTCTTCTCTTGTTGGACCCCCCAAGGTCTCAGCCTAGGTGCACGGCCCCACAGGACACAGACGATAGATCGCTGCAATGGCAGGAGGTTTATAGATCCGATGTTCACGTGGGTTGCTCAGCCTCACAGGCTGAGTGTGTGTGTTGGGGGGTGAACTACTATATTGTGATTGGTCAGCAAATCAGCAGTATAATTTTAAACTCTGAAGGGGCCAGACACTTTGGCAGTAAGGTTGTTGACAATTTGCAGTTCTCCTTGGAATTCAGTACAGGGAGGGGCAGGGGAGCTGTTCCTAAAGCAGTTATTTTTCTTGATTTGTCTTAACTCAACTTGGTCAGAATAGCCTGGTTATCCTGACTGGTCCACTAAACCTTTGTTCATGCCATGGTACAGCTGTTTTTGAGTCTTTCCTGCTCTTTTGTGTAACCCTTCAGCTACTCTCCTGTTGGTAATGCCTATAAAATCTCACTGGTTGGTTCATGAAGTAGGACTTGTTGCGATTGTTACTTTGGTCTGACAGCTCACAGCCTATGTTAAATTGATTTATTTGGCTTACAGACTGTAGCCCATAATTAAGGGAAGCCGATGTAGGAACTCCAGGCAGAAGCTGAAGCACTGGGGCAGGGCCATAGGTAAATGCTGCTCACAGGCTTGTGTCTGCTAGCTTGCTCAGGCACCTTGCCATGTCCCAGGTCCTCCTGCTTAGGGATGACACCACCCACGGTAGGCCGGCTCCTACCACGTCACTCAGCCATCAAGAACTGCCCCCCAGACATACCCACAGGCCAACTGATGAAGCGGCTTTCTCAGTCAAAGTTCCCTCTATCCAGGTTTGTATGAAGTTGACAAAATTTACTATGACAAACCTCCAAAACTAAAAGATAACAAAGGCTGTCCTGAATTTGGGTTTTAAAGTTTGGTCTCAAGGCTGGAGACTAGCTCCACAGTGAAGAAGACCCGGAGGCTAGTTTTCTGCACCCACATGGTAGGATACAAGCATCTGTAACTCTAGTTCTGGCTCTGATGTCCTCTTCTGTTTCCATGGATATTAGACACATGGGTAGTGCTGATATATACGTGCAAACAAAATACCCACATACATAAAATGAGTACATGTTTTTAAAGAGATTTATAAAAAATACACCTTGGATTCACAGCTCAGCTACTTTATGAGGACACACCCTCCCGTGACCACCTCACTTACTGCCCTCCTCCATCAATCTCCTTTTCCCGTTCACATACCCGTGTCCTTTCCCCTTCAGTAAGAACCCATCTCCCTGCATCTAGAGAATATCATCCTGAGTGAGATAACCCAGTCACAAAAGAACAGACATAAGATGCAGTCACTGATAATGGGATACTAACCCCAAAAAGCTCTGAACACCCCAGAAACAACTCACAGGCCATATGAAGCTCAAGAAAAACAAAGGCCAAAAAAAAAAAAAAAAAAAAAAGAAAGAAAGAAAGCCTCAGTCTTTCTTAGAAAAAAATAAATGTATCTCTTAGAGTGTGGTCCTCCTGGACCTCAAATCATTAATGCAAGAGCTAAGATAATAGCCTTGTGGAAACTTTTGGTATTTACAGATCATTATGCTTAATCTATACTCAACAAGAAATCTGTTTCCATGTTACATTCTGTCCTACATGTACTTCATGCTTATGGTAACTAGTGGGATTTCAATGCATGCGATCAAACCTCTAAAAGAATTAAGTACTGACAAAAATATTCATATAATGTTATGCCAAAATGCCTTTAAAAATCTGTATATGTATCCCCTCTCTTTTTTTAAAATAAAGTGGTAAGAAAAAAAAGAACCCATCTTCCTATAAACCCTTTGCTTTAACTAGAGAGTTACATTTAAAAAGATGAGTCAGTCTTTTCCCTGATTCTGAGTATAGTGCTGTGGCCCCTGGTGCTCATGCTGTTATGAGGGAAGACAGCTAGACAGAAAATGTCCTCCCTAGCTGAATATGGCCTCATACATAATCTAGATCGTATCTAGTTGGTCTTGGCTGCAATCATTACATCGTTCTGAGTCTTTGTGTGTTTCCCTGTGAGAAGACACACATGTATTGCATCTTTTTAGAAAACAAAAAGTTCACACAGCATGTGACTTTGTTCCCTAAACTCTTCAGGACCTTCACAGATACACACATATAAAGAAATGGGGAGACAAGGCTCTGGATGAGAGCTCTTAGTACTCTTGTAGAGGACCGGAGTTCGGTTCCTAGAATCCATTCATCAGATGGCTCACAACTTATTGTAACTCCGACATGAGGGGATCTAATGACACCCATGAATATTGTTCTCATGTACACAAACCCACATCTGTCTTTCTGTCTCTGTCTTTAACACACACACACACACACACAAACACACAAACACACTTCACAGAGGATAAGGACTGAGCTAGGCAAGTGGTCAACTGCTTAACAGCATTGGCTGTTCTTCCAGAGGACCTGGGTTCAATACCTGGGTTCAAGCACTCCAGGGAAGTTTGCAACTGTCTGTAATCCAATTCCAGGGGGGCTGATGCCCCCTTCTAGTCTTTTCTGACAATAGGCATGTTTGTGGTTCATAGAAACACATGCTGGCAAAACACCAACACACAGACAATCAAACCCCTCAAAAGAAAAACAAGCAATCAAAATGAGGTAAAAATTAAAATGAAATCAGAAGTAATAAAAAAATGGCCAGGGGCTGGAGAGTTGGTGTAGTGGTAGAGAGCATGTGTTGCTCTTGTAGAGGACCCTGTTTTTTATGCCTGACCATACCAGCTCTGGGTAGGTCTCTGGGCATCTGGTATACATATTGTACACACTGTTGTGTGTTATTCACCAGAACAGACTGCTCAGATATGGGTTTAAGGCAATAGAGAGTCTTTATTAGCCAACTAGCAACTACACTTAGTGTTCAGCCTCACAGTGTAATCCCTAGCCTTTCTCAGGGTGAGCTTTTAAGCATAAAATCCATGCCCTGGGACGACAAACTTCAGTTAACAAGAACACGTAGCCAGAAGCAGAAATGCAGAAGCCAGAAAGCAAGGTTAGTACACTCTGAGACTTCCCTAGAACTATGGACTTTGATGGAGTATGCGTTTGTTTTGTTGTTGCAGGCAGTGCTGTCTGTTTGCTGGGTTTCACAGCCTGAATGGTCCGTCCATCATGGAGTCGGTTGTGCTAAGGCCTGGGTCCTGTTACAGTCTCCATTGGTCTTAGCGAATGAGTCAGATCGTGGGCTCATCCTGCTCTAAAGAGGTCTAGTTGGTCCTAAGGACCATCAATCTTACCGAACTGACACACAGTTTGAGATACAGGGTTCCTCCAGAATTTTATCAGAATGAGAATTAAAGGCCCAGTCAGTGCTGCTAACAGAGTAATTAGCTAGAGGGACACAGAGAACAGAGACTGGTACCAAAGATAGGATTAAGTCATTGATGCTCTTTTTGAGTTTTTTGTTTTTTGTTTTTAAATACATGGAAACATTTTTTTTTTTTTTTTTTTTTTTTTTTTTTTTTTTTTTTTTTTACTTAGTTTTTAATCTCATGAGATGTAAGTCAGGCCTCTCCATTTCTTCAAGGGAATCTAACTATTGTTCTAATACTTCTAGGTTCTGACCAACTTGTTTATTTAGTTTGGAAGGTATCAGAAGAGACACATTTAGTCAAACCATTATTACATGCCCAGCTAGTAGTCTTAGAGGCTCGGTAATGTTGCTATAGAGATGAATTAATCCATAAAGCAGGTATCAGAATAAGGCGAAATGTCTAGGTCAAAAGTTTTGGGTATTAGAAAAGCTTTAGCCTCTTGCAAGTCTTTTAATGTTAGTTTAGGCTGCCCTTACTCACAGTGAGTCTTGTCAGTTAATGGGCTGACCATCTGGTTAGTTCCTATCCTATGTGACCATCTGGTTAGTTCCTATCCTATGGGTCTGAGTGTCTAAGCATAACCAGAAATCCTGGACAGTTTCTGACTGGTAATGATTAACTCTATTTTCAGAGTCCCTTCCTGTGGTACAAGGACTGATTCCCCAGATCTTCCTGTTTCCCAAAGGCCAGAATATTTTTCAAGGAATACCCAGATTTTTAATTTTATGACCACTGGATTACATTTTTATTGTGCACTTCTTGGGAGAAACTTTCTTTGGACATATTCATCTGTGTGTTTTTAGGAAACTTTTGTTTGACAATCGAGTTTTTTTTTTTTTTACAATGAAAACTCCCTTATCCCTGTCAACTAGGGGTTGGGGTCCAACTGCAGGGCATGCACGGAATTGTAAACTCTTGCATTCCTATCTCAGAAGATAAATCCCCACATCTTTCCCCCCCAACACAGCCAGACACTCAGAGGTGGGCATGAGTAAGCTTAGGTCCAGCTGGAATAGAAGTTGGTCCGTGGCCATATTAGCTACCACTCCCTACGTTAGTCTTCCTGGGATACCAGGCCTGAGGCTGGTGGGGGTCAGACCTTAACTCTATATTTATAGCAAATACAAGTGTCAGGAGGAGGTAGTGGAGCAGGGAGTAAAGAGGCCTGGTTCTCGGTGAGGTGTGGTGGGTCTTGAATAGAGTGCCAGCTAGCTTTATAGCCACAGGGGTGGAGAGGGTCATTCTGTATGTCATTTCCTATTGGCTGATGTTGACTGTAGGTGCCACAGTAGAGAAAGAAGGTCACAAATATGCTAAGCCTTCGCTGTCAGAAGGAGCAGAGGGGTACAGCCTCTTGGGGAAGACTGACACCTAGCTAGCTCACTCTGTTTATTTTATTCAAACATCATATAAGGTTAATTGGGGCTGGGAAGAGTTCTAGCTATCAAAATTATGTTGTCCTTTGCTATGCATGAGAGCAGACAACCCACACTGGTATCAGTCCCCTTAGACCATGGCTAGCCACAATCAAAAGTAAGAATTTCAGATTTGCCAGGAGTGTCTTAGGACCAAGATTAATGCAAGCTCTCACATAGCACCAAGAACAGACCTTTCAGAGAGACGACATCTCTTCACAGTTCTGTCTCATAACATTTTCTCAGCCTTAATGGATTGACCCAAACATGTCCCGCGCAACCGTCTCGCCTGCAAGAACGACGTGGCACACGAAATAGGATCCTTCTGCGGTAAACTTTAATACTCTCGAGAAACAGCACTTGCTACATGTGACGAAGAAGACGAAGAAGACGAAGAAGGAGACGAACAAGACGAACAAGACGAACGAGACCAACGAGACGACCCGAACTATCTAGCCCGTCCCCTTATAAAGGGATCAGTCCTTGCCTTGGACGCGGAGCCCCCTGATTGGTTGAAACTCATCAGGCCCTATGACGCCACGGGAGAGGCAGAGCTCAAGGAGTGGAAAGTTACCCAGCACATGCGCACATGACTTGTTTACTGCTAACTCCAGCCGGATGTCAGCGCCATCTTGTAATGGAGAATGTGCAGGCGGCACCCCACACAAACACAGCAAAGGCTTTGCTGAAACATTTCACTCAGAACCAGACACAAAGGCTTTTACTATACATTTCATTTGAGGCCAGACATAAAGGGTTTAATGTATATATATCACTACACCTTCCAAGTCGGTTCCTTTGGCTTCCTGTTTGACTCAGACAGTATCATCAGACTCAAACAAGCTGAAACTGATGGTGTGCCCGACCTGCAGGGCAGTCAGTGGGAACCCAGGATCACCTAGGAAAGAATGAGGGACAAGAGCTACAAAGAGTGGGGGGCTGGAGAGATGGCTCAGCAGTTAAGAGCACTGACTGCTCTTCCAGAGGTCTTGAGTTCAAATCCCAGCAACCACATGGTGGCTCACAGCCATCTGTAATGGGCTCTGATGCCCACTTCTGGTGTGTTTGAGGACACCTACCATGCACTCATAAAATAAATATAAATAAATAAATAAGAAAATTAAAAAAAAAAAGAGATGCAAAGAGTGGACCGAAAGTCAAGGGGTCTGATCAAGCTGACAAATTTTTATTTTTCACATGCTAGTTTTATACAGGTAAAAGAAGGAAGTAAGGTATGGGGCTAGGAGACTTTCCAACTAAAGGAATTTTCACGATACCCTTTGTGGAGAATTTCATGGGGAGTGGGACGACCCAGGTGCAACAGAATGTTCTGCCAAGCAGGATCTGTTGCCTGGGTGACCGTTTTACTTGGCTGTCTAAAGTGAGATCACCTGATTTCTGGGAAAAAGCCTCTATCCTGGGAAACAGAAACCTAGGCCAAGATTTATGTAAAATGGCGTTACTCAGGCTAAGGGAATTTCTTAATTCTGTCAGTTCCTGGCAATGGTGGACTCAGAGGTCAGTTGGTACTCTCACACATTTGATAAATAGTTTTTGTGGTAAACTGGGGGCCTGATGTACCTTGAGAAAGGAATGGTTTTTGAATTCTGCTAACTCTGATCTCTGGCTAGATCAGCAGCTGGCTTCTGAGCTGGGAAGCAGTTGGGGAGGTTGGTCTCCCAAACATAATCTCATAGCAGATAAATACCTTTCTACGTGGAGTGCAGTGGGCCCAAAACAAAGCACAGGAAGAAGGTTTATTCATCTTTTGCTAGATGCTAATGAGTTTTGTTAGAGGTTCTTTTAATGTCCTGTTGTCTTAGGGTTTTACTGTTGTGAACAGACACTGTGACCAAGGCAATTCTTACAAAGACAACATTTAATTGGGACTGGCTTACGGTTCAGAGGTTCAGTCTATTACCATCATGGTAGGAGCAGGGCAGCATTGAGCCAGGCCTGGCACTGGAGGAGCTGAGAGTTCTACATCTTGTTCCAAAGGCAAACAGGAGAAGGCTGGCTCCTCAAGCAGCTAGGGGGAGGATTTCAAAGCTCACCCCCACAATGACACACTTCTTCCAGTAAGGCTACACCTACTGCAACAAACCTCCTAATAGTGCCACTCCTTGGGCCAAGCTTATTCAAACCACCACACCTCCTCCTCCTTCACCACTAACTGCCCAGAATTCTGATGTCTGTATACACAATGAAGTTTTCAATCTATGTCTAAAGGTTTAACAATGTTTTGTCTACAAAAGCCAGGCCATGTTGGACTCATTTCTAGGGAGAGGCTAAAAAGAACCAGTTTTTCTAGGGGCGTTGTAGCTTCTACTTAAGCAGTTTCGGTCTATGTGGGGAACACTTTTACTCACCTAAAAAAAGGTAGCTATAAAAAGTAGCAAGTACTCATATTCTCTCCTGGAAGGCCAGAGACTGCTAGGATGTTCATTTCTTATTTGGACTCCATCCTGGGCAACTGCATTCTGTTTTAGATTTACTTGAGCACAAAGCCAGCATGTGGCCGAGACATCCTTCACTATGCTATTCTGTCTTGGTCTGGGAAACTCAGTGCGTTGTGTGGACCCCAGATGAGTAACCTGGTGAAGGTCAGTTTACCAGAGACCTGCCGGTGGGTTTTGGGAGAATGGTCTTTCTCTATGGTGTCCTCCATCAACCTGTGGGTATCTTCTTTACCAGAGTCTCAGGCAGAACTGGGTCAGGGTGTGACACCAGAATATTAATTGGCCCCACTGGTCCTAGGGCCATTTATCAGGCAGCATTGCAGTAGTGGAGGACAGCAATTTGTAGAAAGAGTTAAAAAGGAGAGCCATTTTCCCTTGTTTGCAGCAGTGAGGATCTCTCTCTCTCTCTCTCTCTCTCTCTCTCTCTCTCTCTCTCTCTCTCTCTCTCTCTCTCTCAGTAGATCACAAAATGGACATGCCCAGTAGTAAAAGCATAATGACTGTTCATATATATGGTGGTGGATTTTATCTTTCTTCATTTGAAAGCCTGGGTCAGATCAATCAGTTATTAACTGTTTGATTGATAAAAAGAGCCATGTGTTAGGCTAATACATTAAAAAAATTTTTTTTAGTCACAAAAATATTAGTTCAGGCACAGAAGTGTGAAAATAATGGTTATTAAGGAAGGTGACATTAGCCCAAGGTAAATTAATTAGACTGGTATGGTGACTGTCAACCTTATAGAAGGTACCTGGAAGGTTTAGCTTCTTTGGAGGAAACTTTGTTTCACATGATGATTTTCTAGATTAAGTTGACAAGATTGGGAAGTGGAGACTAGCTCTATGAGAGTTTAAGGCCACCAAAATTTACTTAGTCAAGTCTAGGCCACCCTGGGATACATGACACCTTGCAGAGAGATACAGAGATAAAGAGATGCTGTGAGAGAAAAGACTGGGAAACATGAGGAGAGGAAGAAGGAGTAGATGAGAGGGAGAGGAAGGAGAGAGAAGGAGGGAGGGAGAGAGGGGGAGGAGGGAGAGACAAGCTGAAGAAGACAGTGGGGACAGATTTGGGGACAACAGTAAAGGCAGGTTAGAGCATGACAGCAGAGGGAAATCATCCCACAGTCACTGTGATATGAGATACTACCTGTGTCCTTTGAGATACCTGTCTAAGGACACCTGGTTCCTGCACACACGCCTGGGCAAATCAGAAGTCTGCCAGAGTTCTTCCCCGCCCATGGGTGTTCCGAGCTCTGTATTGTCTCTCCTGAGGGCGAGCTCTACTGTGTTCCTGAGGTCTGGGCTGTGCCTAACAACTTGTTGTGCAGAAACGGAGCCATCCTGGGTCCTGTCATGAACTTCAGAGGTGAGCTGAAGAATAAGTAAAGGGCTTGGCTGTGGGCAGCCTCCACTGATTGCTGACCATCTGGACCGGGGTTCATTGCTACTGGGGTCAAAGGCTCAGAGGTGGCAGGTCCAGGTAGGCTGGGCTGGCAGGAACTCTGAGTGTCCCTGGATCTGTGATTGTGCATGTATATTGTTAAGAGGTGGGTAAGTGGGGCAGAGGCTAAAGTCATACTGGAAAGTTCTGATCTGACTAGGTAAGGCTGCTGTGTAAACACCGAATGCAGGTGATCTGCCTGTCCCTTTACCGGACACCCTCTTCTCCACCTGCCTAAGTGTTCCAGGACAGAGGCAGTGGTCACTGGCCTTGGATCAGGCCTTTCAGGAGCTCGCAGGAGTCTAGGCCACCTGGGGGGAGAAGGGGAAAAAGGCCAATGGGAGGAGTCCCAGGTAGCTGAGAGGCCAGTAATCCTGCAGGCTGGAGAAGAGGGGTAATGGGAGGAAGGGTGGGGCTGGCTCCCCAGCCCTCGCCTGGCTAAGCAAGGATGATAGCAAAAAAAAAAAAAAAAAAAAAAAAAAAAAAAAAGGTATTACATAGAGAATCACAAAAACAAAGCAAAATTAATCCTGGAAGAGGATTTCTTTTTGCTAGAAGTGTGAGCTACCCGAGAGAAATACATGGGATTACAAAGTCCACTTAGTTTTTTATCTAGTTCAAATGGTGACTGTTCCACCCCACCTGTGGACCTGGACCTTACAATCTGATGCCATTGGCTAATTGCTAATCAGCACAAAGGCTAAGGGCAGGACAGATGCCGCAGGCATGCACACCAGGGTTTTAGAGGATGGGGGCACTATGCAGTATCGACTCCTGACGCCCACCACCTTAGATCAAAAGAACTCATTTCTTACTAGCCATCTTTTCTTCCTGTGGTACATTAAACAAAACAATCATCTTAAACATTTCCCCCTAACAAAAAAGATAGAGTTTTCTTATTTATTTTTGTGCTTGATGCGTACACATGGGCATGTTTGAGGGGTTCAGAGGGCAACTCTGTGGGGGTGCTTTTCTTCAAACTCATGGGTTCCCAAGTTCAGACTCAGGTTGCCATGTTTATGCAGAAAGGCTCTCCCTACTCTGCCGTTTTATAGCCAGTCTTAGCAATTTTAAGTGAAAAACTCAGTGTCTTTAAATATATTCACTTAAAGTAGGACTGCACCACTTTCTATTTTGGTGAATTTGGTGTGGAGAGGAAGCTCAGAGCTGCCCTCCAATACCCTAGGGAGGGGCACCGAGGTCTGACAAGTGCCCTGGTCCAGTGTGGATACAGCAAGACTGCCATCATTTCTAGGCAGAACCCAGGATGGTTCAGCTTCTGAGATGAGGTTGAGTTTGGGTTAGAAAACAAGTTGTTTTCAAGTTGTGCTTGAAGCCCATGGGTTGGGCAGCAGGAGTGGGGCGGGAACGCTCCAAGAATCCACTAAGGTGCTGTGGGAGCAAGGGAGCAAAGATAAAGCAAGGAAGTGACCAGGGCGGGAAAGCCGGGGTGCGCGGGAAAGCCAGGGTGTGCGGGAAAGCCAGGGTGTGCGGAGGACTGGAGGTCAGTCTTGGCTGGTGGGTAAACACTCAAGAGGACAGAGGAGAAAAAGTAGGTCGAGGCTGCCCAGATGTCATGGCAGCTGGTTTAGAGGCAGGCAGGGAGGAAGGTGGGAGGAAGGCTGGGGCTCAGACCTTGGGCAGACTTTTAAATTTTTTTCCTGCAGGGGCAAGGCCAGACATGGGTCGCATGGGTATGTAGAGGAAATGTCACTTTTTAATAAAATCACCGAAAGGTTCATTATGGTTTTGCTCACGTGGGAAACTCCTAGAACAGCAAATATAGCACAACAGAGGGAGTGGCCTTGTGCTTGCTGAGCTGTAACCCAGGTTAGTAAAAAGTGTGAATGCACCAGATGGAGGGAAAGAGGAAGGAACCTTGGGAACAAGAGAGGTGTGTGTGGGCATTGTCGAATTTTATCACTGGGTAATGATACAAGATCTATCCTGTAAAAGAGGATAAATGTGTTTGTTATGGGAGACCCAAAGCATAGAAAGAAGTAACTTGGGTGGCCTCAATAAGGAAAATAACTTCTCACTTTTCATAACTGAATTGATTATTTAATCCCTTTCTTATGCAATATAAAATAGTGTAAAAGACCTTTGGGATTGAGATGACAAATTTGTTCATTTTTTGATGCTAAGGGTCAATTGTGCTGGAATACCTGTAGGAAGTTCAGGTATGTCCAAAATATTAAGGTATACAATTAAGTCATAATCAGCTTTTGCCATTTCAGTATTTTGAAACACTTTTTTAATCGTTACACATAGCATGAGATTTAGCACTGAGGACACACATAGAGGCTACGTCAGAATCCCCATCAGCAACACCAAAAAAGGGGGGTTGGTCTTTAGCTGTGGAAATGGGTTAATATCACACAATAGCTTTTGAAAACTATTTCATGGTTTAAAGGTTGAGGTTTGAAGCTGTACCTTTTGAGGGTAAAGGTAGAGCACATGCATCCATAAGATATCTCAGCTATTAAAAGGGTGGGATTTATTATATTTTTCTGGTGTAATTTTGAGAACAACCTTTTCAAGACAACTAAAAACATACTGGGAATCTTTGAACAGTGGAGTGTTCCTTTGTAAGTAAAAATATTATCTATATAATGTATAACATAAACTTGAAGGCATTTTTGCTGCATAGGCAATGAGATTTCTGCCACAAACCAACAAAGGAGCTATTAATCATTCCCAGAGGAAGACATTTCCACTCTCTCCCAGTAGAGGCTTTACGCTGTCGAGAGCAGATACAGAATGATAGACATGTTTTAAATTCTGTTTAAGGTTCTCTGTGCTCCACATCCAGTTCTTGCCATAGAAATACTTTCAGATGTTCCATTTCTTTCTTCTGTTGGCCACTGATTAACTCAAACTGACGACTCAGTGGATGCTGTGGTAGGAAAAGCACGCATCTAGGTTGGTGTCTTACCAGTGAGCATTCCAGTACATTTGGAAATCCTAAACCAAACTGAGCATTTTAACCCAGAATCTCAAAGGGTAACACAAAACCATCTCTCCCCATCTTAGGGGCTTAAGTACTTTAATACTATTAAAAAAGACAGTAACTTCTACTTGAGACAACAAATCTCATACCTATATAGTCACAGGAATGTCTGCCCCAAACAGCTGTATAGATTCTGTATGCCCTTTATGGCTTCTCTATTTTAGCATCTCAGAACTCCTTGTTTTCACTCAGTTGGGGATTCAAAACCAATACCAATACCAATCAAAGTGGAGGGCTGTGACAGAGTGACATTTTCTGTGGCACCAGTATCGGTAAGACCAGACAAGGTTTCATCTTTATTTACATAAAGAGGGCTGTTTCCTGGTAATGTGCTGTGATCTATTGTGGATTGGTTTTAATGCTTTTTGTATTAATTCAGCTCCCCAACCATACAGGAACCCACATGTCTGCCTGTAAGATGCTGATGGTCTCTGCCCCTATTGACTCTAATTGGTAAATGAAGTTTCCAGCGGCCAATGGCTGGGCAGGAAGACAGGACTTTAGATTTTCTGGGCAAGGGAGTGCCAGGAAGGAGGAGGTTGGAGAATCACTATTGTCGGGGAAAGAAGGTCCTGGCTTGAGAAATGTAGGGTAGAGAGACAGAGACACTGCCAACATGTAGGAATCAGATCCCATAAGGGCTACGGGCCTAGGTCTATGGTGGCCAAGATAAAATACAGATTTTAATAAGTAATGATTCAGGAATATCGGAGGGGGAGAGTGTATTAGCTGTGAGGAGGTTTGGAAGTGCTCAGCCATTAGGCTGTTTAAGGTATATTAAAATAGAAGGTTCTGTCTCTCTCTCTCTCTCTCTCTCTCTCTCTCTCTCTCTCTCTGTGTGAGTGTGTTTCATTCGTGAATCTAAAACCTTTGGGCAGGTAACAAGGAGCTTGTGTGCACCCACTGGTGAGCTTAGAGTGGATTAATTACTTCAGTGACCACAGGGTGTGGCACTTTCCACAGAACCCTTGTTATAAACTTCTTTGGTTCATGGTGACATAGGTAGTAGTGGCAGTTGAGGAACAGAGCAATCCTTGTCATAAACACTGTTCCTCCTGAACATATCAGTACCTTAGTTTCTGCAGTAAGATTGTCACCAACTACGCCAGCGGCAGCAGGAACCCCATTAAGTCTGTACCACCTTTCTCCCAAATAATCCACTGGGTTTGGGGAACAGGTCCCCTAATTCCTTTTAGGCACTGCTTGTATGCCCACGGCACTTGTAGGAATTCTATTCCCAGCGGCTGGCAGGTCTAAGCCGCACCCCCTGAGGGTGATGCTTGGAGAGATGAAACATTTCATTGTCCATTGTATATGCCCCCTGACTTGTTGATAATTGTACTTATTTCTGGTGCCACAGGTGTAGAAGAAAGGAGCTGTCAATCTTTATCAAACATGTTCTCCACTGATTAGCCAACAGATTCAGAATTGTTATGTTCAAATTACCTTTAGCCTGTCAAGGAGCCAAGGAGGCATCTGCGTGGTCCATCCTTCTGCAGGTATACTGGCTTACCACATCTAAGGCAAATCAGCCTACTGATCCCAGTGTTTGCCAGTAACAGACCGAATGTTTGTGTGGGTTGAACAATTCCCTGTCTTTTTTACTGCCTTTGTAAGGCAACCAACAAATAAAAGAATGTCGACAAAAGATTCTGAAAGGACCATTAACATTTTGAGGAAGATACGGGTAGGTTTCAGGAAGTTTTTGTCAGGCTCACAGTGTAGCCACTATACTTGATCTCTTCCTTAGATGAGGGTGTTGACAACAACCGGTGGTGGCAGTGTCCCTGGAGAGAGCGCATTGCCAGCAAGAAGCTAAGCGAGGGAAGCATGAAGCGAGGCTCTTCCCTGGACCCTCTACATCTGAGCCACTTTAGGACGTGTCCACCCAGTTAATACTTCCTGGAAATGCCTTCCCAGAGATGTGTCTTAGTCGATTCTAGCTTTTACCAAGTTGAAAGTTAAGTTTAACCACCACAGAAGGGTGAGCAGCTTTTCCCACCCTTTGTTTCAAAAGATTTTATTTCCAAATTAAGACTTCAGCGAGAGCAAGCCAGGTGTCCCTGCTTCTGGCTGTGATGCAAACATCTGGCACAGCAAACCATACTGAACCCATTAAAAACTATCCTGAGACCATAAAGACCCTAAAGAGGAAAGAGCAGAACCGGGTCCTTGTCAGTGACAGGCATGGTGACTCACATCTTTAACCCCAGCACTCAGGAGGCACAGGCAGGCAGATCTCTGAGTTCAAGGCCAGCCTGCTCTACAAATCAAATTCCAGGAAAGCCAGTGCCACACAGAGAAATCCTGTCTTGGAAAAATACCAAAACCAACCAACCAAACAAAAACCAAAACCAACCAACCAAACAAACAAATAAACAACCCCCCCCAAATGTCCAGTGTCTTCTCAAATGTTTCTCAGAAGCTTTTTCTAAGTTGCTTAACTCCAAATATGTTTCCATGAACAGAACCCTAGAACGTGGCCAATGTTCAGCAACACATTCTTATGTCTAAGACAGAGCATCCACTAGACGGTTCTGAAACTATATGGAGTCAAGCATTATCATCTGTTATAAATTCCATTTCCACGGGAGGCCATTGAGTTCAGTCAGCACAAGGCAAGACAGTCTTTGGTTATAGAGAGACAAGGAATTGTAAACTGGGACCTGTGTGGGTACTGCCAAATCGTATGTGACAGGATCAATTATCAATACTGTGATACTGAGGATTAAACAGTGTCAAGGAACTATATATATAAAAAATTTACATGCACATATACATATCTCTCTTGATCAGTGTATAAGGAGAAAGCTAGAACAATGTAGTACATTAAATTTATTAGAATAATCTAGAATACAGCTGCAAGAACATGTTCTCATTACAGGTACTGACAGAAAAGCAGTTAATGGGGCATAGAACATGGGACCTCCCCTCCAGGGTCACATCATTTTGTCAATACTTAGGCTGTGGCAATTTTCAGGAGGGGCCAGGTTGTAAAGCATTTATAGGGGCTTTAGGTTAGTCTGGTTCTAGGTAAATACTCTGGTTTCAATTTCAACTAAATTTATGCTAAAATATGCATAGACCCAGGAAGCAGCCCCAACAATGTAAGCAGCTGACAGAGTAGTGACAGCGGTCTGAGTCAGCCTTAGCACTGGGGAGCCTTGGTTTTAACTCGGTGGACGAGCACTTGCCTAGCATGCACAAGGCAGCCAGACCCAATCCCCAGCACCTTAAAAAATGAAGAACAAGAGAAGGAAAACAGAACCAAGTTAATTCTTTTTCTCCCCTAGGCTATGGACACAAAGCCCTTGGAGTCTCCATGAATCCGTTTCAGAAGTCATTTGCTTTGGCCAAGTTTCTTGTCTAAAGTTTTGTCTGTTCTGCTCCAGATTAATTGTAAGGCAGGATTAAAACCAGCTACCCTGGAATCATGGATCTTTTTTCTAACCAAAAGACCAAGGCAGAGCAAGGCTTCTGTGAGCAGGATTGTCAGGGTAACATTCAGGGCAACAATCAGTCCTGATAATACGGTCTAAAAACACTTGGTAACATTCATTTTCAACAAGTTCAGTTTGGCACAACCAGTGCCCTAGTTCTAAACACCGCAATCAGGGCAGTGTGAATTATCGGAGAACACCTGGGCTTAGAAAGACGACACAAAGAAATGAACAACAAAAGGCAACAGTGACAGAGAGGAAAAGCAGTAAGCAACAACCAGTCCCGCTACAGTGTCACTTAGCATGTGTCAGTTCAATAACACTGGAATGTTGAACCTGGCTTGCACCTTAGTGCAGCTCTTCAAGATCTCATAGTTTATTTTTCCTCGACTGCACCTCAGTCTCTGTACTCAGGGACCACTCCAGTCACTTACTAGCAACACAGATCACAGAATAGCTCCTTCAAAGGAAAGCCAGGCCTCTAATCCAAGCCGGTTGCTTTTTCCTGTCCAATATCAGCTGGGTGCAGAATCACAGAATCTCTGCTCTGCTGGTAAATGATGCTTGCTGAACCAGACACGCTGATGGATCCGGTGAATCTGCTGTTGGTACAGGCAGTCTAACCAACAGCACTTTACGGTGATGAAGAGGGTCAGGAAGACCTGGTGGTGAAGTGATCCAGTGAAGGCAGGTCTTGAAAAGGACCTTTATCTGGACCCAGTCACAGAGAAGTTGCTGGTGTTGAGTTTGTGGAACGATATGGGAATGCTCCACGCACCTCCATCTCTGTTTGTGCTGGTGGGGGTGAGGAGGGATCCTTTCTCAAATACGATTTGCAGCCAGGTTTTAAGACATGAGACAGTCAGGATCAGTGGCACCCCTTGGCAGTTCCTCCTGCTCCACAGCAGAATGTTGGGTTGGGCAGCTTTTATGTGGTTGGATTTTATGAGTTCTTTGAATACTTTGGATGGTAGACCTTTATCAGATCATGTATTTTGCAATCAGTTCATGGACTGTCTTTTTATTGTTTCTTTATTAGAGCAGAAAAATATAATTTTAAGAAAGAGTAGCTTTTAGTCTATTCTTTTATGTACCTGTCTTTGGTGTTGTATTTAAAACATCATCATCAAAACTCTCACGGTCTCCATTTCCTCCTGAGTAACTGTAGTGGCTATTTCTGGTTGTCAATTTGACTATATCTGGAATGAACCACAACTCAGAATTGGGAGGCTCACCTGTGATCTTGAAGCATAGAGGCTATGGATCTTAGGACACTAAGACAAGGAGATCTCTGAGTTCAAGGTCATCTGGGACAAAGCAGGTCCCAGATCCAGGTGTGGTGGTGCACACCTTTAATCTGGAGACCCACATAAAGACATTGAAAGAAGGAAGGCTTGCTCTCTTTGCCTGCCTGCCTTGTGGGACTGAGCATCTGCTAGATCCTTGGACTTCCACTCACAGCTGCTGCTGACCATTGTTAGGGAGTTGGACTACAGACATCAACAAATACCTTACTATATAGAGACCACCACAATAGAGAACCTTGACTAATACAGTAACTGAGTAACTTTAGTAACTGATTTACATGTAAGTCTGTGAACTATATGGATTTAACTTTTATGAAGTCTGGGTAGTTAGCGTCTTTCTTGTTTGTTTTGAATGTGAAAGTCCAAGTGATCAAGCTCTGTCATTTCTCCACAATATTGGCCTCAATATTCTGCTTAAGGTCAGTGCACTGACATTTCTGTGTCTATTTCTGGGCTCTCTATTCTGCCCCATTGACCTATTTGTTCAGTCTTTCAAGACCGTGCTCCCTCAGCTAGTTTGAGTCCTCAAGCTTTATCCTTCGCCACTGTGTTGGCTGTCTTGAGAGTTTTGCTTTTCCACATAAAATTTAAAATCAGTTTTTTGTTGAACAGAGTGTCTTATCTGAGGCTGCTGTTGGAATTACTAGGTAACCAAGGATGGTCATGAAATCTTGATTCTCCTGCAGCCACCTTGTCTTAAGGTTTTACTGCTATGAACAGACACCGTGACCAAGACAATTCTTATAAGGGCAACATTTAACTGGTGCTGGCTCACAGGTTTAGAGGTTCAGTCCATTATCATCAAGATAGGAGCATGGCAGCATCCAGGCAGGCATGGTGCAGGAGTAGCTGAGAGTTCTACATCTTCATCTGAAGGCTGCTAGCAGAATCTTGGCCTCCAGGCAGCTAAGATGAGGGTCTTAAAGCCCACACCCACAGTGACACACCTACTCCAGCAAGGTCACACCTCCTAATAGTGCCACTCCCTGGGCCAAGCATATACAAACCATCACACACCTGCAAAGTGCTGGGATCTACCTAGATTTTCGAATCTTAGGAAAGCCACTCTACCAACCTAGACACATTTCCAGCTCTAAAGCAGCCTTCCTGATACTTACAAAAGAACTTGCTAGGATTCTGATGGTGCTCTATTGACTCTAGAGAAGGCTGGGATGGGCAGGTATCTCGACAGCTTTGAGACGTTTCATATATAAACTGTGGTCTCTTTCTCCTAATGTGCCACGTGATGGGAGAAGGCAGAATAGCTCGAAACCAGGCAGTAGAAATCTGAGGAGTGGCTAGAAGGTGGATGGTGAGGTATGCGATGGCCCTAAGGCTCCAGGTTATTGGCACACTGTGTGCAGTGCAAGATTGAGATCCTGGGTCCCACAGGCGTGGGAGGATGAAGACTGACAGCCGTTAGAGGACAGGGGAGTAAAACATACGGATTAAAAATTAATCAAGTTGTGGGGCTACTAAACTTCATTCTGCTCGACCCTGTCACCTCTGGGTGATTCTGTGTTTTCGCCTGCTAAAAGTGGTTTAGGAGAACCCACCAAGAAGCAGAAGTATGAACAGGTCTCTAATAACCTTGGAAGTACTAGCAAGAATAGGGCACCTGCTGATGCTATGGTCTTTGTGTGCTAGCTCCTCCTCCCTGTAGGGCCAAGAGACCCTATCAGACAGAAGACAAAGCCTAGGTCATGAGACTGGATCATGGGGTTGGAGCCACAGAGGGGTGCAGCTGAGTCCTGTGAACTGGAGTTGTGGTGTGTAACCAGTCGCTAGTGTTAGCGACCTTGCAGGGAGCTGAGGCTCTCTAGGCAGGAACTGCTCAGGTCGCTCTGGAGTGGGGGTAGGAGCACCAGCATGTGTGCGGGAGTATGTGCCCCAGGATAATGGCCTGGATTTTACAGGCCGGGAGGGGCGGGGCTTCTTGGCACAACTTTGGGGCAGCCAGCTTGGGTTCTGTTTGCGGAACGGTGGTCAGTAGGAGGCTCCAGGTTCCGGAGGGTCTGTGTTCCTAGACACGTTCCTCCCTGCCTGCATCCTTCAGGCGTTGAACTCGATGTTGTAGCAGAGGAATGCAGCGGGAGCAATGATGGATCTGCGGTTGGGTGAGTGACCCCATCAGGGCTGCGGTAAGCAGCAGGATTTGCTAAACTTCTTGTTTGAGCCCTGAGGCAAATCTGGTCCTGCACAGTCGTAGGCTTCTCCTTGGAAAAGCTTCTGGTTTCCGCAGGGAACTGGGAGTTACACCCAGAGTGAACACAGAGGAAAGGAAAGGGACAGAGTGCATCCCTGCAGGTCAGGTGAGGACCCTCCCCTACCCGAGGTGCATCAGGCTTTACCTTATAAACTTTTATGTCCTTGAGCACCGGACTTACCTCCGCTGCACCTTCCTGTGCTCCTGTTCTCCTTCCGTGGGACAGTTCGTATTTCTCTTAGTCCAGCTGCCCCCTTTCATTATAGATCGGCATAAGTGATTACTAATAGTCACACCACCTGGCCAATACTAGGCTGTCTTGAAATCTCTCACCATTAATCCAAAACGCTTCCATTTAACTTCAGGTGTCTATTTTGGACAAGGACAGAAAGCAGCCACAGTCTTCGCCAATATATCCCAAGAAAAGTCCTCAGGCCACTGACCAACAAACAATCTTCCCTTCTGACAGGGCTTGGCTCTCACGGCTTCTATGACTCTTTCTTAACTGCTGTCTTCTGTGCTCCAACTCAGATGCACATTAAACCACTCTCCAAGAGTCCACCCACTTTTCTGAACCAAAGTTGCAGAGTTCACGTTCTTCCAACAAGCAGCCTAGTCAGGCCCGTCACAGCAGTGCCCCGTTCCCAGTGTCAGCTTCTGTCTCAGTCACTTTTCTATTGCTGTCAAGAGATGTTATGACCATAGCAAGTCTTACCAAAGAATGCATCTCAGTGGGGCTTGCTTACAGTTCCAGAGCCTGATAGTCCATTATCACTGGTCCATATACGCCGTTCTTGAAGCTGGACCAAGAAGGAAACACTGACCTCAGGCCACGAGTAAATTTATCACACATGGCCCTGGAGCAGTATCTGAGAGCTATATCCTCATCCCCAGGCAGCATCAGAGTATGAAAGAGAGGGATTGGGCCTGACTTTTGCCTTTGAAACCTTAAAGCCCACCCCCAGTGACACAGCCACTCCAACAAGGCCACCCCTACTCTAGCCACACCTAAATCTTCACCAATAGTGCTTCTCCCTGGTGACTAAGATTCAAATATATGAGACTACATGGATCATTCTTATTCAAACTACCACAGTCCAGTTTCCTAGATAGAATTTTAATATGCTCATAAAGTCCTTATAGGCTGATAGGGCAACTTCCTTTTTATTTCAATGAAGAAAGCTTTTGTCATTCTGTGCTGGATGGATGGTGATGGACAGATGATGGAGCCTCTCATGGCAAAGCATTGGCAAAAATACCCCAACCAACCAACCAACAGCCCCTCCCCCTTTATACATACAGAGTCACTCAGAGCAGGACACACCTGGTTCCAACAGTCACAGTGATAGTGCTCCGTCAGCCATGCTGTGTTTAGACTCACTGATGTCCAAGGAGTGTGAAGGGGTGGGGTACCCCCTTATTGCTGTGGGAAGGTTTGGAGAGACACAGTGGGAAGGGTGAATGGAGTTGTGGCGGTGTAACTGCAACCCCTGCTCCAATGATTGGGAATGTTCTCCTAGGCTCTTCTGTGCTCTTTCTTCATCCCTCTACCCTGTCCATTGTCCACCATTTTCTTCCCAACACGTCTTACCAGTGGCTGTCTGTACGCTCGAGGCTCCAGTTCATGATATGATCCAAGCCTGGAACAGACGACTTGACATCTGACATCAAGACATCCTTGATGATGTTCAGAGGTTTTGAAGAACTTGACAAATTAGTGCCTATTCTTAGGCCACTCCCAATGTTTAATCTCTATTTATTCCCGGTGAAATTTGCCGAACACTGGTTGTATCAGCAAGGAATAGGACACAGGCCTGGAGATGTGAGTCTCTGTGTATGTGAGAGGCCTGGTGTGGGGGAACCTAGGAAGTAAGTGTGCCACGAGCAGAGCCACTGCAGGGGAGGCCCAGCCCCAGAAGCTGGTGCAGTGTGTGGAGACATAGAGAGGGCTCCCACCAGAGAAGGTAAGCCTGGAGTTTACACACAGTGGTGGCTGGTGAGTTGCTGGGCATGGCTGCTGTGTGGAGTGGTTTCTTAGAAACTGCTAGCTCCCGGAGAACTGACCAACCAGGAATTCTGGAAAGTGACCCCTTGTTGGATCTCCCTCTTTGCTCTGGGTTGCCTTGGTGCTTGACAAGAAGGCTTACGGAAGATCTTGGGAGCGATCATGTTGTGAGGAGACTGCTTGTCCAGACTCTGGCTGAGCACACTCAGCAACCCTTCATTCCATGTACAAGTAGTGACTGGTGTAATTAAACAAAACAACACAACAACAGCTAGACTGCGACTCCCAGAGACCCACAACCCGGCTGTGACTGTGGTTTTGATTTGGGCTTTCCCAAGAGCAAGCCAGGATGAGCAGTTTGCATTTCTTTAGTAAAATGCTTACTAACTGTTTTTTTTTTCTTTTAAAGGAGTTAAGGTTTCCCCTTTTGTATTTCCTCAGTTTTGAGAGTTCTTCACACACACACACACACACACACACACACACACATTTTTTTTTTTCCTTTGAGACAAGACTGTGTAGTCTTGGCTGTCCTGGAACTTAAGTTCTGTGCTGTGTGCTGACCACGAACTCACAGAGATCTTCAGGCTTCTGCCTTCTGAGTTCTGGAATTAAAGGCCTGTGCCAACATGCCTAGCTCTTCATATATTCTTTATTTTACTTTATTTGTTTTTTATTTTTATTAGTCATTCCATTCATTTACAGCTCAAATGATATCCCACTTCCCAGTTACCCCTCCATCAATCCCCCATCCCACATCCTCCTTCTCCCCTCCCAATTGCCTGTATGCGAGTCCATTGATGTTGAGAGATATTAGGAACAAATGATTGTTGCTTCCTGTTATTTTTGTTGTTAGAAGTGGAATTATGTTTGTGTGTTTCTCTTCTTTTGGGTTTGTTGTGAAAAGATGAATTTATTGCTTTTTCTTGAGTATAGTTTCCTTTCTTGTGTTGGGTTTTTCCTTCTGTTATTCTCTGTAGGGCTGGATTTTTGAAAATATAGCATTCAAGTTTGGGTTTCTCTTGAAATACCTTGGTTTCTCCACATATGGTTTTTGCAAGTTTTGTTGGGTATATCCTGGGCTGGCATTTTTGTTCTCTTAGGGTCTGCTCAGGACTTTCTGGCATTTAGAGTCTTGGTTGAGAAGTATGGTGCAATTCTGATAGGTCTGCTTTTATATGTTACTTGACCTTTTCCCCTTACTGCTTTCAATATTCTTTCTTTGTTAAGTGCATTTGGTGTTTTAATTATTATGTGACATGAGGGATTTCTTTTCTGGTCCCATTTGTTTGGTGTTCTGTAGGCTTCCTGTATCTTTACGGGCATTTTTTCCTTTAGGTTAGGAAAATTTTCTTCTATAATTTTGTTGAAGATGTATGCTGGCCTTTTGATTTGGGAATCGTCACTCTCTTCTATACCTATTATTCTCAGGTTTGTTCGGTCTTTTCATTGTGTCCTGGATTTCTTGAATGTTTTGAGATAGGAACTTTTGCTTTTTGTGTTTTCCTTGACTGTTGTGTAGATGTTCTTTATTCTGTCTTCTGCCACTGAGATTCTCTCTTCTATTTCTTGTATTCTGTTGGTGATGCTTGCATCTGTGACTCCTGCTCTCTTTTCTAGGTTTTCCATCACCGGGGTTGTCTCCCTTTGAGTTTTCTTAAATAATTCTATTTCCATTTTTAGGTCCTGGACAGTTTTGTTCAATTTCTTCACCTGTTTGTGTTTTCCTGTATTTCTTTAAGGGATTTATGTATTTCCTCTTTAAGGGCTTCTACTTATTTACTTGTGTTCTTCTGTATTTTTTTAAGGGAGTTATTTATATCCTTTAAAAAGTCCTCTTTCATTTTCATGAAATGAGACTTTGGATCTGAATCTTGCTTTATAGGTGTGTTAAGGTATACAGGACTTGCTGTGGTGGGAGAAGTGGGTTTTGATGTTGCCTAGTCAATTTGTTTCTGTTGCTTATTTTCTTAGCTTGCCTCTTGTCATCTGGTTATCTCTGGTGTTATCTGGCCTCCTTGTCTGTGACTGAATCCTGTTCTTCCTGTGATCCTTTGGTCCTGTTATCCTGTTATTTTGGATGTGTCAGAATACCTGAGAAGTTGAGATGCACTGGGGTGTGGGCTGTGTGTGATAGGATCCAGTTCCAGGGCTCTGGTCCTGGCACATGTGGGAACTGCAAGGGGCTATATATTCTTAATGTACATTAAGTGTTTAGAAAGCAGATATATTACCGAGAAATCCCCCCCCCCCCACAGCATGTTTTGTTCCTAGAGGCTAGACAGTCCAAGTCCTTATTGCAATTATCTTCCCCCTTTCTGGTTATACATCTGGGTCACATCTGGGGCTTCTTGGATTCAACCAGTGTCACAGAGAGTCAGACTCACATTTTCTACTGGGCATTTTCTATTGGCACTGGTGCTGATCTTTAATTTTGATTTTAGTTACTTGTCTCTCATGAACTTTTTGTTTGTTTGTTTTTATTTTTCCATCAGGATTTCTCTGTGTAGCCTTCCTTGGCTGTCCTGGAACTCACTTTATAGACCAGGCTGGCCCCGCACTCAGAGACCCACCTGTCTCTGCCTCCTGAGTCCTGTAAATAAAGGTGTGAGTCACCATTACCTGGCTTGTTGCCCAGCATTTTATCAGTTACTGTTTTTATGATTTTTATTAGTTTTTTTCAAAGAATTAATGTTGGGGTTTTGATTTTTATCTTTGCTTCTTTTTGATGTATTGAGTTTTGCTTCTCATCTTTATTGTCTTTGTATAATTAAAAAAATTATACTTTGGGTATAATTTTTTCCCTTTTCTGTTTGTGGTGACATCAGAATCGAGCTTGGCTGTTCTGTGTGTGTGTGTGCACACGCACGCACGCACGCGCGCGTACACACACACACACACACACACACACACACACTTTAAAAACCACTGACTAAAAATCTCAGCATGGATGGTGAAGGGCTCATGAAGTCCCACCTGTTTGAGGAGTAACTTGTAACTCACAGCTGTGGGGAGGGAGGATTCCATTTTCTTCAGGAAGACAGTCCCTGAGAAGATACTCACGCTCTCATAGATGACCCTACATCTAAGCACATACAAGTAACATTAAGTGGTTAATTGGCTTAAAAAAAAGAACACTTCTGTGGAAAGTGGCTTTGGCCAGTAGGAGAGGAATAGAGGAGTAGAATTTTCTTCTGTTTTCTTGACCCTGAGTCATTGTTCTTTCCAGGCCTTTAGCTTGGCTATAGCCACCCACCTCCATTTCCTCTTGTCTCTATCTATTTTCTCAGACTTTGTTAATTTTGCCATAAATGTTTACCTATGGTGTCCTTGTCATGAACATTCATTTATTTATGTTATTTCTTCTTTTCAAATCAACAAGAATATCCCTCTAGCCTTAAATTAAACTGTGTACCTGCTGTTCTTTTTTTTTTTTTTTTTTTTTTGAGTTTCGTTTCTTTAGGCTCCTGACTGCTGGCTTCCCCTCTCTATGGTGTGGCACCAGTTTCCCCTGATTCTTGGTACTTCTATTTTTATGTCTCATCTCATTATATGTGACAGGCTCAGCTAAGTCAGCTGAACAAGGTTTCATGGACCAAAGTCAATGCCTAAACTGGTTTTATTAGTATAATACTTTTTAAAGAAGTTATTAAGCATCAAAATAAAAATAATATTATTTTTAGCAACATCTGAAAATGAGTGCTTAGGGACAAACTTATCCAATTCACACTAATCCCTACATAGTTAAATGCTGATTACACAGGTGGATCTCTGAGTTTGAGGCCAGACTGGTCTGTAAATTCTGGGACAGCTGGGGCTACATAAACAAGCCCTGTCTCAAAAAACAGAGGCAAAAAGTTTTTTTGTCATATTTTATTTTTATTTTATGTGTATGTGTGTTTTGTCTGCATATATATCTGTGTACCTTGTGTGCTCAGTGCCTGTGGAGGCCAGAGGAGGGCATTGAATGCCGTGGGATAGGAGTTAACAAGAGTTGTGAACTGACAGGTGCATGTTGAATCTTGGTTCTCTGAAAAGAGCAGTCTGTGCTCTTAACAGTTGAGCCATCTCTTCAGTCCAAAAATTAAAAAAGAGCAACTATTTCAAAATTGGACAAATACTCCTGTCAGTTAGATTTCTCTATAGCTAAACTAGTAACTGTACAAGGGGTGTGGGCAGAACATAATAAAGTACAGTCTGAATGCCGCCTTCTCATTTATGATTTTAGCATCTTTTAGAAATCAGTCATTTCATTGTGGGGAGATTTGGCATGGAGAGAAAACATGAGCGAGAAATGAGACGGCTCAGGAGGGAAAGGTCTTTGTTGCAAATGTGATTGTTGTTAAAAGTCACGGGGCACCAATGTTGTGAAAAGATGATGTCCTGGCTTTCGGCACCAATGTTAGGGGAAGGATGAAGAGAGTGGGGGGCATATGGCCCATGGAGGTTAAGCTAGGCCTGAGGGCAAGGAAGATGCCTCTGGGGGGTCCATGTTGGGAATCCCTTCCCCCTGAGGAACCAGCCACACAATGGTATAGTACAGAATAGAGTTTATTCAGGTCATTGGAGAGTTAAGAGGGTGGTAGAGGCGGGGGGGGGGGGGGGGGGAGGGAGGGAGGGAGAGAGAGAGAAATAGAGGAGTAGAGGCCAGCCATGAGCACATGGAGGGAGAGGGGGAAGGGAAGGGGAAAAGGACGGGTGGGGAGAGAGAAAGAGAGAGAGAACAAGAGAGAGGAGGGGGCAAGCAGCCCCTTTTATAGTGTCAGGTCACTGGGGTGGAGCATACCTGGCTATTGCCAGGTAACTGAGGGGTGGGGTCTACAGAATCCCAACAGTGATGACCTGAATTCAATCCCTAGAACCCACATCATAAAAGGAGAAATGTGACCCCCACAACTTGTACTCTGACCTCTATGTGCTCTGTTTCATTCACGAGTGCACACATATACAACTAAATCAATACATAACATGTTAGATACAAATGACCATGTCAGGTAGGTGAGGAGGGAAAGTAACTGGCTGGGACAGGCAGAGGTAAGCACTTTTAGACAGAAGCCTTAAAACATATGACTCGAGTGTGGGTGTGCCCATGATGGTCAGAGGACAGCCTTGCCTTTTTTTTTTAATTTGAAGCAGGGTGTCATCTGTTCTCCCTCACTGTACATGCCAAGCTAGTTGGCCTGTGAGCCTTCGTGAATTTTCCCATTTTCCTCTCCCCACCCCATCACAGGTATGTTGGGATTACCCGATGTCTGGTTTTACATAGGCTCTGGAGATAGGAACGAGGTCCTCATGCTTGTGTGGCTGTGGCAAAAACTTCACCCACTGAGCTTTCTCCAGAGCTGGCACATGAGTTTATTTACACACATGACTTTGGGGAATATTTGGACTTGATAATAGGAACACATAACTCTGAGAGACATCAAAATCATCTGAAGTATTGGGGGCATAGGTTGGTGGTACTTACCTAGTGCACATCATCTCTGGGTGTCAACTGTCACGTGAGAAAATTTCACTAGAAAAGACAAGTCCCTGTGGATGTAAGCATATGGGCCAGCGGGGGAGCTGGTCCCAGTCTCCTGCAAAGGAACCAGCAGTGACACCAAGGTGTTCATTTTGGTATGGTCACTGCAGCTTACCATGGAGGGACTGCTCTGTGGCATGAAGATGTGAGGGGACCCCAAAGATTCAGGGGAGTGGCCGTAGTCATGAGTTGGAAGGGAACAGTGGGGCTGGAGGCCATACTGGGGCTGCCTGAGATACAGTGGTGGCTGCAGGGCACATCTGGATCTCAGCAAAGGCTTGGAAGGCAGTCAGGCCTGAGAAGTGGGTGAGTAACTGGATCCTGTGCTGCTGTTTTTCAGGAGGACCAAAGTGCTACTCACTTCACCTTGGAATCCTTCCCCTTACAGTGCTTGTCTTAGTCTTCTTTGGGTAAGAGAACCCAGGCTGCCGAGGAAGGGCTGAGACCCTGATGGGGACCCTAAGCTGTGTGCATCCCTACCAGCACTGGAATGATGCTCCTGCCTCAGCACCCAGAGTGATAATTCCAGCTTTGCTTGCCCACATAGTGAAGTCTGATTCCCCAAAGGGAAATGGGGATGGATACCCTGTCATTTGGCTCTAATTGTGAGGGTGGGTCTTGGGGAAAGAGAGGAGGGCAGGCCTGGGGGTGATGGACTTCAGCCCTCTCTCAATGCAAATGGTCCATGAATCCTCAGAGAACAAGACACTGCCATGTCTACTGGGGCTTCTGTAGACACCGCCAGGAAATACTCTTAGGTTGTAGGTACCTGGCATGGAGTAGGGGCTGTCTGAAATGCAACAGCTGTCCAGATGCAGACCTTGTTCCCAGGCCACTTCCTCTTTGCCATCTTTTCTTTCAATGGCTTGAGCATGCTTAGTCCTGTCACCTGGCCCCGCAGCTCCACTGAGATCCCTGCTCACTGTGCTGGATTCAGTGGTGCATTTGGAGGAAGGTACAGACAGTCAGTGTCAGGTCTGTGTTCTGAACAGCTACCCCTGTGCATACCCTTCCTACAGCTTGTTCCTGAGCCTCAGAAGCAAGGAATTGGAGCAGCCAGGAGCTGTGACTAGGTGAGTGGGCAGAGACAGAGACAGAGACAGAGACACAGAGAGATATGTGCATGTGTGTATGTGTTATATGTGTGACATGTATATGTGTAGGGGGATAGATTACTGCTGGCTGGATGAACTTTTTGCTGCATGTGCCTTGTGGCCTTTGCTTATCTCTACCACCTCTCTGATTGGATGGCTCTAGACTTCATCTGTGCTGTTCAGAGCAGCTTCTGCTGCCCCCTGCTGTCTTTAATGGGCATATGTGTTTTTCTCTAGCTTCGGCCTCATCCTCCCTTTGTACCTGCCTGGGCAGCTCCAAACCCAAGTTGGAGACCTTCTCCATCCCCACCATTTCTAGATCCTGCCAGTCTGTCTTTTGGGAAGGCATCCCCTGGCTTTGCTTGTTTTCCTGAGTCTTCTGTGGCCTTGCACCAGCTACATGGTTGTCTTAATCCTAATTTCCTTCTAGTAGCTAAGGATCCTTCAGAACAGAAGGCGGGAAGCTTTCTGAGTTTGGATTCTCCCTGTTGGCACACTCCAGCCCTCTGCGTTCCTCACAGTCCATGCTGTTGACTTGGGCCCCTGGCATTGTTTTTTGTTTATGCTGTGCTTCCCACTAGACTACATGGCCTCCTAACCACCCTTTGTTCTTGTTCCCACCAGTTCCCTCTGTGTCAGCTTTACATTGCTGCAGAGCACCCCCTTTATTTGTCTTGGGAGGCAGGCACGTCTTTTATGGCTGTCTCTCTAGAGGCCCCTGGTTTTAAGGGTATGAGTGTGTTGCCTGCTTTTATGTCTGCATACTACATTTATGCCAGTGCCCCAAGAGGCCAGAAAAGGGCCAGAGGTCCCCTGGAACAGGAGTCACAGATGGCTGTGGGTCTCCATGTGGGTGCTGGGAACTGAACTTAGTGTTTCTGCAAGAGTAGCTAGGGTTCAGATCCTGAGCACCGTTCCCGCCTTGCTCTCTGGTTTGGACACCATCATAGGGCGTGCAGCTTGCTAGCAGAAGTGGCTCTTGTCCCTTGGGGACTGGCATCTTTTGTGGGGACAGTTCACTGATACACATTGCCCCAGGCCTTTTGTGAGACTCACTTTACACTGATGATGGGACTGGTTTCTGACAAAGACAGAGCCAGGACTCTGCCACCAACGAGAACAGGACCAAGGCAGGCTGCAGGCCCAGGTGGGATGGTCAGCATCTACTAGGAATAGGCATGCTTGGTTTCATCCAGCTTGTGAATTAAAGTAGTTCTTGGGTCTCTCAGTCTTAACCAGGGGTGGGTGTCTCATGATTTCCTCTCCCTATCTTATGTCAAGTAAGACTGTGATCTTCCTGCTTTGGTTTGTCCTTGGATCCCAGGATCATGAGCAGACAAGGTGGCTTGCTTGCCACTGCTCATGAAGGTCTGTTTGCCTGGTGCATGTCTGACCTTCCTGTCAATTTGAGTTCTGGTGTTTTTTTTTTGTTTTTCAGGGAGGTCTATCCTCAGCCAAGGGTGCTAAAACCCACGTGAGTAGTCACTGCATGTGTCGTGCTGAAAGGCACTAAAGGATGATTTGCTTGTCCCAGGGGAATAGTTTAGTAGCACACCTGAAGGCCTGAGTTAGCCTCAGGATAAATTAAACTCAGAAAAAACCAAGACCAAAGATAATTTTCCCTGACCTTGCTTCATCCGCCAGTTTAGAGTCTTAGGACTGTCTGATTCAGGTCTTGGGCCCAGAGCATCTTCTGTCTCTTTTTTCGAATTTGGGCTTTTGCTCCTTATTTTCTGTTTCTGTCCCCAGGGATTTTTTAGAGATGTGACAAGTGTGGTGGTAGTAAACCCAGTTGCTCTGTATGGCTGAGGTTGGGAATAGTCATTAAGAAGTGCTGCTGGTTGACACAACCCCATTCTGGGTGGGTGATCAGCCCTGGGGAAGCTGAGGGTGTGGAATCTGAGAAAGGTTCCTGCAGGCATGTTTGGTCACATGTTGCTCTTGACTCTCTCCCCATGTAGTAGGAAAGATGTTCTTGTCTTGACTCCTTGGCTGGCTCCCATCATCTGGGAGGGGACCTTCAACATAGACATACTGAATGAGCAGTTCAAGCTTCAGAATATCACGATTGGATTGACTGTGTTTGCCATCAAAAAGTAAGCAGCTGGGGTTGGAGAGAAGGTGAGATGGCTAGTGGGTAAAACACTTGTTTCAGGGACATGAGGACATGAGTTTATCCCCAACACCCATGGGAAAGCTGAGAATGGTGGCATGCACCTGTAACCTCAGCACTGTGGGTAGAGGGGAGCGCCAAGTGGATCCAGCCCATTTGATGAACAAGCTAGCCCAACAGTGAGCTTTAGAGTCAATGAAGGGACCCTGTCTGAAGAACAGATAAGATGAATGACAGAGATGGCAGAAGAGACCGAAGTCAACTTCTGGCCTTTCCATATGCACACAGGCAAGTAAATGTGAACATATATAATACATATGCACACACCCTCACATATGCAACACACATGGTCAAGTGGAGGCGCAGGCATTCCAAGCTTCATGCTTGTATTTAGGATAGAGTGGGGGGAGGGGCTTGTTCACTCTGCCACCTTCCTGAGCTAGGGTGGGTTCACAGGCAAATGAACCCATCTCTGACTCCCCCCAGAGCCTCTGGCCAGCTGCCTTTCCCACTGTGCTCTCAGCCAGGTGCCATTTGCATTCCTTACACTTTAGGTTGGTCTCTTCATCCCTAGGGCTGGCAGGAAGGAACAGGATGCCAGTGGAGCTATGGCCACTAATTTGCCCTCAGATGCAAGACAAGGTGGACATCAAGGGTTGGATGAAATATTTAACATCAGCCCTGGAGACCATGGGTAGTAGTAGACCTGTGAAGCCCGGAGACTCTGGGTCAGACTGACTTTAGAGCACAGGCAAGAACTGAGCCCTGTGGGAGCCTGTGGGAAGCAGGGCAGGACAGCATTACAGTGTGGAAGACTGTGGGTGCTGAGAGAAGCCATCTGTGCTACCTGCACATGAGGAGGACATTGTGTTTCCCTGCAGTGCTGGGTGAGGGCTTTGAACCAAGTAGACTTGAGAGATGTTTGGGGGCTTAGTTGGAAGGATCTTTAGGCACCTTGAGAATGTCTGGAGCTCCTAGGGACAAAGGACTTTGCAGTAAAAAGACATAAACCCTACCTTGTTTGGGTGCTGCTGGGTACATCAGCAAGAACCCTGCTAGGTGTGGGTAACTGTCTTGTTTGTGGAAAGAAGGCCCCTGAGGGGACCAGCTGGGAACCCCATGGTCACCGTTATGCAGGGAAAACTGCCATTTGCTTGTTTCTGACACTAGAGGGGGCTTTGCTCACTTGCCAGGTGATGGGGAGCTGTTCCCCTGGTGGGGACACATGGCCCTAGGAGTCATCTAGGGAGGGGCAGCCATCTGAAGCAGGTGAAATCTCAGGCTGGAAGATGGCTTAGAACCTGGGTTCTTTTGTTCTTGGACCTGAGGTTTTGCTTTAGGCTTTTCCTTGTTTCTAGGGTGCCTTTCACCCTTTTCCTATTTACCCTGTGAACCCAATTCTTGTTCTGGTGCAGTTCATGGGGGAATCACTCTGAGGAACACATGTGAGTTACTGAATGCCTTTTCTAAAGATGCCATAAACCTTCTGAGGAGGAAGGTCTGAGATATGGAGACCTGTCCTGAGACAGGGTCTGGCAGCATGCCACAAAGGAGGGGCACAGGTACCAGGACCTTGAGAATCTCTTCAGTCCCACTAGGGTTTCAAGGTGGGGCTCTACAAGCAGAGGCTTTACTCAGGTCAATGCAAGTGTGTGAGGTAGGTGTGGAATGTACTGGGATGGAGCTGTCAGTACTGGAGGGTGCTTGGGACAGAGTTGCCAAGACAACAGATACCTGTGGCAGATATGCCTGGAGCTCCGGTTGAGGATTCAGCCCTGCTGCCTGGCTTAAAACTTCCAGGATTCTAGCTCAGTGTTCCTTGCTAAGATGGGGTTGCTGATGTTTCAACCTTCTGCAGCAAAAGAGGGTGAAGTGAGGTGTAGCCTGCAGACTGGTTAAGACAGCAGTCTAAGCAGAACAGGGGAGGGATCAAACCTCCCTACCTCTAGGCAGCTATGGTTTCTGCAGTCTGGGCCTATGCCCTGATAAGTCTGTTATAGCTTTGTCAAACCTCTCCATACCCCTTTGTCCTCCCTCACAGGTATGTTGTGTTCCTGAAGCTCCTCCTGGAGACAGCCGAGCAGCACTTCATGGTGGGACACAAGGTCATCTACTATGTCTTCACTGACCGGCCAGCTGATGTGCCACAGGTTGCTCTGGGTGCAGGACGGCGGCTGGTGGTGCTTACTGTGCGCAACTACACCCGCTGGCAGGACGTGTCCATGCACCGCATGGAGATGATCAGCCACTTCTCAGAGCGGCGCTTTCTCCATGAGGTGGATTACCTGGTGTGTGCAGATGTGGACATGAAGTTCAGTGACCACGTGGGTGTGGAGATCCTCTCTGCACGCTTCGGCACCCTGCATCCTGGCTTCTACAGGAGCAGCCGAGAGGCCTTTACCTATGAGCGCCGGCCACAGTCCCAGGCCTACATCCCCTGGGATGAGGGTGACTTTTACTATATGGGGGGCTTCTTTGGGGGGTCAGTGGTGGAAGTGTACCATCTCACCAAGGCATGCCACGAGGCTATGGTGAAAGACCAGGCCAACGGCATCGAGGCCGTGTGGCATGATGAGAGCCATCTGAACAAGTACCTGCTTTACCACAAACCTACAAAGGTGCTGTCCCCAGAGTACATGTGGGACCAACAGAAGCTGGGCTGGCCTTCCATCATGAAGAAGCTGAGATATGTGGCCGTGCCCAAGAACCATAAGGCAATCAGGAACTGATAGCTGAATTCCTGTTGGAGAGGCCAGGCCGATAGCAAGGGGCACTCCAGCTGTGCTGGAATTGGAAGTATTGAGTGATATTGCTGACTGTCACCTTCTATCCCACCTCACAGTCCAGCAGATTAAGACAAGGACAAGGCTTGTATTTTAAATTAATATGGATTTTTGTATGATGATAAAAATGTAAAGTTATATATATATTATATATAATTTATTATATATATTAAAGATTTATTTATTTATTTTATGTATGAGTACCCTATAGCTGTCTTCAAGACACTCCAGAAGAGGGCATTGATTGGATCCATTAAGGATGGTTGTAAGACACCATGTGGTTTCTGGGAATTGAACTGAGGACCACTGGAAGACTAGTCAGTTGTAGTCGTTAGTGCTCTTAACAGCCGAGCCATCTCTCCAGCCCTTAAAGTTATATTTGTACAATGTATTCAATTCAGCTTGGTTTAAAATGTTTCTTATATAATGATAACATTTCAAGATCAGGTCAGTCCAGACCTTAAAGTGTGTGTCTAACCATCTGTCTCTTTGTTAGCACAAAGCCATTGCATGCTTGAGTAAACAAATGCTGTTCCTTTCAGATGTTATTTAAACATATATAAACTTAAAAATATTTAATACTGTTCTACTGCTATTTTATGGTATTTAAAAATATGTTATTGCTCACTCTTTTAAAACTCAGACATGTTTTTAAAGGCCAGGGCCAAAATAATAATTAAAATTCCATGTTCAGGCAATCTTAAATCACATGACATTCCATTCTGGGATGTAATCATCACCTGACTAGTTGCTGTCTTTGCTAAAGGCAGAGCTATAGACTCATTGCCATCTTGGTTGAGGGCAGTCGCATTACTGTCAGCCTTTTTTTTTTTTTTTTTTTGTGGGAAGTCCTCAATTCATTGTCTTCTTGCTTGAGGGCAGCAACTAAACAGACTAGGAAGGTGTTGCAATATCCTTTTCAACCCAATCGCCAACTTGTTGCATTTTCCTCTTCAACCCAAACAAACCCATTCAATGAAAACACAGCTCAGTAATTAGGAAAGCAAGCTGCGGTTTTTGGGAAGATTTACAACTTAAGCTCTCTATTCCCTTCCTAAGAAATCCCTCTCAGTTGCCATCCTCCTGTTCCAGTTCTGTCCTCTCCTCCTTCTCCTCTGACTCCTCTTCCGTTTTACTCCTTGACTCATCTTCCGTTTCCTCTTTTTTCCACCTCTTCTCCCTGTCTAATCACGTATTGCCTTAACATAAATCTACAGGAAGGCAATTAGCAAAGACTTGAATTGAGATAAGATTCTTATATGATCTCCATCTTGTCTGGGTGAATTGTCATAGTGTTGCTCTATGTTTTCACTCTTTAAAAGATGGTTTATTTTAATATCACTTTAGAGGTTTACAACATTAAAAGGTATAAAGATCACTGCCTTAAAGATATCTTTAGCCTTGTTTTTGCTAATGTTATTTTATAATGTAGCTTTGTGTTTTTATAAGCTATAGATACATCATATAAAGGTCAAAGTTTCTCAGTCTTTTATAGATTTAAAAGTTTTGTCTTGATGCTAAATGAGCTTCAACTCAAAAATCATAATTTTTAAAGTTCAGACCTAACAAACAGGCTTTAGTCTCAAAAGCTACAACAGTTCTAGTTTCAGAAAAGCTATGTACTGGATGGTTTTGTGTCACCTTGACACAAGCTGGAGTTATCACAGAGAAAGAAGCCTCAGTTGAGAAAATGCCTCCATGAGATTCAGCTGTAAGTGATCAAGAGGGGAGGGCCCAGCACACTGTGGGTGGAGCCATCCCTGGGCTGGTAGACCTGGGTTCTATAAGAAAGCAGGCTGAGCAGCCAGGAGAAGCAAGCCAGTAAGTAACATCCCTCCATGGCCTCTGCATCAGCTCCCGATATCTGATCTTGAAGTCCAGTTCTGACTTCCTTTGATGATGAGCATCTACATGGAAGTGTAAGCTGAACAAACCCTTTTATCCCCAGCTTGCTTCTTGGTTATGATGTTTGTGCAGGAATAGAAACCCTGACTAAGACACAGCTGTAAGGCATTTTCTCAACTAGTGATCAAGAGGGGAGGGCCCAGACCACTGTGGGTAGTGCTGTCCCTGGGCTAGTAGACTTGGGTTATATAAGAAAGCAGACTGAGCAAGCCAGGGGAAGCAAACCAGTAAGTGACATCCCTCCATGACCTCTGCATCAGCTCCTGCTTCTTGATCTGTTTGAATTCTAGTCCTGACTTCCTTTAGTGATGAACAGCAATGTGGAAGTGTAAGCTGAATAAACCATTTTCTTCCCAACTTGCTTCTTGGTCATGATGTTTGTGCAGGAATAAAAACCCTGAGTAAGACAAGCTACTATAATTAAAAATACAAACAGAGTCAGTAACCTTATAAATGGTCATATTCTCTAATGTGTTCAAAATGTATGCAAAGCCATGCTTAAAACCAATGCAGCTAATTAGAATATTAAACTTTACTCTCCTGTTTTATATTTGCTAGTTACAGCTAGAGCAGATAAAACAGACACAGATTGTCTAGCTCAGATAGGCTCAATAGATACTAGTTCTCAATACTGTCAGAGATCTGCTGAATATGGCATTCAATGTGTAAGCTTATTATGAGAGAGACTTCCAGTCCTAACTGTGAACCCCCAAGTTTTCAAGAAGATATGGGTACAGTGACAAAGGACTCTACCTGGATTGTGGTACACCAACCACCAGACAACACCATCCCAATCAATACCTTGCCCACTGCCAGGGCTTGGCCTGAATTGTGGACAAACAGAACACTCAGAGAACCGAATGTCTCATATTGCCTAGCACAAGGTGTGGTCATCTATCTTGTGTTCCTCTTCTGGTCCTGATGACCAGACTGCCTCTGCCTGAGTTGTGATGGAGACCACAGGGACCTGGCAAAACTGTGAGGTAGTGGACTGCAGAACAACTTCTGTCATTTAAATTAATATACAGCATCTAGGGTATAATTTATCCTTCTCAGGTCTCTGGTTACATCGACAGCTAAGCCAACTAGAGAGAAGGCTATGCTTCTTGCCCCAAGGTGATCCACACAGTGTTAGCTACTAATCAATTAATTAGCTAGTTAAGACTACCAGAGCTCTTGTCAGGAAGGCAAAGAGGGTTGCCTTGTTCCAAGGCTTCATGATGCACACGTCTCAGATGCAATCATTTGCCACTTCCTTATCTAAAAAATGCAGTTTTTGGTGACTGCTCCACAATGACATAGGTGGTTACCTATGTCTCATGTTAAATGATTACTTGGAAAAAGATATAAACTTTATGCAAGGTCTGAGGATATGAAAGCTTAACTTTCTAAGGATATTAAAAAAAACATTTGAGAGTCTAGGAAGGTGTTTTGAGGTTGGTAATTGCAAGATACAAAGGTGGGAGGACAGAAAAAACTTGGGTGGTGAATGAAAAGAATTTAAGATATAAAATGCTTCGGATTTTTTCCCCTCACTGTGCCACTATTATATCAAGACTTCAAAAGTTCAGAATCTTAAGATTAACTGATGGTGTTCTGATAAATTATTAGCATAAATCTATTATATGATTCATTTTTTAATAATCACAAGTTCAAGATTTTAAGTTTGCTTTTTTAAAAAACATAGGCTTAAAGATTTTTTTATTATGCTGAGTTTATTACATTAGTTTTCTGGATAGAGGGAAAAAGCCCCTCTTGCTCCTTCTGCTCCATGAAAGATTTTTGTCTTTCTGAGCTTACCTTAAAGATTGTTCATGCTGTTAACAATTTCTTTTATCTACTATATACTTAAAAAAACCTTATAAGCTCCAAGAAACACATAGTTAGGACTCCCCCAACCGCCAAGACTATGGGCATAAAGATTTCAAATGTTCAGCTAAAAAAAGTTTTTCTCTCAAACCTAACTTTATATTCTGCCTTTAATATGTAATATGTTTTAGCATCCTGCCAAGTCCAGAAGTTTACTCACAGTCTGAATTCAGGACAGTGCCAGAGAAGCAAACCACAGATGCTCCGGTTTACCCCCACAGATGCTTCTACTGGGCCTACACTTTCTTAGCCACAGATGATTCCACAGATGATTCCACAGACCCTGGACAGCATTGAAACACCCAGCTCTCCCCAGACTTGACCAGGATCCCCATCCTGATTAGGCTTCCAGAATACAACTGTCACCCCAAAGTCAGCAGGAAGTAGTTAAGGAACACAGCAATCCCACTTCTGCCTCACCATCACCTCTTTCCAGTTCTTCATTTTCATTAAACCAAATTGGAGGGGTATTAGCATTTCTGCCAGGCTCTGCCCAACAGTGATCTAGCAAAAGCTTGCATTTCTACCTGCCAGGTATGAGCCAGGAGCTAGGTATATAAGAAGGCCACTTGCTCTACCCCCCCTCCATCTATACCTTCTTCCCCACATGTCCTTGGCTGGCATCTTCCTCTCTGTCCTTCTCCCATTTCTTTCCCTCTCCTTTCTCTGCCTCTACCTTCTTCTCCAGGTCCCCTTCCTGCCATTAAACTTCCTTTCATACTAAGCCTGTTGTATGTCTGATTCCTTTGGGTAACACATTGGCTGGGCCTGCCAAGGTGCTCCCTCCTGCCACATCACCTCTGCTGCTTTATAAAACACAACATTTCTATTTGCCCTCTGCCCTTGCAACTTCCCCCAAATGTGAACGAAAATTAAATTGAACAAAACAAACCCCCCAAACATCTCATTGTGTAAACTGTAGTGTGTCGCAGTGTATCACACAGTATATATTTCTTTTTGTCCATACATCTTTACTTGTTAATGTTTATTGCAATGAGTCATTGATTTGTCGCAAGGTCTCTGGCTTCTGCAGTTTTGACTCTGTGGGACCAGCCCCTTCACATACTCCAGCAGCAAATATTTTGGGTAGATGTTGGGGGTGGGGGACAAGTCAAAGTCCTGGGTTGAAGCTTGGGTGAGCTGTTCAGCCCCACTGCTTTACAGAACTGCCCCAGTAAATCATGGCCTCTTACATTCATGCTCTTGGGGCCAGGTCTTCCTCACCCATGACACCAGAACCAGAGACCCTGCACTGTTCAGGTGAGGTGCAGGGCTGCTCTCTCGAGTGCTGCAGCCAGTAGTGGTAAGGTTAAAGCTGAGCAGTCCTCAGACATCAACATGGTTTCAGACAGCAGCCCAGACCAGGGATGTCTGTATGACACAAGCTTCTTGTTGATAGAACAAGCTGTGGAGGCTTTGGGTCAAATAATGGCTCCAATGTTTCAGTGTCCACAGCCAGAAATCTCAGTCATGACCTTCTCTCAGTTCATCCCTGAGAGTTGTGCTGACTGGTTGTTCTCTGATTGCCTGTTAAACGTGTCTACCCTTTTATAAAGTGCTGACCAGGTAGTCTGTCTGACTGGTGTGCTTTGTGTCTGGGCTGTGCTGTCTACCCTGGCAACTGTAGGTCATTCTTCCCCTGGTAGTCAGAGTCATTTCTTGAGTTTTTCCTCTTTTGGGGTCTTGGACCACTCCCATAGGCTTCAATGGGCTTGCTTTTCTGTGTCCTCTTCAACAGCTCTATTTCTTCACTATCACTCAAAGTGGGGATTTTGGGGGATGGATGCTGACAGCTGAGTGTTTAAAGGAACTAGCAGATTAAGGTACAGATCCACGTATTAAGGTGGAGAAAGTTGGATACTCCTTCATGTTTGGAGCTTCCCAGGTCCCCTTCTTCCCCTCCTCTCTCCAAACCTCAAATGCAAGCTGCCATCTTCATTTTGAGAAGATCCAAAATGGCCCATAAGGATGACATCAGTGGGGACAGGCCCAAGGTCTCTTGTTCACTACACTGTCCTCTTCCTGAGACTCCTGGCTTTTTGTGGTGCTCCTATTGATCCCTTGGAACCAACGCTGGTCTCCTGAGGAAGGAACTGAGACAGCAGACGGGATCTTCCCGTGCGTTGTTAGACCTTGTTAACATGTTACTTTAAAGTCCACTTAGGTTGGAATGGATTGCAGTGGACTTTCAGAGTGCTGTTCAGAAGTTATTCTCACAGCCCAAGTGCTTGTCATGGTCATGGATGGTGGCCCAAGTCTTTGTTTTTCTATCCATGATCATTCTCTGTAGAATATTTTCACAATGTAGACAATACCATGCTATTCTGGAGTATTTAACAGACTTGCAAACTCATTTGGGAGACATACAATCATACCTGGAGGTGCAAGGGAGGGAAATGGGAACCATAAGTAGAGGAAACAGGATGGCAGTGGATGGCTGAACTGCCCAGTTTTCACTTCCTCCTCTTACAGAAGAATGGCTGCCTGCCACACAAATGCTGTAGGTATCAAAGGTTTCATTCCCAGAGGAATGGATTCTCCCAGCAAATTTTTGCTTCGAAAATCTGCAGAGACTGAATTTTCAGAATGACCAACAGGGGGCGCAAGACATCAGGAGAAGGTTATTCAGACTGGGCATAGACACAGTGAAACCCCACCGTGTGCTTACTGTGTGACTTTTCTGTGCGTCTCACACCCTTATAGCTTCTCATCATTTGGGTTCCATTTGAACGCCTGGCCCTGTAAAGCTGATATCTGAGTGGCTGTCATAATACTGGGCTGATCTATGTGCCATTTCACCTGTGTGTCCTCAGGTCTGTGGCTTCTGTCTGTTCACATGAGTTCTCCATACTCTGTATCTGTGGGGCTTCACCTGTGTGAGTTTGTCCCTGAGACTCACAACTATGTTTCCCACCGGTGTGAGAGGGCAGTGTCTGAGCACGGAAGTGTGTACCTGGGCAGCCACTGTCCCCTAACATGGCCCCGTAGTTTCCTTTGTTTCCCACAGTTTCTGAACTTTCCTTCTTAAGCCAGATGACAGGGGATGTGGTGTTGGTTTGAATGTCTACAGTGATAGAAAGCCTTTGGAGAGATACTTGTGCAGGATGAAGGTGAAGGACAGGACTATAGCCTCAAACACTGTGTGCCAGTGAGGCAGGTGAGTTCTGTCTCCTGGCTGCAGGATTGAGAAGGCAGCCATCATGTGCTGGGGCGCAGATGTGCAGGTGTGGCCCAAAGCTCAGGCTAACATGTGTGACTTAGATGTTTCAGTTGGTACTTGTCCATGACATGCATAGAAGCCAGGTTTGCCTTATAAGTCTTTTGACATAGCACATGTAAGGCACACATAGTGCCAACGCCCAGCGGGGGAGGTGTACAGGCAGTGTCCCTCACGGAGCATGCGTTGTCCCTCACGGAGCATGCGTTGTCCCTCACGGAGCATGCGTTGTCCCTCACGGAGCATGCGTTGTCCCCTCACGGAGCATGCGTTGTCCCCTCACGGAGCATGCGTTGTCCCTCACGGAGCATGCGTTGTCCAGGATCTCAGGCCAATGGTGAGAGGTGAGCTCTGACCTACGATCACAGTGAGCCTGGCAGTGAGTGAGTGTGGAGCCTGTCAGGGCTGCATCCCAAGAATCTGCAGGACAGTGAGGCTGGGGCTCTATAGGCTGGCCTTGGACTTGAGAACCTTGCTCTCCCTTTTGACCCTATTGTTAATTATCTGCTTTATGGGTCACTTTTTGTTAAGGCTGTCAACAGCTGATAGCAAATACTTGTGCCCAGGAGGCCTGCACTGTCTAGGTCATTCCACAGCTAGTGACTGAGCCTCTCACAGGGTTAGGAGGAGGGCTGGATTCGGCTGTTCGAGACTGAGCTGCCCTAGCTGGGACCTCTGCAAGTGTGATTCCTATAGTTTTCCAGTGAATAATGACTGGGGAAGGGCTATCTCTCATGTGTGCTGGCTTCCTTGGTACTAGAGACTCATTGACAACTCTGACTTGTTGAAGAACCTGGATAAGGGGCTCTGGAGGTTGTAGAAGCCCAGGATTATCCAGACTGGGTGTCAGGCCACTGGGGATCTTTTCTGAAAGTCAGGTGGCTTATTCAGGTGTCCCCCTGTGGATGGGGAAACGTAGTATTCATTATAAAGTATCTGGTGAAGGGCTACTGTACCTTCATGGTGGGGAGAACCCGAAGGAGCATCAGATCTGAGGGGCAAAACCGTGGCAGAGTCAAGTTATCTCTTGGCCTTTGGCTATCCTTTCCTCTCCTGGGAGAATCCACTGGCATCTGAGACCCACATGAGGACCTAAGGTTGCCCATTCTTGCTTTCTTTTTAAGGGAATGCTAGAAAATGCAAACAGTACCATGGATGCCACAAACAGCACCACTGTATTGAAGTTCTCATTGCAAAAAGATCCGAATTACTGTGGGCATTTTCAGAGGAGAGGAACAGGGACAGAAACGGGAGTCAGCACATAAAACCAAGCCCCAAGCAGAAACTTGGTGTCATTACCATTGGAGATTTGCTAATGACCAGGCAAATGTGAAGATAGAATAGTGCGTGGAATGGAGCCCCTAGTTCACTTTGAGGTCATTGCTGACACTCCAGTCCATTGCATAGGGAGGCATATGAGTGCTGAAGAAAGGAGTTTCCTTGGTTTCCCAGTTCGGCTGCTTTGAATACCTTGAGTTATTATTCACTGGTACTCCTTTGTTAGTTGGGCTCCTCTTGAAGTCATAAGAATGTGGCATACACAGGTATGGAAAAGGTATTCTTCCTCTTCTCCACACCAGCAGCTCCTCAGTCCTTTAGGCTAGAAGAAAGTTACTTCAGCTCCTCATCTCTGCCCCCTATAATCCTGTTTCTCTCAGCGGCAGGCAGTGACACCCTGCCCCAAACCAAGGATATCTTTCCCAACCAAGGAGCTTTAAGAATGTTGAAAGACTATTTATTTCCCCCTCTGAGTAAGATGCAAGCATCTGCGGTTGGGCCTTTCTTGTTTAGTTCCTTGGGTCTGTGGGTAGTATCCTGTACTATATGGCTAATGTCCTCTTATAAGTGAGCCTATGCTATGCATGTCTGTTTGGTCTGGGTCACCTCACTCAGGATGATATATATATATATATTCAAGTTTCACCCATTTACCTGAAAATTTCATGACACCTTTGTCTTTAATAGTCAAGTAGTATTCCATTGTGTAAATGAACCACACTTTCTTTATCCATGCTTCGGTTGAGGGACATCTGGATTGTTTCCAGTTTCTGGCTGTTATGAATAAAGCTGCTGTGAATGTAGTTGATCAACTGTCCTAGTGATATGATGGGGGCATCTTCTTGGTATATGCCCAGGAGTGGTATAGTTAAGTGGTTAGGGAGGGAACAGTGGTTATGAGTGTCAGGTGTAGGGGAGATTCAGGGAGGGAGAGCCTGGGAAGTGAATTCGGCAGCAGGTGGACAGGGTGCACTTAGGAAGCACCAGGAAACTGGGATGGGGAGAGCTCCAGGGAGTCTATAGGGAGATTTTGTCTGAGTCTCTTAGCTGTAGGGGATACAGAGCCTGACGTGGCCACTCCCTGTAGCCAGATCGGATTCCCAGAGGAGAGGTAAGGACCAACTCACCCACAAAACCTTTATCACAAAATGGTGAAAATTTGTACATTTATCATTGTTTTTTTAAAATAAAGTAAAAAAAAAAAAAAAAAAGAAAAAAAGAGTTGCCTTGATCATGATGTCTCTTCACAGCAATAAAACCTTAACTGAGAAAAAAAGAGAAAACATTGATACAACAGTCAGAGAAAATGTAAAAATTAAAAAGCTTCTAACCCAAAACATCCAGGAAACCCAGGACACAAGGAGAAGACCAAACCTAAGGATAATAAGTATAGAAGAGAGTGAAGACTCCCAACTGAAAAGCCCAGTAAATACCTTCAATAAAATTATAGAAGAAAACTTCCTTAACCAGAAGAAAGAGATAACCATGATCATATAAGAAGCCTACAGAACTCCAAATAGATTGGATGAGAAAAAAAATTCTTCTCAACACACAACAGTCAAAACACCAAATGTACAAAACCAAGAGAGAATACTAAAAGCAGTAAGGGGAAAAGGACAGGTAACATATAAAGGCAGCCCAATCAGAATCACACCAGACGTTTCAACAGAGACTATAGAAGCTAGAGGATCCTGGACTGATGTCATACAGACCCCCAAGAGAACACAAATGCCAGCCCAGGTTACTACATCCAGCAAAACTCTCAGTTACTACAGATGGAGAAACCAAGATATTCCAGGACAAGACCAAATTTACACAATATCTGTTCACAAATCCAGCCCTACAAAGGATAAAAAATGGAAAACTCCAGCACAAGGAAAGAAACTACACCCTAAAAAAAGTAAGAAAATTATCTTCTGGTAACAAAACTAAAAGAAGAAAGGCATATAAACATAATTCTACCTTTAACAACAAAAATAACAGGTTACAACAATCATTATTTTTTAATATCTCTTTACATCAATGGATTCAATTCCCCAATAAAAAGACATGGACTTTCAGACTGGATACATAAACAAAATTCAGCATTTTGCTGCACACAGGAAACTCATCTCAGCTAAAAAGACAGGCAGTACCTCAGAGTAAAAAGTTGGGAAAAAAAACCTTTATACACAAATGGTCCCAAGAAACAAGTTGGAGTAGCCATCCTAGTATTGAATAAAATAGATTTTCAACCAAAAGTCATCAAAAAAGATAAGGATGGACACTTATTAATCATCAAAGGTAAAAATCTATCAAGATGAGCTCTCAATTCTGAACATCTATGCTCCAAATACAAGGGCACCAACATTCATAAAAGAAACTCTACTAAAGCTCGGAGCATATATTACACCACACACAATAATAGTGGGAGACTTCAACACCCCACTCTCATCAATGGACAGATCATGGAAGCAGAAACTGAACAGCAATACAGTGAAACTAACAGAAGTTATGAACTAAATGAATTTAATAGACATTTATGGAATATTTTATCCTAAAACAAAAGAATACACCCTCTTCTCAGCACCTCATGGCACCTTCTCCAAAATTGACCATATAGTTATCACAAAACAGGCCTCAACAAATACAAGAAGATTGAAATAATCTCATGCATCCTATCAGATCATCATGGACTAAGGCTGGTCTTTAATAACAATAAAAACAACAAAAATCCCACATACACATGGAAGCTGAACAATGCTCTACTCAACAATTGCGTGGTCAAGGAAGAAATAAAGAAACCAAAGACTTTTTAGAATTTAATGAAAATGAAGGCATAACATACCCAAACTTATGAGACACAATGAAGGCAGTGCTAAGAGGAAAACTCATAACTCTGAGTGCCTCCAAAAAGAAACTGGAAAGACCATAAATTAACAGCTTGACAACACACCTGAAAGCTCTAGAACAACAAAAGCAGATACACCCAAGAGGAGTAGACGGCAGGAAATAATTAAACTCAGAACTGAAATCAACCTAATAGAAATAAAAAGAACTGTACAAAGAATCAACAAAGCCAGGAGCTGGTTCTTTGAGAAAACTAACAAGATTGATTAACTCTTAGCCAGACTAGCGAGAGGGCACAGAGTATCCAAGTTAACAAAATCAGAAATGAAAGGGGAGACGTAACAACAGAAACTAAAGAAATTCAAGAAATCATCAGATCCTACTACAAATGCCTATACTCAACAAAACTGGAAAATCTAGAGGAAATAGACAAATTTCTAGACAGATATCAGGTACCAAAGTTAAATCAGGATCAGATAAGCCATCTAAACAGCCCATAACCTAAAAAGAAATAGAAGCAGTCATCAAAAGTCTCCAAACCTCCCTCCCCAAAAAAGCTCAGGGTTTAGTATTAGTATTAGGTCTTCTATGAAGGCCTGATACAATTCAGCACTAAACCCTGGGCTTTTCCCCCCCAGTTTTGTTGAAGCACCTAAAGAAATGTTCAACATCCCTAGTCATCAGGAAAATGCAAATCAAAACAACCCTGAGATTCCACCTCACACCAGTCAAAATGGCTAAGACCAAAAACTCAGATGACAGCAGATGCTGGTGAGGATGTGGAGAAAGAGGAACACTCATTCACTGTTGGTGGGATTGTAAGCTGGTACAACCACTCTGGAAATCAGTTTGGCGGTTCCTCAGAAAATTGGTCACAGTACTACCTGAGGAACCAGCTATATCACTCTTGGGCATATACCCCAAAGAAGTTCCAACATATAACAAGGACACATGCTCCACCATGTTCATAGAAGCCTTATTTATAATAGCCAGAAGCTGGAAAGAACCCAGATGTCCTTCAACAGAGGAATGGATACAGATATTGTGGTACATTTACACAATGGAGTACTAGTCAGCTATTAAAAACAACGAGTTCATGAAATTCCTAGGCAAATGGATAGAACTTGAAGCTATCATCCTGAGAGAGGTAACCCAGTCAGAAAAGAACACTCATGGTATGTACTCACTGATAAGTGGATACTAGCACACAAAACTTGCACTACCCAAGAAACAATTCACAGAACTTATGAATCTCAAAGAGAATGAATCCCAGAAAGTGGATGCCTCAGTCCTTCTTAGAAGGGACAACAAAACACTCATGGGAGGAAATTAAGGGACAAATAGAGGAGCAGGGACTGGAGAAAAGATTATTCAAAGACTGCCCTACCTGGGGATCCATTTCATATGCAGCCACTAAACCGAAGCGCTATTTCTGATACCAAGTTACTTACTGGCAGAAATCTGATATGGATGCCTCTTCAGACGCTCTTCGAGATCCATACTGATACAGAGGAGGATGCTTGCAGCTAACCACTGGACTGAACGGGGGACCCCAATAAAGGAGCTAGAGAAGGGACTGAAGGAGCTGAAAGGGAGGAACAAATTTATCAACTAACCAAACCCACAAGCTCCCAGCGACAAAACACCAACCAATGAGTTTGCATGAAGAGACCCATGGCTCCAGGATTATGTGTAGCAGAGGATAGCATTCTCTGGCAGAGAGAGGAGAGGATGTTGATCCAGTGAAGGCTTGTTTTCTCAGTATAGGAAATGCCAAGGCGCTGAAGTAGGAGGAAGAGGTTGGGAGAGGGAGCACCATCATGGAAACGTTGGCAGGGGAGTGGGGACAGGACCTGTGGAAAGAGGAATAACACATGAATTGTAAATACAGAAAATATCCAATTAAAAAAATGGAAGTGCCCACAAAGACACACACAGAGAAACGGCCATACACTCACAATGACACAGGTTACATAGAGACACAAACATTTGCATACACATGCACGTGAATCACTATATTGTATCTGGTATTCTCAGAAATGTGTGCACATAGTTTTAAATATGCACAGGCACAAATGAACACACTTCACCAGGCACAGACTTAAATGACAGATTCAGTTTTACACAAGACCATGCAGACACATATTTCAATGTGCTCTCACACAGCTACACATACACACACACACACACACACACACGCACAGCTACACATGTGCACAGAAACTGAATATTGCAGTTATCCTGTGGTGTTGCATAGAACAGAGGACAAAGGAGAGGGGACCCCATGTAGCTTCAATCTGTTCTGACTTCAGTCTTCGCTCATGGAAAGAAGGGAGAAATTCTGAGAAAAGGAGAATTTAGTTTTGGGGCACATCCTAGGGGTTTAATTCCCAGGTGGCTCTGGAGCAACAGGCAAGATATTGAGAGCTAATATTGAATGCAGAAAGCAATACAACACAGGAGCTATGGTACAGGAGGAAGAGAACTCACTTCCCATTGTGGTAGGTAATAACTGGGTGTCACCATAGAGATATTGTCTGGAGAGGGTCCAGATTCTGTGCTTTGAGATGGAAGCTAAGAGAGCCATGTGGATGTGGGGGTCAGTTTCTCGTGGAAATGGGGCCTGGGTATAGGAGTAATGGAACACAGGAGCACTTGTTATCCTTCTGGCTCTGGGTTCTTAGGTGTCACCACCCATTCCAATAGCATTCTTTCTCTTGACAAGGTTTCCTGAGAATGAGTCAAAGAATGAGCAGAATCCAACTACAGAACTTAGCACCATGTGTTCACGAGGTCCAAACCAAACTGTGCAGCCATCCTATAGCACAAATGGTGGCTTTGTGCAGATTGGTTATCCAACAGTGCAAGATACATGTGCTGAAGGGAGGCCAGGAGCAGAGAGGCCCTGTGGTGACCATGCAGCTGCTCTTGTTGACTGTGGGCCTGACCCTGTCCTTTGTGGTGCGAGCAGATGAAAGGCCTGCGTGATCGTAGCCCCTCTAATAAGGTGTGATCCGCGCAAGGACTTAGATGGGTGTCCATGCTCATGAGCCTAGATTGGATAGTCTCAGACCTGTTGATGGTGTTCACAGGTGGAGATCAGCGCTGTGCTCAATGTTATCCCTAAGATTTGTCTTCCAGCAAGGCATTTTCCTGCTGTTGTAGAGTGGGTGCATCTTCAGGCTAAGGGATGTGTTGAAAATATCCGTATAACTGTTCTGCCACATAGGTTAGCATTGCTTCCCACTGTTGGCTTGTGGGCTCCCAGTATGTTCTACAGAAATGAGTATTTCAGAATTTCTAGTTTAACATGAAAGTCTTATTCGGGAGGACAAAGCACCCCATGCTGTCCTGCTGTTTGCAGAGGTCTGAGCAGTGCTGGGAAGAGGGTGGGAGGAATGGACTTTCAAGAATTACTGTTTAAAATTTATGTGCGGTCCTAGATGAGGAAGGAGAAGTGGACACACAAATGCTTCCTAGGCCAGAAACAGTCTCCAATGGAGACCCACTTACACATTAATAATTGTCCCAGGGAGTTGCACTGAGGAATCAAACTACTTTTGCGCTAAGGCTGCATTGCCCAGAAGTACTGAACTCAAGGGCATCTCTGGAGGTTCCTTGTCTCAAAATGTAGTATCTAGACCTTCCCTTTGCTTCGTAAAATTAAAATAATATTATTTATTATCTTATTTCATTAATGTATTTTTTCCTTCTTTTTACCCTACAGGTCTTTTGTGAATATATTATAGATTTCAGTTTAGCATTTGGCTAATTATTTTTAAAAAGTTGATTAATTATTTAGTTTACATCCCCATCACCATTTCCCCTCCTTTTTTTCCTCCCAGTCCTCCCCTCCACCTCTTCTGCCTCCCCACCTACTCCATTTCAGTTTTTCTTCACAGACATCACTCAGCCCTGGTATATCAACTAGCAGTAAGACTGGGCACCTCCTCTCCTGTTGAGGCTAGAGAAGACAACCTAGTGGGAGGAAAACATCCCAGAAGCAGGCAACAGAGTCAGAGACAGCCCTTGATCCTACTCTTAGGAGTCTTACAAGAAGGCCGAGGGTACACAATTGTAACGTGTGTGTGGAGGATAGATACCAGACCCATGCAAACTCCTTGGTTGGCAGTTCAGTCCCTTTGAGCTGCTATGGGCCTAGGGTAGTTGATTCTGTAAGATTTCTTGTGCTGTTCTTGACCCCTATGGCTCCTACAATCCTTGCTTCCCCTCTCCTACAGGATTACGCAAACTCTGCCTTATGTGTGACGGTGAATCTCTGTATCTGTCTTGATCAGTTGCTGAGTGAAACCCCTCTGATGACAGTTACACTAGGCTCCTATCTTAAAGTATATCAGAATATCATTAACAGTGTAAGTGGTGGGCTCCCTCTCATGGCACGTGTCTCAAGCTGGACCAGATATTGGTTGGCCATTAATTCAATTTCTTCTCTACCTTTACTCCTGCACATTTTCTTGTAGTCAAGAAAAATTGTAGGTTTTGTGGCTGGGTTGGTGTCGCAATTTCTCCATTGGAACTCTTGCCTGCTTATAGGGGATGGCCAGTTCAGACTTCATATCCCCCATTCTGATGTGTCTTAACTAGGGTCACCCTCATGAATTCCTGGAGGTTTTCATTGCCCTTTGTTTTCGGCTTGTCCCAGAGATTCCACACTACCCCAGTCTTCTCCCTTGTACACTCACAATACCTAATCTATGTTCTCCTTCTCACATTCAAGTATCTGCCTTGAGCCCTTCTTGTTACTTAGCTTCTTTGTGTCTGTGGATTGTATCAAGCTTATTTTTTACTTGATTGCTAATACCCACTTACAAGTGAATACATGCCTTGTTTGTGTTTCTGGGTCTGGGTTACCTCCCACAGATAATCTTTTCAGGTTCTATATTTGCATGAACATTTCATGATATAATTGCTTTTAATAGCTGAGTAATTTTCCATTGTGTAAATGTACCACATTCTTTTCTTTTTTTAAAAAAATTAATTAATTAATTAACATGCCAAATGCTGCCTCTTCTAGTATCCCCTTATAGAGTTCCTCCCTTCATGCTCCCTCCCCTTTGTCTCTGGGAAGGTGGCCCCCCTGGGTATCACCCCACCCTGGTACATCAAGTCTCTGCAGGATTAGGCACATCTTCTCCCACTGAGTCCAAAAAAAGCAGCCATTTACTACATGTGTGCTGGGGACTTTGGACCAACCCATGTGTGCTCTTTGGTTGGTGGATCAGTCTCTGGAAGCTCCCAGGGGGTCAGGTCAGTTGACACTGTTGGTCATCTTGTGGAGCTAGCATCCCCCTGAGAACCTTCAGTCTTTCCCCTAACTCTTCCATAGGGGTGTCCCAATCTCTGTCCAATGTTTGTCTGTGGGTATCCACGTCTGTCTCAGTTAGCTGCTGGGTAGAGCCTCTCAGGCTCCTGCCTGCAAGCAAATTATAGCAAAGTTGGGCTGGTAAATGGTTGGCTATTCCTTTAGTCTTTGCTCCCTTTTGTCTCTGTATTTTTATTTTTACACAGGACTAATTTTTACCCGAACACTTTGTAGGTGTGTTGGTATCTTCATCCCTCCACTGGGGGTCCTGTCTGTCTACTGGAGGTGGCCTTTTCTGGTTCTATATCCTCACTGTTGGGTGTTTTGGCGAAGCTTTATCTGTATTGACTCATGGGAGCCCCCCCATCTCAGACCTTCAGGACTTCCCAGAGCTTCCCTCCATCTCCCACTTCTGGCAGCTGTGTAAGTCCATTCATTTTTCTGGTCCCCCGGGCCTCTCTCTTGTCTCTCCTCATACCTGATCCTGCCTCCCTATTATTTTCCCTCAGCCTTCTACCACCACCCAGGTTCCTCCCTTCCTCTGCCTTCCATGACTATTTTGTTCTCCCTTCTAAGTGGGATTCAAGTATTCTCATTTCAACCTTCCTCCTTGTTAAACTTCTTATAATCTGTGGGCTGTATCCTAGGTATTCTGCCCTTTTTGGCTAATATCCACTTATCAGTGAGTACATATCATGCATGTCCTTTTGGGTCTGAGTTACTACACTCAGGATGACACTCTAGTTCCATCTATTTGCCTACAAAATTCATGATGTCTCTGTTTTTAATGTTGAATAGTATTTCATTGTGTAAAGAAGCCACGTTTTCTGTATCCATTCTTTGGTTGAGGGACATGTGTGTTGTTTCTAATTTCTGGCTATTATGAATAAAGCTGCTATGAACATAGTGGAGTATGTGTCCTTGTGGTATGGTGGAATATCTTTTAGGTATATTCCCAAGAATGGTACAGCTATGTCTTCAGGTAGAACTATTTCCAATTTTCTAAGAAACTGCCACATTGATTTCCAGAGTGGTTGTACCAGTTTTCATTCCCATTAGCCAAAGAGGATTACTGCTCTTTTCCCCACATCCTCACCAACATCTGCTGTCACTTGAGTTTTTTATCTTTGCCATACTGATTGGTGACAGGTGGAATCTCAGAGTTGTCTCTATTTGCACTTTTCTGACTAACAATGTTGAACACTTCTTTCGGTGCTCCTCAGACATCCAAGAGTCCCCTGTTGAGAATTCTCTGTTAGGAGTGGTGATTCCTCTAGAAGTTCTTCTATTGTTCAGGATTGCTTTGGCTATTTTGCTTTTCCTCAGTCCCCCATATGAAGTGGAGAATTCTCTTCCAATGTCTGTAAAAATTGTGTTGGAATTTTGATGGAAATTGCATTGAGTTTGTAGATTGCTTGTAGTAAGATGGCCATTTTCACTATGTTAATTCTACCTATCCATTAGCAAGGGAGATTTTCCCATCTTCAATGTCTTTCTTCAGAGACTTGAAGTTCTTATCCTACAGACCTTTCACTTGCTTGGTTAGAGTTATGCCAAGATACCTTATATTATGTGTGGCTATTGTCATGGATATTATTTCCCTAATTATTTTCTCAGTCTATCTTTGTATATATTTGGACTATTAATTTTCAAGTTAATTTTATATCCGCCACTTTGCTGAAGATATTTATCAGATGTAGGAGTTCCCTGGTAAAATTTTTGGGGTCACTTATGTATACTCTCAAATTGTCTGTAAAAAACGATAGTTTGACTTCTTTCTTTTCAATTTGTATCCCCTTGATCTCTAGTTCTTCTTATTACTCTATCTAAGCTTTAAGTACTATATTGAATAGATATGGAGAGAGTGGAGAGTCTTGTCACTGAATTCAGTGGAATTGCTTTAATTCACTCTCCATTTAATTTGATGTTGGGCATTGGCTTGCTGTATAGCACCTTCGTTAAGTTTAAGTATGTGCCTTGTATCACTGATTTCTCTAAGTCTTTTATCATGAAGGGGGTGTTAGATTTTGTCAAAAGGTTTTTCAGGATCTATTGAGATGGCTATGTGTTTTTTCTTTTACTTTGTTTATATGGCAGTTTACTTTGATAGAGTTTTGTATATCGAATCATTCCTACATCTCTAGGATGAAGCCTACTTAAACATGGTAGATGATATTTTTGATGTTTTCTTGGAGTTGTATACCAGGATATGGAGCACCTGGAAAGGAATGCAGCCTGGGGATGTTAGGTCTCTAAGGAGAGTTCATAGGTAGGGGCGGGGTTCTTACCTTAGGTCCCTGGTGCTGGCAAAGACTCCAGGTTATTGTGGGCCAGTGGATGGGGTCAAATTTAGTGATTTTATGGTATTTCTGAGTGTACAAATGAGTAGAACTCCGTTTTTTGTGTCTTTTCTTGTACTTTCCCCCTTCTATTTGTTTTGTCCTATATTAATGTGTTGACTTATAATATTATTTTTTCTTTTTAGATTTTATTAGATATATATTGTTTACATTTCAAATGTTATCCCTTTTCCAAGATCTCCTCCCCCATATCCCTTATGCCATTACCCATCTCCCTGCTTCTATGAGGGTGTTCACGGACCCACCAACCCCTCCTGCTTTCCCACACTGACACTCTCCTACACTGGAGCATCAAGCCTTGGCAGGACCAAGGGCTTCTCCTTCCACTGATGCCCAACAAGGCCATCCTCTGCTACATGTGCAGGTGGAGCCATGGGTCCATCCATGTGTACTCTTTGGATAGTGGCCTAATCACTGAGACCTCTGGTTGGTTAGTGTTGTTGTTCTTATGGTGTTGCAACTCCCTTCAACTCCTTCAATTCTTCCTCTAATTCCTTCATTAAGGACTATGTTCTCAGTTCAATGGTTGGCTTTGAGCATCCGCCTCTGTATTTGTTATGTTCTGGGAGAGCCTATCAGGAGACAGTTATGTCAGGCTCCTGTCAGGATGCACTTTTGGGCATCAGCAATATTGTCTGGGTTTGGTGGCTAAATATGGGCTGGATCGCCAGGTGGGGCAGTCTCTGGATGGCCTTTCCTTCAGTTTCTGCTTTAAAAATTTGTCTCCATATTTTCTCCTGAGAATATTTTTGTTCCCCCTTCTAAGAAGAACTGAAGCAGCCACACTTTCGTCATTCTTCTTCTTGAGCTTCATGTGGTCTATGAATTATATCTTGGGTATTCTGAGCTTTTGGGATAATATTCACTTATCAGTAAGTTCATACCATGAATATATTTTAGTGATTGGGTTACTTCACTCAGGATGATATCTTCTAGATCTATCCATTTGCCTAAGAATTTCATGAACTCATTATTTTCATAGTTGAGTAGTACTATATTGTTTAAATGTACCACATTTTCTGTATTCATTCCTCTGTTGAAAGACATCTGGGTTCTTTCCAGTTTCTGGCTATTATGAATAAGGCTGCTATAAACATAGTAGAGCATGTGTCCTTGTTGTATGTTAGAGCGTATTTTGGGTATATGCCCAGGAGAGGTATAGCTGGGTCCTCAGGTAGTACTATGTCCAGTTTTCTAAGGAACCACTAGACTGATTTCCAGAGTGGTTGTAGCAGCTTGGAATTTTACCAACAATGGAGAGCTTGTTTCTCTTTCTCCACATCCTTGCCAGCATCTGCTTCACCTGTTTTTGATCTTAGCCATTCTGACTGGTGTGAGGTGGAATCTCAGGTTGTTTTGATTTGCATTTCTCCAATGACTAAAGATTATAAGCTTAAAAATTTTATTGAATATTCTCTGTATTTACATTTCAAGTGTTATCCCCTTTCCTCCCTACTCTTTTCCCCCTACCCTTCCACTTGTTTCCATGAAGATGCTCCCTCTCCCAACCATCCTCTCCACCTCAGTTTGTTGGCATTCTCCTACAATGGGAAAACACACCTTCACTGGACCAAAGACCTCTTATCCCATTGATGCCAGAAAATACTATCCTCTGCTACATTTTCAACTGGAGCCATGGGGTCTCTCCATGTGTACTCATTGGTTGGGTTTTAGTCCCTGGGAGCTCTGGAGGGTTTGTTTGGTTGACAATGCTGTTCTTCCCATGCGGTTGCACACCCTTTCAGCTCCTTCAGTCCTTTCCTAGCTCCTTCACTGGAGACCCAGTGTTCAGTCCGATGCTGCAAGCCTCCTCATCTGTATCTATGACTCTGGCAAGAGCCTCTGAGGAGACATCCATGTCTAGCTCCTGCCAGTAAGCACTTCTTGGCATCAGCAATAGTGCTTTGGTTTTGTGGCTGCACATGGGGTGGAATGATCTTTTCTTTAATTCCTGCTCCTCTATTTGTTCCTGTATTTCCTCCCATGAGTGTTTTGTTCTCCCTTCTAAAGACTGAGTCATCTACATTCTGGCCTTCCTTCTTTTTGAGCCTCATAAGCTCTGGGAATCGTTTCTTGGTTATTCAGAGTTTTTGGGGCTGGTATCCATTTATCAGTGAGTGCATACCATGTGTTTTCTTTTGTGACTGGGTTACATCACTCAGGATTATAGTTTCTAGTTCCATTCATTTGCTTAGGAATTTCATAAAGTCATTGTTTCTAATAACTGAGTAGTACACCATTGTTTAAATGTATCACAATTTCTGTATACATTTTCTGTTGTAGGACATCTGGGTTCTATGAATATGGTGGAACATCTGTTCTTGTTTTATGTTGGATCATCTTTTGGGTTTATGCTCAGGAATGGAATAGCTTTAGGTTGTACCCTGTCCAATTTTCTGTGGAACTGCCAGACTGATTTGCAGAGTGGTTGTACCATCTTACAACACCACCAACAATGGAGGAGTGGTCCTCTTTCTTCACATCCTCACCAGTATCTGCGGTCAATTGAGTATTTGATCTTAACCATTCCGACTGGTTTGAGGTGGAATCTCAGGGTTGTTTTGATTTGCATTTGCCTGATGACTAGAGAGGTTGAACATTTCTTTAGGTGCTTCACAGTCATTTGGTATTCCTCAGTTGAGAATTTTCTGTTTAGCTCTGTACCCCATTTGTATTTGGTTCTCTGGAGTTTAACTTCTTGAGTTCTTTGTATATATTGGATATTAGCGCTCTATCAGATGTAGGATTGGTAAAGATCCTTTCCCAATCTGTTGGCTGCCATTTTGTCCTCTTGATAGTGTCCTTAGCCTTATAGAAACTTTGCAGTTTCATGGGGTACCATTTGTCGATTCTTGATCTTAGAGCAGAGGCCATTGGTGTTTTGTTCAGGAAAATTTCTCCTGTGCCTATGTGTTTCTCACTTTCTGTTTGTTCTATTAGTTTCAGTGTACCTGGTTTTCTGTGGAGGTCTTTTATCCACTTGGTACAAGCTTTGTACAAGGAGATAAAAATGGATTGATTTGTATTCTTCTGCATGCTGACTGCCAGTTGAACCAGCACCATTTGTTGAAGATGTCCTTTTTTCATTGAATGTTTTTAGCTCCTTTGTCAAAGACAAAGTGACCATAGGTGTGTGGGTTCATCTCTGGGTCTTCAATTTTGTTCCATTGATCTACATGTCAGTCTTTGTACCAATAGCATGCAGTTTTTATCATGACTGATCTGCAGTAAAGCTTGAGGTCAGGGATGGTGATTCCCTGGAAGTTCTTTTATTGTTGAAAATAGTTTTAGCTAACCTGGGTTTTTTTTTTATTCCAAATAAATTTGCAAATTGCTCTTTCTAACTCTATAAAGTGTTGAGTTGGAATTTTGAGGGGGGTTGCATTGAATCTATGGATTGCTTTTGGCAAGATGGCCATTTTTACTATGTTGATCCTTCTAATCCTTGAGCATAGGAAGTCCTTCCATCTTTTGAGGTCTTCTTCAATTTTCCTCTTCAGAGACTTAAAGTTCTTGTCATATAGATCTTTCACTTGCTTAGTTAGCCTCACACCAAGGTATTTCCAATTGTTTGCGACTATTGTGAAGGGTGTTGATTCTCTAATTTAATTCTCACCCTGCATATCTTTTAAGTAGAGCAAGGCTACTGATTTGTTTGAGTTAATTTTATATCTAGCCATTTCACTGAAGTTGTTTGTCAGCTGTAAGAATTCTCTGGTGGAATTTTTGGGGTCACTTAAGTATACTATCATAATATCTGCAAATAGTAATATTTTGACTTCTTCCTTTCTGATTTTTTATCCCTTTGACTTCCTTTTTGTTGCCTAATCACTTTGTCTAAGACTCCAGTACTATATTAACTAGGTAGGGGGTTAGTATGCAGCCTTGTCTAATCCCTGACTTTAGTGGGATTGCTTCAAATTTCTTATCATTTAGTTTTATGTTGGCTACTGGTTTGCTGTATATTGTTTTACTATGTTTAGGTAACAACCTTGAATTTCTGATCTTTCCAAGACTTTTAACATGAAGGGGTGTTGAATTTTTTCAAATGTTTTCTTGGCATGTAATAAGATGACCATGTGGTTTTATTCTTTGAGTTTGTTTGTAGAGTGAATTTGGTTGATAAATTTTCTTATATTGAACCATTCCTGTGTCCCTGGGATGGAGAATAGTTGACCACGGTGAATGATTGTTTTGATCTGTTCTTTGATTCAGTTTGCAGAATTTTTATTGATTATTTTTGCATTGTTATTCATAAGGGAAATTGTTCTGAAGTTTTTTTGTTGGGTGTTTGTGTGGGTTAGATATAAGCATAATTATGGCTTCATAGAGGGAATTGGGTAGTGTTCCTTCTGTTTCTATTTTGTGGAATAGTTTGGAGAGTGTTAGTATTATGTCCTCTGTGAAGGTCTGATAGAATTTTGTACTGAATCCATCTGGTCATTGGCTTTTTTTTGATTGAGAGACTTTTCATGACTGCTTCTATTTCTTTAGTGGTTTTGGGACTGTTTAGATGATTTATCCATTCCTGATTTAACTTTGGTAACTGGTATCTGTCTAAAAAATTGTCCATTTCATCCAGATTTTCCAGTTTTGTTGAGTACAGGCTATTTTAATAGTATCTGATAATCTTTTGAATTTCTTCTTTTGTCTCCCCGTTCATTTCTGATTTTGTTAATTTGAATATTCTCTCTGTGCCCTGTAGTTAGTCTGGCTAAGAGCTTATGTATCTTCTTGACTTTCTCAAAGTATCAGCTCCTGGTTTTATTGATTCTTTGTATAGTTCTTTTTGTTTCTACTTGGTTGATTTCAGCCCTGAGTTTGATTATTTCCTGTCATCTATTCCTCTTGGGTGCATTTGCTTCTTTTTGTTTTAGAGCTTTTAGATGTGCTCTCAAGCTGCTAATATATGGTCTCTCCAGTCTCTTTTTGTAGGCACTCAATGCTATGAATTTTTCTTTTAATACTGCTTTCATTGTGTCCCATAAGTTTGGGTATGCTGTGCCTTCCTTATCATTAAATTCTAAAAAATCTTTAATTTCTTTTTTTTTTTTCTTGACCAAATTATCATTGAGTAGAGCATTGTTCACCTTCCATGTGTATGTGGAGTTTTTTTCTGTAATTTTTGTTGTTATTGAAGACCAGTCTTAGACCATGGTGATCTGATATGATGCATGGAATCATTTCAATTTTCTTGTTCTGTTGAGGTCTGTTTGGTGACCAATTATATGGCCAGTTTTTGAAAAGGTACCATAAGGTGCTGAGAAGAAGCTATATTCCTTTAGGATGAAATGTTCTAGAGATACCTGTTAAATACATTTGGTTCATAACCTCTGTTAGTTTTACTGTTTCTCTGTTTAGTTTTTTTCCCATGCTCTGTCCATTGATGAGATTGTGGTGTTGAAGTCTCCCACTATTATTGTGTTAGGTGCAATATGTGCTTTGAGGTTTAGTAAGGTTTTTCTTATGAATGTAGGTGCCCTTGCATTTGGAGCATAGATATTCAGAATTGAGATTTCATCTTGATTTTTTTTCCTTTGAGGAGAATGAAGTGTCTTTCTTTATCTTTTTTTTTTTTGATAAAGTTTGGTTGAAAGTTTATTTTGTTGAATATTAGCCTGGCTTCTCTAGCCTTTTTCTTGGAACCATTTGCTTTGAAAATTGTTTCCCAGTCTTTTACTCTGAGGTAGTGTCTGTATTTGTCTCTGAGTTGTGTTTCCTGTATGCAGAAAAATGTTGGGTCTCCTTTATGTATCCAGTCTATTAGTCTGTGTCTTTTTATTGGGGGAATTAAGTCCATTGATGTTGAGAGATATTAGGGACCAGGGATTGTTGTTTCCTGTTATTTTGTTGTTAGAGGTAGAATTATGTTTGTGTGGCTGTCTTTTTTTGGGTTAGTTGAAAGAATATTACTTTCTTGCTTTTTCTAGGGTTGGTTTCATATCTTGAGTTGAAGTTTTCAATCTATTATCCTTTGTAGAACAGATATTGTGTTAATTTGATTTTGTCATGGAATATCTTGGTTTCTTCATCTATGTTAATTGGATGTCTTACTGGATATAGTAGACTGGGTTGGCATTTGTGGTCTCTTAGGATCTCTATGACATCTACCCAGTATCTTCTAGCTTTCATAGTCTTTTTTGAGAAATCTGGTGTGATTCTGATAGGTCTGCCTTTGTATGTTATTTGACCCTTTTCCCTTACTGCTTTTAATATTCTTTCTTTGTTTTGTACATTTTCTGTTTTGAATATTATGTGTCATGAGAAATTTCTTTTCTGGTTCAATCTATTCGGAGTTCTGTAGGCTTCTTATACGTTTATGGGCATCTCTTTTGATAGGTTAGGGAAGTTTGCTTCTATAATTTTGTTGAAGATATTTACTGGCCCTTTAATTTGGGAATCTTCCCTCTCTTCTATACCTATTATCTTCAGGTTTGGTGTTCTCATTTTGTCCTGGATTTTCTGGATGTTTTGGGTCAGGAGATTTTTGCATTTTCTGTGATTGTTGTGTCAATGTTTTCTATGGTATCTTCTGCCCCTGAGATTCTCTCTTTGATCTGTTGTATTCTGTTGGTGATGCTTGCTTCTACGACTCCTGATCTTTTTCTTAGGTTTTCTATCACCTGGGCTGTCTCCCCTTGTGATTTCCTTATTGTTTTTATTTTTGTTTTAGATCCTGGTTGGTTTTGTTCAATTTCTTCACCTGTTTGCTCATGTTTTCTTGTAATTCTCTAATGACTTCTACCTGTTTACCTGTGTTCTCCTGTATTTCTTTAAGGGAGTTATTTATGACCTTTTAAAAGTCCTCTAACATCATCATAAGTTGTGATTTTAAATCAGAATCTTGCTTTTCCAGTGTGTTGGGGTATCCAGGACTTGCTGTGGGGGAGGAACTTGGTTCTGACGATGCCATGTGGTCTTGGTTCCTGTTGCTTAGATTCTTGGACTTGCCTCTCACCATCTGCTTATCTCTGGTGTTAGCTGGTCTTACTGATTCTGACAGTGGCTTGGGTCTCCTGTATGCCCGTGTGTCAGCACTACTGGGGCACCAGTTCTTTCCCAGCAGGGTCTAGGTACATATAGCTATGGCACAGCATTAGCAAAGGGCACAGACAGAAACCTGAAGGATCCTGTGCTAGAATGGCCCTCTGTTCCTGTGTCCTGAGGGCTCCAGGTGGGTCTTACAGAGTAGAAGTGGTGGTCTTACCTGTGCTCTCAGGTGTTTCAGCACTTCTGGGGGACCAGCTTACTCCCAGTGGGGTCTGGGTATAGAGAGTTGTAGCACAGTATCAGCTCCAGGTGCAGGTGGAAACCAGAAGGATCCTGTTTCAGACTGCTCCTTGGTCCCAGTGTCCTGAATGCTCTGGGCAAGTTCCTTTTAGGACAGGAATTTGAGCAGGGGTGATGGTCTCCCTTGTGCTCTCAGATGGGTCAACACCTCTGTGAGACTAGTTCTCTCCCAGCGGGGTCTGGGTATAGAGTGCTCTGGCACCAGGTCCATATTATTTTATTAATAAAATTGTGATTTATTTTGTGAAAGACACAAGGCTCTGTAGTTGATCAGCTATGCTTCCAAGTCACTTCACTGGACAAAAGTAGCTGGCTTTATCTTTCTATATATTTTAAGACTTCATCCTGGAATCTAAGCTTAGCTCGATGTGAGTCTCGTAATTTAGGCACCTTGACTCCTATGAATAATAATCACAGCTCATTGGCCTTTCCATCCTGTGCCCATGGTCTCCCTTTTCTCTCACTTAAGGACTCTTGTGTGGTCACTGCCCAGGATTGTGTGGATTTGTCTTCCCTAGGTGAAGAGGTGGCTTTTGTCCATGCCTATCCCTAAAAACACGAAGGCCAATCCATTGCTACCCTTTACATTCACAGAAACGTCACCGGGCAGCTGGTGTGCAGGATAAATATTCATAAGTATCTGCCCCCAGGCAGCCCTCTCTGCCTCTTGGCTGGATGATCTTCTCATCTTCACCTCACACATGTTTCCTGAGTTCAATTAGGGAGCCCATGTTATCTGGGGTGTCAGAAGCATCCCAGCACAGTGCTTATTGCTTCTGGAGAAGTCAGTGTGGACTTTGTGTTTATCCGTGTACAGGAATAAATCTTTGGGTTGCTTCAGAATTACACTGGATTTTATGATCAGTGAGGACACCAGTGGGGATTGAGGCCATATCCTTTGTAGAATCACATGGAGACTCTGGATAGAGCCTGGCTTCTGTAGGAGGAATAGCCTGTGGTGAGTGGGGTGCAGCGTGTACTGATAGCAGATCCTGTGCTGGTTATTAACTCTTCCCACTCTGTATCTGCTGTTTTTTTCTCAAGCATGAAGAGCAGGGACACAATGTCTTTGTCAAGTTGTATGTTCTGACTGTAGCTGCTGTTTTAGTGCCAGGAGGAAGAAGCTGTGCTTACCTCATTGCTGGATTTTATGGGATGGAGAAAGGAAGGATAGGACAGATGTCTGTAAAAGAACAATGTTTTCCTCTTATGTACCAGGAAACCCACTGGATGTACTGTGTTCAAATGTGGTTGCCCCTATTGGCTAATATGCACCACAGTTCTCAGGGTGTGGAGGAGCTGGGGAACAGGGTCTTGAGTGGCAATGAGTACAGTAGGTGTGAATGACCTGGGGGACTGTTTAGAAGGACAGCTCCTTTATTTAAATAGTGGGGCCAGTTCATACAGCTCAGGCTAAGGAGAGGAGAAAAAGGATAAGGAAGAAAACCTTCCAAGCTTCCAAGCTTATTAGCTAGATTAGCAGACTGCCAATCACCTAAGTTTTGAGAAGCCAGTTCTCTGGCAGGGAAACAGAAGCCAAACTGGGTTTTTCATGATGAGACCTTTGTCTCTTTGGAGTTAAGTAGGCCAAAGTCTGATTTGGTTAGGGAGTGGCCTCCCTCCTGCTGTGTGCTCTGTGAGAGATGTCTGTGGTATGCACAGTGCTCTATCACCCTTGTCTGTCCTGGAAATCCACATTCAGACAGTCCCTGGATTATAGCAATAGATTTCCTGGTACTTACTATGCCCATAACTGCTCAGGGAGTGGTCTGGTGAGAACATGGTTCTTTTTAATTCTTAGAATCAATTTACTTCTTCATGGTTTATTTAGTGGATCAATGTCACTTAGTACATGATAAAGTTGTGAGAATTCAGCCACACAATGATGATGCTTGTGGGTATGTGTTCCACATTGCTCTCTGGGTTTGTGGGATCTGGGCATGAACTGGATACAGAATAGGTTAATATTTTCTACCCCACTCACTCTAGTTCCTACCTAAAGCCACCTCTGAGATTTCTGGATTCTCTGGTAAGGGGGCTTGTAAGCTGTTGGTCTCTTGTTTCCTCAGCCATCACTGCCGGGAGCCGACAGAATTAAGAAATTCCCTTAGCCCGAGCAACGACATTTTATATAGATCTAGGCCTAGGTTTCTGTTTCTTATGATAGAGGTCTTTTTCCAGAAATCAGGTGCTCTCACTGTGGTCAGGTAGTTAGCTGAGTAGAACGGTCACAAGGCAACAGATCCTGCTTGGCAGAGCATTCTGTTGCACCTGGGTAGTTCTCCTCCCATGTAATTCTCCCTGTTTTTCTTTAAAAGAAACGGTTTTGGTGCATAATAAACCAGAGCTTGATCAGCACTTTCGACTTGCTCTCCTTCTTTGTGTCTCTTGTCCCCCATTTGTCAGTTCCCTCCTCAGGTCTACATTGAAGACCTCGTGGGCCGGGGCACATCACAAGACTGTTCCTGGTGTCCGAAGCCTATGTCCACTCCTTACCCAAGCTCCACACTTCCCTTCTCTCTCAATCAGCTCTTGTTGTGGTCCTACCCAGAAGATAGGCTGGACTCTTTTTCTGCTGACTACATTGGGCAGTCACACGTACTGTTATTATGTTTGTAAAGGTAGGTCTTGACATGCAGTGTGGAGACTTGAGCCTGCTTAGTCTGTTACGTATTTACACATAAGATGTCCTACTCAGACCAGAAAGTTCTGAGGTCCTGAGACCCACAACATATCACAGTATCAATGTAAATCAGAGACAAACAAATGAAGGGAAATACAACATAGTGTTCTGTCCAGTAATCCAGAGGGAGAAACTCCAGATCTCTCTCTGCTTTTCTATAGGCAGTTTAAACTCATAGAAAAGGTTAATCAGAATTCAGGAAGTACACGTGTGTGTGTGTGTGTGTGTGTGTGTGTGTGTGTATGTATGTGTGTGTGTGTATGTGTGTGTGTGTGTGTGTGTGTGTGTTTACTGAGACACAGGTTGTCAGTTACATCCTGGAGGAAGGAAGCTTTCAGTCCAGTGCTCCATTCTGTATCCATTATCACAGGGCAGCTTTGGACACACTTGTACTTAAGGAGCATACAGGGCTCCAAAGTCAGTGCCAGTGAAGACTTGATATACACCTGCCACCAGCACCAACATCTGAGAGCCACGTGTCCAAGCTGTGCCCTGTCTTCATACTCATCACCTATGCTGTCTCCTCTAGTAACTACTCCTCTGATGTTTCTTAGCATGGGTGACACTGTGTGGCTTCTCTTGCCTTAGTTCACCATTTCCTTAAACCCATCATTTCTTCCTTCTCTCATTTCCCTGGAGACTTTGTACACTGAGATCCTAACAGTGCCCAGGGAGGACACCTAGATAGCAACATTTACTGCTGTCCACTGGCTCTACCAAGAGAAAGGACTCCTAGGGTCATGGTGCTGCCCAGAAGTCCTAATGTATCACTAGTTTACATCCTTTTTCCTTCTCCTCTATCAGATAATACCGTGGGTCCTGGACCACCCAAGAATACAGGTAGCCTTTAGTCAATATGTAATTTTGGATAAGGAGATGTGCTACAGAGGTACAGGTCAGATCTGGGGTTCTGTCAGCAGGGGCAAGAAGCATAATGAGGGTAGGAATGTGTTCAGTCAGTGGTTGGCATCTACTTCTTATCCTAGGCCACCTTCACATGACAATCTCTTCTATAAGAGGCTTCAGGAAGCCATGTCAGAGTTTCTCTGAGCACAGGTTGTCTGTACACGAAATTCTGTATCTGTTCTTGCCAGGGGAGAGTCCTTTTCAAAAACGCCTTGATTAGAGTCCCATATGCTCAGGCGGTGCTTGTTCCAAACAAGATTCCTGAGGACATCCTTCCCTCCTGACTGCTCTCACTTGGCTTGCCTCCTGTTCAGGAATGTTGACTGATGACTCCGTGTTCCAGGCTTGAATGCTTTTAGGGTCAGTGACCCCTGAGAGACCTGATAGTCACCTGTATGTAGTGAGAGTCCTTTCCAGTCCACTTCTTCCATTTCTATGTTGACTGGGGCTTAGCAATCTTATCATACTCTCTCACCCAATGTGGCTTGCAGTCTGAGTGGAGTCAAAGACCCCAGATCTCTGGGACATTTTGTAACCTTTACAGCATTTATGAAACTGAACATAATGGACATCATGGAACCATCTTATAGCAGTCATGAGATTGTGTGTTTCTATATTTCTTTTCCTCCTATTTATGTCTTCTCTGTAAAGACAGCGATTGCACAAACACCATACCCAACCCTCTGTCTCTTTGTGGGTCTGAACATTGATTCCTGTGAGCTGTCCAGAGAATATTAGTGCATAGAAGAAGTAGAGATCATGCAGGAATTAGGAGATGGAATCCTATCAGCTTCTTTAGCAGGGTTGAATGTCTGGTACAAAGAGAAGATGGGGCTTTTTACTCACACCACCACACCTCTGCTTTCAATAAATCCCATGTCTCTATGTGTGAGGAATGGCTCAGTGGGCTCCCACTTTGTGTTAATCAAGTGATGACTTTGATCATCAAGAAAAATGTTATATCTGAAAGTCCAGCTACCATGACCTGAAATATGTATAGTGCAGAGTCGGTGCATCTGACCACCAGCCCCTTGTGCAGTGCTATCTGCCCCTTGCTAGCCACAGTGGAATTTTCCCTGGAGGAGTGAAAGGGAAAGTGCATCTCGAAAGACCACAATGGGCATGCTCATGGGGCAGGATGCCGGATGTATTACGCTCATGAAGGATCTTGAAATCATAGCCATGCCTGAGTCATGTCTTTCAACAGTACAGTGTCCTTCAGATATCCCTTCCAAAGGTTTTAACCTTGAGTGGGACATTGTGTCTCTATCCTCCCAGGGGCCTTGTTTTCCTGAGGAATCACAAACATACTTCTACCCACTCTAGATATTGCATCAAGGAGAGACCAGTGCATAATTGCCCCAGGATCACACATGAAGTACTGGTAAGAGTATTGGCCTTACACAGCTAGGGTGAGGGTTTACTTATGGGAGCCCATAATAGATATTCCATCAAAAGGCCTCACCCTAACATGTATCTCAACTTCCTCATCGCTTCATAGAGGGGATTCCATCTTCTGTCAAGTCTCCTCACTGTGTATATTCTAAAGTAGCCATTGAGACCACAGTGAGGATGGAACTGCATTCATCTGTGAAGGATGTGAGGGGAGGAGTTGCTGGACACTGATGATGCCACGTGTCCCTCGGTGATGATCACTGGACAAACCTGATTTGATGGTTTCTTGAGTAGCCACAGCTCCCACTGATGATGGTTGTGTTGTTTTCTGGGGATAGCACTATACAACAGGCCTGTCCAGGAGCTCTGTATCCTCCTCTGCAGGCAGTGAACCCATTTCTCTGGATCAGGTAGTATGTCAGAACTACCCAGGGTCTGTGAGCTTCCCAGAGGCTCATCCACTCAGAAGCGTTGCTATATAGAGTTAAATACTCATGCATCTTATATTTGGAGCAATACTACCAGTGTAGTATCCTTTAGGCTTTGAGTCCACGGATGTGTACCTTGACTGATACCCTACATATTTCTGTAAACTGGACCACAATGGAAAGCCTTGATGCACTGGGATAACACAGACCATAGAAGGGAGCAGACACCATGCATAGCATCCCCTGCTGGAGGGAAACAGCTAGCAGGTTTGGGTCTAGGAAGGATTTCTCCTCAGCCTGTATGAAGGGTCAAGACTCATGTACATGGAAGAGATTTCCCTTGGGAGTCAGCAGATAGGTTAATAGACTGAGCTCTACTGTGGAAACCTACTAGATGTCTTTCCTGTATCAGAGGTTATTATAAGGCTGAATTCTCTGTAGGAGCAGCCCCACAGTGAAATCTGTGAAGTGTGTGGATTGCATCCCTAATGCGGCTCAGGAGGCCTGACCACAGGGTGGCTTGTCTGTGGGGCAGCGTAGAGGAGAGTTGGAACAAGGGCCCTGGGTAGGGAGCTGATGTATTAGTTTCCGTATATTGTTGACTAAGTTGTGGTGCTGTGGGGCTATTGTCTCTTCTTCTGGTGCAATCAGAGCTGTCACACAGAGTGTAACCACAAACCATGGCTGTGGTGGAGTTGGATTCACCAGCTGCTCCAGATCACAGAGGAATGACCGACTCCCCCCAGCTATCCTCTCAAAGCTGAGTCTACATGTCGTGTTTGCGCAATTTTATTCCACGGGGCTCCAACTTTTATAAGTCAGGAACAGAACTTCTCTGGAAACAGAAACCTTTTGGCTGATGCAGTGTATTTTACATGCATATAACTGGATCAATAAAAGCTTTTTTTTTGGGGGGAGGGAAGCATAAAAACACAATCAGAAAGAATGAATCTTGACTCTTATGGGGCATCTGAGGCTTATTCTATAGGAGACTGTAACAGCATTTTGTGTAATAGTCCGTGGACAGGGCACCAAGATCCCTGAAGGGACAGAAGAGTGGCTATGTAAGCTGAACAACGCTTTTCATGGCCTCAGTTTTCACTGCTGGCTTGTAGCTGGCAACACTCACAGCTGAGACTCCAGGCATGTAGCCTGACTCGGATGGCATGAAGTCCAAGGGTAAGAATGGGAGACAGTTTCAGAGACCACACTTAGGAAGAAGTGAGTGTGACTATTCAGACAGCAGAGGAATGGGTTACCCGAAGACGATGTGTCCCAGAGCCAGCATCCATCTCACAGGGGAAACGCTGAAATATTTGAAGGTTCAGAGACCACAAACCTGCTGTTAGGAAAGGTCATTCAGAAGGTACATTTCCAAGGTTTTGAGTCCAAGATGTTGACGTTTCTTCGTAGTGGTTCTCTGAATTAGATTCCTTTCTGCTGTAATGCACCAGTCTCATCACTGATTTCATGAGTCCTCCCCACCGTGTGTGTGTGTGTGTGTGTGTGTGTGTGTTTGTCTGTTCCTAGGTTAGTTTCCCTAAGGAAGTCCTAATCCTGCTATGTTTTCAGAGGAAGAAGGGTTGTTTCATTGATTCTCGATCTGTTTTAATCTCCATTTCATCAATTTTATCTGATTCTGATTTTCTTTCCATTCTCTGTGCTCGTCTGTGCCCCCCAAGACCTGGCAGTATATTACATACATGCCAATACTCTTACCATGTCTTCTTTTTGTTCAGAATTCAGCTGAAGTGCCGCGGTGACCAACAGCTCACCACTGCATGCTTACCTTTCTGTCTAACCTGGCCTCCGACCATCTTCGCCTCCCTCTCCTCTGTCTGCTTCACCTGCCTTCCAGTCACCTCCTGTCACGGTCAGGCTACCGTTGCACCTTCCACACCCCATGGAATGGTCATTCCACCTGGAGTACTCATACGCTTCACTCATTCATGGCTTTTCCCTTCACCACCTTCAATGATGTGTTTAAATGTTCCCTTTGTGCAGCTAACTATAACCCTCGCCCCTACAGTTGATGCTCAACTTGTTCCAACTGGGGCTGCCTCACGGTATCTGACACCCCTGTAATAATTTATGATTGAGTAATCAGGAATTGAACACACAGTCGACCGAGCAGGGATGGCAAGTATAATGAACACTTAGCACACATGTAAGGAGAGGTAGAGACACTATCTGAGGGTTGCCGATCAGTGGAAAAACCATTTTGTGCTGGGATCCCTTCTACTTGTCTGGTTCTGCCACAGCAGGGAAGGTGTTACAGCCGTGGATCTTGGCCAAGTCACATTCAGGTCTGGTTTTGTTTTTAGCTTCATTAGATCCTCCCACAGAGACATCCATGACATCTCTATAGAGGGTCTCACTGCTTCCTGTATATCCATAAATATTTGTTCTCCTTTTAACCCTAATTTTATATTTGGGCTCTTCTGCGTTGTATTACATGCACGTGGGGAGAGTGACACACTCACCTGCAGTATCCCAGTGACACTACAGAGTGCACAGGAGGAATGGCACATGCTGCAGATCTTATTCATTAACATAAAGGAGAAACGCTATTTCCAATAGTTCTTACTGAGAATTTGATGGAATGATTTTCCTTCATTGATTGATTGACAAAACACAGAATGTTTCTACTTCACTTGTTGAAACAGTAGTTTGTTTTTGAAGACAGAACCTATAGAGTTGAGGCTATCCTAAAGCTCAATATGCATCTGAGGCTGGCATTGTCCTCCTGATCCTCACGCCCGTGCCTCTCAAGTGCTGAGACTGTAGGTGAGCACCTCCACAGCAGGATGCTTTTATTCAGTTAGGAAATGCTTTAATTATCTATAGTAATTCGCAACATATATGAATTTCACCAAACTGTGTCACTGGAAACAGAGAGGAGGAATGCATGTACCAGAAGTGGGATCACTGTGACAGGCACTGTCTTCAAAAGCTGCAAGGGACAAAGAGGGTCGGTCATCACCTCCTCTAAATACAGTCCATTTATTTACTGACCCACTGAATTAAACTGAGTTTATTTTATAAGTGAACGATCAGAGTGACGGAAACAGTTCTGAGATAATTACAGAGGAGCTGGAGAGATTGGTTAGGAGCACATATAGCTTTCATAGTGATTCTAAGCCCCATTCCACCAACTCTCCTGAAAGCACTCCCAACTGTGGTAAAGTGTACCCATACCCTGTGCTCTATTTATCACTCTATAAACTTTTCCTGCTTTTCTGAAGGCCAGCTGACATCAGGGACACCAAGTAAGTGATCCACCCCCAAGCCTCTGTCTACCAAGCCGCCTGAAAGCACATCCAATCACAGTACCCTGAGCTCCCCTCCTCTGCTTTCCAGGAGGCCTGCAGGCCCCAGGGACAACAATTAAGCTCCTCCCCGTCCCAAGCCCTTGGAAAGCACACTCAACAGTGGAAAATTGCACCTCATACCCAGTGCTCCATTTCTTGCCCTATACATTTGCTGACTTTCCTGGAGTCTCATGTAATGCACGCCCTCCCAGGCTCTTGCCCTGCAACACCCAATGGTGGTAAACTTCACTCCATATCCTGAGCTCCACTACATACAACCTTGCTTGCTTTCCCAGAGTCCTGACAGACCCAGGGACATCAGGTAAGTCCCTACCCTTTCAAGCCCCTGCTCCCCAACTTTCCTGAAAGTACCAACAGTGGTAGACTTCACACCATACACTGTAACTCATGTTTTTCTCTACAGTTCTGCCTGCTTAAGGACACCAGGTTAGCCCCTTCTCCAAGTCTGTCAACACTCTTGAAAACACACTCAACAGCAGTAATTGCATCTCATACCCTGCGGTAGGGGGAGTTTCTCTGATTGTTTCTCTGACTGTTTCCCTAATTGTTGGTTGGTTAATAAAGATGTTAGAAGCTAATCATTGAGTGAAGATATGAAGGCAGAATTTCCGAGTAGGACAGGAAGCAAAGGGAAGAAAGGATTAGGAGTTGGACCAGGGGGTGGGAGGACAAGGAGTTGCTGACATGTAGGTTTCTCAGGGGAACCAATAGTTTGTGTCCTCCACAGTCAGCGGAGGCCAAGGAAGATGAGGTAGGATAGCCCAGTAGTTGTGGTATCTGGTTGGTTGTAAAGTGTTAGAACTGTCTGGTGTTTTCCATGGCAACTCAGGTGGGCAGGAGAGAAAGAACACAGCCGTGGCAGAATTCATCCAGGCTTTTGTATGGGAGGATTGGGCAAAGGACCCAGCTACAGGGGACAGGTAACCACAGTGGAGCATGGGCTGGTGGGAGAGTGATCTTGGAGCTCTGGGGAGACATTGCTGGTATTTTTGACATGGGACAAGGAGAAACGGGGTGGCTACTGATTCTAGAGCCTAGCTGGAGATAGTGTGGATTTTTAAAATACACGCAACAATTGCGCCCCATATTCTGAATTCCATTTGGTGTCCCACAACTTTGCCTGCATTTCTGGAGGCCTGTCAGCTTCTGGGACAACCAGGTAAGATCCTGTCCCAAGCCCTTGTCCACCATATTTCCCTAAAACACGTCCATTAACTGTAGACTTCACCTAACCCTCTGGCCTATTTTCCAGCCTACAACTATGCCTGCTTTCCTGAAGGACCAACAGCACCAGGGATCCCAGGACATGCTGGTTATAGGGACTCTAGAGCAAAGTAAGCACCTAACAACATTATCAACTATCCAACAGCACCTCCCCAAAACTCCCATGGAATAAAACACCAACCTTTGTGCGCACTTTCAGAGACCTATTGATCCAGTTGCATATGTAGCTGAAGATAGCAGTGTCTGGCATCAATGTGAGAAGAGGCTTTTGTTCCAGAGAGGGCACATTTTTCCAATGTAGGGGAATGACAAGGCAATGGGGTGGAGAGGGGGATCAGAAGGGAGTGCACCTTTGTTTAGGCAAATGGAGGGGGGTGGGGGATGAGAGCGGGGCGGGACAAAGGGATAATATCTCAAATGTAAATACAGAGTATCTAATAAAAAATAAAAGTAAGTTTTAGGGACCTCACTGTTATTCAACTGGGTTGTAAAAATAAAAAAAATTATTTATTTACTATTTATTATTTATTTATTTATACCCCAGACACTGTCCTCACCTCCTAGTCCTTCCTTATGAAGTCACTCCTTCCATCTCCTTCTCCTCTGTGAGGGTACTCCTCCCCCTGTATCTCCCACCCTGGCAAATCAAGTCTCTTTAGGGTTAGGCGTATCCTTTCTAACCGCAGGCAGAGAATGCAGCCCTATGTGCTAGGGACTTTGTTCCAGCCTGTGTATGCTCTTTGGTTGGTGGCTCAATCTCTGAGAATTGACAAGGGTCCAGGTTAGTTGAATCTGTTAGTCTTCTTGAAGAGTTCCTATCCCTTTCAGAGCCTTCAGTCCTTCCCCCAACTCCTCCATCTGAGTGTCTGACCTCCATCCAATGTTTGATTGTGGGTATCTTTATCTGTTCCATTCAGCTGCTGGGTAGAGCCTCTCAGAGGACAGTGATGCTAGGGTCCTGTCTGGAAGCATAGCAGCGTATCATTAATAGTATCAGGGATTGGTACTTACCCAATTATATGTTTATTAATTTGGGGGAATTTCTAGGAAGCCCTAGAGACCTGGGATGGGGGATGCTACCAGGAATCAATGCAGGTGACCTTAGCCAAGAGGCCCAACAACAAGGACATGAAACCAGAAGAGGCCATCTCCTATAGTCAGGCACAACTCTCCCCCACCCCCATGGAGGGATAAGGATACCAACTCACCCATAAAACTTTTGATACCAAATTTGTCCTGTCTAAAGCAATTCAGGGACAAAGATGGAGCAGAAACTGAAGGAATGACAAACCAACCGTCAGGCAAGCACCAGTCCCTCACATTATTAATGATACTCTTCTATGCTTGCAGCCAGAAGCCTCCCATAAGACGCTTTGACACAGAACACCCAGAAATTTGGGACACTATGAAAATAAGAAACCTAAAAATAATAGGAATAAGAAAAGGAGATGGTTTCCAGCTCAGAGGTCCAGAAAAATACTTTCCTTAAAAAATTACTTGTTTAAATTAATCTTTCATTCATTTACATCTCAAATGATATCCCACTTCCCAGTTACTGCTCCACAAACCCCCCATCCAACATCCACCTTTTTCTCCTCCCCTTTGCCTCCATGAAGGTGCTCCCTCACCCACCCACCCACTCCTGCCCCTCTGATGGGGCATCAAACCTCCACAGCACCAAGGGCCTCCCCTCCCAATGATGTCAGACAAGACCATCCTCTGCTACCTATGATTTTGGAGCCCTGGATCCCTCCCCGTACACTCCTTGGTCCCTGGGAGCACTGGGTGGTCAGGACAGCTAGCATTGTTCTTCCTATGGGTTATAATCCCTTTCTACTTCTCCAGTCCTTCTGCCAGCTCCCCCTCCTGGGTCCTCAAGCCTGATAGGTGGCTGCTAGTATCTGCATCTGCATTGATTAAATGCTGGCAGAACCTTTCAGTGAGCAGCCACATCAAGTTCCTGTCAGCAAGCATCTCTTGGCAACAGCAACAGTGTTGGGCTTTGGTGACTGCAGACCAGGTAGGGAGGTCCCCAGATGGCCCTTCCTTCAGTCATTTCTTTGTCCTTGTTTTTCCTTAAGACAGGAACATTTCTGGGTTAAAAACTTTGAGAGGGGGTGGGTGTCCCCATCCCTGGACGGGGGCCATACCTATCTGCTGGAGGTGGTGTCTACAGGGACGAGCCTCAAACACACTGGCACAGGAGAAAATCTTCTGAACAGAACACCAATGGCTTATGCTCTAAGATCAACAATTGACAAATGGGACATCATAAATTCAAAAGGTTATGTAAGGCAAAGGACACCGTCAACAGTACAAAATGGTAACCCATAAATTAGGAAAATATCTTTACCAACCTTACCTCAGATAGAAGCTAATATCCAAAATATACAAAGAACTCAAGAAGGTAGATTCCAGAGAACCAAATAACCCTATTAAAAATGAGGTACATTGCTAAACAGAATTCTCAACTGAGGAATCTCAAATGACTGAGAAGCACTTAAGGAAATATTTAGCATCCTTAGTTATCAGGAAGATGCAAATCAAAATGACCCTGAGATTCTACCTCACACCAATCAGAATGGCTAACATAAAAAATGCAGGTGACAGCAGGTGCTGGCAAGGATGTGGAGAAAGGAACACTCTTCCATTGCTAGTGGAATTGAAAGCTGGTAAAACCACTTTAGAAGTCAGTCTGGCAGTTGCTCAGAAAATTGGAAATAGTTCTACCTGAAGACCCAGCTATATCACTACTGGACATATACCCAAAAGATGCTCCAACTTATAACAAGGACACATGCTTCACTATGTTTATAGCAGCCTTATTTATAATAGCCAGAAGGTGGAAACAACCCAGATGTCCTTTAATAGAAGAATGGATACAGAAAATGTGGTACATTTACACAGTGGAGTACTTCTCAGCTATTAAAAGCAATGGCTTCATGAAATTTACAGGCAAACAGATGGAACTAGATAACACCATCCTGAATGAGGTAACTAAGTCACAAGAGAAAACACATGGTATGTCCTTATTGATAAGTGGATATTAGGCAAAAACCTCAGAATACCAGTGGTACAACTCACAAACCATATGAATCTCAAGAAGAAGGGAGGATGGATTTTTCAGTTCTACTTAGAAAGGGGAACAAAGCAATCATGGGAGGTAGAGGGAGGGACCTAAGAGGGAGAGGAAGAGGGTACGGGATGGAAAGGGGGGACAGGATAAGGCGTGGGAGGATATGAGGGAGAAGTCCAGAGGGTCAGGAAATTGAACAGAGATGTGTAGCAGTGGGAAACTGGGGTAGTAACTGGAAAGTCTCAGATGCCAGAAAAGCAAGAGGCCTTCAGGACCAAATGGGGATGCCATTAGCCAAAACACCCAGCCAAACGAAGAGAGCGGCAGTCCGGAGGTGAGGCAGAACTCTTAAGGTGGAGCATTATGGCTGGCACGAAAAATCTGGTAGAAAGATTGGAGAGGGCAGTGAGCAGCCTGGAGGCAGTGTCATACTTCTGACATGCACTGTGACTACAGAGACAGTCCTTCAAAAGGAGCAGCTTCATATGTACAAGCATTTGACTTGCTGCTTGCCAACCCTGTGGCCGAGTACTTGAAGATGAAGGGGAGATGTGCACAAACCCGCAGAGATGGTCCACACAGGCCTGAAGTTGGAGAGAGCTCTCCTGGTCACAACTTCTCAGTGCCAGCAGCCAGCCAATAATAAACTTTCCGATTTGTTGGCAACCTATCTCGGAGCAGATCCAAGAAGTTATAACCTTCTGGGAGAAGAACCGAGGCAGCAAGTTTTTCAGTCATTTATCAGCTGTCAGTGAAAGCATCCAGGCCCTGGGCTGGGTGGCTCTGGCTGTGAAAGCTGCCCCTCTGTGAAAGAGATGAATGATGTGGCCATGTTTTACACAAACCGAGTCCTCAAGGAGTAGAGATGTGGAGAAAAAGCATGTGGACTGGGTCCGAGCTTACATGGACAGAACTACAGGCTTACATCAAGGCGTTCCATACCACTGGTCTGGCCTGGAGGAAGACGGGGCCTGTGGCAAAAGAACTGAGTGGATTGCCATCTGGACCCTCTGTGGGATCAGGCTCCCCTCCCCCACCAGGCTCGCCTCCTCCCCCAGTCCCTACCAGTTCTGGGTCTGATGACTCTGCTTCTCGCTCAGCACTGTTTGCACAGATTAATCAGGGGGAAAGCATCACACATGCCCTGAAACATGTATCTGATGACATGAAGACTCACAAGAACCCTGCCCTGAAAGCTCAGAGTGGTCCAGTTTGGTCCAGTTAGGCCCCAAACTATTCTCTGCACCTAAACCCCAAACTAACCCCTCACCCCGAACCAGCCACAAAGAAGGAACCAGTTCTGCTGGAGCTGGAAGGCAAGAAATGGAGAGTGGAAAACCAGGAGAATGTTCCCAACCTGGTGATTGATGACACTGAGCTGAAGCAGGTGGCTTACATCTACAAGTGTGTCAACACGACATTGCAAATCAAGGGCAAAATTAACTCCATTACAGTAGATAACTGTAAGAAGCTTGGCCTGGTGATTGATGACGTGATGGGCATTTTGGAGATAATCAATAGTAGGGATGTCAAAGTTCAGGGGATGGGAAAAGCGCCAACCATTTCCATTAACAAAACAGATGGCTGCCACGTTTACCTGAGCAAGAACTCCCTGGACTGTGAGATAGTCAGTGCCGAGTTTTCTGAGATGAACGTTCTCATTCCTACAGAGGGCGGTGATTTTAGCCAGTTCCCAGTCCCCAGCAAGACCCCGTGGAACGAACAGAAGTTGGTCACCATGGTGACGGAGATCACTGGCTAAGGAATGCATGGGTCCTGTGCCCTCTCCTTCACAGCATGGGATACATCTGCATAGAGACGGTTCTTTTCTAGATTTCCTCTACCTTTCTGCTCTCACACTGCCTCTCAGCTCTGAGAAGCCCAGCTACCTGCCTTCACTGAACGTACCTCAGGCTGAGACGGGCGGGACTCACCGGAAGGTGCAGCTTCCTTGTGGCGCAGCCGCACCGCAGTCTGAGCTTATGCCCAGCTTTGGGGGTCATTCCACTAACACACGGTCCTGGAGGGTTCAAGTCATCCTGGAAACAAACGTCAGAATGCGCACTAATCTAACGGTGAGCACGGAGGTAGCAGGAGCCAGTGATGCCATTAGGCTCTGACCAGCCTAGTTTCCCATTGTTGACAAGTGAGACCAGGGTTGCATCCGACCAAAAGCTAAGGATTGCCATTCAGCATTCCAAGCAGACTTGTTTCCTGAAAGCATCCTTCCTTCTGCATTCCATCCTGGGTCAGCATCCACCACAACATAGCAGGCATTCCCCATGCAGCTGCAGAACAGTAACAGTACCCTTTCCCCCTGGGATGACTGCCTTGATTCCCATGGGGGAACAACTTAGAATAAAAAGGGAAAAAGAAAAACAACACAGCATTCCAACAGTCTGGTGTTCCTCCTCCCTGCCAGATGACAGTCATCACCTCCACTCATCCTCCTGCTGGTCACACGTAGCACCTTAGGGCTTCCGTGCAGGAACCTGGATAGGACTAAGGCCTCCACTGCGGCTGTTTAGGTCTTGATTTACATCAGAATCTTGCACAACATTAGTACTGCAAAATCCCAGTTCTCTCTCTAGGACACACTGACCACAATATGCAAACTTTTTTTTTTTTTTTTTTTTTTTGGGTGGGAAAAGAGGAAGAGAGATTGTCCTGTGACTTCTGACCATTACCTGAGGCCTCTGGAAATAAATCTTTATGTACTTAAAGTTATACAGAAAATAGAATAATGTGAAAACCAAAAGAGAAAAAAAGGGAAGAGAGCACCTACAGAGACCACATCCAGAGCTTAGGCATGGCTCCTGCTTGAGAGATGGGTCCACCCACCCATCTCAAAAATATTAAAACAGAATTGTTCCTGTCTCAAGGAAATGCAGGGACAATGGGTGGAACAGAGACCGAAGGAATGGCTATCCAGAGACTGCCCCACCTAAGGATCCATTCTATCTGCAGACATCAAATCCAGACACTGTTGCTGATACCAAGACGTGCTTGCTGACAGGAGCCTGGTACAGCTGTCCCCTGAGAGGTTCTGCCTGAGACTGACCAATATGGAGTTGGATGCTCACAGTCAACCATCAACTGAGGAGGGGACCCCAGTTGAAGAGTTAGGGGAAGGACTGAAGGAGCTGAGGGAGTTTGCAACTCCATAGGAAGAATAACCATATCAACTAACCAGACTTCCCCAGAGCTCTCACAGACTAAACCACCAACAAAGAGTACACATGGAGGAACCCATGGCTCCAGCTGCCTATGTAGCAGAGGATGGTCTTGTCTGGCATCAGTGGGAGGGGAGGTCTTGGTCCTATGGAGACTCAATGCCCCAAGGTAGGAGAATGCTAGGTGAGGTGGGAGTGGGTGGGTGGGGTATGAGCTCCCTCATAGAAGCTGGGGGATGGGACAGGTGTTTTGAGGAGTGGGAAATTGGGAAGGGGAGAACATTTAAAATGTAAATAAATAAAATTACCAATAAAACCCCCAAAACCTGTACACTACAAAATTGGAAAATGAAATGATTTTTGAAAGATACCACTTACCAAAGTTAAAATGAGACCAGGAAAACCATTTAAACAAACCTATAATTCCCAATGAAATAGAAGCTGCTATTAAAATCTCCCTTCTAAGAAAGACTGAGAGGCATCCCCTTCCTGGCCTTCCTTCTCTTTGAGCTTAATAAGTTCTGTGAATGGTTTCTTGGGTATTCTGAGCTTTTTGGGCTACTATCCACTTATAAGTGATACATACATGTATGTCCTTTCATTCTCCAGAATCTTTCCCATACCACAGTCTTTACTTGGCCTCATCTCCAACCCAATACACCCACCAAAGATGCTTGGTAATCTGGCTCATCAAAGAGGCCGTGATTGTATTTGGAAACCATAACTGTCTAGCAGTGATGTCACTGTAACTGTGGAAGGAAGTTCTCTGATTGGTATTGTCTTCTGTGTGCTACTCTCATGTTGGAAGGTAGAACCCCTCACCTCTGTTCCTCTTCCAGTCACAGCTGCCCCTCAGAACTGTATGTGTACACAGCACTGCATTTCCTGCACTTCTCCCTGGACCACACTACACCGAGACTCACCCTCCCTCTCATTCTGGACCCTTATTACCCACTAGACAGTACTTTGATCTCTCCACAGCTCTACCTGAATCCAAGAAAAGCACTGAACAGCCATTCTGTATCTTGAGCGAGTCTGTACACATTGCAGAGAAAGGTTAGCAAGAACCCCACAAATCTGTGAGCACAACACCCTACTATGCAGGACCACAGAACATACGGAAAGGTCAAAGGCTTCATAGAACCGTGTAAGAAAGCAGTACCTGACAATGGTAATAACAATAGACATAATAGACATGCTAAAGTGGAAGGACAAGAGAGAAGGGGAGAGAGAGAGAGGGAGGGAAGGAGGGAGGGAGGGAGGGAGGGAGGGAGAAGAAGAAGAAGAAGAAGAAGAAGAAGAAGAAGAAGAAGAAGAAGAAGAAGAAGAAGAAGAAGAAGAAGAAGAAGAAGAAGAAGAAGAAAGAGGAGGAGGAGGAGGAGGAGACGAGAAGGAGGAGGAGAGAGAGGGAGAGAGAGAATTAGTCTCCTTGGGGTGTGTTACCAATTGTGTTATTCATTACAGAGCGAACAGCTCCATAATCATAGACACTAAAGCAACAGCAAAGAGACTCAGTAGATGTATTATGTGTTCATCTACACATTCACATGTATGGAACAGTAATGGTCACGGGAGGGTGGGAGGTAGGAAAGGGAAGGGGGAACTGATTTAATATTTTATTTACATTTCAATCACTGCACCCCTTCCAGTTCACCCCCTCACAGAGTCTCTCCTCTCCCCCCATTTCCTCTGACAAGGTGGGGCCCCCTTGGGTATCTCTCCCTATGCCAGTGTATCAAATCTGCCAGATTAGGTGCATCCTCTCCCACTGAAGCCAGACAATGCCATAGAGACTGAGCTGCTTGTCTGCTACATATGTGCTGGGGCCTTGTCCCAGCCTGTGTGCTCTTTGGTTGGTGGCTCAGTTCCTGAGAGTATGTTATGTGAATATTTTTGTTTTAATCCCAGATGTGGGATATGGGGCTGCATTAGATTGTCCACAACCACTAACTATGATTGTCTCCTGCTTTGTGAAGGGCAGGATTTTTGCCAGCTGCAGATAGCTTATGTTTGGAATTCCGAGGCCCTGGAATATGTACTAACGGCAATGCCCCAAGAGGGGCCAGGGGACCTCTGAAGAAGGACATTGCTTCTCCTCCCTGCTGCTGCTGTTTCCTGGTGCTGCAGTTTGTCGCATAGTCACAAAGAGACACAAAGATAAAATTGGATATCCTGACAATGAAGACTGGACTTGCCCCAAGGAACTCAGTGCCCCTAGCCAGCAGGAAGTAGTCTAAAGAGATCTACACCTTCTTTCCTTTATAACCTTCTTTCTCTCCTACCTAGTGTTGGGGGTTGGAAGGAATCAGGGTGGAGTAAGTTTGGGAGGGTGGGTTAAAGCAGACCAAAAATAGTACCTGTAGAAATCACTCTCAGCTACATAGACACGCCACTACACATGTGTACAGTAGCAGAACAAATTTTGTGGTGTGGCACAGAACCGAAGAGAATTGATGTGGCATAGAATAAAAGAGAAATGAGAATGTAGGCTCCCAAAGTACTCTGGTCATGAGGCCTGACTCCCATCCTCTCCTGGGGCTGGAAAGAGGAGAAGCAGCTGCACTATGAAAAAGAATATTGGGATTTAGGTGCATGTAGGGCTGAGATTGGTAGAGATCAGCTGTGAGTGTGTGGAGAGTCAGGGAGGTTGGTCGTATTCTCAGGAGCATGGGAAGCAGGAGGAAAAAATGGAGACACAGGCTAGGGTACTGAAGGGGACACCATAGCTCAGGGTTATGGCTGAAGAATACACTTCTGTGTCCATAACTGCTGGTTGGAGATGATCTTGTGGGTGAGGTCTTAAAACGGAAGAGGAAAAGCTGAGACATTTCTTGGTGGGAATTCAGGCAGGCATACAGAGAGTAAGAACACAGAAGTCCTTGTTATCTTCCTGGCTCTGGGTTCTCAGAGGTTACCACCTACACTGATAACATTATTTCTCCTGACAGGGCTCCATGTGAATGAATGAAAGCACAGGCATGTGACTATATACAGAAATTACCACCACCTATTCACGAGGTCCAAAGAAAACAGTGCAGCCAGCCAATAGCACGGGTTTGGGCTCCATGCAGATGGGGTGTTACTCAGTGTAGTGTATCCGTGCTGCAGGGAATCCAGGACCACAGAGGCACCATGGCGACCACACAAATTCTGCTGCTGACTGTGGTTTTGATCTTGCCCTCTGTGGAGAATGTTTCCTTTAGGAATCCTCGGTACAGTGCCACTCTTGACCTGGTGAGAATGCTGGCAGACTGTGTGATCTGGGTGTTCATGGGTGTTGTGTGAGGGGTGTTGTGTGAGGGGCTCAGGGATGTTGCTGAGAGCTCCAGGTGGAATCAGTGAGATGTCCTCCATTACGCATTACTGTCTGTCCTCCAGCATGTTTTTTGTTTTTTTTTTTTTTTTTTTTTTTGTTTTGTTTTGTTTTTTTGATATCTGACATTGGAGGCAACAGGAAGCCAAGGGATAGTTTGTGGGAGCATGTGCCTCATCAGTCTGCCTCAAAGAATCTCCTTTCTCACCATGTGGTCTTCTAAAGGAATTCCAATTCCACAAAAATGACTCTGCTCAAAAGTTCTATTTTGCAATGAAAGACTCATGCAGGATGAGGTGCAGAAAGCAGGACTGCTCTTTTCAGATGGATGAGCATTGTTGGACGTGGGGGAGGGGTGCCTGGAGGGACAGACTTTCCAAGATGTTTTAGTGTTTAAATTGGTGATGTGACTTGAGAAAATAAGAGATTCTAGAGAAGGCCAGTCTTTCTTCCAAACCGTGGCAGTGATGAATGAAGATACTTATTGTGGCTGTCTGATCTTTCATGGCCTCCTCCTAGAATCTCAGCCAATCTGGATGCAAACATACCCCATGGTTAAAGCTGGTATCCAGGTACCCTGCCTCCTTCTAATGACAATTTCAATTCATTCTGGCCCAGCGGCCTCTCATGATACTAATTTTTTTCCCCTCTCAGTCTTACAATAAAGAGCGTTGGCAGCTCCTTATCATGCTCTTAGCCTTGTCCTCTTGGTGATTTTTCTCAGGTGTTTATGTGTGACTTTTGCAGGATAGGGGAGATATTCTTTAGCCAGAATAATCCTGGCCAAGGGTTGATGTCTCCCACCCAAGATCCCTGTCTTAGCATGTCTGGATCTGTCTGATCATGACAGAGAGGGTCTAGCCATTATCATGAACATATCACATCCCTCTAGATGGGACAGGGACCCTACCCTAGTGTCTTTCTTTATCTCCTCCCATTTCATATTCTACCTGAAATTTCATTGTTTGGCTTACCCTTTCTTTGCTTTCTCTCTCAAAGTGGTTTTCTTCTTTAGCTTCTAGGAAAATGGTATATAACTCGCTGGGCAGGAAACCTGCCTATTCCTTCCATAAAGAAGTTTACCCCACTGCCTCCCTTCGTTTTTGTCAAAAACGTTCTTGGCAAGTTGGAATTCAGAATGAACATCTCGTGAGTACCCACCATCAGGCAACCCTTTCTGCTTTTGGCTCTACAGATACCCTTCCCTCACCACAAACATGCTCCTGACCTCAGCTAGGCCTCCATGTCAGCATGGAGTCCTCTTGTATTGTCTGGGCATGATATTGTATGCATCAGCTGTGTTCTGTAAGCACAGGAGAAATGTTCTCGGGGCACTGGCTGCAAAGAGACCCTTTGAGTCTCTTACCTCTCAGCTCTCTGGTACATTCTAGAGGGTCCCCCCAACCTTCTACCTCCCAAGGTTGCCTGTTTCCATTCTTTCTGTCAGTCCTCAGGGCTTCAGTCCTTTTTCCCCACCCAATACCAGATTATGTTTCTCTCTTCTCTCCGCCTCATCCCCTTTCGCTTCCAGGTCCTTCCCCTGTGATTGTTTTCTTCTCCCTCCCAAGTGGGACTGATGTATCCTCACTTGAGCCCAAGAGCTGGTGTTAGGGAGAGAGCCATGATTTTGTTCTTTGCTTCAGAAAACCCATTGGTTGTGTTCAGTTCAAGATATATATGGATGAAGATAAGTATGATTCTAGTACCTTCTATATCTGTAAGTATTCAGGTTTCAGATTCTTTATTTTCTGTGACCTTCAAGAAGAGATTTGAAGAACACATGGCTCATTTTCTTCCTCAGGGCCAATGTACAAGGTTGTCTTTGGATTCCTTGGTGGAGCAGACTTTGCTATTGCTTTCCATGTAGGGGAGAAATCCAACACAGAAATGGAAACGGTGACAATGCTTATGGGTGAGTATCACCCTACCTAAAATCTGGGCTTGAATTCTTTAAGCAGTGTGTATAAAGTGGGCCATTATCTCCTGTCTAATTTTTAGTCCCCACCTGGGGGTCTTTTCTGAGATGCCTGGGGTCTTTGAGAGAATGTTTTATAAGCTCTTAGTACATATTTATCCACAGCCCTGTCCACTCCTGAGTCATAAGGCTCATATCCACTTCACACCCACTAAGCTTTTTGTCTCCTTTCCCTCCTCAGTCAGCTTTTCTCTCAGTCTTGTTCTAGGAAGGGATTTGGTTGGAATAATTTCTCACTGGGAACATGGGAAAATATTTGGAGACAATGAGATGTTGTCATGTCAGCAGGGTCTGTTCTGATATCCAGATGTTGGATGTTACAGAGTCCTGCTCAACACCTGTTGTATGAAATCTGACCCCATCCCTTTACCAGACAGGTCTGGGTTACTGAAGTTCACAGCTATCATAATAACAAAAAGTGAGTGAGAGACAAGTAGATATATGAAGGTTCTAAGGACAGTTTTGGCCAGTGTTAAGTAGAGAAAAATGTAGTAGTGCTCTCTTTTCTTCCTTCCAACCATTTAGAACTTACAAAGCCTGAACAAGACTTGGGATGACTCTGTGGTTAAGAGTTCTTGCTCTGTATGAGTGAAGACCTGAATTAATCTGAATTACTGTCACAAGAGTTCTACATAAATATCTGGGCATAGCTGAGTGTTCCTGTAACTCTTGTGGAAGAAACAGTGGCTCCTCAGAGCTGACTGTCCAGACAACATAGCCACAATGATAAACTTCCAGTTCAATGAGAGATTGTGTCTTAAAGCAATGTGGAGAGTTCTGGAAGAAGATGATTAGCATCCTGCTCTGGTTATAATGGTTATAAACAGACACACTGAACTTAAGTGCATGTGAGCGCGTGCGCGCGCACACACACACACACACACACACACACACACACATTCAGGGTGGAAAGCAAAAACAGAACTTCCATTTCCCGAGAGGCAATTTTCAGTTACATCCTGGGAAAGATAGGGTCTAATCAAATGTTCCATGTTCTCACATGGAAGTTTTGAACACTGAGGTACACAAGGAAAGTACCTGGGTCGAAAGTTATCAGTGCTCGGTGGAGGTGAGACCTCCACTTGTCACCATCATCAAGCACTGAGAGTCACAATGCTAGCTGCATAATTTCAGCCTCTGGAATTCTTCTTCTTCTTCCTCTTCTTCTTCCTCTTCCTCCTCTTCCTCCTTCTTTTTCTCCTTATTCTTCTTCTTATTCTCTAGTACCTCTGCTCACATGATTCCTTTGAACTGTATATTGTACTGTGCTGCCTCTCTCTCTCTAGGTCAACCTGAAGACACATCAGCATCCATCTAGTAGTATCCCCACTCATAAGATCACAACAATAACCTAGGATGTCTCTCAGTCTAGACATGAAGACTCTAGACAGAAACATCTACTGCTGTCCACTGGCCCAGTTCTCAGATATTGACCAAGGACTCCAGGGGTTATGGTGTTAGCCAGAAGTTTTAGGCGTTTCTAGATTACTTTCCTAATTCAATATACTTGTGTCCTAGAGACACCCTCATAGATAGTCTTGTTTCATTTCGTAGTTTTGAGAAGGGGATGAGTCACTGAGGGCAATGTTGGAAGACAAGGCCTAGGTGGCAGGTGCTTGTAGCATAATTATGATAGAGCTGGGCCCGTCACTTTTGGACTTCTCTTTGTCTCACTTCAAGCTACTGTCAGATTCAACACTTCCATTTAGGATGTAACATAGAAAATTGGTTCAGGGTGCCTATGGACAAAGTTGTTCTTTGTATGAACTTGTTTGGGGGTGTGTATGATTTTCTGCACATGATTTCTACCATCTGGGGATGAATATGTGAAAATATTTTTTCTGAGCAGCCTTTGTTGAGTGTATTGGGTACTGCCAGCCTCATGGGAGACACATGTGCTCAGGTGATTCTTGTCATAAACAAGAGGTAAACAATTTCCTTTTTCACTTTTTCTACATGGCCTGTCTCCTGGTCAGGAATATTCAGCCAGAGATATTCTTCCTATGGTTTGAAATATCATGTCCCAGACAAATCCCTAAATGATTTGGGAGTAAAGCATCTATAGTAAGATGATTTTTTTAACCCCCCCCTTTGTTTCATATCCTTGTGGCCTGCAGGTCGAAACATGGCCCCAAGGCCAACAGTGCTATTAGATTTTGAAGATTTTGTTGAAAGCATATTACTGAACAAAACAGACATCATCAACCCTGGATGTGATGGTAATGAGATAGAAATCTTGCTTCTTTCAATTTTTTTTATTCATGAGTCTTCTGTAAGACAATGACACTACATACACCTGTCCCAGACCATGTCTCATTTTTTTTTTTTTTTTTTTTTTATAATTAGATTCCTGTGAGTTGTCCAGACAAACCTAGTGCATGGACGAAGTACCACCAGAGTTCTGTGACCACTTCACTCATTCGCTGATTCTGTAGATAGGATGCTAGCTGCCAAGAGAAGACAAGCCTTGCAAAGTCTCAGCTTTCAGTAAATATTCCCTGTTTTGTGTTTAACATCTAACCAAATGGCGCCTGATTTTGTGATACTTGGGTGTGATGTGATCAGGTGCCCAGGCCTGACCTTGATCATCAGCACTCATACATAGATAACGTACCATGGCACAAATGGTCACAGAGCTAAGCTTTGGCAGCCAGGGCATCTTGAGGGAGGGATAGGATAGGAACATGTAGGATGGCTAGTGAAGGAAGAGGAGGGTGAACAAAGTCAGGCAAGAAGATGTGGGTTTGCAAGCATGTTTCAGTGCAAGAACCCGGAGTCACTCTATGTCCTTCATGTTCTGGTACCCACTGTTGAATGGATGCCCTGGTGTGAATGCCATGAAAGAGGGTGCGGTGTGCTCTGTGAATGTGAAAGGCTGGGCTTACAAGCAAGGTCTTTACTATCTCTATCAATTGGGCAACAGAGGCAGAGACACAGGAACTCCAAAAATGTAGAAAGCAAACACAGGCATGCTTCACCCAAGCCCAGATAAAAGAAAGGCAAAATGTACCCTGTATCTCCACTGAACTTCCATCAAGTCATGTTCTTTTGGACACCACCAGCCTTTTCTTGGGGACAGTTATCTTCTTACAAATTGCAGACCTGTCGTCTTTTTGCTGTCTCCCCAAATCTGTGGAAGCAGGAGGATTTAGTGTAATGACTCAGGTCAGCCTCAGGTTGGCCTCTGCATAAGGTTCCTGAAGGCCAGGCGATTGTAGTAATTATTTAAATCCTGGCCTGGGTCTTCTACCTTTGGTTATTGAATTCCCAGATTAAAAAAAAAATACAGGCAATCTTTATAGAATCTACTTTCCTATCAATAACCATGAGTGATTACTTACTGTTTACTATGTTTCATCTGGGATGCTCTTAACTCCATTGGCAAACCTTCAGGTCCACCTTCCTATGGTTCACCTAACCCATGGTCACTTCTCTCTCTTCCTTCTTTGGTCTCTTCCCCTCATTGTCTTCCTCTGATCCAAGCCCATTAAATCTAAGCCTCACCTATGTCTCTTATGCTCAGATATTGGCTGTCGACATCTTTATTCACTAGTCAGAAATAACTTGGGGGCAAGGTCACTTAGATAGAGTCTTTTATGTGGTCTCTTATCTCCAGGGCAACCAGTCTTAGGGAGCCCAAATTAGCCCTAGAATACAAGCAGCATTAGGCCAACTCACTACACCAGGCTACCACGACCATGCAACATATGCAGCTAAAATCTTTCTATCTGTTCCCTGGGTCTTATCTATGTATGCCAGTCATTGATGCAGTGTGTGCCATCCACGCACAGTGGATGTGAACCCTGAAGAAGGAATGGATGGAAGAACCTCAGAGGACACAGCCAGAGCTTAGTTTGAACATATTTAAGGAGCAGGATGTAAGAGTAATCCTTTTCATGGGTGACACCAATAGGGTACATGTTATACCATCAAGCTTTCCTGTATAGAGCTTCTGGGACAGGGTGGAGGCTGGGTAATCCTGAGCCTCTGAGAGGCCCTGCTGTGTGAATAGACAAACATCTTCTCACCTCTGAATGTCAAATACAACAGAACAGTGTAAAGCATTGAAAACCAACTCAGTGAACCAAAGAGCAATGTGATTATGTAATGATCAAGGGTGAGTGGCTGATTACAGAAACATAGGCAACCTGTAAGCCGTCATGCCACTGAAAGGCCTCTCCCCAGCATGGTGACAACTTCCTCACAGTGATGTAGTTAGAGCTGCTCCTCAGTTAACTTGTAACATATTCCAAAATGAGACAATGTGTATTTGGTATGCTTTCCTGCATCTCACAGGGAAATCCAGCAGGGACTGACTGGAATCTCACCTGAGTGTGTAAGGACCTACCCCAGGGTTATATGAGAGAGCGTTTATAACCCAATTTAGATTTTACAGATACTGAAGAAGATGGTTGTGGGTGTAAATGTTTGTGGGACTGAGTTCTACAACAGGCCAGGCTAGGAATTTGCACAATCTTCTACATTGCATAGATTGTTCGGAATCATTGCTGTGGACCCCGGATGTAAGGGAACCATCCATAACTGTAATCCTCTGGTCCACCTGGTGACTCCACCCACAAGAATCTCAAACTCCTCTGTACCTTTCCTCTGGGGTGAGACTCGTGATGGTTGACTGTCAAAGACCAGCTTTGACACTAGGGTTGAACTAAAGTGGAAAACTTTGGCTCTCCTTTACTCTTCTGGAGCCAGAGCTGTTGGCTTGTGACAATTAGCTCTTTTATTATACTGGGGCAAGTGCTGGTGGCTTCCAGCAATTGACTCCTTCTGGTAGTATCAGGGGACTGGCAAAAGAAACTTAGTAACTTGGGCTGGTCCTTCTCTGTGACTAGCAAGAAATGCTAAATTCTTTTAACTCTTTGGGGACTGGTGAGAAAGAAAAGAGAGAAAACCATGCGTTACTTACACTGGATGAAGCATAAAAAGGCTCAAAAAAAGCTTTATTTTTGTTTTTAAATTTTTATAGCTTTCAGACAAAAGTTCTCTATGTAAGGAAAAATTACCTCCCAGATAAAATGCTACACACGAGGGAGTTACAGCAGGATGTTGATAATAAGTGAAAAGCAGTTGTTTCTACCTGTGTCTCATTCTATAAGCTCATTATAAGTTCAAAGCAATGGTATTTTTATATTCAAATATAACTCAAGGCCTTGCTTTATCATGGTGCACACTTGTAGCCTCATCTTTGAATCTGACCTAGAATAAATGTTTTTCCTTGACCATAAATCTGTTTGAAGTCTATTTCTTTTTCTAGTGTAATTTACATGCTTGTGGTGCAAGAAAACTGGTTGTACTCCTTTTCCTGCGGCCTTTACTCACTATTCTGTGAAGAGGGGCACATGCTATTCTTGACTCTACCTTTATCATATCTCTCCAGGAAAACAACTGAAACCATCTTCAGCTTTCCCACATTTTCAGCTGCTTTTCCTTCTCCCCCACAAAATGATTCTGTTTTCCTAAATTATTTGAACCAAGTCATAAATTCTATAAGATCATTAATTAATTGAAACACAATTATTACATGAAAGTACATCTTTATATTGATTCTGCAGGAAGTCTGCTCAACGGAGTGGGACAAAACACAGGAAACAGTAGGTCATGCCACATACCTGAGGTATACAGCAATGGCAGGCACATCAGCAGCAAGAAGCAATCCTGAGACACAGTCCCTGGGGTCTGTGCCTATTCAGAGCACATGCATCACAGCTATGCAAAATTGTGGGCCATCTCCAGGAAGTTCACGTTCTTGCCACAGCCTTTCCCTCATTGCTGTCACTACTTAGTTGGAACATGGGTGTGAAGAATTACTGATGTCTACAATTTCTTTACACATTTAACTCTGTGTGACGCCTGGCTGGCATTGTTCCATCAGCAGAGCATCATGGGGTTTAGACAGTGGGCAGGGTGGGCTCCACTCAGATTACCTCCTGATGGAGGAGACTCAGGTAGATAATTAGTCACTTCATGGTATTTGCCCTCGCTGAGATAAAAGGAGGGGTTCATACAAACAGACACGATTTCACAGGCAAGGCATTAAGTTCAGGGGCTGTAGCAACTGGCAGGAGTTCTTGCCAAAGCCAGATGCTACCATGGATTCAGATCAAATTCAATCAATGAACATTATATTTATCTTGGAAACAAAGGAAAGTGGGCACTTTCTGTGTGCCTGTCAAAACATGTGCTTAAATGTTTTGGCAGTTTCTCAGAAAACTGGGAAGTGTTCTACCTTAAGACCCAGATGTACCACTCCTGGGCCTATACTCAAAAGATGCTCCAACATTTCACAAAGACTTGTTCAACTACGTTCATAGCAACTTTATTTGTAATAGTCAGAAACTGGAAACAACCTAGATGTCCCTCAACTGAAGGATAAAAAAAGTGGTACATCTACACAATGGAATGCTATCCCTCTATTAAAAACAAAGATATCATGAATGTTGCAGGCAAATGGATAGAATTTGAGAATTTAATCCTGAGTGAGGCAATCAAGTCTCCAAAGGACATTCATGATATGTACTCACTTGTAAGTGGATATTACCCATAAAATACAGGCACCATGTTATAGGCACAGACCCAAAGAAGCTAAATAAGAATGCTTGAATCTCACTTAGAAGGGGAAATAAATTAGTCACAAGAAGCAGGTGGAGGAAGGAACTGGGAGGGAGGGAGAATGGGCAGGGGAATAGGAGGTGGTCCAGGATCCGGTGTGGAGAAGGACAGGAAAGATGGCTACATGGCCATGGTAATGAATGGGGGTGAGGTGACGGTGGACATCTCCAGGATGAAACAGAGACTCCACTAAGAGGGGTGCTCAAGAATGAATGGGGGTGACCTTAGCTGTGACTCTCAACCTTGGGGATATGGACCCTGAAGAGTTAACTTCCTGTACCCAGACACAAATCCCAGTGGAACAAAACAGACACCAACTCACCCACAAAACTTTCAACCCCAAATTTATCCTGTCTACAAGTAATGCAGGCACAGGAGATGGAGCAGAGGCTGAGGGAATGGCCAACCAATAACAGGCCCAACTTGAAACCCAACTCATGGGCAAGCACCAATCCAGGACACTATGTGATCTGAACACCAGGTTTTCTCAGCAGCTCTCAGCCCTATCTGTTTAAAGCTTGGTTGTCCTACTTCATGCCTACCTTAAACTTCTGTAGCCATTGGGCAGGACTTCCTTCCACTGCCATTTGTATATAATCTTACATAGATATGGCTCCATAAAGTCATTTGATTGTATACTAGGCCAAAGGGAGTGGCACTATTCATGTGGCTTTGTTGGAGTACGTGTGGCCTTTTTGTTGGAGGAAGTATGCCACAGTGGGGCAGGCTTTGAGGTCTCCTTTGTTGATAAAATACATTTTTTAATAAGAGTTGTCTTTGGAACAGGTGCCAGGAAGACCTCCATTCTCCAGCTGTCTTTCCTGCACCTCTATCAGACTCCTAAACCACACAGCTAAGTTTCCTTTACCCCACTCATCTTCCTTGGTCTCTGATTCCTCTGGGTCAATTCAAGCTGCCCTGAACAGACTGCAATCCAGGGGGACCTCCATCTTCCTGCTTCCTTCCCCCTCTCCATCAGACCTGAGACTCCTGAACTATACAAGTTAGCTTCCTTTCTCCCACCCATTTATGCTGCTCTGCCTGAGCCCCATTGTCCTTCTGGTATGCACCTTCACCTGAATCCATGGCAGATCAGTATGCCTGCCTCCCCTACAACCTACCTTTCTCACAAGAAGCCTGCTATAACTAGGAGCACAGGTGAGACTCCTACCCCAATATTCCCACTATCTGGGACCTCCCCCCAAAGATTTCAGTAAATGTGGGATTCATTCCTCTCTGTGTAAGCCCCATTTTCCTTCTTGACTGTGCCTCCACCCAAACCCATGGCAGATCAATGTACCTGTCCCCTTCCCCAAAGCTAGCCTGTCTCCAGGCTGTCTGCTCTCATAAGGGACACAGGGACACAGAAGATTTGCTCTAACCAGAAACAGTAATGCTTGCCTCCCAGGAGGCCTGCTGTAACCCAGCTCTACCTGCCTCCAAGGAGATCTGCTCTTGTCTGAGACACCCAGGCCAGATAACAACTGGAGGCAAGTTTAAGAACATAAGCAACCAAAGTCAATGTAACTAGACACCATCAGAACCAAATTCTCTTAACACAGCAAGCCCTGGCTTGCTGAAGAGTAAGCCTACATACATGAAGAGCAAAATTCTGACCTAAAATCCCATCTCATAAAGATGATAGAGGTCTTTAAGGAGGATATAATAACTCCCTTAAAGAAACACAGAAAAACATAGGCAAATAGGTAGAAGCCCTTAAAGAGGAAACAAATAAATCTCTTAAAGAAATACAGAAAATACAGTTAAACAGGTGAAGGAATTGAACAAAATGATTCAAGATGTAAAAAATAAAAATAGAAACAACAAAGAAATCACAAATGGAGGCAACCATGGAGATGGAAAAACCTAGGAAAGAAATCAGGAGCTACAGATGCAAGCATTACCTACAGAATACAAGAGATGAAAGAGAAAACTCTCAAGCAAAGAAGATACTAAAAATGACATTAACATGTCTGTCAAAGAAAAAGAAAGTATAAAATGTCGATAACTGAAAACACCCAGGAAATTTAGGACGCAATGAAAAGACAAAACCTACAAATAATAGGAATAGCAGAGGGTGAAGAATTCCAGTTCAAACACCCAGAAAACATCTTTAACAAAGTTATAAAAGAAAACTTTTTTAAACTAAAGAAAAAGATAGTGAAATGGCTTGTATATGCTTGGCTCAGGGAGTAGTACTGTTGTTAAGTGTGGCCTTGTTGGATGGAGTAGGTGTCTGACTGTGGGAATGGGCCAAAACCCTCATCCTGGAAGTCAGTCTTTCACTAGCAGCTTTCACAAGAACTCTCAGCTCTGCCTGCATCATGCCTGCCTGGACATGCCATTCCCCACCTTACTGACAGACTGAACCACTCAACCTGAAAGACAGCCCAAATAAATATTATCTTTTATAAGACTTGACTTGGTCATGGTATCTATTCACAGCTGTAAAACCCTAACTAAGACAGAAGTTGATACCAGGTACTGGGGTATTGCTGTGATAGGCCTGGCCATGCTTTTGTTTAGAAGAATGTTGATTTGGGGACTTTGGATTTGGAAAGTCTTGGAAGGCTTTAAATGGTGCTTAATGGACTAGCCTAGTAGAAACATGGAAGACTTTTTTACCAAAAGTGATTTGAATTGTGAGGACCTGGCCCAAGAGGTTTCAGTGGAGAATTACAGTATGTGACCTACTGACAGTTTTGTGACATTTTGGTAAAGAATGTGACTACATTTTTCCCTTGTCTAAAGAGTCTGCTTGAGCCTAAGGTGAAGCGACTCAGATTAATTGCATTGACAAAGGAAAACTCACAGAAGCCCAGCAGAAGCTTTGTTCTCTGGTTAAGTCTCATGAAAAGCATTTTGAGTAAGTATAGCAAACTTGAAAAGTAAAAATAAAATAAAATATATGGTTCAAATATTAAAGGGACACCAGAAAGTAAAATGAAACCGAATTCTATATGCTATGAGATAACAAATTAAGAGGTTTTGGGGTGAAATCCTACCCAGCTAGGTTTAGGTACAGGCATAATAGTACACACCTTTAATTCCAGGAGACAAGCATGCAGATCTCTGAGCTCAAGGTAAAACTACCAAACACAGGACAGCCAAACTTAGGCAGTGAATGAGTTGGAAAACAGAAAACTAGTGATAATATAATAAAATAAGGCAGCCATGTTCCAGTTCCTGTAAGCAGCAGAACTTGGCAACTTTGGCCATGTGACTCTAGAGGGAAAAATAGCAGAGGCTGGTAAGACAATTGATGATGGTCAGCTGGGGCCAAGAATTTAGCTGTGATTAAGAAGAGACTAGAATCGCTGAGGTAAAATCTTCTGGGAAGTGTTCTCTCAGAGGACAAAGAAGCTGTGGTCCAGAGAGATCGCCAAGGTTGTACCTCATGCTGCAGCTGTACTTGGCAATGTGTAAAAGTCACCCAGGTGGTACTGGTTTTGAAAGCATGAAGGCGTTACAAAGAGCAACTGAGGCTTGGTACTGTGAGAGGCCATGGAAAGACATTGGTAAAGGTGCAGCTGCAGTTGCAGTTGATGGCTCAGGATAGAAGGGATCATGCAAAGTATTTGAGGTTTGGCACTAGGAAGAGAGCCTATGAAAGGCTATTTATGAAGCCTAGGTGCAGCAGAAGACCCCAGGGTATTGAAGATGCCAGTACCATGGGATGATTACCAAGAACAGCAGCGGCAATGGAATGGATCAACCTGAGCTTTGAGTGCTCCAGAGGGCAGAGCTGAAGAAGTGACACCAGTCCTTTGCAGGAGCCCAGAAGATCATGTGTGGATCCCAGATATTGAAATTGGAAGCTGTAACAGTGAAGTTGGCTTGGGGACCCCAAGATTTTTGAAATGCCAGAGCTGTGGGCTATCTGCTGAGGATACCTACTAACAGGGAGTAGAACCCGCCCAGGAGGATGAAGTTTGTTGCAGTCAACAAAGATGATCTGAAAACTGCTTAGACATCAGCCATGGAGATGCAGAGTTTGAAGTTTGCCCAGCCGGCTTCCTGTCTTGCATTGGGGACTACAGTTAAATGATTGGCTGAATCTCAGAAGAGACTTTGAACTTATAACATTGTTGAGACTGCTGTAGAATATGGGGACTTTTGAAGTTGGACTACATACATTTTGCATTATGCTGTATGGCTCCCATAAACTCCTGTTTTTAAACAAGCTTATGGGGGCAAGGGAGTGGAATGTGATGGTTTGTATATGCTTGGTGCAGGGAGTGGCACTATTAAGAGGTGTGGCCTTGTTCGAGTAGGTATGTCACTGTGGGAGTGGGCTTAAGGTCTTTATCATAGCTACCTGGGAGTCACTCTTTCACTAGCAGCCCTCAGGTAAAGATGCTTTACATCTGCCTGGACAATGCTGTGTCCTCACCTTGATGATAGACTGAACTTCTCAACCTGTATGACAGCCCAATTAAATGCTATCTTTTATAATACTTGCCTTGGTCATGTTGTCTGTTCACAGCAGTAAAAGCCTAACTAAAAACAGATGGCCATAAACGTACAAGAAGCCCACAAAATACAAATAGATTGGACCTAAAAAGAAAATCCTCTTGCCATATAGTAATCAAAAGACTAAATGATGTATAGAAAAATAAAATAATATTAAAAGCTATAAGGGAAAAAGGCCAAGTAACACATAAAGGCAGACCTGTCAGAATTATCTCAGACTTCTCAAGAGAGACACTAAAAGCTAGTAGATCTTGGTCAGATGTCATGCAGACTGTAAGAGACTACTGGTACCTATACCCAACAAACTTCTCAATCAATCATCATAGATGGAGAAATCAAGATATTCTATGACAAAACCATATTTAAGCAATATCTTTCTACTAATCCAGCCTTACAGAGAATACTAGAAGGAAAAATCCAACACAAGGAGCTAACTGCACCCAAGAGAACACAAAAAATTCATCATTATACAACAACCACAAAAGAAGAGAATCACACATGCATATACCACCTTCAACAACAAGTATAACATGAACTAAAAATCACTGGTGTTTAATATCTTTCAACATCAACAGACTTAAATCCCCAATAAAAGACACAGGCTAACAGACTGAATACACAAACAGGATTCATCATTTTGTTGCATACAAGAAACACACTTTAGAAACAAAGACAAATACTACCTCAGAATACAGGGATAGAATTACCCCCCCCCACACACACACACAAGCAAACTGTCCCAAGAAACAAGCTGTTGTCACCATTCTAACATCCAATAAAATAAATTTTCAACAAAAAGTAATCCAAAGAAATTGGGACAGATGGATACTTCATACTCAATAAAGGAAAAATCCAACAAGATAAAGTCTCAATTCTAAACATTTATACCCCACATGTAAGAGAACCCATATTCATGAACAATACAAAACAAACAAACAAACAAAAAAACCCAATCACCCAACCAAACACAAAACCCCAAAACTTTACTAAAGCCGAAAATGTACATTAAAGCGCACACCTGAATAATATTGTGGAACTTCAACACTCCACTCTCACCACTGGATAGGTCACTGAAACAGACACTAAACAGAGACACAGTAAAACTACTAGAAGTTCTGAATCGAATGGACTTAAGAGATATATACAGAGCATTTACCCCAAAACATAAGAATATGCCTTCTTCTCAGAACCTCTAAGTGCTAAAACCTTCTCCAAAATTGGTCTTATAATTGGACACAAACAAGCTTCAATAGTTGCAAGAAGATTTAAATAATCCCATGTATTCTTTCAGATCACCATGGACTAAGGTTGCACTTCAATAACAACAAAAACAAGAGAAAGTCTACATACTCATGGAAACTGAACAACTCTCTACTCAATGATAACTTGGTCAGGGAAGAAATAAAGAAATGGAAGACTTTTTATAATTCAATGAAAATGAAGGCACAGTATACCCAAACTTATCAAACACAATGAAAGTAGTGTTAAGAGAAAAATTCATAGCACAAATTTCTAGGCAGATACCACATACCAGAGTTAAATCAATATCAAGTAAACTATCTTGTGATAAATAGTAGAAAAATGAAACAACCCCCACTATTGCTGGCATTGTAGGTCTACATAGCATCTATCGGGTGTTTTTATCTCAAGCAGCAAAACATCTCTACCCAACTCGCTAAGTTCCCCATTTCCATCCTAGTCTGCTGCCAGCTACACTCTGGTCTCAGCAGTGGCAGCCCTCTTGTGGCTCCCTGCTGTGGACTTTGCTTATATTCCCAGCAATCCAGTAAAATCAGAAATCTAGAGGCTTTTAATTCATCTATCGGATTTATATCAGTAGATTCTCACCCCACAAAATGTCCACACAATAAACTCAGAGTCAATTGATAATGATATAAACTGCTCACCTAGACAAGACAAATTGTCCTGTAATAATCCACCCTTATAAGCTATTTATAGCCACCAGTGGCTACTTAAAGCCACACAAGGGTGGATCATCCTCTTCCTCCTCCATCTTGTCTTCCTTCCCTATCTCTCAGATCTTTCCAAAACTCTCTCTCCACCTTACTTTTTCACATAGGCCTTGCCTTCTCTTGTGCCTGCCCTCACCTGCATATCAGTCACACTATCTAAACAGTTCCATAACCCCCAAGGAAATAGACTCAGCCACTAAAATTTTCCCCCAACCAAAAAAAAAAAAAAAAAAAAAAAAAAAAAAAAAAAAAAAAAAAAAAAAGCCCAGATGGTTTTAGTGCAGAATTCTACCAGACCTACAAAGAAAAGCTAATACCAATACTCATTAAACTATTTCACAAAATAGAAACAGAATGTATGTAATTCATTCTATGAAGTCACAGCCACTCTGATACCTAAACCACACAAAGACCCAACAAAAAAAGAGAGCTTCAGACCAATTTTGCTTATGAATATTGATGCAAAAATACTCAATAAAATTCTAGCACACCAAATAAAAGAACACATCAAAACCATCATTCACCATGATCAAGTAGGCTTCATCCCAGGGTTGTAGGGATGATTCAATGTATAAAAATCCATTAATGTAATACACTGTATGAAAAAACCTCAAGGAAAAATGTCTCATGATCATCTCATTAGATGCTGAAAAAGCCTTCAGCACAAACAGCACCCCTTCATGTTTAAAGTCTTAGAGAGATCAGGAATTCATGCCATATATCTAAAAATAATAAAAGGAATATGCAGAAAACTAACATCCAACATCCAATTAAATGGAGAGAAACTTGATACTTTCCACTAAAATCAGATACAAGACAAGGCTGCCTACTCTCTCACTATCTATTGAATATAGTACTTGAAGTTCTAACTAGAGCAGTTAGACAACAAAAGGAGATCAAGGGGATACAGACTGGAATGGAAGAAGTCAAGGTACCACTATTTGTAGATGATATAATATGCAGAAGTTTCCCCAACAATTCTACCAGAGAACTTCTACAGATGATGAGCCATTTCAGCAAAGTGGCCAGATACAAAATCAACTCAAATAAATCAGTAGCCTTCCTTTATTCAAATGATAGATGTGCCGAGAAAGAAACTAGGGACCTAATGCCATTCAAGGCCAAAACTGGAGCAGAGTTTGAAGGAAAGGCCATCCAGTGACCGGCCCAAATTGGGATTTTATTATTGGATTTTATTATGTTGGCCATCTCATTAGAGGGCACCAAACCTTGATCATATTACTAATGCTATTTTGTGCTTGTAGGCAGGAGCCTATCATGACTGTCCTCTAAGAGGCTCTACCAGTAGCTGACAGAGACAGATGCAGACACTTACAGCCAACCATTGGACTGAGGGAACACATCGTCTGTGGTTGACAACCATTACCTGGCAATGCACAAAGAGCAGGGGTGAATCCATTGACTATGTTCAGCATTTATACCACATCACAATGGCCTAGCCTTCAGGAAGCTAATCCACAGAATCAATCCTAGCTATCATATGAAACCTGCCCTTGGAGAGATTAGAAGTCAAAGACATGATAAATCTGTCTATAAGTGTCTGGGATCAAAGGAGACAAGCTGTCCTTGAGTCTCTATTGTGTCTTGTGTGAATGCTTCCAATAGAGATGCAAACACACTTTTACACACTCAAGGTAGGCCATAGTGAGAGACCAGTGTAGAATTTCATCAAAGTCAAAATTGGTAAAGCAGTGAGTATTGTGTTTGTTTTCTTTGCTTATGGGGGAATGCTTGACCCTAAACTAACTGTATTCCTGAAACATCTCACCACAGTTGATGGGCATGATAGAATTTCTCCTTAAGATAACCGTTTATGCTCTATTTATTCTAAGGCATGTCCTGAGATGAGGAGACCAGGTGTAGCCTGGGGAAGAATTACAGCATCTGGAAGTGGATGGAAATTCAGGTGAAGGTCTGAAGATGTCACTTTCCTCTGTAAAGATCCCAGACAGATCTGATCTTGAGTATTTCTTCAATAGCCACTGGCAATGGCAGTTGGTATTATACTCTAGGGACAGTGTTCTACAAAAGGACACTCCAGGATCTCCGAACAGTCTTCTGCTGTTCAGGAAGCTGTTGATAAGCCCATTTCTATGGAAATCCAGATCTATGACATTGACATGAACAGAACTACCCCGGTGCTGCCAGCCTCTTGGAGGCTGATCTGCTTGGACGTTGTACCTCCATATTCAAACACCCTTGCACCCTATATCTGGGGTGAGACTACTGATGTTTGGTTTCTTTTAGGTATTTGAACGATGACTGAAAACCTTGATTGGTTTACTGAATATCCCTATGTGGTGGTGTAAAAGTCAACCTTGTGAAAAAAAAAAAAAAAAAAAAAAAACAAAACAAAACGTGGGGTAGAGAGAAAGAAAGCACCCCAGGCATCTATAACTCCTAGAACAGTCCTGATCTGCCATATATGGCGTTAGCTCTAAGATGGCTCCTGGCATAACAGTGAGACAGCAAAACCAACTGAGGCCAGGGTAGTGTCTTCTTTCCTCATCTTCGTGGAAGTCTTCACAGGTGACAATGCTTCCCCAATTCCTCTTGAGTCACCTTATCAGGATGGACTTTGTATTAAAACACAGTGACAGTGTGGCAAGATAGAACTGTCCAAGGATTTAGGGGCCTGGGATTGGTTCATACACTGTATATAAGCCTACAGGCTGGGCAATAAACTAAGTTCTTCACCCTGAGAATGGTCTCCTGAGTTAGATTTCCCAGGATTTGTCACATGAAACCATTATGTCTCACTCCCTGCCCCATCCTTGGTCCTGTTCCCATGTCTCTACGCATTAGACTACATTTTGAGGGCACCCTTGCCCTTCTCTACTGAGAAAACATAAACACTGACATGGTGGATCACACTCAAAACATCCCCTAACAGAGGGGAGCAGGCTTTGTACTTAGAAAAGTTCTATCTGAGCCTGGATGCAGGAACAACATTCATGTATAGTGAGATTTCCATGAGAATTAGCCGATAAATCAAGAGGCCGAGTTCTCTGCTTTGGACACTCACTAGAGGTCTTTCCTGAATCAGGCTTTATTATAAGAATGAAAGCTCTTTGGGGTTCAGCCCCACAGGGACCTCAGGGAAATGTGAGACTCCTCATGTATTGCAGTCCCATTGCAGTTTGGGCGGCTGGATCACAAGATGTCTGGGACAGAGTAGAAGTGAGCTGGATCTAAGGGCTAATGGATATATAGCTTGTTCATCAGGCTCTGTGTGTGTTGACTAAATGGTGGTGCTCCAGATCACAGTGTCTCTTATTCTTGTATGATCAGAGCTGTGTGTCTGGCCTCAGAGTGTAAGAGTAGCATCATATCTGTGGTTGAGTTGGCCTCAATAACTGCTCATAAACACAGAGGAATGACTGGCCTCCTTCAGTCATGCCCCCAAAACTGGGTCAACATTTTATGTTTACATAATTATATTCCATCAACTTCACCATTCATACCTGAACAACAGAACTTCTCTAGTAGCAGACACTATTGACTAATGCAGTGTGATTTACACACATGTAATGTGATCAATAAAGATTTCTGTGGGAATTGTAAAAAAACAAAAACAGTAAACAAGGATGATTGTTGTTATGAGGTGCATTTCTAGTGGTAGACTCCAAACATCTGCTCTAACAGCCTGTCCACAGGGCACCAAGATCCATGCAGGGGTTAAAGTATGACCACACAAGTTGAACAGGTCCTCAGTTCTCTTTGCCCCTTCTAAGTGCAGACATTTACGTCTAAGCACCCAGGCAGGCAGCCTGGCTGTGGAGAGCGGTTTTGGCACCTCTGAACAGTTGATGGCGGAGTAATATTAATATTATCCCAGGACATTTTGGGGCTAACCAAGGCAGGAATCTGGCTTCTGTGCTACGCCTTGTAAGGGCTATAAGGAAGCACATCTACATCTGTAGCTCTAGGAAGGCTCTAAGAATAAGGCTATAAGGAAGTACATCTACCTCTGAAGTTTGGGGTAGGACCTTTTAGAATGTGGCGTAAGGAAGTACATTTGTATTTGTAGCTCCAGGCAGCATCCTTAAAAATGCAGCTCAGGGCAGGGTAGATTTCGGAGTGCAGGCACAGCAGTATCCATTTTTATCTCTGAGCATTTCCCCTGAGCCCCAGTAAGATCTTTAATTGTTAACTCGTTTGATCCGTGTCTCAGAACTGTTGTTACCATTTTTGCATGTAATTAAAACGGTTTAAAAATGGACAAATAAAGCCATACTTTGCTTCGGCCATGGGGCTTCGCCCTCTAGTCCGGCCGAAGTCATATTGCAGCTTTAACTAACTTGTCTTTTTCTTTCAATCCTCACTCCGGTTCCGGGTGGAACTCTTGAGAGTCCAAGCTGGTCTCGGACACCTGGCTGAGGAGATTCCAAGAGCTCTTTGAAATTCGAATTGAAGCCTGCAGGACATGGAGAATAGTGCCAAGGACCACTGGCAGCTGCTTGTGTGTTTGTAGAGGTGACAGAGCCATGTGACATCTGAAAGGGAGAAAGCAGCACTGACAGGGGTTTAGTCCAGAGAAAGCACCCATCTCTCTTGAGAAAATCCTGAAATCTTGAGGAAGGGAGAGAAAGAATATTGCAGTGGAATCTAGATAAGAATACTCAGAAGGTTGCTGCCCTTGGAATCTTCTCTGAGTCTTGTTATCTTTTAATCTACTGTGTTTTTGTTTTAATTTCTGTAGAAGACACTGAGGTGTGTCTTACCGATGGCAACGTCCTCCTCTTCTCTCCATGTCACTCATGGTAAAAGTGGAAGTGTCACAGCTGCTCTACTTGTTGCTCTCCTCTTACTATATCCTGGTCTTTGGCAATCTTCCTCTCCCTCCTCTGCCATCAGCTCCACCCTCTCTGTCCTCCAGTCTGTTCCTGGCACAGCTAAGCTCCCTCTGTTCCTTCCAGGTCCCACTTAATGTTCCATCCATTTGGATTACTCTTCCACATCAGTTACTCATGAATCTTTCCTGTCGCCACCTTCAATTATGTGTTTAAATGTCCCCCTTGTGCAAGTGATTCTGACAATTTCATTTAATCCTCAACCAAGTTGTGCCTATTGTTGCTTGTTCCATTTAGAGCTTCCTCTTGGCACATGCTACACTTGTAATAATACACAATTAAAGAATCAGGAGACAGGAGCCCACAGTAGACTTAACAGGGTTAGTTAACACAACAGACGCTTAACAATACAACTAAACCCTCAAGTAGTGTCTCTAACTCACCTTCCAGATGGCTGGTTGAACATTGGTGTCAGGAAAATGTTACCTTGGGCAAGACACATGTCAGTTCTCATTTTGTTTTTAGACTCATTGGATCCTTCCACAATCATATGATTCCCCACATAGAAAATTCACCTTGTAATCCTAAATCTAAAGTTGGAACTTCCTGAATTGTATTGTATACAGGGGATCTCTTCACTTGTTTAGTTCTTTAGAGAGTTTAGTATTCCATGGTAGAAATAACAAGGGTTGCAGATTATTTGTAGAGGCACTTCATGTGCATAAGAAAGAATTTTCTGACAGTTCTTACCCTGAATCTCATGAAATGACTTTTCAGCCATGGTTGGTTGAAATGACGCTGAATTTTTCTACTTCAATTGTTAAAATGATGGCTTATTTTTTAAAAGACAGAATTTAATGTAACTGAGGCTAGCCTAAAACTCAGTATGAATCTGAGGCTGGAACTGAATTCCTGATCCTCCCGCCTCTACCTTCCAAGTGTTGGGATTGTGTACTACCAAACTCCATGTTCATGCAATCAGGAACTTTCTTAATCAGCTGTAGTAATTCATAGCAATCTGTTCTCCACAAGAATGTGTTGCCAGAAACAGAAAAGGAATTCGGGTATCAGAAGTGGGAGCTACGGTCTGTGATAGATATACTCTTCAAAAACTGCAAGAGTACCAAGGGGCCTGGCCATCCACCACTAAATCCAGGAGCTATCTCTTATACTGACCCACCTATGCCTCAAACTAAGTTTATTCTATGACTAAGTACAGTATTTAAAGAGATACTGGAGAGATTGCATATCCATTAAGAGCATTTATTGCTCCTATAGAAGACCTGGGTTCCATTCACAGTATGCACATGGCAACTTACAAGTGTAGCTGACTTCCAGGGGAATCTGATGCTTTCTTCTAAACCCTTCTTCTAGCTGGTAACCACATGGGGCACATACATACACGTAGGAAAAAGACTTACACATATAAAATAAATAAAGAAATACTGTTTAGGGAGACAATCTCTAGCACACACATTGCTGCTGATCTTCCAGGTGCTACCGATACTCATATCAGACAAGTCCCCAGGAGTTTTAGATACATCTTTTTTTCTGAGTTATCTTGACGTCAACTTGACACCGGTCAGAAGTATTTGGGAAGATAAAATTTCAACAGAAAAAAAAAGAATCACAAGTTTGACCTGTAGAGAAGCCTGTGGTATATTTTTCTTAACTGCTTATTGATGTGGGAGTGTCTAGCTCACTATAGGTATTGCCATGCTGGGCTGGCCATCATGGGTGTAGTAAGAAAACTGACAGAGCAAGCCATAGGAGGAAGCCAGTAGGCAGCATTCCTACATGGCTTAAGCATCATCTCCTGCCCTGGATGATGGATTATGAACTCGAAACACTTTCCTCTCCATGTTGGACATGGTGTTTTATCACAGATATACAAACTTAACTAAGATGCACCTCACATGCCTCCTGCCTGGTATCGTTTTTGGTGCTATCAAATGTCTGTCTGCTAAAGATGTGTGGATAGAAAGTTATATAATGAGACACACTGTGACCTAGTGCAGCTTCCAAGATGAGAATTTTAAAGGCCTTTTTCTTTTTTTCTTGTTCACTTGTGTGTTTATTTATTTTGATGAGGTTAAAAGGGCAAAAAGCAGATCTGAAGGGACAAGGAGATGAGCAGGACTGGGATGCATGATGTGAAATTCACGAAGAATCAATAAAAAGTTTTTTTTTAAGTCTTATGCTGTAATGATGGGTAAAGTTCAGGCTTTGCCTTTTGTAGTGAGGTACCTAAGAATTAGAAGAATAGAAAAGATGTCACCAAGCTGAGGTTATAAGTCAAGAGAAGTGAGGGACATGACCCAAAGCAATGAAGAGTTACAGAGCTTGGGATCCCTGCAGGAACTGCAACCAGAAAGAAAGGGGAGGCATAAAGAAATATGCTTTAGAACATGGAAGTAACATGGGCCAGGAAAAATTTTCTCTTATGTCCAAACACCTTTCTAAGATTTACCCAGAGCCAATCACATTCAATTGTCCTTGTGATTTCTGAGAGCATCTATGAGCAGAAGACCTCAACTTCCTGTTTTACTACTTTTCCTCCCAGGGATGCCTGCAATCTCCCTTTTCTTCATCTCCTTATGGTAGAATTCATCATTTTAACTTAAAAGGTGTCTATGAGCATAATTGCAGAACTTGATAGAATTCAGTCAACTGGGACAGAGGGGCAGTTGGGTGCATGATGGGGAGAGCACCTTTGCCTCTTGCTTGTCAGGGTAGGGGGAAGTTCAGGGCAATAAACTTCTATTGAACCAGGAGAAGAAAATAACACTCACAGAAGGAAAACTTTGACATAAGCAAATATGCATAAACTCACATAAATTCATATACGTATTCACATGCATATTTAAACACTTCTGTTCAAGCCAGTTGGATCCAGCTAGCAAACATTTTCACAATTACATACCCTTTACAAACATCCACACTTACACATGCATTTGGAGCAAAAGAACTCACTCATTCTGGGGGGGAAATGAGTTTCAATCTTTATTGCATAGAGAAAGAAAATGCTTCTTCTACCCTTTTAATGCTGAATGAATTAAATTCAAGTTTATAAGAAAGAAAGCTTTATTCCTTTTAATAAGACTAACCCTGTCTTGTTATTTAAAAAGACCCGTTTTGTCTCATGGAAGGAGAAGCCTGCCTGCCCCCTCTCCTCTCTCTGTAGCTTCTTTTTTTTCTCTTTCCCTCTGCATTCTCCTTCTAATCTTGTTCTCCCCTCCTCTGATGGTACAATAATTCTCTTACCCTCAATGCCCAATGCTCTGCCTTTACTTTTAAGTTCTTGGTTCACTTCTGTCTAAAAAGTTCTCTTGCATTCTGACTAAAAAATTATGCTCAGTTCTGTTCCAAAAAGTTCTGTTCAGATTTGTCTAAAAGGTTCTCCTCAGCTCAATTCTGACCCTTCTCTTTGTCTTCAGAATACATCTTTCTAAATACATGATCACTTGGTAAAAGGTTTATCACAATAATATGCACAGGGTTTGGGACGAGGGTTAAAGTACATGCTTATTTGGTGCATATGATTCCATGTTCATAGCATAAGCTATGAACTATGCCTCCAAAACTGAGTCAAACAACACACCACGTGGTGGGCTCAAACACCAGCCTGGAATCTTCCCACATGCTGCTCCATGCTGCTTTGAAGATGCTGCATAATTGCATGGATGCTGAAATCCTCTGCTATTCAAAGAAGCAGGCAAAGTCCTGTTGCTCAGAGAGCTAAAAGCAAAGCTGTAAGTCTTTTGTAATTAAAAAAATATAAAAAATAATGTGCATTAAGATGTCAATAGGAGCTCTCCACCAAGCCATGCTGTCCTGATCAGCCTGCTATTCCAGTGGAGTCTCTGTTCTCCTGCCACCTTTCCTCCCACTTTTGTCAGACCAGAGAGTCCTGAACTATACAAGTTGTCCTGAGCCGACTGCTAGCCCAAGGGGAACCTCCAACCACTTGCCACCTCTCCTCTCCCCTTCACTGGACCTGTAGCTCTTTTTTAAGTTCTTTCTTTATTTATTTATAATTGAACAACTTTATTTTAAAAAACAAAGATAAACGTACAAATTTTAATCATTTTTGCATAAAAGTATATGGATAAGTTTTTGTCAGTACTTGTTTTTTTTTAAAGCTTTGATAATATGCATTAAAATTTTACTAGTTACAATGAGCATAAAGTACATGTAAAACAAGATGTAACCTGGAAATAGTCAAAATTTTCTTGGCGTGTAAAGATTAAGCATAATGGATGTTCATTTTCTTTCTTTCTTTCTTTCTTTCTTTCTTTCTTTCTTTTTTCTTTTTTTTTTTTTTTTGGCCTTTGATTTTCTTGAACTTCACATAGTCTATGAGTTGTTTCTGGGGTGTTCAAAGCTTGCTGGGGTTAGTATCCAAATATCAGTGACTGCATATTATGTCTGTCCTTTTGTGACTGGGTTACCTCACTCAGGATGATATTCTCTAGATGCATCCATTTTCTTAAGAATTTCATAAAGTCATTGTTTCTGATAGCTGAGTAGTACTCCATTGTGTAAATATACCACAATTTTTGTATTCATTCATCTACTGAAGGACATCTGGGTTTTTTTCAGCTTCTGGCTATTATAAATAGGGCTTCTGTGAACATTATGGTGCATGTGTCTTTGTTGTATGTTGGAGTTTCTCTGGAGTATATGCCCATAAGTGGAATAACTGGGTCTTCAGGTAGTACTATGTCCAATTTTCTGAGGAATCGCTAGACTGATTTCCAGAGTGGCTGTACCAGTTTACAACCCCATCAACAGTGTAGAAGTATTCCTCTTTCTCTGCATCCTTGCCAGCATCTGCCATTTTTGATCTTAGCCATTCTGGTTGGTGTGAGGTGGAATCTCAGGGTTGTTTTGATTTGCATTTCCCTGATGGCTAAAGATGTCCAGCACTTCCTTAGATGCTTCTCAGCCATTCGGTATTTCTCAATTGAGAACTTTTTGTTTAGCTCTGTACCCCATTTTTAATAGAGTTGTTTGGTTCTCTGGTGTCTAAGTTCTTGAATTCTTTGTACACCTTGGATATTAGGCCTCTGTCAGATGTGGGGTTGGTAAAGATCTTTCCCCAATATGTTGGCTGCTATTTTGTTTTCTTGGCAGTGTCCTTAGCCTTACAGAAACTTTGCAATCTCATTAAGTTCCATTTGTCAATTTTAAAATCGGGTTATTTTTTTTCTCTGGGATCTAACTTCTTGAATTCTTTGTATATATTGGATGTGAGCCCTCTATTGGATGTAGGATTGGTAAATATCTTTCCCCAATCAGTTGCTAGCCATTTTATCCTATTAACTATTTCCTTTGCTTTACAGAAGCTTTTCAATAAACAAATTGAAGTCCCATTTGTTTATTGTTGATCTCGAGTGTAAGCCATTGGTCTTCTGTTCAGAAAAGCCATGGGTTTGAAGCTTTCCCTCACTTTCTTTTCTATTAGCTTCAGTGTATCTGGGTTTATGTGTCAGTCCTTGATCCACTTGAACTTGAGCTTTGTACAGGGAGATAAGAACGAATCAATTTGTATTGTACATGTTGACTGCCAGTTGGACCAGCACCAATTGTTAAAAATGCTGGTTTTTTCCACTGCATGGTTTTAGCTTCTTTGTCAATGATCAAGTGACCACAGGTCTGTAGGTTCATTTCTGGGTCTTCACTTCTATTCCATTGTTCTGTCTATCTCTGTACCAATATAATGCAGTTTTTATGACTATCGCTCTGTAGTACAGCTTGAGGTCAGGATTGGTGATTCCCCCAGATGTTCTTTTATTGTTGAGTATAGGTTTTCCTTTTCTGGTTTTTGTTGTTGTCGTTGTTATTCCAAAATGAATTTGAGAATTGCCTTTTCTAACTCTATGAAGAATTGGGTTGGAATTTTGATTAGGATTGCATTGAATCTGTAGATTGCTTTTGGCAAGATAAGCTTGTGAGATCTTTCAATCTTCTGAGGTCTTCAATTTTTTTCAGAGACTTGAAGTTCTTGTTGTGTAAATCTTTTACTTGTTTGGTAAGAGTCGCCTCAAGATATTTTATATTATTTGTGACTATTTTGAAGGGTGTTATTTCCCATTTCCCTAACTTCTTTCTCAGCCCATTTATCCTTTGACTAGAGGAAGGCAAATAGTGATATTTTGATTGCTTCCTTTCAAATTGGTAACCCTTTGACCTCTGTTTGTTGTTGAATTGCACTAGATAGGTCTTCAAGTACTATATTGAAAAGGTAAGGAGAAAGTAGGAATCTTTGTCTAGTCAGTGATTTTAGTGGGATTGCTTAAAGTTTTTCTTCATTTAGTTTTATGTTGAGTACTGGTTTGCTGTATATTAATTTTTACTATGTTTAGGTATGGGCCTTGAATTTCTGTTCTTTCCAATACTTTTGCCATAAGGGGTGTTGAATTTTGTCAAATGCTTTCTCAGCATCTAGTGAGATGATCATGTGGGTTTTTGTGTTTATTTTGTTTATATAGTAAATTATGTTGATGAATTTCCATATATTGGACCATCCTCATATCCCTTGGATGAAGGCTATTTGATCACGATGGATGATTGTTGTACTATGTTCTTAAATGTGACTTGCAAGAATTTTATTGAGTATTTTTGCATCAGTGTTTATAAAAGAAAATTGGTCTGAAGTTCTCTTTATTTGTTGGGTCTTTGTGTGGTTTAGATACAAAGCTTAAGTCCAAGTAGACCAATGACCTCCATATCGAACCAGATACCCTGAAATTAATAGAAGAAAAAGTGGGGGAACAGCCTCTAACCCTTGGGAACAGGAGAAAATTTCCTGAACAGAATACCAATGGTTTATGCTCAAGATCAACAATAGACAAATGGGACCTCATCAAATTGTAAAGCTTCTACAAGGCAAAGGACATTGTCAATAGGATAAAATGGTAACCAACAGATTGGGAAAAGACCATTTTACATTCTATAAAGGCTAATATCCAATATATACAAAGAACTCAAGAAATTAGACTTCAGAGAATCAAATAACCCTGTTAAAAATGGGGTACAGAGCTAAACAACAAATTCTCAACTAAGGAACATCGAGTGGCCGAAAAGCACCTAAAGAAACATCCTTAGTCATCAGGGATGTGCAAATCAAAAGAACCCCGAGATTTCACATCACACATCTCAGAATGGCTAAGATCAAAAACTCAGGTGACAACAGATTCTGGAGAGGATGTGGTGAAAGAGGAACACTCCTGTACTCTTCGTGGGATTGTAAGCTGGTACAACCACTCTGGAAATCAGTCTGATGGTTCCTCAGAAAATTGGACATAGGACCCAGCTATACTAGTCCTGGGCATATACACAAAAGATGCTTCAACATATAACAGAGACACATGTTCTACTATATTCATAGTGGCCTTGTTTATAGTAACCACTGGAAAGAACACAGATGTCCTTCAACAGAAGAATGGATACAGAAAATGTATATTTACACAATGGAGGACTAATTAGCTATTAAAAACATGACATCATGAAATTATTAGGCAAATGGATGGAAATAGAAAATATCATCTTCTGCTACATATGTTTCTGGAACCATGGGTCCCTCCGTGTGTATTCTTTGGTAGGTGGTTTAGTCTGTAAGAGTTCTGGGGGGTGTTCTGGTTGATATTGTTGTTCTTCCTATGGGGTTGTAAACCCCTTCAGCTCCTTCAGTCCTTTTTCTAATTCCTCCACTGGAGACTCAATTCTCTTTCCAGTAGTTCACTGAGAGCATCCGACCCTGTATTTCTCAGGCTCTGGCCTACTTTTTCTTCTACTAGTTTCAGTGTATCTGGTTTTATGTGAAGGTCCTTGATCCACTTGTACCTGAGAATTGTACAAGGAGATAAGAATGGATTGATGTACATTTCTGTAGGCTTCTTGTATGTTTATGGGCATCTTTCAGTTAGGAATGTCTTCTTGTACAATTTTGTTGAAGATATTTACTGGTTCTTTAATTTGGGAATCTTTACTCTCATCTATACCTTTTATCCTCAGATTTGATCTTCTCATTGTGTCCTAGATTTCCTAGATGTTTTGGGTTAGGAGCTTTTTGCATTTTGCATTTTCTTTGAGTGTTATGTCAATGTTTTCTATGGTATCTTCTGCACCCGAGATTCTCTCTTTTATCTCTTGTATTCAAGTTATTCTTTTTTACCTCTATGTTGAAATCTAATACTTTTGTGAAAATGTTTATTCATTCTTAGAGTTTCCCACAGGAGTCTTTAATGACAACATCAAATACTGATGCTTTGACTTCTTTATTTATATTCTTTTATCTCTTTTTTTGTGTTGTTGACTCAGCAGTACATTCTACCAGCATCTTTTGCCTTCTCCTGAGACTTGGAGGCACAGTTTTTCTATCAATTGCAGAAGTGTTCAGATACAAGAGCCTGAGAGAAACCCAAGGTAAAATGAACATAAACACAGAAATATACACACAGATACACATGGTTTTCACTCAAATTCCCTCTCACATGAACACACACACACACACACACACACAGAAACAGAGATGTACATACACACACACATGATACAGTTAAAGATATGCATGCACACACACTAATATGTTCACACAGAGAAATAGACATACATAAAAACAATGTGTATACTCCACCAACACAGGCACAGGCACAGACACTGACACTAAAAAATAGGCATACACTTGACCATAGAGAGAGAAATAGACTTGCGCACTCTTACATATAGCTGCTCAACATCACATGCAGATGTGAACATATACATACTTACTGGAACACATCTCCAAAAAGCCAGACATGATTTTCTGTGGAGTGAAAAAGAAGGGAGAAGGAAAAAGTGGGGACCCCCAAGAGTCTTCAGTCCATGGTCTGACTCCGAATTTCTCTTGGAGTGTGGAGAAAGGAAAGGCAGTCTACTTAAGAAAAGGTGAATTGGATTTGGAACATTGTTGAAGCCCAGATGCTGGGAGGCTAGGAGACAACAATAAGGTTGTGGATGGAAGGCAGTCTTCAGAGTCCTTCATAGTCTAATGCAGCACAGAAGAGAGGGCATAGGAGTAAAGGGGCTGGAGAAACAGGGTGCAGCTCAGATCTCAGGTTGCTTTGGCTGGAGAACACGGTTTGTCCAGTATTACAATGTGGAGAGGAAAGGGTATTGTGACTATATTTGAATATGGGAGTTCTGAGAAAATGCAGAGGCATGTGAGTGCTCTTCCACGGTGGGAATGTTGCCTGACCTTGGGAAGGTGGGCAGACAAGAGCCCTGGTTTACCTTCTGGCTCTGGGTTCTCCAGCAGAATTTCTGGTTCTGATAACACATCCACCTCCCTAACAGGCTTCCTTTGGGTGAGTGATGGCAGATCAGGGTGTGTCCTGCAGACAGTCTCAGCCCATATCAGCACTGTTAATTCACCTCTGCCCAAGCTTCAAGTGAGGTTAGGAGGCAGGGCACTGTTTGAACCCCACATTCTTGGCTTCTCATTTATTATTGTGTCTAAGTCACAAAGAGGTCCAAATAAAACAGTGCAGCCAGTGCACAGTATGTGTGGAGCCTTGTGCAGGTGTGATGGGAGTGTCTGGCATCTGTTATAAAATAAATGTGCTTCACAGAGGGCAGGTAGACAGAGGCACCTTGGCGACCATGATGCTGTTCCTGCTGACCATAGGCCTCACTGTGCACTCTGCAGGATGCTTTATTAATCAGGACAAGTGTGCCCAAACAGACAAGGTGAGATCTTTGCATGGACTAAATGTGTGAACCAGGATTTTAGAATCATGATTCTGAACTTGATGATACTCTCGGTTTGTTGATGGACACTGGTAGGCTACCTCTTATTATTTTCCAAGATCTGCCATCCAATATGATATTTTCTTTCATTTTTTTTCTGCAAGGCAGATAATGAGCAATGAAGCGTCTGTCTGGTCATTCTGCCACATAGAGACCAACTGCCACTAATGTGGGGAGAGCATTAATGACTCCCTCCTTAATGAGTAGTCCTTGACAGTGGAAAGATGCAGTGAGAGGATGCTAGGAGCAGGGAATGCACAGCTAGGGTGGCTATGGCCAAGTAGACCTTTTTCTATTCTTCCCCTCAGCCTTATATAATAGGTGACATTTTCTGTTTCTTTTGAGTGGTTTGTTTGGGCATATGGCCATATGCGCTCTCAGGAATAGCATCTCTCAGGAGATCTCTGCCTTACCTCTCTAAAACAACCTGCCAGTGATCCATCCAGAGAGTCTGGACAGGACCGTTTAGCACACACTGGGATATTTCCCAAACTTCTCATCTGCCTCCACTTCACCTTCAAAACCTTTTGCCTGACACCCGCCCCTTCATGTCCTCATCAGTGTTGATTTCTCCCATCTAGCTTTTAGGGCATTGGTACATAATTCGTTGGGCGGGAAATCTTCCTCTTCCAGAAGCAAAACTGAGAAGCCCACTGCCACCCTTTGTCTTTGCCAAAAACAAAATTGGCTACTTGGAGTTCAGGATGAATATCTCGTGAGTACCTGCCCTCAGTCTTTTTGCCCCTCCTCCTTTTTTTTTTTTTTTTTTTTTTTTTTTTTTTTTTTTTTTGCTTCATCAGCTCTGCACCTATCTGTACTTATGTTTCCATACTAGTGTGGCATGGAGAACAACAATAGGGGAACACATGGTTTGTGGGAAGCCTGGGACTGTGGCTAGCTTTTATAATACATATACACATACACATCGTGTGGTGAAGGGCTGAGCTCACCTGACTGTTGCGCACTGAGCAGTGGATTGAGATGGGGCAGGTATGAAGAAAAGCATCACACTTCTGCTCTATGTCCAGGAAACCCATTGGGTGTGTTGAGTTCAAGATGGCCTTGAATGAAGCAAAGGACTTTCCTTGCTTCTTCACTGCATGTAAGTGCTTACATTTATATCACTTCATTTTACAGACTCTTCTGAGGAATACATTACAGCTACAAGTCTTGTTCTTTGTCTGCAGGGATGTGGCACTATGTGGGCATAAAGTTCCTTGGAGGGGAAAACTTTGGCGTAGCCTACTTAAACAGTATAACCAATGGTGTTCCCCAGAAGATGGCAATGCTCATGGGTACGTCCTTCCATAGCTCATCTATGTTGATGTTGGTATGACTTCCTGGGGCACTGGTACAGAGCTGCTTGCTACTTCCTTCTCCTTGCCTGTGAGTTATTGCTATGGTTTCCGGCTCTTGGCGATACTTGTTAGCCTTAAAATTTATATGACCACTACTGTTGTCTAAAACCTTCATCCAAGCACATCCACCCATTCTGAATGCCCGTTCTTCACTCTCAGTCAGACTTTGGTATGCCTGTGCACTGAGTAAAAATGTAGGCAGGGTCCTTTGTCATTGGGTATATTGCTTGTCCACTGGAGACCAGTGCATTCATCATGATAGGAGGACTGGATTCCAGTGATTAATGCCATGACACCAGAGCCTCATTCAGTACCCTGTTGTTTACAAGATTCTTCTCTATGGCCATATGTTCTGAGATCCTGAAGTCCACAGCTCGTCACCAGTTTTTTAAAAAAAGGCAGAGACCAATAAGTTAAGGAAGACTTGGGTTTTAGTTTTGGTGAGTGCTTGGGAGTTAAAACTTGAAATTTCCTTCTCTTTTACTTGGATGGACTAGAAATAGCAGTGTTGGCTATGAGGCTAGCAGTACTTTCTCTGCTATTTACATTAAAACTCATATACCTGACATATTACACAACAGCAACATGCAACGCTTGGCCCTGCTGAGCATGCCTGCTACCCAAACACATCCCCAGAACTCTTCCTCACCAGCTAGCACAGCCAAAAACATGCTTCAGATTAAATTTGAAACTCTTTCCCAAAAAGGTAATGTGTAGAATCCTACTATCATCTTCTAAACAGTGTATGGACATTTATAGTTTCTCTCTCTCTCTCTCTCTCTCTCTCTCTCTCTCTCTCACACACACACACACACACACACACACACACACAGAGAGAGAGAGAGAGAGAGAGAGAGAGAGAGAGAGAGAGAGAGAGAGAGAGAGAGAGAGAGACCCCTAAGACCAAAACCTAAGCATGTAGAGACTGAACTGACAGACAGACCAGTCATCAGTCACATTACTGGAAAAATAGCTCTTCTGGTTCAAATTCCCAAGGTCTCTCTCTCCACATTCTGGACACTGCCATACCTATGGAATGTAGACAACTCTAAAGTATCAAATGAGATGAATATCGGTTCTTCATCTGCCACTAACACCCTCTGAGACCTTATCCTCTTCTTGATCCCTGAAGGTTTTCATAAACTCCAAAACACTGCCAAAAAAATTTCACATTACTTTCCCCCAGGATCTTTCCTATCAAGGTCTTCTGGGCTCTCCTCCTGCTCTGATTAACATTCCTGTGTATGTTCATTTCCTTCTCCTGCCCTCAACCTCATTATCCTATTTAGGCTGTACATGCATAAGATTTTAACAAGGGTTCGGAAGGTGTCTCAACCTAGACATGGAAACATAAGCAGAAACACTATTGGCCTTAACTTCGCATTGTGTTCAAGGACTCCAGGGGCCATGGGCTCTCCAAAACTTAGTATCTCTAGCTGCTTACCTACTGTGGTTATATAAAATATTCTGGGTAAAGGATGATACAAGCAATCTTCTTTAATGTGTATTTTGGAGGCATAAGTTTTATTACAGAGGGCCTTCTTGTAGGATGGTGTCCATCTAACAGGAAGAAGTGGCCTGCATCCTTCTCAGGGAGCTTTTTGTGAAAGCACCCCATCTGTTGCTTGAATCTGCCTATGTCACAGAAGTTCTCCAAGGAGCATGTGAGTGAACACTGAGAGAGTAATTTCCACTTAATTTTTGCCATCCTCACCTGGCCTGCAGGTCGTCGTAACTATACTGCAGACTCAACATTACTCATGGATTTTGAAGAACTTGTGAACGAAATAGCCCTGAACAAAACAAGCATCATCAACCCTCCTTATGACGGTATTTAAAAAGCTTTTTCCTAATTTACCTCCCCTTCTATTCATGATTTTCTACAAGCCAGTGGCCATGTCAATACCCTACAATCTAATTGCTTTTCTCTGGGTCTACATATAGATTCCTGTGAACTCGACAAAAAGTCCTAGTGCAGAGATGAATTCCTGCAGTGACTATGCATGAACCTGGCACTGAGAACTTTCTCCATCTGCAGCAGCAGTCAGATTTCCTGGTGCCATGAGAGGACAGGGTCTCCTACCCACACCTACCCCTCCTTACTCTTTTGTTTTCAATAAAGGTGGCAAATAGATCCAGGCTCTATGTGTCAAGAATGATTCATTTGACTCCAGTTCTCTGCTAAGCACATGCCCAGACCTGACCTTTATTGTCAGGAAGAAAGGATTTCACCTTCACAGGTCTCCAGATAGTATGCCAAGGTACATGAAGTCACTGGGCTAAGTAGCGGGCAGGTAGAGAGAGGGACAGGGATAGAAATGTGCATGGTAACCAGTGAGGGGATAAAAGGCTGATCAGGATTACAGGAATGCATGTGTGTCAGGGCAAAAACCTGAGTTCTTAGTACCACTCTTAGGTTCTGCCTCTGCTGATGGATGGGGACTCTGCTGATGGATAGGGCTGTAAATAGTGACTGTTGCCTCTATTCATGTGGAAGGTTGGCCTTGCTACTGATGCCTTTACTATCTGAGAATTAGCTTACCTAAAGTCATATCCTGCAGGGGAAAAAAGACCAGAAGACATAAAACCAAAAATGTAAACCTGTGTCCAAGCCTAAACAGAGGGGAAATTTCTTCTCCTCATCTCCACTAAAGTTCTAATTACCCAATGTTTCACTTTTTTTGAGTGCAACAATCTATTGTGCTGATGTCATTCACAAACAATTGTAATCCAACCCTCTTTGGACCATCTTTAAACTCATGGCATCAAGAGACTTTTAGGGAATATCTCAAGTGAATGAGAATTCTATCCATGGATTAAATTACTTACAGCTACACTAGCATCACATGGTTTTTGTACAGAGAAAGTACTGCTTATCTCTGTCTCCCTATGCAGTCCAAGGCCAAATTATCAACCACAGAATAAATGTTTTCTGGATGAGAAAACAGAAGATAAAAACCCAGAGGACTCAACCCCTTCAAAGATGAACATGTTCAGGATCCAGACTTTAAGATAGGAGTCACAGAAATGAGAAATCTCTTATAACTCTGTTTCCTCTCCAGATATCTCTCACAGGGTGCCTTGAGTCAAATGCGAGTAAGTGTCTCTGGGACTTTATTGTGTCTTGTGCGAACATTTCCTATTGAGATACAAACAAACTTTTATATGCACATGATAGATCACAGTGACAGGTGAGCATATAATGTCATCAAAACCCAATTTATTGAACCAATGATTACCATGCTTGCTTGCAGCATATGGGTAACCCCATACCAGCACATCACTAAAACATCTCATCATAGGTTGATGCAAACTTTGCCACAGAGGTATAGAGTTTCTTCTTTACTTAATCCACAGTAATTCATATATTCTAAGATACCTCCTGAACTAAGACCAGTGAAGGAGGTTAGTAGCTCTGCATGAAGGAGTGGGTAAAAATTCAAGAGATGGTCTGATGATGATGCTTTCTCCTTTTGTGAGTATCCCTGGACAGAACTGATTTCAATAGTTTCTTGAGTAGCCACAGGTGCCGCAATTGTTGTGTGTGTTATGCTAAAGAAATAGTGCTCCACAACAGACCTGTCCAAGAGCTCTGCAACCTCCTCTATTGTAAAAGAACCAGGTTATTAGCCAATTCCTCTGGATACTTGGTATGACAGAATTATCTAAAGACTGTGAGACTCCAAGAGACTCATCTACATGGGCTCTGTGCCTGAAAGGCCCAACTGCCATTTGAGCCATATATGTGGAATGAGACTACTACTCTTTTGTTTCTTTAGGAATTAAGAGAATGGGTATAGTCCTTAACTGGTACCCTGGATATCCATGCTAGCTTTGCTCTACTGAGATAACAAAAATCATAGCATGGAGGCCCTGGTACAATGGATCCAATTCACAAGAAGCAGAGGAGGAATAAAGAACTTTAATCCACCCTGGAAAATGAAGAAGATTCATATATATTGAAGAGATTTTTATTAGGAATAAGATGAAAGGTTAACAGGTTGAATTCTTTGCTGTGAAACACACTGGATGTGTTTCCAGGATCAGGATGTGTTATGAGGAGGAATGTTCTTTAGTCACCAGACCTGTAGTGAACTTGGTGAAATGTGGGGCTTCTTTTGGACCACAACCCAATGCCTCTTTGGAGGCTGAGCCAAAAGGGTGGTTTGTTTGTGGGACAGAGGGTGAGATGGGAGTGAGTGAGACTAGGTTTGAAGCTGGTTAATTGGGCTCCATGTGTGTGGACTATGTTGGGGAGCTGCAGAGCAACATGTCTCTTGTTCTGGGTAAATCAGACCTCTATGCCTGGCCCCAGAGTGTGTGAGCAAACTATGGCTATGGTTGGGGTTGGATTAAGTTGCTGCTCAGGAACACAAGAATGACTGCCTTGTTCCAGCTGTACCCCAAAGCTGGGTTAACATCCAGATGACAGAACAATGGAATATCTGGATGGAACAAAATTGTACTCACATGTGTTCACTCCAGATAGAACACCCATCTCACCTGGAGAAATACTGAGGACTCGTGAAAGAGGGAGGGAGAAACTGAAACCTGGAGTGGAAGGTAGATGTTCCAGCCCTTTGAAAATTCTCTGACTCATTATCTTCCCAACGACTTTATTTTTGTATCACTTTTTCTTTCTTAGTCCAAGATACTGAGGTGTGCCTTAAAAAAAGACAACATCCTCCCTTTCATTTTACTCACAAGAAAAGTGCCAGTGACTAAACCACCAACCAAAGAGTACACATGGAGGAACCCATGGCTCCAGCTGCATATGTAGCAGAGGATGACATTGTCTGGCATCAATAGGAGGAGAAGCCCTTGGTCCTGTGAAGGATTGTTCCTGCAGTGTATGGGAATGCTCGGCATTGAGGTGGGAGTGGGTAGGAGTGGATTAGAGCCTGGAGCCCAGGGAGATTGGCTCCTACAGGTTGGGGTCATTGCTGACATGCCAATCATGCCTTGAGGGAGGTTCAGTTATGCTGAAGAGAGTGTCCCTGTGTAGCCCAGCTCATCTACTTCTAATACCTGGAGTTGGTATTCACTAGTTCCTTTTGCTTAGCTGGTCTTTCCTACAAATCACACACATATGTCACAGGCTCATGCACACACACACACACACACACACACACACACACACACACACACACACACATGAAAGTTGTCCTTCCCATTAACCAGCCAAGAAGCTTTTCAGACCTTTAGGCTAGGAAGTAAGTTATAACAGTTTCCCATCTCTGCCCCTTACCCTCCTGTTTATCTATGGTCTCAGCTGCAGGCAGAGAAACCAAAACCATAGTCTGATAACCAGGAAGCTCTTTAGAGTTTTAAGAATTTTGAAAGAATCAGAGGTTTCAACCTTCATCCCTAAGTAGAGGTGTAAGAAGAGAGCTTCTGTGCCAGTCCCTGCTATTCTATGCATGGCAGACAGCAATTCGTTCCAGGGCAGTTGGGTGCCTCTCATTTTTTCGGGATATGATGGTTGTTGGAAGAGCCTTGGGATCCTGATTGTATTCACTGGGTCTTCTGAATCCTGGTTTTCTTTCTTTAATAGAAGCCTGCTCTCCAGGAGGCAATTAACTCATGTAACCCTGTTCAGAAAACTCTTGAGGACACCCTGATATAGGAGTTGGATGGAATTCAGGAGGTCTTTTGGTACATGTCCTTGGTAGGAGAGAATCTACTTTCTACACAGGTGTGTACTATACTTCTGGAACTTTCTCTACCTACAGTACCATGCCCCCATTTTGTTTACAGATACCATTTTGGGGACATTAGGAAACTCCTATCCCAAGATCTGTTGTTTGTAGGCCATTTCTGGAGATAATACTCCTTTGCCTGTATACCCCAGTGTGCTGGTCAGGAAGTGGTCTGCTCCTCCTTAGCACTTCCATCACACCTCAATGGTGAAAATGACTCCATTTTCTCATGAGTTTCTTTGTAGAATATTTTAACCATGCCCAGAGATGCCATAATTCCAGTGTCCCTCAGCTGTGGGATATTTTAGAAAGTTGGATTCCATGTCTTACTATGGTCAGCTGCCAAAGTGTGGGCAAAACCAAAGGCAGAGAGCACTCTTGTCTAACCTTGCCATACTTCTGTCCTGATGTCATTTCTTTTCTCTCACTCATGGAATGGGTCACTGTCAGCATCTTGGAAACTGGCTTTTCTTCCACTGCTTGCCCTACTGTATGGAAATCCCAGACCCACCTGTACTACTTCACCCTGTACTACCCACCTCTCTGGTCTTTCGGTCACAAATGATCATTGCTCTATGAAGCCCAGAGCACTACCACTGGATCATCATTTCTACAGGACAGGAAATGAGTTCCTTTCTTGAATCCTAATCATCTTTCTCACACTTGTATGAAAATCCTCAGTTCTTCCTCTTTTCTTTATGGCATGTGGGGTCAGATATTTCTGAATCTCTTCAGGATTTGCTGAGAGGAAGAGGGACGGGGAAGCAGACAGGAAGCGTATGAAGACAGAACAGAATTTCACCTGGCTTTCTTAGTGGTGCCTCTGGACAGGTGTCAGAATTGGCCTGACCAGTGACTTAGGACCAAATGTGTTTGGAAGGATGAATCACCTCACTCTGCTAAAGGAGAAAAGACAGCTAACCTAACCTTGGGACAGAAATAGGAATCCGTGCTGTGCCAATGTCACTGGACAAATCATTTGAAAAGTGTCAGGTGACAGCATGTTGCATATCTCAGTGTTAAGTGCTCTTTCTTTGAATCTGTAATGAGAGGTTCCATCCGGGTGACGTCTGGTGTTTCTGATGCAGTCTGGCTTTAGTCAGTGTCATTGTCGATAGTCACGATAGTCACACAAAATCTGCTATCAGTTTGTGCCTCCAGCTGTGCTGGCAGAACAGGTTTTTAGCTTTTGTAAACAAATGTGGTGTCAGTCTTTCTTGGAGTCTTTCTTTCTTTCTTTCTTTCTTTCTTTCTTTCTTTCTTTCTTTCTTTCTTTCTTTCTTTCTTTGACAGATATATACTGTAGCTATGCTCATGTATGTGAATGAGGCTGAATTCTCTTTTGGGGAGGATGGGGGGATAAAGAGATGGGGGAATGAAAGAAAAAGACAGAAAGACAGACTGACTTTAGCATTCGCACACTGTATGAAGTAGCTAATGCTACAGAGGGAGGGGTGGGGAATAGAGTACAAAAGGCAGGAATCATGAAAGAACAAAAACAGTGGTTGGACTTGTCTTTTTCATTTTCTTTTTCTCTTTCAAATTTATTTTAAAGGAAGAGAGATACATGTACAGATTTTTAAAGGCATTTTGGCATAACACTATATGAATATATTTTTGTCAGTACTTAATTCCTTTAGAAGTTTGATAGTATGCATTGAAATCTACTACTTACCATAAGCATAAAGTACATGTAGAACAGAACATAACATGGAAACAGTCAGAGTTTTCTTGGTGTGTATAGATTAAACATAATGATTTTTGAATAACAAAAATTGCCACAAGGCTATATTCTTATCTCTTGGATTATTAATGATTTAAGGTCCAGGAGTACCACACTCTGAGAGACTGCTATACACCTATTTTTTTTCCTCAGAAGGACTGAGGCTTTCACTTTTTGGCCTTTGTTTTTCTTGAGCTTCATATGGCCTGTGAGTTGTTTCTTGGTTATTCAGAGCTTTGTGGGGCTAGTATCCAATTATCAGTGGCTCCATATTATGTCTGTTCTTCTATGACTGGGTTATGTCACTCAGGATGATATCCTCTAGATGCATCCATTTTCCTAGGAATTTCATAAAGTCATATTTTCTGACATCTGAGTAGTACTCCATTGTGTAAATATACCACAATTTTTGTATCCATTCATCTACTGAAGGACATCTAGGTTCTTTCCAGCTTCTGGCTATTATAAATAGGGCTGCTATGAACACTGTGGTGCATGTGTCCTTATTGTATGCTGGAGCATCTCTGGGGTAAATGCCCAGAAGAGAAACAACTGGGTCTTCAGGTAGGACTACGTCCAATTTTCTGAGGAATCACCAGACTGATTTCCAAAGTGGTTGTACCAGTTTACAACCCCACCAACAGTGGACGGGTGTTCCTCTTTCTCCGCATCCTTGCCAGCATCTGCTGTCATCTGCGTTTTTGATCTTATCCATTCTGACAGGTGTGAGGTGGAATCTAAGGGTTGTTTTGATTTGCAATTTGCAAATTCATCTAGAATAACAAAAACCTAGAATATCGAAATCCATCCTCAACAACAAGAAAATATCTGCGGGCATCACCATCCCTGACGTCAAGCTAAATTACAAGGCAAGTGTGTTAAAAACCACATGGTACTGGTACAGAGACAGGCAGGTTGATCAGTGGAACAGAATAGACGATCCAGAAATGAACCCTTATACATATGGTCACTTGAATTTTTACCATGGAGCTGAAACCATTCGATGGAAAAAGGACAGCCTCTTCAACAAATGGTGTTGGCTCAACTGGCACTCAGCCTGCAGAAGAATGAAAATAGACCGTTTCTTATCTTTTTGTACAAAGTTCAAGTGCAAGTGGATCAAATATCTCCACATTAAACTAGGTACACTGAAACTATTAGAAGAGAAAGTAGGGAAAACCTTTGGACACATAGGCAAAAGAGAAAGTTTCCTGAACAGAACATCAATGGCTTGTGCTCTAAGACCAGGGATCGAGAGGTTGTATCTTAAGGCAATAATGCGGAAACCTCTAAAGAAAGATGATTGGCATCCTGCTTTGGCCACCATGGTTATAAACAGACATCCCCATCAAATGCACGTGCATGTGCACACACACACAACACACAATTTCGGTACATTTTTATTTACTGACAGACCTTTTTGATTCACATCCTGGGAAAGAAAAAGTGTCTTGATCAATTGCCCTTTTCTGTCTCTGTTTTCACAGGGGAGTTCCGAATCCTGAGGTAATAAGGACATTACTTGAACCCAAAGTTACCATTGTTAGGTGGTTCTAACCCCATCACCAAACACTAAGAGCCACAAGGCAGTCTGCACTGTGTGTTCTCAATACCTCTGGAGTTTGCTGTGCTGCCTCCATGTTTCTAGGTCAACCCAACAACACATCAATATACAGTATTCTATGTGCTCATAAAATTCCAAAAATGGCTTAGGATATCTTTCAGGATAGACATCTAGACTCTCAACAAACATCTCCTGCTGTGTACTGGCTTATCCTCTGGTCTTAGTCAAGGGTTCTAGAGATAATGGTGCTACCCAGAAGCTCTTGACATTTCTAGGTTACTTTCCTAATTAAAATATTTTCATGCTGTATAGAAATCTGTGGAACAGATAGTGCTGAGTCATGATGTGTTTTTGAGATGCTTTTGATATTCTGAGGAAAATGTTGGAACACCGGACTTTGCTGTCAGGTGTTTGCAGCATTATGACCGAGATGGCCAGTCTCTGTTAGATCTGACTCCTCCCCTCAAGATACTGTCAAATTCAAAATTTCTACCTAAGACGTAAAGCAGATGGGTAGTTTAGGGTACCTATTGGCAAAGCATGTGCTTTGCAAGGGCTTCTTTTGGAGTGGTGGATGATTTTCTGCATATGACTTTTGTCCTCCAGTGATGAATATTGAGAACCTTTTACTGACTAGCATTTGTTGAGTGCATTGGGCCCTACCAGCCTCCTGAAAGACCCATGTGCTCAACAAACCTTTGTCACAAACATGAGGTAAACATAATTTCATCTTCACTGCTTTTACACGATTTGTCTCATGCTAAGGAATATTCAGCTGGAGATGTTCTTCCTGTGAAATCTCATGTCTCAGAAAAGTCCCAGAATGATTTGTAAGTGAACTATCTATAGTAAGATTCTTTTCTTCTCCATTGTTCCATACCCTATGTGACCTGCAGGTCAAAACATATTCCCATGGCCAACAGTAATATTGAATTTTGAAGATTTTGTAGAATACATGCAACTGAAAAGAACAGACATCACCAGCCCTGGGTTTCAGATTTTACATCTTTCAGTTAATGAGTTTTCTATAAGAAGGTGACACTACACATACCTTTCCCTGACACGGTCTTGATCGCTGTTTGTAAATAGATTCCTGTGCATTGTCTAGGGAATCCTAGTGCACGGAGGAAGTGCCGCAGAGTCTGCATAGGAAATGTGCTCTGAGACCCTTACATTCATTCTCTCCTGTCAATAGAATCCCAGGTGGCAAGAGAAGAAATGAATGCCTTACTTCCACATGCCCCAAATCATTAGATTTCAGTAAAGGTGGTACCTATTTCCTCTATGTTTAATGTTTGATCAAATGGCTCCTGGTTTTGAAATATTCAAATGTGCTCAGGCATAGAGTCCTGGCCTTGATAATTAGGAATTGTGGGTCCTTGCAGAGGATGTATCATGGTACAAAGGGTGACAGAGCTTAGTTTTTGCAGCCAGGGCAGCTGGAGAGAGGGACAGTTTAGTAGCATGCATGATGACTAGTGAGTATAGAGAAGTGTGAGTATAATCAAAGGCGAGCAGATGTTGGTACACAAACATAATTCAGTGCAAGAAACAAGGGTCTCAGTGTGTCCTTCATGTTCTGCTGCCGACTGTTGGATGGATGCCCTGGAATGAAGGCAATGAAGGAGGGTGGAGGGTGTGCTCTGTGATTTTGAAAGGGCACCATGTCAGACAAGGTCTTTACTGTCTATTAATTTGGCAACCAGGGCCCGGGAGCAACAGAACCAGGAGTGTCAGGCACAAGAACTCCAGAAATGAAGGGAATAAATGTAAGCGTGTTGCACCCATGTCCAGATAAGAATAAAGGGAAAAATGTACCAAACATGTCCACGGAACTTCCATCAAACCGTGATATTCTTTATATACTACCAGCCTTTTCGTGGGGACAGTTATCTTCTTAGAAATTGCAGACCTACCCTCCTTTTGCTCTCTCCCCAAATCTGTGGAAGTAGGAGAATTTAGTATAATGACTCAGGTAAGCCTATGGTTGGCCACTGAATGAGGTTCATGAGGGCCAGGATACGTCAACCATGGAATGTATGTACTGAAAAGAAGCCCATCACAGGTTCACAGCCCTTACCTGAACCATTATTTGTGGATTGCAGAGAGGAAAGGTTGATGGAAAGCAGTGGGAGAAAGGTAGTACTCACTGATACCACAGAAAGAGCATCACTGCACACAAAGTAATGCTGAGATATCTCATGGGATACTGTGGGAATTGGAGAAGGGCACATGGAAGCTTCTGGAACAAAGGTGCCTGTATAAGGATAGTGTAACTCATGAGGTAGAGAGAGGCTCTTTTGAATGGACAGAGTCCTGGGGAGTATTAAAGGTCAGGTAAAAGCAACATACTTGTGGCCTTGGTATAAAGTGCAGAGGCAGAAGAGAGCCAGCCACACAGTGATCTCTGAAACTACACTTAACTCAGCTTTGTAGCCTGTCTTTCTGTGTTGTTAAAGAGTAGAATTTTCTAGCATCCTTACCTTTACTTTCTATGAGGTTCTGCTGGTAGTTCTCTTGACATTCCCCCCTCCCCCTGATATCTCAGGTGGCTGGTTCTGCTAGCTGTGATCCTAAACTCAGAACTGCAGAAATCCCAGCTGGCTTGTTATTCTAATGTTGCCTGAAGCCACTTTCTGGTCTTCTGACACTTGTCCTGTTCAGTTTCTCACAGGTGTCATCCTAGAGATGTAGAGAAGTGAGTCTCATATGCACACATACCTGGCTCTTTCAGTAAGTCTCAGTTAGGGTGTTCGGGAAATATCAGAGTATTGTCATCATGGGAAATGACTACATAAGCCTGGTTTCTATCAACACAGCACAGACACTTCTCTATGGCATCTCAAATAAACAAGTTTTCCTAGTGGCACTGTTGTCCCCAAAACTCTAGGGTCCACTCAGTAGTCTATTTACTCCACAGAGACTCCATTTTCCTTTGGAGGATGCTGGCATCTCAGCTGCCGCACATGGAACAACGAGAACAGACTTACAGGCTGCCAACTCCACATTTCAAGTATCTTCATGGTCATGAGACTTATAGAGTCAAGCTTTGTCCAAAAACCACCACGTCTGCGGCCACCAAATGCTATAATTTTGACACTTGGAAAATGCTCCTCTCTGTTATGGTTGAAGTGGATCCTGAGAGACACCTTGTCCTGTATCCTATGGTTTCAGGTAATACTTTGGCCTTTAGGTCTGGTTACCTGAATATTCACTTCATGTCAAAATTACCCCAAGACCTGTAGGCCGTCATGGTATGTGAGCTCCCTGTTCCCTGAAAGGCAGTTTGACCCTAGGACATTGAACTCCAAGGGAATAATGAAGTGTTCTGGACTCCCAGATCCTTCATCCTCTCTCTACACAGAACACCTGAGCAGGCACCTTGTGTTGTGTCTGATAATCTCCCAGTGATGAAGTCTTCAAGGTCTGACTATTACTTCGGGTCTCCTAAATAGGAAGATGAGGATGAGGATGAGTAAGAGGAAGAGAAGAGAACTGACACCTCAAACCAAACTCAGCTCTCTATCTCCGTATGGGCATGTGCATCTTAAGTTCTTCTTAGCCTTAGCATTTATCCTCCATTGTGGTTTGAAAGAGAATGACTCCCCTAGGCTCATATATTTGAGTATTTTGTTACAAAATATTGGCACTGTTTGAAAGAGGGTTGGCCTTGTTTAGAGGAAGTGTGGCACTGTGGATGGACTTCGAAGTCTCAAAAGCCTAGTCCATGTCCAGTGTATCCCTGTCTCCTGGCTGCCTGCACATATAAACATAGAACTCACAGGCACTTCCCTGAACCATGTCTGTCTGCATGCTTCCATTCTCACCATCATTAAGACTATGTATCAAACCTGTGAAATTGTAAGATGGCCCCAACTATGTGTTTCTTTTACAGGAGTTCATGTGGTCATGTTGTCTCTTCACAGAAAAATAACACTGACTAAATTATCCTCCGAGCTACAGAAGCATTGGTTCTGCTTTCACAGGTGCCTAAGGGTCACTCAGCGGAGCTATGGCTCAGGCAGCTGCCATTATACACATTCTTCTCCAATGGAGGCCGTACTCTTCACTCAAAATTGTGTGCCAGCATGAAACAATCTGAAAGCTAACTCCTTACAATTGCTGACCTGTGGTTTTCTTATTCATACTCAGAAGAATAAGCCTATGTGAATTTTTGTGAATCACGTGAATACGCAGGATACTCAGGGATTTTGGCAAGGACTGACCAGTCACTTCCTGGTCATTCACTGTGGCCAGTTCTGCAGTGGAACTTAAAAAAGCTTCATCACTTTTGGAATTTGATAAAGAATATTTATTGCACAGAAAATGATAGGACAGGGTATGTTTTGAAGATTTCCCCTCTGAAGGAAGTGAGCTTTACTGAGATGTGCAGAGTTTCACGTCAGAAGTGTCGAGTACATGTGAGAGGCTGAGTGCAGTAGGAACAGAGTCCGACTACAAGCGTGGCGTGGTTCAGCTGGCTGACGTGCTCAGCAGGGAGGGAGGGAGGAGGGAGGGAGGGAGGGAGGGGACCACTGGAGACAGATAGCCTTGTGTTTCAGTTGCAGGCATGCATAAAAACACCAGAGCAGGCTAATAACATTGTGAAAAGAAACCAAAGTTGGAGCCTATTCCATGACTATCAAAACATGTGCTTCAAGAGGAAATGTTCCCTCTGCAGCAAGCTGTTCACAAGTCTCTGCACATATGCAGAGCAAGGATGGACCAGACATAAAAGGAAAGCAAGAAGGGCTGTGTGAGCACGTGTGTACACATGTTTACACATATGTAAACAATATCAACAATAGGACAGAATCACAGGCTAGAGCTGAAGAAGTAATCCATCATGTCTCAAACTTGAGGATACTGCTGTTCTTGCAGAGGACCTGGATTTAACTCACAGCACCCACATAATGGCTTACAACCACATATGCTCTCAAATCTAGGGAACCCAACTGCTCTCTGGCCTCCAAGAACTGTTAAATTCACACAATTCACAGAATCCAAATGGGGTTATTCTTCTGCATATGAATATGCAGAAAATCATAGGTCAGCAACTGTAAGGAGTTAGCTTTCGGATTGTCTCAGGCTGGCACAGGAGTCTGAGTGAGGAGCACGTCCTCTAGTGGAGAAGAATTAAACCTGTCTGACCAAGACTGTGCTGTTATCTATCTGGGAAACAACTGGTACAATAGAGGAGGCCATTGGAGACAGTGAAGTCTACCTTAGTGACTTACTTGCATCCTATGAAGGTTACTTAACCTCAGATTCATCCTGGAAAAAGGAAAATCTCATTGTATGTACTGAAAACACATCCGTGTAAAAAGTTTGCGACCTCTGGTGAGCAAAAGTATGGACAATACTACCTGATCAGCAATGAGACAGAAAGAAACCCAGACAGCTGTTCATATTAAAATTCTAAATGCCCAATGGGTGGTCATAAGGAACTTGGCATGAGCACCCAGCCCTCAAAGAGAATGATTTTAAACACCACGGGCCTAGTGGTCTCAGAACTTCACCAGTCAATGGCTAATGTTAGTCACCCCTAAGCATATGCTGGGTCACCTAGAATGTAAATCTAATAAAACATTTCACGGCCCATCACTCCTGATCATTCAACAAGGTTTCTATATCCCAATAAGCTTTAATTAAAAGTATCATAGCATAACACTTGTTTGAAACTGGATCCGGGACAGAGTGACAACAACTCTAGCCAGAGCATAGAGATGGCAAAGTGAAGGGAGAAAGTGCAGTCATAATGCTTCCTTGTTGAAGTATCTTACACAGACAGCTTAAGATAGGAGATACAAGAAAGGAAGCAGGAAGGAAGGAGAAGGAGAGAGAGAGGGGGGAGGGAGGGGGAGGGAGAGAGAAGGGGAGGGAGAGAGAAGGGGAGGGAGAGAGAGAGGGAGAGGGAAGGGGACAGGGGGAGGGAGGGGAGGGGAGAGGGGGATGAGGGGGACTGGGAAGAGAGACTGAGAAAGAAAGAGGGACAGAGAGAGAGAGACAGAGAGACAGAGGGGGTGGGGAGAAAAGAAAGAAAGAGCCCAAGACTTCCACAAAGTCCTAGCCAGGAAGAAAACATACACAGATCCTTACCCTACAACAGTGACAAACTACTTGCTCCAGACACCTTATGCTATCAAATAAAGAACGAGCACCACGTATTGGTTCCTTCCTTTTGAGTTGAGGGTCAGTGGGCCCTATCATTGCACTTGTGTATTTCCAGATCTTAACGGCGAGATTATCATTGTGAAGACACTACATATTTTAGATGTAGGGCGTAGAAAATTCAAGGTGATAGTAATCTAGAAGCCTCAAACCCAGTAGTCAGCTTTCTTAGAGCTTGAAGTTTTAGTTTATGCTACCAGGGGAAAAGTGTTTCCCATAGTTTTAGCTCTCTGTCAATATTCTGAGCTACAACAAGGTCTAGCCTGGAGAGATAGGCCCAAAATTCTAATCTGGGCAGGATCACCAATCACTCTATTTTTGGATTTAAAATCTTTTCCACAAGAACACACACATGGTCCCATTAAATGGGCAAAAAGCCTTCATGAAGAAATAATCAATTAGCAAAATGGTTCCAAAATGGGAAAATGAGGCACAGTTACAACTAAATTGAACCACTCAAACCTCAACAGTCCAAAAGTGCTTTTTGTCTGGGATGCACTTATAATTCTATGGGTTCTTAAAGGCCTGGACAGATAATGCTACTTCTGCCTCTGACGTCTACAGAACAAGGATCTCACTTTCTAGGCTCAGGGTAGCATCTGTCTTATATCTGCTGCTCTTTTGACAGTGATTACATATGGTACTTATGTTTTTAAATTCCTAGTGTCTCCATACCAACTGAGACCACACCCCTACCAGTAACCTTTGGTTTCTCTTGAGGGGCTCCAGTCCAGCCATATGATCCCAAACCTCAGATTCTCTCCACGTTTTCTTCATACCTTCAAAACCAGGACCACCTTGGCAATGGAAAAACGGGCTTCGTGTTTAAGAACACTTATTTGTGTTTAAGATGCATTTGAAAAGGGTAAGATTCATTCCCAAAATCCACATGGTTGTTTAAAACAATGTCTATTTTCATTTCCAGGAAACCTCAATTTCTCTCCTGATCTCTTTTAGCAGCAAGTGCTTGCATGGTGCACAAACATAGTACAGGTAAACCCTCTTATTAAAATGTAAAGAATAAATGTGGTAAAATCATGTAAAGTCTGTATCATGTGGGAAACTCTTGCACATTACCATATTCAAATGAAAGCATGAGGTGCAGACTTTGTCCCCTTGACTGTGGCTTCTGTGTGCTGATCCTGAGGTCATACTTCCAGGAGACTCTGCTTATGATTCTGGTCTCATCTCAAGCACTACTAACTTATCGGCTCTGTTAAACAGCATGGATTTTATGAGTGAAACAATGTTTTCACGTTAGTGGAGCTGCACAGTGCCACGGGTTCTAGTTTTCAAAGCACAGTGTTTCCAGCTAGTGGTCAATTGTTCAAGTAGCTAGTCTGTGAGAATTATTTCAGATTTCCTTACAACATCCGGGAAGTTTCTACACCCATACACACATTCTCAAGGAGAGATATATAAAGACACAAACTTTGATTATCACAGTCCCTGCCACATGAATACACATGCACAAGAGATACAGATGCACAAGTAGAAAAATAGTTGAATAAACAGACACATCTATGAAATATACTCCCCCAGTGCCATGAGTTCACACATAGACATATGTTAGGCACAGACACAGTCACATGTGAACACTGATACATGTATATGTGCACACAGAAAGATAGAGACACATACCCAGGCACATAACCTGCACTCACATGCAAAGAGGCAGAGAAAACAAAATTCCAATATAGACACAAATGGATTTCCAGCCTCTTAAATGCGCCCTCTCAACTACACAGGAACACATGCACACATTCATGCCTGTCTGGCCAGTACATATTTGAAAAGTCTTTTGAGTGAGGATGATTATAGGAAAGGTAGAAAAAGATGCAAGAGACAGGTATAGGGGGCTAGAGGTCTATATCACTTCAGCAACAGGTGTATTTCTCATAGCCTTTTTATATTACATTACCATGGGAAGCAAGAAACAATTTTGCTAAAATTTATACAAGATACATGTCTCCATCCCCCAAACATCTGTTTCTTTCACCAAGGCTGATAGAATCTCCAGTCCTTATTCTTGAGCCTCATGAGCCCCTTAACAGCAGGCCAGACAATCTGCTCTGACACACCTTGCCTAAGACTGGCAGGCAGACCTTCTCTCTCTTTTTTCCACTCTGCATCAGAGAACCACAAACAGCTCCTGACACACATCATACTTGTAATGAGCACACAGACACACATCTCCACATATATACAGAAACTAGGTAGTGAGTTCACAATGTGCTGTAGTATAGACTCAGGACCCTGGGATATTTCACTCTGTCTTGAGTCAGAATTAAGAGCAATGACCATCTCTGAGAAAAGGTGAAGCGTAATTTGGTGACTTTCCATAAGCCCGGCTGCTGTGTGGAATGGGAGCTCCAGGGAGGAAAGTCAGAGTTAGGAACATATTAGAGTTCTTCTGAGCATGCAGGGAAAACAGTACCCTAGAGACAGAGTGTGGTAAAGACAAACAAAAGCTGAGATCTCTGGGGAGTGCACAGTTGGGGCAGGGTCTTGCATCCAAAACTGCTGCATGGAGATGAACTAGTGGGGTTTCTTGGAGCTAGAAGTTCTAGGAGGAGAGAGAAAGTATTGTGATTTGTTTGGGTGGAAACCTGGACCTGAAAAAGGTTGGAACTCATGAGCCCTTATTATCCACACGCTCTGGAGTCTGAAGTAGTGCTTCCAACTTTGATAACATTCTATTTCCTGACAAGGCTGCCTCCGAATGAGTTTAATTCAGCCAGCTGACAAATTACGGAAATCTGCACCACATGTCTATGAGGTCCAAACAAAACAGTACAGTCATTCCACACATGGACATTGTGATCATTGTGATGACGACTCTGGGTATTGGCCTGTGCAGAATATACAATACTGCAGGGAGGGAAGGAGGGCACAGGCTACGGTGATCATGAATCTGCTCGTGCTGACTGCGGCCCTGACTCTCCTCCCTGTAGCATCATCAGATAAAATAGATTTAATGGTCTATGCTGATATCCACAAGGATGGCACGTTTCCTGCTACTACTGAGAAGGTGAGAGACCGGTAAATGCCAAGAGCGAAATCTGGGGCCTTTGGGTCATGACCTTGGACTTAGTGAGTGTCTGAGGTCACTGATGGTATGTACATGTTTAATTATGTGGCATTCCTCATGTTACCTGCCGGCCTATGGCTTCTACCATCATCTTTCATCTCCCCACAACAGAGAGGCCACCATCCCTGTCTTACAGATTTATCTGTCACACACTCTGCCATAGTAACAAGTGCTTCTGCTGTCGTTCTGTAACTTTGAGACCCTCCTTTTTAACCCAGAAATTTGAGTATTTCTAGAAGTTGTTTCCAATGAAAGTACCATGTAAGGGAATGTGCCCACATACAACATTGATGCTTTGAAAGGGCTGATCATTACTGGGAGGAAAGGTCAGGAAGGGTTTTCTTCCCAAAAGTTAGCAACTTATGGCATGTCTTATTGAGAAGATGCAAGGGGTATGAGAGGTCCAGCCATGCTTCCATACTAGCACTGATGAATAGAGGTGCTTGACCGTGTCTTTTCCATCTGTTTATGTGTTTTCCCTGGAAACCAAAGAGCTTCTGTATCAAGTGAGATACAGGGCTGGTGTTTGGCAACATGTGTCCACCAATGAAGTTACAACTCTAGCTCATTGGGGTGTCTTTCAAAATTGCACACTACTCAGAGACCTCACATCCTTTCTGCAATCAACAAGCTGGGTAGCTGCTTCTCATGATCTTGGCTAACCAGGACCTGTGACCTAATTCTACCTTGTCCTTTACATATAAAATGCCATTTCTTCATCCTACTTGCCTTTCTCAAAATCAGAAAAGCCAGTCACCACAACTCTCATCTTGGTCCTGGGTCCTAATACATAGGAGGCAGTCAAGATTTTGTGGATCCCAGAAATCAGGACCAAGAAGAGGTAGGTGCTGAGGTGATGTAAAGCCTGTGTGCTAATATCTGTGAGGTCATTTTGTCAAGGTAGTGACAGAGACTTAATTGAGTACTCATAGTTTGTTTTTTTAAACATTAACGAGTTAGGTTCTTGCATGAATATTTCTGACTGTTGTGTGAACCAGGGACTGGAATGCAGTGTCCATTGATGGGTGAGTAAGGTGATTGTGACTATTAATGATCCCACAGTCTGTGGGTGCTTGGTGCAATCTTCTAGTCATGAGTGTGCCACTCTGAGCTCTGTCCTCACCACATCATAGCTCATTTTCTGGGCGACTCTCAGTTCCTTGTTTAGGACCTCTAAAAGGGCAAAAGGTAGAGATTCTTTTAGGAACTTCATTTCTCTACAAATTCCTATTCTAGCTTGCCTGGCTTTGTCTAGGAATGGTAGAGAGGATCCAATTATGATTCAGCCTCCTGCTCTCCTTCCAGTACCTCAGCAGCCTTCTGCCTGCATTGAAATACTACACAAGCCCTACCCAGCCTCTGATACCACTTTGTCTCTAGCCTAGAAATAATTTCTTGACCCTGAATCTTGGCTTAAGTATGATTTCTTTTCTAGCTTCTAGGAAAGTGGTATATAACTCATTGGGCTGGAAACATGCCTATTCCTTCAAAGAAGAAGTCCAGCCCACTGCCACCTTTCAAATTTGTTATTAATGCTATTGGGAAGTTGGAGATCAGGATGAAGATCATGTAAGTGTGCATATTTTGGCAGACATATCTGCTTTTGGCAGAATTGTCTTCACCCTATTCTTCTCACACGTGCTTTTTGATCTCAGATAGAATCTCCATTGCAACATGAAATCCATCATGTGTCTTTCCTAACCATAGAAATGATGCTCCCGGGTACAGTTAGCTGAACATAAGTGCATTTATGCTGGCTTCTTGATAGTAAAAAATCAAGAAGGGGCTTATGGAAGTCCAAGATTCTGTCATTTAAGAGGTGTCATTGAAGACATATTTGGTGATTGAGGGTATATGTGTGTGCAAAGTATTGTTCAAGTGGTCTAGTGTGTTCCATGTATGACAATGTCCTGGAAAAAGGAGTGGACTACTCATTGTTTCTGCACCATTGTGTTTTATGCTTCTCTGGGTCTGACTTGGGGCACACACGGATCATACATGGTTATGGCCAGCTAAGTCCTAAGGCTGGTTCCAGACCTACATATGTTGGAAAAAAATGTCTCTTTTGATGCAGTGGTCTGGAACATGATGTATGCTGGGAAAAAACAGGAAGCTACACTAATGTGAATCACTTTTCAACTCTATTGTAGGAAACCCATTGGATGTATTTTGTTCAAACAACATGTAGATGACTTCTCAAAATACCCTGGCTTGTTTAAAGCATGTAAGTTCCCACATCTATAACTCTGCTTTTCCTTAGAGACTTCTAAGGAACCCAGTGAACATATATGTATCCTGTTTCCACAGGGTCAAAGCACTACATTGTCATCTATTTTCTGATCACAGAAGATTTTGCCCTGGCATACTACAAAGATAACTTTAAACATCCAAAGTATATAATGACGATGCTCATGGGTGTGTGAGTTTATGAGAATTTCTCATGATGTTGTGAATCAATGGGTCCAGAGTATGTTCCTTCTTTCTATCATTCATAGTGTACTTTCCACCTGGTGACAAATCCTGGAACTCTGGGGATTTGACAGAGAATGATTTCCAAGCTCTTATCTGTTCTTCTCCTCAGTCATCACATGAGCACTCCTGATGTCCAAGTTTACTGATGCCCAGGTCTGTGTTTAGTTTTTACACACATAGCCTTGAAACTTTTTCCTGCCATTGTTTCTCCAAAAAAAAAAAATCTAGTGGGACTCCCTTGCTTTAGGTATCACTGATTTCATCCAAGATTGTGAAGTTTTCTGGATAGCAGGTGTTGAGTGCTGACATGTGGAGCCCAGAGTCCTACTGAACATTCTATTGCACATCACAGGATCCTCTCTTAACACTCAGGTCTGAGGTTATGAACTCACAGCCTTGTTCCAATTTAAAAGAGATGGGAAAGTAAAACAGTTGCACAGAAAGTCAATTTATAGGTTCTCACACTGCTGGAGGACTGAGAAAAACAAACTCAACAATTATCCTTTCTTCTTCCTTCAGAAAATTTGAAGTTTATTGAGAAAACCAAACAACTAAAATAAAAATAGGCATGTGTGTACTTCTGGAGGACAGATTGTTCATCACATCCTAGGAAAAGCAGTTGCCATGGGTCATTGTCCCAATCTGTCCTCATGACCACAGGCTTGCTTTAGACAAGAAGGTAGAGATGGTGTGTCACTAGTTCCAGGAGGAGTCATGACCCCCACCTTTCCCAGTCCTCTAGCACTGGAAACCTGTGTTCTACATTTAGCCCCACAGCTCTAACTGTACTTCACACCTCTTTAGATGTTCTGCAGCCACTCTGCTCTCAACAGTTCTACTTCCCTTATACACTCCATGCAAACTGTCCTACCCACTACGTTTCTCATTTCTCCTCAATGAAGACTCTGCAGCCATGTCATGTAAACAGGGTCACTCAGGTGTTACAGAACAGAGCTTGGACATATGGAGAAAAACGTCTCTGTTCCTATCTTCAAGACCAACACTCCAAGTTCTTGGTACTGTAAGGTTTTATGTCTTGCTTTTTCTTTCTGACTTTCATCTTCTGCATAAAATATTACTGTTGGCCCCGTAGTATGTAAAGACAAGTGGGATTATCTGTCAATATAAATATTTGGGGTAGGAGTGAGCAACTCAGGACTATGTTCACAGGTGTGGGCATGGTTGAAGTGTTCTAGACTAAAATATGCACACGGATAGGGCCAGTCACTTGTGGAACTCTCCCTCCTTATGATAAGCAAGCTGCAAAACTCAGCATTTTCCTTTAGGAAAGAGTGTAGGTTGTATCCTGATTCTACCTGTACATTGAATTCTGCATGTGCCCCCCACTTCTCATGTCTTTATAGGTGAGATCCTTCTTCTCAGAAGACTCAGTGAGCAACCCCCCTGAGACTTCCACCCCTACTCCAGACCCATCTGCTGAGGAGACACTTGTCCCAAATCAAATAAAACATAATTACTTCCTGACTCTTCTCACCTGGCTGGACTCTTATACAAACTTTGAGTTGGGGCCACATTATCCCTGGACTTATTTTTCTTAGTTCCTAGGAAATCTAAGAGGTACCTCGGTGGCCTGTAGCAAAATCTCTCACTTCCTAAGACTTCATTTTACTCTGCTACTTGGACTGGGATCTTGAAGTCCTACACACTGTCACTCTATGTATCCTACAGGTCGTTCTCTGGTTGTAAATCCACAATCTCTGAAGCTGTATGAACAATTTGTGATAAACACAGGCCTGAACAAAACAGATATCCTCAATCCTGCTTGTGATGGTAGATATTGAATTGTTTCTCATTTCCTTTTTTTCTGTAAGACATGTCCACAGACACACTCTTTAGTTCAGTCTGTCTTCTTTTGTTTCTGCAAATAGAGTCTTGTGAGTGACATGAGAATCTTGGTGCATGGAGAGAACTCATCAAACAGAGGCTGCCAACTGCCACCTTCTGAACTTGAATGCAGAACTTCTTCCTTTTTCCAAGACCCCAGTGCCCATTCCTATCCCCTCATGCACCCATTCAATAAATCTAGTCCCTTTTTCTTGGCACATGTGTGATAGTATAGTGTGTCCCAGTTTTGTTGTGATTAGGTGAAGGCAGATGATAAGAATTGAGAATGATCTTAGAGGAGGGAAAAGGTATTTTTTGCATTCATGGGTCTTCATAGAGGGGCATCCCAGGAAACAATGTCATGAAGCAAAGTATCAGTCAAACTGGGTGTGTGTACAATGGACAGCACTCCTGCCTCTCTACTTACTACAGAGGGAGAAAACATTGAGTTTATAGGTCACAGTAAAGTAGGCATAATTTGTTTATGTTGATTTCTACTACCAAGTCTATCTAGTGTTCTGGCCTTGTTTTATTTGTTTGTTTTTCCTCTGCTCTTATCATGTGGAGGGCAGAATATATGAAGAATAAAACAATGAGAAAGATAAAGAATTTTTCAGTGTCTCTAAGAAGTATTTCTACTGGTTTCTAAGTCTTCTAAGGGCAGAGAGGATCTGAGCCCACAACTAAAATACAAGAATGGGGAGAAAAAATTTCAGCATCATAAAACTCAGACATAAGGAGGGGAAGACCTTATTCCCATAAAGTTGCAGAGAAAATATCTCTTCTTTTTTTTTGCATCAGTATTCATTTACTGGGCACATTATTCACATACAAAATGCAAACATCTCCTGCCTGGATCACCTTACCAAATTTCTAGCAAGCAGGAACATTTGAAGACAAAACTTAGGGTACCTTGAGGTCAGACTTTGGAGAAGGTTACTGAAGGCCAGGCCACCTTTCCCTAAGAGGTGTAGTGTGAAAAGTGAGTTCATATACCTCATCTTATATTCCTGACATGGGAACCAGTTTCTGAATAAAATAAGTAGCCCCAAAGTTGACTCATCATTGAGAAGTCTCACCCAGGAAAAGAGAAGAATTACTCTTTTCTGGATGCCTGGAATCCCTATTACAGTTGACACTCAATATTCTATAGTGTGCCATGGAGCCAGAAAACATAGGCAGCTTGAGTAGAAGGTCATATATAATATTCAGAGAGGAATGGAAGGACTTTCAGGAACCATCATAGGTTAAGCTAATAACTAGCAAGTGATCTTTCTGAGATGATCACCATAGATTGAAATCTATGATGGAACTACAGTAGGTCCAGTAGAAAATCATCTTAGGAAAAATTACTGCTATTAATATTCCTTTACTTTTATTATTAAACATATATGACAATCACTAAGTGTTTGTTCACCCTTTTGGACAGATCTCTACACATCTATGTAAATGTATTGTCTTTTAGTGATACTATATAGAAAAATAGATGACTTCTCAATTCTTTATGATGATCCTATAGGAATTTCTAAAATTATATCAGTATTTATTAATCTTTTCTATAGTGGAACTGATATTAGATCTTTTTCTGATAGTCAAAACTGCAATGAGAATTCTATCAGTCTCCCATGAGTCAGAAGTATGTTGCTTCTATATAGTAACCAGACTTTGTACTGCTCAGAGCACATTCCAAGAATTTGTAAAACTATTATCCAAAGGTCATCAAAAAGGAAAAAAATTATTATAGATTCTAGGACAGAATATAAAATATTGGCTGTGTTTGTGTATACAAAACTTCACTAATAACTTAGTCATGTTATTTATAACTATCAGTGAACATGTAGATCTCTGACAGGTGGTGAATGTTTAGCCAGATAATTACTCCTAATGAATATGCATGTGAACATTCACTGTTATAAACTTCATACTTGATTTATGATTTTAATTTATGTAAACTTGTGATAAACATGTGTTATGAAATGTGTATAAGTGAAGAGTCAGAACTGAGCTCAGGGGCTGAGGACAAAGAGAAGAGTCAGAACTGAGCTCAGGGGATGATGTTTTTTGGACAGAACACTTCTTAGATGAAGAAAAGAAAGAATTTCCCTTATTTCCCCTTTTCATTCATTTTGTTTCCTTTCTTTTCTTTGTTGTTTTCTTTTCATAACAAACTTTTTACAACTTTTTAGGTGCTATAATCAGTTTTCACAGTGTTTCTTTTTATTTCTGTGACTTCTACAAGAAGGCTGAAAGTCAGAGGAGCAGTTTCTGATGAGATAGAACAAATGCCACATCACTTCATCTTCTGCTGTTAGGCTATAGGTTGTTAGTAGACTAAGACAGCAGCTTTTTACCCCAGAAAAAGTAAAAAAGCTTTTAGGACCTTTTAGAAAGTTTCACCAGTATTTCAGTATAGTTAGAAAGCTAGAATATCCAGAGAACATCAGTCTTAAAAAGCCATCCCAGATTCCCATTTCAACCCTCTCCAGGCTTGGAGGCCCCTGACCTGGTCTAAACATCAGGTTGAATAACCTCTTAACCTCATTTTGTGTTTGGGGAATGGAAATATGGAGGAATATTATCAGAAGACTACAAACTAGAACAAAACAACCCACATACATAAATAAATATATCACAAAGACACACATTTCTCTGTGTACTAAATTTTAAATTTTGGAAAATAAGTGTAAAATAAAACTTTTAATGTCATATCTTTATGGTGTCAATGCATTCTTCAACTTCACATTTTACTCAAAGCAAATATAAAGACTTTGTCCCTTTCCCCCTGTATGTTCTTGGCTCAGTCAGGCTTCCTCTGGTCCTTCTAGAACCTACTGAATGTTTCTATGACCTGTAGTTCTTTTCTACTTTATTTTTATGGCTCATTTTCTTCACTTCCTTCAATTATGTTTGAATGCCCCCTTTGTGCAGCTAATTTGAGCAATTCCATTGAATCTATAAACATGTTCTCTGGCTACTTGCTCTTGACCTTGTTCCATGTGAAGCTTCCCCATCCATGTGCCACTCTTGTAATAGTATAATTAGAGGAATTCAACACCCAGTAGACTGAGAAACCAGAGTTTATACAATTAACAACACAACCTGTAAGGAGAACTAGAGATAGAGGTTTACAGGAAATCAGTGGAGAAAACCATTTTGGAATGGGATCATTAAACCTAGCTGGTTCCAACAACCTCGCCAGCACCTGCTGTCTTCTGAGTTTTGGATCTTTGGCCTGATGTTCTTGATTAAGCTATTATGACCACCCTATCTATAAATGCCATGTAAACTGTAGTCTGCAGTGAGGCACCTAAGATTCAGCAGCATCTAAAAGGTAACCATGCTGAGGTTTGCATGTTCACAAAACGGCATAGGTGTTTTCTTCCCTCTGAATCTTTGCAAGACAGTCCTTTATTATCTGCTATGTTCTCAGAATTCTTTCCTTCCCATCTATCACAGAAGCCTGTAGCTCTGATTAGCCAATGGATTTTCTAGACCAAACTTCCAATGCCAATCAAAACACATGATCAAGTGTGTCACAGAAATTTTCATTGCATGGCACTAGGTTCTACATTAATTGCTATTCTACTTCTGTGATAAAACACCAAGACCCAAAGAAGAAAGGGGCTCCTTTGGACTTACAGTTTCAGAGGAATAAGGGCCCTGATGGTCTCCCACAATCGTGGCAAGTTTTTAAAGTAGCCCACCAAAATTTAAAAAAAAAATGGCTGAAAGCTCATGTCTCGAACCACAACAGAAAACTTCTAGAAAATTTAAAATTCCATGTGTCTTAAAATAAAAAGTCTGCTCCTCAGTGACATACTTCCATGAAAAAGTCCATAACTCTTACACCTACACAAAAGGTCTACAATCTGGGAGCTAAGTATCCAAAACACCTGAGCCTATGAGGGCCATTGTCACTCAAATCTCCATATACAATGAAAACAATCCAAGAAACCAAGGAAATTAAAATGCAGTGAACATGAAAAACTTTCCATTCGTCACCTGACTCAGTATCCCTGAAATTAAAAAAGGGGGAGAGAGAAATGAGGGGACACACATACACACAGAGAGAGGAGGTAAGGAGAGACAGTGAGACAGAGGTAGACAGAGACAGAGAGATAGAGACAGGGAGTCAGATAGACAGAGACAGAGACGGGGTGGAGAAGGAGAAACAGAGAGAGAGAGAGAGAGAGAGACAAAGAGACAGAGTGAGACAGAGAAAGAAACAGAGAGAGACACAGTGAAAGAGAAAAAGGAGCTGTGAAGAAAGAACAGTTTCACAACTGTTTTCATTATTCTTCAAAATAAATGGAGACAGTATAATTTAGCTAAACTCAGTTTGCATAGTAGGATCTCATTGAATTCTTGATCTTCCTATCAATATTTCACAAATGATGAAATTAAGGTGAGGCCACTGCACCAGGCTTCAGTTTTCCTATTAATAATTGCTATATTAACTGAGCATTCTAGCACAGGGCACATCTTGGCCTCACTATAGTATGTTGTATACAAAAGAAGCAGCGGTCAGCACTGGAGGCGTAAATACACGAACCAATGAGCCTGAACCTCCAATTGAAAAGCACAAGGGAACCAAAAGTGTTGGTCATCAGCATCTTTAAGGGTCCTCCGCTTTTTGTACTGACCACTTGTGATTCAGATCCTCTTTATTCTGGAATGGAGGGTCCAGAATAATTCACTTCTTGCCTCAAAATCAAGGTAGTCTATTGAGAAACAATATCTACTCACCAATATTTAGTTGATATTCCAGAGTTATTGATTTTCAACTCACTCCAGCCTGCATAGTTTTCAGCCTGATATTCTTGTTTAAGCTATTGTGATCTCTCTCTATATAAATGACATGCAAAATTGTAGTTGCAGTGAGGCACCTAGGATTAAGTAGAATTTAAAAGGCGACCATGCTGAGGTTCACATTCAACGGTAGTAAAGGATGCCACCAGAAGTGGTGAGACCAGGAGCTGTGAACATATGGGAATCTTTAAGAAACTTTAAGAGTTTTCACCAATATTGCTTGTAGATATGTAGAGTTCTTAAACCTGGGTTCCTGTAGGGATAAAGATGCCATTGCAGGACTGGCACCTGTTTCCAGATTCTCTGCCAGCTGGCTCCCACTTCAGGACACTGAGGGTCAAGCAGTACAGAATAGGGAGGAAGAAGGCAGAGATTTTCTTGGTGAGGGAGCTGTCCTGAATCAGCCAGGGAAGCTTATCTGTAAAGTCTGAACGCAGGGGGCCAAGGCCTCCTTGTTCTGCTCTTGCCATTTTTATTTAAAGGCAATTAGATTTGGGGTCACTTTGGTGGTCTGTTGGTTTTCAGACATAAGAGAGGGTAACTTAGACTATAAGGCATCTGAAACCAGTTGGGTCAAGCAACAGGTTCCCCAGGGCAGGAGTGAGGATTAAAAGAAAAAAGAGATGGTTAGTTAATATTGTAACATGACTTCGACCCATTTTGGGGCTGAAGTAAAGCCTTCAGTCCTCTTTTTAAACCACTTCAATTACATGCAGAAAGATAACATCACTTTTGAGTCAGGGAACAAGTAAGTTAATGATCAAAGATCTTGTTAACATCCTTCTGGAGGTTAAGTGGGATGATCAGGAGCAAGGGGGTCCCAAGAGACAAAGAGACTGCCACACCTATATCCGCTGAGCCTGCTCTGAGCTACAAATGTAAATATTCTGCCCTGAGCTTTAAAGTAAGTGTATTGCCTTGAGCTTCAATAGTAAATATTCTTAATCTGGGCCAGTTTCCTGAGTAAAAAGCCAGAATCAGATTCCTGCCTTGACCAGCTTTTAATTGTCTTGGTGAATGTTAAAAATCCCCTCTGTCAACTGTCCAGTGGCACCAAAATGCTCTCCACAATAAGGTGTGTAAGGAAACTCAATTATGCAGAGGGTGAGGGGCTCCACTAGTCCTTTCAGCTGGTTCTCAGATGCTCAAAACAGCAGAGGCTCCAAAATCTTTGGTCAAAGTTGATGTCCCTGAGCTCACACAGGTGGAACACTCTGACATATTTTTTAGAGAATCCATAATCATGACTCTCTAACTTGTAGCTACAGCTTTTCTGGCTTCAGGGGAAAAAAGTGACACACAGATGCCAAAACTCTAACTCTCAGGAGATTATAATGTAACAGAGAAGGTAAGTTTTGCATAAAGGTGAAGAAGAGAGACACTTGAGAGTAGAAAGTGCTCTAAGAGAATGCAGTTCAGGTAATGTGGGCTTAGAGGTGTGATTTCAGATGATCTGAAATGATCACACAATGATTGTACCCACAGCTGCTGTGGTCCTGCCAGGCAAGAACATCAGTGAAGTAGAATGCCAGCACAATATATGGGCTCTGGAAAACAGCAGGACTGTGAGTGGAATGGTGGAGAAGCCAAGTTCTTTCCTGTTTGAGAGGAGCCAATAAATGACCATTCAGAAAATGTGGCTTGGGCAGCCATGGCTGTCTAAAACATTAGGTCAGGAATAGTTATGGTAAAGGAGTGAAATAAACCCTACGTTACTGGCCCAGATTTAAGAATGTGTTCTTATACACACAAACATCCTCTCTGGGATCTTCCATGAGTACTACCATTGATTGGTACACACATGGCAGATCTTCTGTCTGGAGGTAACAGTAAATGACCAATACGTTCCAAAAGCAACATTTACTCTTATAAAGAATGTGAATTTCACCATAACAGATTCCCAGGAGGGGTGTTGCCAATGACATTTGTGGTCATCAAGGTCATCCTCTTAAGGTACAGCCTCTTTGTGCCATGTCAGTGACTCGACTTTTCTGAGAGCACATAGCCTTAATATGAAGAGCCAACTCCTCTTAGAAGAAAAGAAAGTGTGGTAGGAAGGGGTGGTGATTATGTGTACTTGGAAGTCTTGACTGACGGTCAATGCCCAAGGACCAGAGCTTGCACTCATGAGGGTTTCAGTCTGATTCTGAGCAAAGATTGCTGTTTCCTGGCACATTGGAGCCTGCTAGTTCACAGTTGGACCAGGCAATTTTTTCAGAAAACCAGAAAATCCCAGTTGACAGGACTTTGTGTGTGTGTTCCAAGAATCCTATGTGTAGTTTACCATTGGAGACATTCACATTGTGCTTCTACTGGACCAGACAATGTAGTTGTAGCCCATCTGTAACATGAATATGGTTGAAAAGTAGAATCTTGCCAGCTCTGGAACTGCATTTTGGGCCCAGATATACACACATGTTCAGGCCTCACCATCCATGGGATATCTAATGGAGACTTGGGGCTAGTTAGACAAGTGTGGGCTCATCTGACATGATGCAATCTTCAGGAAAGTAAAAGGCATACAAAGTAAACTTACTCCTGAAAAGTTTGACAAGCTATGACTTGAACTCCTCAATGTAGGTGTAGAGTCCAAACTAATCCTTAGAGGAGTCATACTGCTGATTGTGGACAAAGCCCTAGAAGAGCCAAAGTATAGCTCACCATATGCTCAGCTATGTCTGCGACCAACAGAAGATGCACCAAACTTTGATGGCCCAGCAGCAGAGGGTCAAACAGGACAGAAGCAAAGCACAGCATTCAGATGCCTCTTGATTTCCAAATTGGAAGATGAATTTGAAAACTGAACCAGAAATGTTGATGTCTATGATAAGTGTAAAAATCCCCTCCTCCCTGAGGAACAAAGAGACATTGCTAAGATCAAGATGGGGAACATCAAATTCATTGGAGAACTTGGCAAGCTTGATCTTATTCATGAATCTATCCTTCATAAGTGCATCAAAACACTTTTGAAAAAGAAGATGAGAGTCCAACTCAAAGATATGGGAGAGGATTTGGAGTGCCTCTGTCAGATAATGAGGACAGTGAGACCTCGATTAGACCATGAACAAGCCAAGACCTTAATGGGGCAGTACTTTGCCAGGATGTGTTTCTTAATGTTAAGTAAGAAATTACCAGCCAGGATTTGTTTCCTTCTGCAGGACACTGTAGGGTTGCCAGAGCACCAGTGCACAGTCACAACACACTCAAATGCCACCTCTGGGACAGACACCTCAACTTGGTCTCAAAATTAATCCACCACTTATCCAGAAAAAGCCCACCAAAACTAGCAAAAAGCTACCACTATCAAAGGAAGAACTACTTAAACTGACCGGAGCCGTTGTGACTGAATATCGGAACAGTAAAAATGCCAACTACGCTGTCAGTGGTGTGAGAGAAATGAGAGCTCCAAAACACTTTTTTCCTGAAATGTTAAGCAAATTGATCATCCTGTCACTTGATAGAAATGATGAAGATAAAGAAAAAGAAAGCTCTTTGATCAGTTTACTCAAACAGGAAGGGATAGCCACAAGTGACAACTTTATGCAGGCTTTTATGAATGTATTGGAGCAGTGCCCCAAACTACATGTTGACATTCCCTTGGTGAAATCTTACTTGGCACAGTTTTCAGCTGCTAAGATCAGTCTGGAATAACTTTTATCTTTCCTGACATCCATATTCCTGATTTCGTAGATGTGAATGATACTTGAAATTTTTGTCATATAGATCTTTCACTTTCTTGGATAGAGTCACACCAAGGTATTTTATTTTGAATTCCTTAATTTATTTCTCAGTCTGATTATCTTTTGAATAAAGGAGAGCTACTGATTTGATTGAGTTAATTTTACATGCAGCCACATTGCTAGAGTTGTTTATCAGGTTTAGGAGTTCTCTGGTGAAAATTTTGGGACCACTTAAGTATACTATCATATCATCTGCAAATAGCGATATTTTGACTCCTTCCTCTCCATTTTGTATCCCTTTGACCTAGTTTTGTTCTCTGATTGCCCTGGCTAAAGCATCAAGTACTGTATTGAATAGGTAGGGAGAGAGTGGGCAGCCTTTTCTAGTCCCTGACTATAGTGGGATTGGTTCAAGCTTCTCACCATTTAGTTCGATGTTGGCTACTAGTTTGATGTATATAGATTTTACTATGTTTATGTATGGGCCTTGTATTTATGATCTTTTCAAGGCTTGTGTCATGACTTTTATTATTCAATTTTATTTGAATTTTGTCAAATGCTTTCTCAGCATTTAATGAGATGATTATGTTTTTTTTTTTTAGTTTGTTTACGTGGTAAATTATGTTAATGGATTTTCATATATTGAACTATACCTGCATCCCTGGGATGAAGCCAAATTGATCATGGTGAATGATGATCTTGATGTGTTCTTGCATTCAGTTTGCCAGAATTTTTTGAGTATTTTTGCATTAATATTAATGAGAAAAATTAGTTGAAGTTCTCTTTCTTTGTAAGGTCTTTGTTTGGTTTAGGTATGAGCATAATTGTTGCTTCAAACAATGAATTAGGTATTGTTTCTTCTGTTTCTATTTTATGGAATAGTATAAGAAGTATTCGTATTAAGTCTTCTATGAAGGTCTGACAGAATTCTGCACTAAAACTGTCTGTTCCTTGCTTTTTTTGATTTGGAGACTTTTAACGACTGCTTCAATTTCTTTAGGGTTTATGGGACTGTTTTGATGCTTTATCTGATCCTGATTTAACTTTGTTACCTGATATCTGTCTAGAAAATTGTCCATTCCATCTAGATTTTCCAGTTTTGTTGACTATAGGGTTTTGTAGTAGGATCTGATGATTTTTTAATTTACTCTCTGTTGTTATGTTTCCCTTTTCATTTCTGATTTTGTTAATTTATATACTCTGTCTGTGCTCTCTGGTTAGTCTGGCTAAGTGTTTATCTATTTGTTGATTTTCTCAAAGAAAGCTTTTTGTATAGTTCTTTTTGTTTCTACTTGGTTGATTTCAGCCCAGATTTTGATTATTTGCTGCCATCTACTCTTAATATTTTCATCTTTTTGTTGTAGAACTTTCAGTTTTTATTCTTAGATGAAATTATCATTGAGTAGAGTGTGTTCAGCTTCCATGTGTATGTAAGCTTTCTGATGTTTTGTTGTTATTGGAGACCAGCCTTAGTGTGTGGTGGCCTGATAGGATGCATGGTATTATTTTAATATTCTTGTATCTGTTGAGGCCTGTTTTGTTACCAATTTTATGGTCAGTTTTCAGAAAATACCATGAGGTGCTGAGAAGAAGGCATATTCTTTTGTTTTAGGATGAAATGTTCTATAGATGTCTGTTAAATCCATTTGGTTAAAAACTTCTGTTAGTTTCACTGTGTCTCTATTTAGTTTCTGTTTCCATGATCTGTCAATTACTGAGAGTGGGGTAGTGAAGTCTTTCACTATTATTGTGTGAGGTGTAACATGTGCTTTGTGGTTTAGTAAAGCTTCCTTTATGAATGTGGGTGACCTTGCATTTGGAGCATTGAAGTCCAGAATTGAAAGTTCATTTTTGTAATGCTGGAATTGTTTTGACGTGTAGTGAAAGCTGTAGGGGTCAGTAATAAAAATGTCTCAGGTGTTAGTGTTGGTAACAGGTGAAGACCAGGTGTTCAGGTAGCAGAGAATAATTTGGTGTCACATACACTCAGTATATTGGTTCAGGATTGGGGTTAGAATTGGGCCTTAGAAATCACAAGTGTTATCTGAAAGTTGAGGCTGAGCAGAATATCGAATCTCACACAAACAGTCGTGAATCACAGCAACAAATCCCAGCTAAAATCTAAAGGTAAGGGAGCAGGAGTGTCAGAGTCTTTATCACTCTATTTGAGAATAAAAACAGTTTGTTAAGGTAGGTGAGGAGAATATCTTCCCCAGGATGGTACTGTTCTATTTCTCAGCTAAATCTATACATGTTTAATGAAGAATCTTCTTCAGTGTTCCTGAGTACATAAAAATGTGTGTGTGTGTGTGTGTGTGTGTGTGTGTGTGTGTGTGTATTCATGCATGTATGGCAGCCTACCTTTTTGCATGTGTGTGTGTACATGTGTATGTGTAACTGTGTATGTTCATACAGTGTTCAGAGACAAGTGGTAATTCTGTCTATATTACTGTATTAAGAGTCTCTGAATCTGACACTCCTTTTGCTTCATGACAAGCAAGGGCTCTAGAGACGTGCTGTGTAACAGGCATGCTCAGATTGGCTTGATTTGCATATTAATGCTGGGGTTGGACATTTTGGCCACAAAGCCGACACCTGTTTGTCTAATCTTATATAGGCTATAACCCGTTTGAATGAAAGACCTAGAGAAATTCCAAGTTTTGTCCTAACCAGCACTGGCCAGAGCTAAAAACTGAGTCTCCCTTCATTTATCTGTCACCCCTTCTCCTTCTACATTGGCGATGAGATGTGGACTTCAAGACATTACAATTATGTATGCAAATGAAAGTATCCTGTGAACAACAGGGTGTTGAACAGGGCCCTGGCCTCATACAACTGGATGGGGGGACCCTGGTTCTGCTACAGTGATAATACCACAGATCCCCAGTAGTCACACAGTGTCAAAAGATCCCAACTACATACATGCACAGATCAGGACTTCACCAAGAGAGAGAGAGAAGGAAGGGCGTGAAGATGGAAGAATTAGGCTTAGATGTGAATCTTAGATATTACAAGTGGTTATATGAAGGACAAAGATAAAAGGAATATCAAATCCCTCACACAAATAACCACAAATCACAGTAAAAATTCCCATTCAAGTCTAAAAGTGGGGGAGCAGGAAGTAAGAATCGAGTCTGTGCACAGTGTCCCAAATGCTGTGCCAACACCAGCAAACTCAGGTGAGGCAGGACCCTGTGAGCATTGCCGTCTCCCACTGGCTTTTCATTGAAGTAAGTGAAACCCTCCAAGAAGACTATACCTATAGCGCCACATCCATGTTTTTAAAGGAGCATGTCATGTTTTCTCCAACAGACTCCGGAACAAAAGAAATAGAACAATGTAAATATAAGTACTTCCAGGGAGGTAAGTAGCAGGGTATGACAGCTACTTAACGTTGGTTCATTGAAGGCCATCTTGAGCACAATACAACAAATGGGTTTCATGGACACAGGGCAAAAGCATGGTTCCCACCTTCACATATGCCTGGTCCTTACCTGCTTCCATTTCTAGTATTAAAAAATTGAAGCGAGCTCAGCTCTTCCCCCAATACATATGTCAGCCACAGGATTGCCACACTTTGTTCTTGTCCTTTGTTCTCCATGTCACACTATCATGGAAGTTACAGATAAAGACAGCTGCAAATCTGGCGCCCAACTCCTGTTCTGAGTTCAGGACAGTCTTTCAACAAGCACACTCCAGACTATTCTCCATGAGGAGGCCAGGTTATGCCCTTGGTTCCAAGGTTTCTTCAAGGACCTCTACAAGATGAATATTCTCATGAGTTCCCCCCAGGCAACTCACTGACCTCAGAACCCACTGAAATCCTAAAGAACCAGTGATTCCCCTAAACGGAAATTATCAGTGTCCACATTGGTTTCTCAAAGGACAACCAGCTGTGTGCTTTTAAGTTCCTGTCATCCCCCAAGGTGTACAGTACAGAAGGCATTGCATAGGAATCTGTATCTCCTATGCTAATCTCAGAGTTCCTGTAGCTACAAAAGTTACTGGACTTATTACCCAGGCAAGAAAAGAAGACTTTATAATTACATCCACCATGTAGCTGAAGTTGAGAAAATGCGTGAGGTAAGGGTGAGAAGACCATCAATTCAAGAGTCAAGCAGACAGAGTGAAGGCAGGTAAGCAGACAAGTTGTTCATCCTAAACTTCAAGTAGCTAATTCTGGTGTTGGCCAAGGTAAAGGGAAGAAGGGAACTTTTCAGACTTGCTTTCAAGAGGAGAATGTTTTTTGTATAAGAGATTATGTAGCAGTTTTCCAAATGCTACATTGGGTAAGCCACTGCTGATGAAGGCATGAGGGAAAGAGAGTCAGGCAAAGGGGTTTCAGGCTATATCCAGAGTTGTAACAGAGGCAGAAAAAGTTTGAGATTCCTCTCAGAAGGTCACTGGTGGCCTTTGTCATGGCCAGAACCCTTTGAATTATTGGACTGATGTCTTAGACAAGTTAAGGCAAGAATCTTATGGGAGAATCTTACCTAGGAATAGATAAAGCCATGAACCTTCACAAATGACTTGAAAGAAATAGTCACCTATAGTTTAAGGCTGGGTACAGATGTAGCAGAGGTCAGGAATGACCATTTATGTGTGGCCAATATCACCCTACCCACTGATTATGGGTCACTGATGACCATATCTACCCTACCTGGGTGTCCCTTAATCCTGATGTCCAGACCCCACTTCCTTACACTTCAGGGACTACTACCCACTAAGAATTGGAGTCATCATTGTTCTCACAATGACTTAACTCTAGTAGTGAAATCCCTGAGCCACAAAAATCATAAGGTGTGATTTCTGTGAAGTTAAAAGGAGGTCTTTGGGAATCCATAGCTAACAGAGTGAGGCAAGGTATCTCTGTGTCACAGAATGGCCAGACAAGTGTCTCCATAAGATATCTTTCTGTGTTTGGGTAGCATCAACCTAGCAGAGAGCAAGAAATCCCATGTTAGAGGTCAAAACACTAGTACATAACAAGAGGTAATTCAGTAAAGTTCATCAACAAACCCAGGCTCTCACCCAGTCCAGCATCATGATTCTGAAAATCTGGTTCCCACCTTCAGTCCTCCAGGGATCTTACCTTGTCTGGCACACGCAACATGATTAATGAAGCTTGCCTGTCCCAGAAAGATCAGTGTCAAGCTTACAGTGAGCAAGAACAGCCGTGTGATTATCGTAGATCCTCTGTGTACCTGGCCTCTGAAAAACACCTATCCTATACTGGCTGCCAGAACCTTCCATCTCAACCACACAAAGGCTCCATCCATGCTGTGGGCTGATTGCACTGTTTTCGTTGGACCTGTTGTATGGCATAAATATGGGGATAAATGAAAGGTCCAGACTGCTGGAAATTTCAGCCACTACCTTGACTCACAACTTCTTTCAGAGCCTGGGAAGAGGAAGGGCAGTAGTTCTGACATAAGGTAATAATTTCTGTAGGACAGAACTGGATGTGCCTTCATTCATTCTGAGAAAACCCATTATGGGAACAATGTTATCAGAGTTGCAAGTTCTGCCTGAGAATCTAGAGCCAGAATGATAACCAGGGATCCTGTGTTTCTACCTGTCCATGGCCAGGTCCCATGGATAACAGAAAGAGAGCCCATTCTTTCCCTGAACTCCCAGATCCAAACAACCAACATTCTCTTTCCACAAAGCAATGTTTTATACACTGAAGTGTTTTGCAGCCCCAGCTCCCTAAGAACTGCATGTGCCTAATTCCTTTAACACCCTGGCACCTGTGCCCTCTCTTCCCCGCTGCATTACACCCACAAGGACACTGAAGACCTTTCTTATTCTCATCAATCTCATAGTTGGTACCCAGCCACTCAGCAGCTGGGTCCCAAAAATGGCCCCAAGTCCAACTCAGAGATCCTTTGGGTTTGTTGCACAGCTAGTTTAGTGAACTCTATATTCCAGGTTCAATGAGAGGAACTGACTCAAGAAACACACACACACACACACACACACACACACACACACACAATTGACAAACTTGCCTCCCACACCACACAAATGTTTAAATAACACCTTGAATTGGTCGGGAAAACAGAATCTTAGGAGCTAAAAGTGGTAGTGGAAGCTCTTGGTCCTGTGAAGGTTTGATGCCCCAGTGTAGGGGGATGCTAGGGCAGTGAGGCTGTGGGTGAGCACACTCATAGAAACAGGGGGTATCGAATAGGGGGCTCACAAAGGGGAAAACAGGGAAACAAATAACACTTGAAATGTAAATAAATAAAGTAACCAATAAAAAGTTTAAAAATGTTATCCAAGTATCACAGTTTTGCTTCCTACAAGTCTGTGGGGAGAAGACCACGGATGTCCCATAGACCATAAAGGCTTTAGCCAGTGGTCCTGGTCACGTGTTAGCAGTCGATAATTAAGACATGAACACTGTAACTAAAAACCTGGAGAAATCAGGCTGGAGGAACACTGCAGAGAGATCCCCTTATGTGCTACGTATGTGTTGTGAATGCAGACCGCAGAGAATTATTACCTGATGCCCTGCTTTATTATATACAACTTGTGCTTCATTCATTACTAATAGGTTGGGCAACATTTTTCCATCTTATCTATTTAGTTTCTTTTCTTTTTTATTTATGTTTTATTTATTTACATTTCAAATGTTATCCTCTTTTCTCTAGAAACCCCCATCCCATCCCCTCCCCTGCTTCTATGAGGGTGCCCCACATCCATCCACCCACTCCCACCTCCTTGCCTTGGAATTTCCATGTACTGGGGCATCAAGTCTTCACAGGACCAAGGGCCTCTCCTCCCATTCATTAATGCCAGGCAAAGTCTGCTATATATGCAGCTAGGGCCACATATGTGTACTCTTTATGTGTACTCTTTAGTTGGTGGTTTAGTTTCTGGGGTGTCTGGTTGGTTGATATTGTTGTTCTGCCTATGGGGTTGCAACCCTCTTCAGTTCCTTCAGCCCTTTCAACTCCTCCATTGGGGACCAAATTGTTTAGAATATGTAACTGTTCCTATATACAAGACAGAATGTGTCTTCTCTTCCCCTCCTACCAGGGCTTAGTGAGTTTCAGAGACGACGGCGGGAATAATGTAACAGCTATAGCACTTGGCTGAGTGCTGTGCATCTGTCTCTTTTGGTTTGAAATATTCCATCATGGATAGAATTGCAGGACAGTGATATTGTCTCCAGGAAGGGCACACGGCACATCACAGGCTCCAGGGGATACTCAGGAGGCACTTCTGTAGGTCAGAATGAGGGGATGATATGCTTATGAATTATGAATCAGAGAAAGATTTGGGTGACAAAACTATGCATGTAAAACAGACTAAACTGTGTGGAATGGAAATATGCATCGAAATTCATCGAAACAAGTAACCAGTGAAAAATCACCTGTATTGGACAAATGTCATATTTTGAGTTGTGTGTTTTGGGACACAGTCTCCCTAGAACTCCCCTTGTAGGCCAGACTAGTCTCAAACTAACAGAGGTCTTCCTGACTCTTTTCCTAAATGCTTAGATTAAATGTGTGCATTGTTCTAACAAACATAAACACTAACTTTAAAAATGTAATATCTACTGCAGTGGAGTCATATCTATGTAGCATGTGAAAGTTTTCACTCTGTACTTTGATACTATGAAATTAACTTTTTATCCTAAGGTCAGTAAACTATTTTCACTTGTTTCCTACATTCTTACATGGAGGTCTTTGACCATTCTGCAAAACACTTGGGTCTTTTGTACTAGAGACACACACAGTGCCCATCAGTTCTCTAAATTTTCTGGCTATCGTTCCTCTGCAACTTCCTCTGCTGCCTCAGGCTCCAGTGGATACCTGAGGGGTTGATTTCATTTCCAGGTGACCAGGTCCAGTGGTCAGAGGCAAGGAAAGGGCAAAAGGTAAGGGTGGGAGTGGGGCTGAAGGGGATATTGCTAACAGTTTCATGAGAACCATTGAAGCTTCTCAGGAAAATTTGATGTTCTACTGAGGAATCCATGTTCTACTGAGATAGACCCTTTATAGGTCTATCTTGACTATTCAAAGTACTGAGCCAGCCCTCCATCACTGAGCTCCCAGCATGTACCTGGACAGTTTCAATGTAAACCTCAGATACTGACCAATTACAGAGAAACCAGGGTGTGTAAAAATACTCTGGGTACTGTATTTAGGTCTGCCTTTATGGAGCATGATAAGGAAGATCTGGCAGTTTCCCCCACTCTGCGCCTGCCACTGCTCCTAGGTGATTCAAAGCTAGGTTTCCATGAAGTTCCGGAAAGCAGCAATATAGTTGTTGGAACCTGAATGCATTTGCAGCCTGATGCCATTGTCCAGTCTTTACTCAACTGAATGGCTACACAAACTCTCCTCATTCAGAGCCAGACATTTTATGGAACTATTTGGCATTGGCTGAACATCACTTGAACTTCCAATATATCACATAGCTCTAAAGAACTACTGTGGCCAAGTTCCTAGGTGTCTCATATCTGCCAATTCCAATATCTCCTTAACCTTGAACTAAAAAGTCCTGCTACATACAAGCTGAAACCAGAAAAATCTGTTAAATTTTTTTATTGAATTCAGATGGGCATCAGAGAAAAGGCTGAAAGGTAAATTAGAAGGTTAGGCAGTCTAGGGGATAGTACAATTTAAGGAAAGTCTGTTACTCAGGTTGGAAAATGCAGCTCAATGAAGTGTTGTTTCGGGAGAATAGTAGTCTACTGAGGTCATGACCCTGCCCTATTGTCAAAGCTGTTTCATCAGTTGTGGTCCTGGTGGTCTGTGAACGAGAAAAACGTACAATTGAGAGACCCCTTCCTGTACTATGGCAATAGCTTTCAGAGAGTAGCGACTTAGAAGATACACATCTATTAAGGATCTTCCTTTCACTGAGCGGTTGGGTATTCCATTCTGAGAATACATGGGCCACAGAACTAACCTAACTTCCTTGAACTTCTAGATCCCTAATCAGTTTTGTGGGTGACGAAGGCATGAAATTAGATCACTGTATAAAAAGAACTCAATGAAAATGAATGACAGAATTCCTAAGTATTCAGGCAATTATGTTTGAGGACACCTCCTGGAGTGGTCACTGCTGCCTGGCTAAGCACATTTACTCATGAGCAGGGTGTTGGGAGATGGGCTAAAAACAGATAAACCAAGAGGTGATTCTTTGAGAAAATTAACAATATTGATAAACCCTTAGCCAGACTAACTACAGGGCAAAGAGAGAGTATCCAAATTAACAAAATCAGAAAGGAAACAGGAGACATAATAACTGAAATTGAGGAAATTAAAGAAATCGTCAGATCCTACTACAAAAGCCTATACTCAACAAAGCTGGAAAATCTGGGGGAAATGGATGAATTCTTAGACAGATACCAGATACCAAAGTTAAACCAGGAACAGGTAAACCATCTAAATAATCCCATAACATCTAAAGAAATAGAAGGAGTCATCAAAAGGCTCCCAACCAAAAAAAGACCAAATCCAGATTGGTTCAGTGCAGAATTTTATCAGACATTTATTGACGACCTAATAGCTATACTCTCCAAAATAGTCCACAAAATATAGTCAGATAGAACACTACCTAACTCATTTTTCCAGGCCATAATAACCCTCATTCATAAACCACACAAAGACCCTACAAGGAAAGAGAACTTCAGACCAATCTCCCAATCAATCAATATGAACATTGATGCAAAAATACTCAGCAAAATTCTTGCAAATCAAATCCAAGAACACATCAAAACGATCATTCATCATGATCAAGTAGGCTTCATCCCTGGGATGCAGGGATGGTTTAATATATGGAAATCCATCAATGTAATTCACCATATAAACAAACTCAAAGAAAAAACCACATGGTCATTTCACTAGATGCTGAGAAAGCATTGACAAAAATCAACACCCCTTCATGTTAAAAGTCTTGGAAAGAACAGGAATCCAAGGCCCATACCTAAACATAATAAAAGCAATATACAGCAAACCAATAGCCAACATCAAACTTAATGGTGAGAAACTTGAAGCAATCCCACTAAAATCAGGGACTAGACAAGGCTGCCCACTCTCCGCCTACCTTTCAACATAGTACTGGAAGTCCTGGCTGGAGCAATTAGACAGCAAAAGGAAATAAAAGGGATACAAATTGGAAAGGAAGAAATAAAAACATCACTGTTTGCAGATGACATAATAGTATACTTCAGTGACCCCAAAAATTCCACCAGAGAACTTCTACAGATAATAAACAACTTCAGCAAAGTGGCTGGATATAAAATTAACTCAAACAAATCAGTAGCCTTTCTCTACTCAAAGGAAAAACATGCAGAGAAAGAAATTAGGGAAAAGATACCCTTCACAATAGTCACTAACAATATGAAATACCTTGGTGTAAATCTAACTAAACAAGTGAAGGACCTGTATGATAAGAACTTCAAATCTCTAAAAAAGGAAATCGAGGAAGATCTCAGAAGATGGAAAGACCTCCCATGCTCATGAATTGGAAGGATCAACATTTTAAAAATGGCCATCTTACCAAAAGCAATCTACAGATTCAATGCAATCCCCATCAAAATTCCAACCCAGTTCTTCATTGAGTTGGAAAGATCAATGTGCAATTTCATCTGGAATAACAAAAGACTTAGAATAGCAAAATCCATCCTAACAACAAAAAAAAAACATCTGGAGGAATCACCATCCCTGACCTCAAGCTATATTACAAGGCAACTGTGCTAAAAACTGCATGGTACTGGTACAGAGATAGGCACGTGGATCAACGGAATAGAATGGAAGATCCAGAAATGAGCCCTCATATATATGGTCACTTGATTTTTGACAAAGGAACTGTAAACATTCAATGGAAAAAGGACAGCCTATTCAACAAATGGTGTTGGTCCAACTTGCACTCAGCATGCAGAAGAATGAAAATAGACCCTTTCTTATCTCCTTGTACAAAGCTCAAGTGCAAGTGGATCAAAGATTTCCGCATTAAACCAGGTACACTGAAATTATTAGAAGAGAAAGTAGGGAAAACCTTTGAACACATAGGCACAGGAGAAAATTTCCTGAACAGAACACTAATGGCTTGTGCTCTAAGGTCCAATATTAACAAATGGGACTTAATGAGATTGCAAAGTTTCTGTAAGGCTAAGGACACAGTCAAGAAAACAAAACGGCAACCAACAGATTGGGAAAAGATCTTTACCAACCCCACATCTGATAGAGGCCTAATATCCAACGTATACAAAGAACTCAAGAAGTCAGACACCAGAGAATCAAAAAACCCTATTAAAAAATGGGATACAGAGCTAAACAAAAATTTCTCAATTGAGGAATATCGAATGGCTGAGAAGCATCTAAGGAAGTGCTAGACATCATTAGTCATCAGGGAAATGCAAATCAAAACAACCCTGAGATTCCATCTCACACCAACCAGAATGGTTAAGATCAAAAATTCAGATGACAGCAGATGCTGGCGAGGATGGGGAGAAAGAGGAACACTTTTCCACTGTTGGTGGGATTAAAAACTGGTACATCCACTCTGGAAATCAGTGTGGCAATTCCTCAGAAAATTGGACATAGTACTACCTGAAGACCAAGTTATTCCACTTCTGGGCATATACCCCAGAGAAGCTCCAACATACAACAAAGACACATGTACCAGAATGTTCATAGCAGCCCTATTTATAATAGCCAGAAGCTGGAAAGAACCCAGATGTCCTTCAGTAGATGAATGGATACAAAAATTGTGGTACATTTACACAATGGAATACTACTCAGTCACCAGAAACAATGACTTAACCAAATTCTTAAGAAAATGGTTGCATCTAGAGAATATCATCCTGAGTGAGATAACCCAGTCCCAAAAGAACAGACATAATATGCAGTCACTGATAGTGGGATGCTAACCCCAGAGGTTCGCACTGCCCCAGAAACAACTCACAGACTGTGTGAAGTCCAAGAAAAAAAGAAAACAAAACAAAACAAAACAAAAGTTGAATTAGTAAACCTATAATAATTTTGGTCACATGTAGAAATGTGTATTTTTGATTCATTAGTTATAATTTCATTTCCATTTATTTGTTTCTTCTTTGCAATATTCATTCATTAAAGGTTATTATATCCTGGTTAAAAAAAGAATGCATATACCAGTACATCCATCCACTTGCACTACACATACATATTTGAAGGGAAAAAAACAAAAGGTCCTGAACAACTGGAGTGGGGGGGGTTAATTTCAAAAGCCGTTACCAATGTAGGATATGTTTTTCTAGATGGGCTGCCTTGTCTGGCCTCAGGGGGAGAGGAAGTGCCTAGCCTCAGAGACTTGAAGTGCCAGGGTTAGGGGTATAACCAAGAGGGGGCCCAACCTGTTCAGAGGAGAAGAAAAGGGGATATGGGGGAAGTATTGTGGGAGAGGGTGACCAGGAAGGGGACAGTGAGCGGGTTGTAAAATGAATAAGTAAAAAATTATTTAATTTAAAAATGTGGCCCACACATTAAAAATATTGGCAAACTTGCCAGGTGGTGGTAGTGTGTGCCTTTAACCCCAATACCTGGGAAGCAGAAGGAAGTGGATCTCTGTGAATATGAAGTCAGTCTGGTCCACAGAGCAAGGTCCAAGACAGCCAGGGCTAGAGAAATCCTGTATTTGGGGGAGTGTGTGGGGAAGGGTGGATATTGGATAAAATTAAGTCTAGAGATCTTCTATTTTTATCTTTTTCTGAAAATAAGTTTATTATTATTTTCTGCTAAGAATAGAGACGGCCAGTTGGCTCCATGTACCTTTCCTTCTCAGTTTTACATTTTGATTTTGTCTGTTTCATCATTTATGGGATTGGTCATTTGGGCAAATAAAGTGGAAGTTAAATTTTTTTTAAAAATTGTGGTATCTTTACACAATGGACTACTACTCAGCCATCAGAAACAACGACTTTATGAAATTCTTAAGAAAATGGATGCATCTAGAGAATATCATCCTGAGTGAGATAACCCAGTCACAAAAGAACAGACATAATATGCTGTCACTGATAATGGGATACTAACCCCAGAAAGCTCTGATCACCCCAGAAACAACTCACAGACTGTGTGAAGTTCAAGAAAATCAAAGGCCAAAAAAAAAAAAAAAAAAAAGATAATGAAAAACCATTATGATTAATCTTTACCCACCAAGAAAATGTTGACTATTTCCAGGTTACATCTTGTTTTACATGTACTTTATGCCCATTGTAACTAGTAACATTTTAATTCATACTATCAAACCTTTAAAAAAAATCAAGTACTGACAAAAATGTATTCATATACTTTTATGCAAAAATGCTTAAAATCTGTACATTTATCTATGTTTTTTTTAAAATAAAGTTGTTCCATTTATTAAAAAAACAGATAGAAACTTTCACCATGGAACAGAGGAATCTGAGTCCTTTCAGTGTTTCTTCAGAGGGTTACTTACCACTGTCATGTAAGGGAATACACCGTTCTGTAAAAGCAAGAAAAAATATCAAATATAAGAGAGTGTCTTGGAGGAAGCTACAGATCACACCTGAAGCTTGGATGGCCCAATGATTAAGATCACTAAAGGGGGACTGTTTCTAAAAGAAGACACATGGTTACACAAGAATCCCTGTATCATGGGGGGAAATTAAGGGTCATGAAGATGAGCCAGACGGAGTTTCCTCTTACCCCTCTGCACAGGCACAATGATGTTTTCTTGGGGAAATCCATTGTGCTCTATGAATTTTTTAAATACTTCATGGGCCTCCAAGTTTTCTTTTGGAGTTTTTCCTGTGAGCAGAAAGATAGGCAGAAAGAGTATGACTACACATCCCTGTTAAAATCCACTGTCACAGAAGTAGAGTTTTCAACCAGAGGCATATGGAAACAAGAAGGAAGGAGACTTTAGAGTGAATGTGGAGGTGCAAAATGTATGGTGGGGGAGCTTGTCAACAGGAAGTGGATTTAGCTGACATATAGGGCCACACACTATGACCAAACATATAAGTGATATCCTAAGTACCCAAGAAATGTCACAGTCTAACCAACGGGAAACCGTGTTTCAAGATAATTAGTCTGTCTCCTATTCCTGGAAGGAGGGGGAAATTTCCCATAAAAGGTTTCTGTTTAGGACACAGCCTTTCAATATGAACGTCCACTATGAAACCTGAGACTTTTAAGACGTGATGTGGAATAAGTCAATAAAAAAATTCTGTCCTATTGCTCAGTGCTTAAGGCAACATCTGATCATGTCACTGGAAATTCTGCACATAACATGGCTTATAATTTCAAAGGATTTATACTGAATACATGATGCTTGATTCACAACTGCTAAAGGACACAGCAGAGGCTTTAGACTTCCCAGTGCCTGGATGTGGTTGCTGGGCATTCAAATAGCTAATAGTCATAAAGCCTGTGGGCAGGAGGTTGGCTCTCTGATGTTCCTTACCTATGAGGTGTGCCAGCTGGGATTTTTTCTGAAACGGATAGCTTTCAGTGTATATGATGTGATGGTCCTTCACTGGAAGTTCATAGATGTAGAAGAGATAACGGCCCAAAACTGAAGGTTAAATAGAAATAGATCTGTACTGTCTTTATAAAAAATAACATTCATACCACACTAAGGAACTATCTACAAGATTTCAACAATAACCCATGAGCAACCATATAGCTAGCTCCAAGAGTTCCCATAGCATCATCACAAAACAGAGGTTCCTCATGGAAAGCTGTCATCCCCAGCTTTGTAGACATGACCATAGGTGTCAGGGAAGATAAAGGCTGTGGCTGACAAGCCCCCTAGCAGTTACTCCTGCTTGCTTTCTAAATTTTAAGCTTCAGAATTCCTATTGGACAGTGGGCAGTAATATCTAGAGGGAAGTATGGTCTCTTCTGTGAACTTGACTGTGATTCCTGAAAACACCTGGGAATTAACTGGTAGTAGGCTTTCCTAAAAGTAAGCAAGCTAGGGGCACTACAACCAAGAATCTTGCTTTGCAGCTTATAGTCACATGCATCTAGGGGTTCCATGTTGGCTAAGAATTCCACATAATCTCGAATCACATAGGAAATATTCAGCTGGCTATGACAATGGGTATGATATTAATTATGTTAATTTATTGTGGAAGAGTCAACTTAATTGGGGGGGTGGGAACATTGTTTGGGCAGCAGATCTTAGACTTTGTAAAATTGTAAAAACCATCTGAGAATAGCATGAATATATTTATTAATCTCTTTTGACTAATTGTGTAATATATAAGATGTTTCCTACTCCAGCTTCTTGGAATGCTCCACCACTATGGACTGTGCCTTGAACTGGGACCTAAATAAAACCCATTTTCCCTTAAGCAGTGTTGATTAAAACAATGACTTAACAAAATTCTTAAGAAAATGGCTGCATCTAGAGAATATCATCCTGAATGAGATAACCCAGTCACAAAAGAACAGACATAATATGCAGTCATTGATAGTGGGATGCTAACCCCAGAGGCTCGCACTCCCCCAGAAACAACTCACAGACTGTATGAAGTCCAAGAAATAAAGAAAACAAAACAACAAAAAAAATCTTTACACAACAAGAAACCTTTGACTATTTCCATGTTACATTTTGTTTTACATGTACTTTATGCTCATTGTAACTATTAAGTTTTCAATGCATACTATCAAACCTTTAAAAAAAAATCAAGTACTGACTAAAAAATATATTCGTATAGTTTTATGTAAAAGTTATTTTAAAACCTGAAAAAAAGTACTGACAAAAATGTATTGTATAATTTTATGCAAAAAATGCTTAAAATCTGTACATTTATCTTTGTTTTGTAAAATAAAGTTGTTAAAAAAAGTAGTTTATGACAGAAAATGAGGATACAATGAGACACAGACTCACAGGAACTGTATTGACCAGGCTCCTCTGTTCTCTGCATATGAATTCCTATCTTAAGGCACTCTCCCTCAGATCTGGAAAAAAGAAAACCAATTTGTAGTCTCTTTCTAAACAAATCTGTGTTTCACTCTGGCTATCTGGTTTCTCAGCCTTAGCACAATGACTTCTGAAACCCTATGGTAACCCCTCTTAAGTTTCGGCATTCTAAGACTATTGCCCTTCAAAGGAATAGGTTTTTTTTCTGTCATCAATATCCAAAACACACAGAAGAGGCGAGAAAAATGAAAAGATGCATATGGGATACTCACATGATAGTGTGGCTGAGCTCCAAGGTTCCTTCTTCTGGGCATGTCAATCTGATAGGGAATGCAACCAGAGTTTTCACCTTTGCCTCTCTCCGTTGACTCACTGTGGCCTTTATGAACCAGACACCTGAAAGCTGGAGCCGACAGAGTCCTGAGCCTACACTTTCCAGCCCCAGGTATTACTTAGATTGCCTACAAATGTACAGCTTGTACACATATCCCTGGGCATAAGATGCTTCCCTGAGCTGTTGAGGTTCCACTGTGCCACACTAATAGCCCCTTGTTATTAGGTTAGAATTACATATGGTAAAAACAGTTTAAATGGGATTTGACTGCCTCCAAAGGCTGAAAACATTTAGGATTTCGGGAACACACAGAGGTCCTGTCAAGTGACGCTTTTATGGTTCTGGTTGTGACTCTTCCTTTGTCCAAGTCTGTGGGCCAGGATGCCCTGTGTGCTAGAGAACAGCATTATCTGCTCAGACTCAGAGGGCCGAAACCCTCATGAGTACTACCTCTGGTACTCAGACTCAGTCTATCCCTCAAACCTTCCATATACACCTGTTCCCCACACCTCCATGCCTTACTTTCTCTTCTTCTGAGATGGAAAGAAGGTTATCTTGGGTCTGTAGAATTGCCACTAGGCTGAACAGTGTGACAGTCAGGGGTAGGCTCTTCATGTTCAGGCTGTGTGCTCTCAGACAAAGAAGGCAGCCAGCATGAGACAATGACACTGTGTTGGCTCCTCAGAGGATGCCCTTTATGGCCAAAAATGATACTGGCCACACCCCTCTTGGCCATTTGTCATAGCCAAATCCACATTTGTAATAGGGGTGAATATTGTTGCTTTTAGGACATCTTGTTCATTCACTGCCACCTGGAGACAAAAGATCTGCAATATTGTCACCATCTAAGTGTGCAACTCATGAAGGAGCCCAAAGAGATTGGATGACTTAGGTTTGGGATGGGAACACAGTCTGCATTCTGGGCTAGAAAGGGAGAGCTGACTTTACTTACTTGCCATCACCAGCTCTTCTCTCATGCTTAACACAGTCATAGCTTCCATTGATGCCTTCACTGCTGCTCAGGAAGGGATTGGATTCTCCACCATGCATGGTCCTTCTGATTTCCAGAGCCCAGATTCTGTTTTGGAAACCTAACTCACTGTTGGTCCTGCTTGGAAGGCCCAAAATAGACATGTGTAGGGTCACTGAGAAATGGTTTGGGGTCAACTGAAGTAGCACCTCTAAGAGGCTACAAGCCACACTCAAGCCCAAAGTCACACGCACTGCTGCACTATGCACTCAGGGCTGTCAGTGCTCTCTTAGGACACTTGTTACTCTCAGGTAGCTCACTCTTTTGGCTCTACCCAAAATATACCTTCTCTGTTACATTCTGAATTCTCTAGGAGAAGGACCTTAATTCCCAACTGTTACAGTTTTTTTCCTGATATTGGAAAAGCTATAGTTACCACTCAGGGGGTCATAAATATGTGTTCACTAAAAGATATCTAAGACTGTTACATCTCTGTGAGCTCAGGGATATCAATTTGTCAAAGTACATTGAAGCCTTTGCTGTGTTGGGCATCTGAGGAACTTTCACCTTTAGGAACTGGTAGAGCCCCAGGATATCATGCATAATTGAGCTCTTTTCTGTACTGTATGACCTAAGTTTACCCCTACATATGTCTGAAAACTGACAGCCCAACAGGTGATCAAAAGTCTTATACTTTTTGGATAAAAAAAGCAAGATGGACACAAGGAGGCCAAGTCCATTTTGCATATAGACTTCATGAATGAGCTGAATTTCTGACTCAGGCCAGCTTCCTCCCCAACAGGAATTCTGCCTCCTTCCTGCTCAATTTGCATTTCTTGGCCTCAATTTTCTGATCTGAGACATAACTATCCCAGGCTCTAGAGACAGATGCTAAACCTACAATGGTGTCTTTGTGCCTTTGTGGACCAGGTATGAATATCTCATATCTATAAACAAAATTAATGATCACTATTTGACAAGCCATGGCTCTTGTTGAGAAGCTCATATGACCTAGGTTTTGACATCAGCATGCAAGGTGCTCCTGAGCAGGAAGTCTATCATCTCAAAAGGCGAAAAGGCAGAGCCTGTGCTCTTTAGAAGCAAAGAATAAGGAGAAGGTGGAGTTTCCATGTTTGGAATGATAAAGATTTTTCTGTTTGTTGCTTAGTTGATTGAAATCAACATTTTTGCCAATGTGTGGATCAATGATAAAAGCATTTACAACATATATGTAATTCCATCCTAACCAAAAACAAACAAACAAGCAAACAATGGTAAAGAATAGCCATAAGTTATTGACAAATCATGAATCTCATGTACAGTCTGATGACAAGACTCTATTCCTATCACCCATCTGTCTTTCTCTGTGTCTCAGTGAGCTGATTTCTGCCAAGCATATTCAGAGACCCAAAAGGAAAAGTGATAAAAGCATCCATGGTGAGGAAGAGCTTGTAGTCAGTTCCATGTGACTGAGGCAGGGCATGATGTGGAGACCTCAAATAGTAGACGTTCTCAGAAATAAAAAAAAAAATACAATACTGGCGGGGGTCAGGAAAGAGTAGCTAATATAAAGAGATGGTAAGGTGGAAGAATGTCCTGTCCACAGTGTTCCATGGCCTAAGGCATTTCTCAGAGTAACTCAATTTCATTCTAATGGTGGTTCTTAGAGTCCCTCAGCTCTACAGCTCCCTGTCTCACCACTCTGGTAACATCCTTCACTGCCCTTGAATGTAAATCTCATCATGGCAACCTCTCAGGTGCTTCTAAGTCCTAGGTTCCTGAGTGTAAGGAACATGTTATGTGGCATTTATAAATAAGAAGGTATTGATAGATAGGTCAATAGCACCAGGCCAGAAGAGGTGTTATCTGGAACTGAGGTACATTGCAAATAAATGAGGAGCAGTCCTTAGATGAATATCAGTAATTCTTGGAAAAATGGACTGCATCATGGGAACCAGAGACTGTTTACCTGTAGGCCACGCTGTTTTTAGGCTCTATATAGACAACACTGGATGTTCAGTTTCAGAAAAAGTCAATCTGAAGAATGGTAGTCAGTAAAAGAAATGGAGGATCTTTGAAGATGCTAATGAGCAACCTTATTGGTTCTTTGTGGTTTTGGAAGTCAGGGCCAGACACACTGATTTGTGCGTTTCTGTGCCAATTAATGTTTGCTTCTCCTCTATGTTTTAATAGCACCATGTGTTCAGGCCCATATGTGTCCTGTGTTAGAACACCCAGGTAATAAAGGAAGTCACTAATAGGATAAGAGAAACCTGGCATCTTGCTGTAGTCCTTAATCCCATTATCTAGAGGCAGGACGATCAAGAGTTCAATGAGAAACCAGATGTAAACTGAGTTTTAGTCAACATTCAACTGCAATAGTCTCAGTCACTATTTTTTTTTAACTAATAATGACAAAAAAACTCAATTCTGTTTCTGAATTCCTCCTGTAACTCTCTGTCTGTCTGTCTGTCTGTCTGTCTATCTGCGAGGGAATGACATGTATGCACATGTATCTTTCATGTTCTGCCTCTCCTTGATTTCTCTCTGAGGCAGACTGGGTCACTCTCCCACGGTGTTCATGTTCTGGATGACATGGTTTTCATGATCTTTGCATCATCATCTCTTTATTTTACTGGGATTTATTTTTAATTGTATATGGAAGTTTGAGCAACAATGACCCTCATGGGCTCAGATGCTTGGGCACTTGGCCACAAATTTGTGGCTGTATTTATTTATGTATAAGTAGTATGGTCTTGCAGATGGAAAAATGTCACAGCAGAACAGAATTTGGTTTTTTAAAGTTTTTTTATTAATACTTTTATTCATTTACATTTCAAATGATAGCCTCCTTCTTGGTTCTCCTCTACAGATTCCTCATCTCATTCTCCTCCCCCCCCCTTCATTTTGCCTTTATGAGAGTGTTCCACCACCCACTCACCCAATCCTTCCTCACAGCTTTAGTATCCCCCTATGCTGTAGCATCAAGCCTCCATAGGACCAAGGGTCTCCCCCCACTGGTGCCAGATAAGGCCATTTTCTGCTACCTATGTATCTGGAACAATGGAACCCTCCATGCATACTCTTTGCTTGGTAGTTTATTTCCTGGGATCTCTGGGTGATCTGGTTAGTTCAAATTGTTCTTCCTATTGGATTGCAATGTCCTACATCACCTTTAGTCCGTCCCCTAACTCTTTCATTGTGGTCTCTGTACTCAGTCTGATGATTGGCTGTATTTTCAATATTAGTTAGGTGCTAGTAGGACCTCTCAGTGAACAGCCATACTAGGTTCCCATCAGCAAACGCTTCCTGGCATTAACAATAATGTTGGTGTTTAGTGTCTGCAGATGGAATGGATCCTAGGTCAGGAAGTCTCTGGATGGCCTTCCCTTCAGTCTCTGCTCCATTTTTTCTCTCTGCATTTCCTTTAGAAAGGAGCAATTCTGGGTTGAAGATTCTGTGATGAGTGGATGGTCCCATTCCTCACCTGGGGGCCATGTCTATCTGCTGGAGGTGATTTCTTCAGGTTTTATCTCTTTGCTGTTGGGTATTTTAGCTAATGTCATCCCCATTGGGTCAGTGAAGCCTCTCACTTCTCCAGGTTCTGGGACTTTCTAGTGGTTATCTCCAGTCCCCATTTCCCACTGCTACATATTTCTATTCAATACTTCTCTCCTTTCCCTTTTAATTTCAAAAGTCACAATGCATTTAGATTTTGCTAGCTATGCCTTCTGCCATGGTTTGTGATGTGCCTTTTAAGCCCTTTCTGCCACCATGGTGAACTGCTGTCAACCTCCTTGCCATGATGATGAGAGTCCATCAGGATACTTATCCCCCTGAGACTATAAATCCCAAATGTACCCTCCATTTTTACATTTTCCATGGTCTTCATATTTTATCAGAGAAACAGAAAAGGAACCAAGACTTTGTTTGTTTCCAGGAGAAGGGAATTTCTGTAACAGAGCTAACACTGTGTCTTGGGGTGGAATGTGGTGGCACTGAAACTTTGGTCTGGGAAAGCCATTGTTTAATTGGGAATCAATTGCCAGTCCTCCACAAGAACATTAACTGTCCTTAACCACTGAGCCATTTCTCCCAACATATGTCTGGTTATGAAGAGGTGAAGAAGTCATGGAGAGAATCTGAGCCTTGCCATTATGTAACAAGTCTGGAACACCTGAATAGAGGCCAGAAGCCACTGGTGGCAGTGTAGTTTCAGTTATAATGAAGACACCAAGACCTTGAAGACACCAGTACAATATATAATCACTCCTGAGAAATAGAAGTAGGTATGAGAAGGAGAGTAGCCTGAGCCTATAAAATGAGGTATTTGTTCTGTAGAGGGCAGAGACAGAGAAATACCCCTATATATCTAAGCCCTTTAGAGCCAAGGGCACAAAGGGTGCCCATTCTTCCTCCTTTGGGGGTCTTTTTGTTTGTTTGCTTGATTGTTTGTTTTTATTAGAACTAACAGTTGAGAATATTTGAACTTTGAAGGAGACATTAGAGTTTTAAAATTCATTTAATTATTTAATTATTTTAATGTTAGAATTTTGGATACTCTGGGATTTAAACTTATTTTGGTGCTATAATTTAGAATTAATGTCAACCTCACAGATTAGAAACAAATGAGAAATGAATGTGATATGATTGTGAACTAAGTTGATGAGTTGTCCGTTGTGTTGGTTTGTTTTTAAGTAAGCTTGACACAAACTTAGATTTCTTGGAGATAAAGAAATATCAATTGAGGAATTTCCTCCATCAGACTGGCCTGTAACAAAATCTGTGAGGCAGGCATGTTGCTGATTAACAGATGATGTGGAAGAGCACAAATCACTTTTGGAAGTACCACCCCTCAATCGTTGGTCCTGGGTAGTATTCTAAAGAAAGCTGTGCAGAGAACAAGCCAGTGAACAGCATTTCTAATTACATGGCTTCTGCTCCAATTCTCAACTTCAGGGTTATACCTTGAGTTCCAGCTTTGGTTTTCTTCTGCCATTGATTGTGACCTGGAAGCTGTAAGACAAAATAAACCCCCTTTTTTCCCAGCATTGATTGGGTCAGATTTTTGTCATTCCGGCAGAAGTCAATGCCTGTTTCTCATGATGAGCGAAGAACTGTGTTGTAATTTTCACCTAGATCAATGAGGGTGGAAAAGAGAATCAAGGGCAAATATGTATAGGAAGAAAAAAGACCCTATGCAGAGATGGTGTAATTGTCACAGTGGAAGAATTCAATCAATTTAAAAACAAAACCAAAATCAACATGTAACTTGTCTAAGACCTAACACTCATTTACCATGTTGGAAGTAGCAAAGTGTGAGAAAAATCACCACAAAATGTGTTCCTTCACTGACCTGTAACCATCTGTTAGTGGCTCTAGCTCTCCTTACCCTTGTGTTCTTGTTCATTGTATTAACTCTCTCTCCTCAGTCTACTGTGTCTTCCATTCCTGAATACTTAATTATATATTATTACAAACCTGGCACATGTCCTGAGGAAACCTCAAATGGTACAAGGTGGAGAGCAACTATGAAGACAAAAGGTTGGGAAATTTAATAGACTCGCCCAAGTCAGCTATACAATGTGAACATTGAAATATAATTGAAGGAAGTAAAGGAAATGAGCCATAAAATAATAAGTAGAAGAGGAATAAAGTGGGAGGAACATTAGTAGAGATTGGAAGAGCCAAAGGTAGACTGGCTGGGCCAGGAACACACTGGAGGGGAGGGGAGCAAGACAAAGATTCCATAGGCTAGGTAGAGAAAGGGTAGAGGAAACAGAAATAAACTTTAGGCCACTCTAAGGACTTTATGCTCACTGTGAGAGAAATGGGGAGACGGGGAGTGTGTTGACACAGTGATGATATGATATTTATTTTATACTTATTTCCCAAAATTTAAAAGTTAGCACACAGAGCATATGTTATGAATCTTTGGCCTGGGTTGGGTGCCAGAAGCCACACACAGATCCCTGGTCAGAAATGGGAGTGGTTTCTGCCATCTCCACTGCTGGGTCCAGCTGGACATGAGGGTTTAGGTGGAGAGGGGAAGCCCCAGACAGGAAAGGGGGAACTGATTCTGCCTCTTCCACTGCTGGGTCCAGCATGTCGCCATTTTCACTGCTGCCATGAGGCACTGAGTCAGGCTGAACCAAGCCAGCAGGGGGCTCCAGCTCGGGGTGCAAGAAGCTTAGGGAGAGGAAATCATTTCCCAAACAGCATGCTAACAGATCTTATGACAGAAGCTCTCAGACAGTGGAATGATTCTTGTACACCTTTACTCTTGAGCACCCCCGGCCACGCCCCACATACATACAGTTTTTGGAATGGTTCAGAGTTTGACAACAGGTGCTTCCTATTGGCTTGGCCTGAGGGCTTGGGAAAACCTTGTCTACATATTTGGGAAAGGTCCTGCTTCTGTCCTGAGTGTGGTCTTGTCTTCATCTACAGAGGAGGGTGTGACTGAGTCTACCTCACCTGCAGAGGAGGGACTTGGGGCATGGCTGATGCCACTTTGTGTGACTGATGCCACTTTGTGATATGGGTTTACTGAAAGAGCCTGGTTCCTCGGGAAACTAGGAAGTGCCTACCTTCTCACTTAACATTCCTGGGGCTTCACTTATCTCAACCGAGAACCAGGGTTCTCTTCATCACCTGCCAATTGCCCCACAATATGTGGTATGTTTATTTATATGTGTGGATAGTTTGGCTCTATTTTGTAGTCTTCTAACAATAATATTCCATTTTCAAAGCCAGAAGAAGGTGGAGATTTAATTAAACTTCAAGCTTATACTGCAAGTGTAAGCTTGCATTTCATTCCATTTTGCCAAGGCTGCCTATGGTCCCCTAAATCTATAACATAATAATTAAGAGTATCATCTGAACAGGCACTTCAGCCATAAAGCTAATGAGAATTTTTCTCTATTATGAATGAGACCTCTCAGTCATATCTTTACAGAAACCCAATGTCATTCATTTAAGCTAGATAGAGGCATTCGCTGTTCCAGCTGGACTTTAATTTAACTGCACATAAGAATATCAATGATAGACCACATAGAACAAATCATGTGTGCTCATGTCTCCTAAGAACACCTAACATAAGAACCATTAAGTGGACAGGAACACCTGAACGCAACATGCCCAAGAAACTCTGTGTGAAAGAGGTGAAATGCACAGTTCTTAGAAATTGTCTTGTGCCCTATGTCTACCATAAAATGTACCTCTCTTGGAGCCCAGCCTGGGAAAATCATCCTAGATCATCTGGAGTCCTCCTTATTTTTCCTTCTACAAGGAGTACGTACAATGTCACTGCCAAGATTTAGTTGGTCCTATAAAGGGACAAAGGGCATAAGATCTGACTTTTCATACCACACCCCTCAGGTCATGGTGAAATGCCCTACATTATTCTTCTCAACAAACTGGCACCAACATGTTCTGTATCAGGTCTTCAAAGTTTTCTGTTTCCTAGGAATTTGGCAAGATTATTCATGCAGGAACTGGTTCAATTTTGTATGTGAATAATATTCCCAGGAAAGGAATGCTGGTGTGGGTAAAAAGACATTGTCTCTCTCAACTTCTGTGTCCTGTGGGTGGGGGGTATAAGAAATATTCTCCCTCCTTTATCTAAACCATAGGACAGTGGATTTAGATATTACCTTTTATTTGCATATTGCTTTCGGGCTCAGCTGACTTCTGTTCCTTGATGTCTTTGAAATAAGAAGAGGTCTTTCTCAGAGATATTGAAGTATTCTCCATACACTCTGCCTCCCACATGCTAAGAGAAAAATAAACAGGGCCAGACACTTAGAGAACAACAAAGGCAAATTAAGCCTGCCTCACTGTAATCTGTGCTATTTCTTGCCTATGTAGTTAGTCAGGAGGTAGAAGTTTCTTCACACTGAACATGCCAACCTTATCTGGTACCATACTCTGTGATCTTGTGAGTCTTGATGTGTCCTTACATAAAGATCTATAAATGCAAACACACATTTTTCCTTTTCTAAGATATCCTCAGCTCTCTTCATCTGATTAAATCAAAGTGGGGTCCCATCAGACTGTCTCACATGTGCCCTGAGATAGGGACCATATTATTGTAAGGAAACATGTGGAGATGAGGCACTGGCATTTGACCACTTTGTCAAAAGGAATTCCAAATTAAAGTGCAGAAAATGAAAGTTTGTGGGTCTTGGTTACAGGGTATTCTCTGCAGAATTAGCTCTATATACTAAGGAACTCAGATCACTCACAGGACTCGACTTACAGGATCAGAAAGAGACTTGTGGCTCTAAAGAGTGCATCTGTGTTCATTTTTACAGTGGCATTCTAAAAAGGAAGGATGGAAGGAGAAATGAGGAACAACCCTACCTCTATCATCACAAAAACTGTTAAAGATGTCTCTTAAGTTCAAGCCTTCATTCACCACAAATGTCTCATACAACCACACACATACTTTGAATCACCAAATGTGTCCCCAAAGACACCATCCAATGACAGGCCTTGGAATGTCATATGCCCTTTCTAAACTATTTACTATTACAGAAATAAAGGATATCTTTAAGAGAATTAGCTAATCCTTGAGAAAAAAAACGATCACAGTTCCTTTACACTTACATTCAGCTTCATTGACCCTGTGAACATTATTCCTGTGGTTACCAAAGATATCTGATGAGTTGCTCAGACAACCCCAAAGGATTCACATCACAACAAAATCCTAGTTGAGATTAGGAAGCACGTGAGATGACTCGGGTGAAGATGATTGTTATAGTTTGCATATGCTTACACAGGGAGTGATAATATTATAATGCATGGCCTTGTTGGAGGAAGTTTGTCACTCTGGGGATGGGCTTGGAAACTCTTCTCCTAACTGCCAGAAGATGCTCAATCTGTTCCCAGCTTCCTTTGAATGAAGATGTACAATTCCTCCACCATGCCTACCCGAATGCTGACATGTTCTCACCTTAATAATACTGCCCTGAACCTCTGAACCTGTAAGCCTGCCCCCAATTAAACATTGTTATTATAAAACTGGGATTGGTCATGGTGTCTGCCCAGAGCAACAAAACCCTAAGACAGTGACGTAGCCAAGACCAGATATATCTTCCTGAATACGCTCACTCACACGATCTTCATCCTGAATCACAACTTCTCAATAGCATTCACGATAAATATGAATGGTGGTAGTGGGCTGGTCTTCTTCTTTGTAGAAATAGGCAAGTTTCAAGCCCAGTGAGGAATATACTGTAGGGAGCGGTTCCCTGACCGCGCCCGCTAAGATGGCGCTGACATCTGCTTGCACTGTGGTAAACAAATGTACTACGCATGTGCAATACTGCCCTTGGCGCCAGGTGGCGCTATGCTAATTTGGTAATCCCTAAAGTAAGGGTCTCCAGTGATATTAGATCTCTGGAAGCAGCTTCTCCCTGTGTCCTTGTTGGGGTCCTTAGTAAAGAACTGAGGAAAATCACTCAGAGAATAAGACATAATTTAGAGAGGTCAGAGGTCAGAGTGAATCAGTCATGAGGGGAATATGTCACAGTGCACCCACATACTATGGGGTCATTGATGGTCACAGTCATCTACCTCACTTGCCAGTCACATGAACCAAAAATTGGCTTGTCTTCACCACACTCTGTATACTGTGTCTTGTGTTTCTTGCATGCTCATCAGGACTTACATATATTTTCACTCTGTGTGTCTTCATTGTAGCTCCTATACCAACAGCTGCTAAGCTTCTTGAAAACCTCCAAATTTTACTTCACCTTTTCTCAGAGATGCTCATTTCTCTGAGTTCTGACTCCAAGAGTTGGAACTTACGAAAAACTGAAAACTTCCATCGGTGTCCCATCTCCCAGTGTTGTCCACCTCCCATTGGTCCAGTGTCTATGCCACAGCAAATTGTAACTTGATTTGCCTAGATTCTATACACATGTGGAGCTGTGTGTGTGTTGTGTACAAGTGTGAATGTATGCCTTTATACATGTCAGTTCTCACATGTATGTGTGTCTGGGAGTTCATGTAGGTCTATCTTTCAATTTTGTTTCCTCTGCCACTATGCATGTGAATGCTTGCTGTATCTCTGTATTTGTGTCTATGTCTTTCTGAGTACACATACACATATATCAATTTGTATATGTGCTTGGATCTGTGCCTGTATGTGGATGTTTGTAAACTTATGTATGGTATTGGGTGAGTGTATATTATATATGTAACTGTGCACTTCTATTTGTATGTGTGCATCTGAACATCTGTGCATTCGTGGGCCAGAAACTGACTAAACTGGTGAATAAGTCTATAGACAAGAACTCCTACCTCTGTCTGAGTCCTGTAGAAGGGTTAGTTCTCTTTTATCAGAGTGTCATTTCTTCTGTGTCATTACTCAGACTACTCCTCATTCTATCTCCCAGGCCTTCATTCCTTTGGGAAGGAACCACCCCAGGAAAACAGGAAGCATTCAGGGCCTTCTTGTGTTTCTTTCCCAGCTCACCATTTCCTTTATTAGACTTGAGAAAGCACAAGAGTGCACATGATTAACCCAACATAATAAAAGAGTCATAAGGGCTCACTGGGAGTTGTTATGAAAAATCAGATAAGAAAATGAAAATAAAAATATGGTAGTGGGGCAAGCGAGCTTACCCTGAAGAGAGAATGTCTCATGTTGTCAGGACAAAGGCTCTAATAATATCTTGAGCTGCTTTGTAGCTGAAATTAACCTTAAGACATAAAGGAAAGTTCACTAACAAGAATGGAGCACTAGGGGATGAAGTTGTAGAACAAATGCTGGAATGTCCACCAAGTCACACAGTGAGAGACAGGCAATCTCCCATGCTACCTACAGTTTTGGACATCCATATCTGAAGAAGAAATGACTGGCTACAGGTCAGCAGAATTAATAATACATAATTTCCAGAAATAACCATGTCACACACTCAATATTAAGCATCTTGGAGTCTGCCTTTTCTGCTAATTAGAATCGATTATAAAGTACCTCATATCTAATGCTTCTTTTCTTTCTGTCCTTTCTACAGTCATGACCCCTGAACAATATATCTTTCCACTCACATTAGGTCTATTTTCATTCTCAGTTCACACCTATCATTTATTTGTCAACTATTATATGAGGTCAGTTCATGTTCATCCTCAGTATTTCTTAAAGAAATTATCATCCAAATTTAAATAAATTACAAAATCTACTCTTTCGCTGCAATCTATTAAAAGTCAGCCCTCAACACGAGGGTTTGTGTATGTGTACATCCCCGAAGCGACCCTCCACCCCAGCCAGATAGCAGGGGTGTGGGATGGGGGTGGGGAGAATGTCAGTGGCGGCTGTGCAGGAGGCCCATGCGCCTGTCTCACAGAAGTCTCTCGGAGGGTGGAGGTGGAGGGGTGTGAAGAGGGGAAAAGGCAATCTCTGTCGCTTTTTCTGGCACCAGACCTGCATGCCCTTCTCTCCCATCCCAGACAAATGGGGGTCTCGTTCCTTCCGTACCTGGGAACAATCAGGGTCTTGGGAGCAGAGAGGGCAAGTGTCGGCCTGAGGGCAAGAGGGCTTTCTGGTCCTCGCAGCCTGGGTCCTACCCCCACTAGTCTCCATGTCTCCTCCTGGGTGCACGGAGAGGTGGCATTGGCATTGTCTTCAGCCGTGTCCCAGCTTCCTGGGAGTTCTTCTGAGCCTGGGACACTCAGATCTCTGGAGATGCCAACCCTCTTTGCACTGCAGTGTGTGTGTTTCTGTGTGGGAGGCTCTGGGTGTAAAGCGGGGAGGGCCCAGCACTCTTTCTTTCCCCATTTTTCTTCCTTCGTTCTGAACTCTATCTCTCTCTCTCTCTCTCTCTCTCTCTCCCTCCCTCCCTCCCTCCCTCCCTCCCTCCCTCCCTCTCTCTCTCCCTCTCTCTCTCTCTCTCTCTCTCTCTCTCTCTCTCTCTCTTTCTCTCTCTCTCTGTGTTTGCACATGTGAGGTTGACCAGTTCTGTTTGAAACCTGTTAGACCTAGGCTACAAAGGTGAACCTTTTTTTCAATGTTTTTAAAGAAGCCGAGGTCGACCAGTTGTTCTTTACATTAAAAGACAAATATACATACATGTATTGGTCTGGTCTGTTCTTCTTTCAATTACCAAATATTGGTATCACTGGTAGATGGAGTTCTGGTTGTTTGGCTAGGGTTCCCCTCCTCTCTTTTCATTTATTTATTTTTAAGGATTTATCCATTATAGTTATATAAGTACACTGTAGTTGTCTTCAGATACATCAGAAGAGGACATCAGATCACATTACAGATGGTTGTGAGCCACCACATGGTTGCTGGAATTTGAACTCAGGACCTCTGGAAGAGTACTCAATGCTCTTAACCACTGAGCCACCTCTCCAGCCTTTATGTTTTTTAAATATTGAACAAAAAATATTATTGAAGTAGGTCGACCATCAGACATTTTCATTTCTTTGTTCCTTCCTTTAATTTTTATGGTTCTAGTCCTTCCTTTAGAAGAGGGTGTTTTGTTTGTTGTGCTTGTTTTTGTTTTGTTTTGTTTTAAATATGATGATGATATGATGATGCTGATAATTGAAGGATGTGAACCAGTTGGCTTCTTATTTTAAACAAGACCAATCACTTGGGGGGTTTCTTTTTTTTCTGATTTGTGTATGTGTGAGGCTATTGATCAGTGACTTTTGTAATTATTGCTTTCTTATTCTAATAAAAGGTTGATCAGTAAATATTTTTCCTCTTCTTCCCTCCTTCTTTTTTCCCTCCCTCCCTCCATCCCAGACATACTTTTGGTTTTGCTTGCCTGCTTGCTTGACTTGACATGATTTCCCTTCCTTTCTATCTGTTCAGGCTTCCAGACACCTTTAGAGGAATCTGAAAGCAGGAGCCAGAATTATATTCTCTTCGATGAAGCACTGAGATTACATACCAGCCCATTTGGATGGACTGACAGCCCTCTTTCCCAAGGTGTGGATCATCCCAGCATGGGGAGATGGCCCTTCCTCCTTCCTTCATTTTCACCCACCCACCCTTTTTTTTCCCACGGTACACTCAGAGTCTATTAAAATATTAAATGGCTGATAAACATCTAGTAAAACCTGATTAATTACAGTTTAGACTTTTGAGCTGTATAACCTAGATTTGATACAATCTTTTCTGTGTACCATGTCAAATTTATGTACAAACATGCACTTTGTCGTTTTGTAAAGCCACATGTAAAAGCATTAAAAGCAATTGCTATAAAATTTTAGGATGTAATTTTTTGCAATCCTCATCTAGTACTTTTATAAAAACTTGAGAAGAAAATGCTTTTTTTGTTATATATCCTGAGTGATGTAACAATACAATGGGCTAATTAACAGTGCTGACCAACCAATTTAGGTGCCTTTTATTTAGTGGGAAAATAGTTTTTTAGGCTATTATTTGGTATAAGATTGTTTCTATGAGGTGCTGCATCAGGGGTTACATTACTTAAAAGCCTAATAATGTGCTGTTTCAGTTGTTTTATTTTTGTTTAATTCAACTGAGATATTCTAATAAGCAACTTGAAATAGCAGAGTGAAGTTTCAGTAGTGATAGACAAATAAAAGTATTCCTGATGACTTAATTCAAAACCATAACTTTTGCTATTTCAGTTTATTTGCTATGACAACTAAACTTTCATTTCAGCATTAATTAGATAATAAAGACATGATAAAATCCTTCATGTAATGATTGTCTAATATATCTGGAAATTTAAACAGCATTGGCTCAATACTTTATGCCCTTATTATGAATGACTTCTACAATTATTTGTATTGTTTTAATTTTTCTCCCACGAAGAGGCCATTATTGTAGGTTTAGCCTCACTATTATGAAAAGACAAAAATTATTTCCAAAGAAGGATCAATTTAATACTGAGTGATTTCCAATATAAGGGAAAAACAAATGAAAAAAATTTCAAAACGTCAGACAAACAACAAGAGAATTTTGAGTTCTGGGCCAACGGTGTAAGCTTATACTGCAAAAGCATAGCCTTTCTGTCATTCTTTGTAAATCAATGTTCCTGCTTTGTTCTGGAAGGCATAAAGAGCTGACAGGCATCTTGCAGAGAACTCTGAGGTTAAGCCATCATCATTTCTTCTGTCTACTAAAAAGTGACTATCTCATTCCTCTATTTCTACCAGGAAGAGGCACTTTTTGTGCCTTAATTTTTTTGTCTGTTTCTTGAGTCTTTTTATTTGCAGTCCTTGATTAGACATTTTTGTTTCTTTAACTAGGAGAATAATTTTCCTTCCCCTTCTTCTTCAAGAAAAAAAAATTCCCTTTGTTTGTTTGTTTGTTTTGTGAGCTAGGAAACCAGCTTTATCAGTGTTTGTCCTTTACCACCAGTGATTTGTGTAACTGGAAAGCTCAGAACCCACGTGCCCTTTTTTTTTTTTTTTTTTTTTGAAGATCCAGGGCCCATAACAAGGTTACTATAAATTGTCCCTTTTACCATCAGCCAATATGGGATGCTTGTCAAAAAATGTTGCAGATTCTGTCGATACTGAGAATGGGAAATGAGCCAGTCGGAAACCAGGAAATTGGTTCCTGACCCTACTGGAGCACCTACTACAGATCCTCCTCTAATAGATACCTGGTTCCCTACTATCCACCCTGAGTAGGACTTCAATACTGCTGATATTGAGAAACAAAGCAGACAGCATTCCCCTCAGCACAGCCAACACCCCCTCTAGTGCATCTGTCTCCTCTCTTTGGAGAAAGCAGAAAATGAATGTCCTTGAGGTAATAAGACTCCCAAACTTAGGCTATGGGAAAGAGTCAACTGAGTATTACCAGCAGTCAGAAAGAAATATAACAGATTTGGCCTGCTGTAACAACAGGAAAGAATACACTAGTCACTGATAATGGAACCAGTTATTCCTTACCACGTCAAAAGGTCCTTTTTAAGATGTTTTGTTCCTTCTTGCTTGTTCAAATTGAACAAATCAATTTGAAAGACAGCATTACTTTACCCCTTATCAAATCATGAAATGCCAAGGCTCAAAAGCTCCAGGTTATGCATTTCCCCTACATAAACACAAAGCCCATAAACCCAAGTCTTGTATTCCTAACCTGAATAGCAGGGAGGGTTGTGTCCTGAGTTCAAACTCAAAAACAAGCAAACAGCACAAGGAACAGCAGAAACACAGAGCAACAGGCCTGGTGAGAATGGGTTCTGACTAGTCAGGGGGCAGAGAAATCTCTGTGGAGCGAGGAAAAAGTGCGTCCCTGCCCGGCTTGATCCAGGGACCCAGGAACCCATCATCAGGCTCTCTGTTCCCAGCCAGCAGCATTTGGGTGCACAACAGGTGCTCGAACACCCGCCACCAGGAACAGAGGAGATCTAGGGACACAGGCCAGGTACAAGGGAAAGGCAAGAACCAATCACTGACAACAAGATGGCAAGAGGAAAGCAAAAGAACGTACCCAGGGAAACCAAGACAACCTGGCAACACCAGAACCCAACTCTCCCATCACAACAAACAGCAGAATGCCAAACACTACAGAAAGAGAAGACTCAGACCCAAAATCCTACCTCAAGATGATGATAGAGATCCTTAAACAAGAAAGGGAGGAAAAGCATAAAGAATTAGAAGCTTTTAATGAAGAAAAAAGAAAAACACTCAAAGAACTCAAAGAATTAGAAGAAAACAGAACCAAACAGATGAAGGAATGGAATAAGGAATTTAAAACGGAAATGGACACAATAAAGAAAACAGTAAAAGAGACAACCCTAGAAGTAGAAAACCTAAAAAAGAAATCAGGAGTCACAGATGCAAGCATTTCCAACAGACTACAAGAAATGGAAAAGAGAATCTCAGGGGCCGAAGACAACATTGAAAACATAGACAAAACAGTCAGAGAAGATGCAAAAACCAAAAAGATCCTAATCTACAATGTCCAGGAGATCTAGGACACAATGAGAAGACCAAACCTAAGGATAATAGGAATAGAAGAGGGCAAAGAATATCAACTAAGGGGCACAGTAAATATCTTCAACAAAATCTTGGAAGAAAACTTCCCTACCCTTAAGAATGAGATGACCACAAGCATAAAAGAAGCCTACAGAACTCCAAATAGGTTGGACCAGAAAAGAAATACCTCCAGACACATAATAGTCAAAACACCAATTGCCCAAAGTAAAGAAAAAATATTAAAAGCAGTAAGGGAAAAAGGCCATGTAACATATAAAGGCAGACCAATCAGAATCACACCCAATTTCTCAACAGAGACTATGAAAGCTAGAAGAGCCTGGACAGACATCATGCAGACACTAAGAGAGCACAAGTGCCAGCCCAAGCTGCTATACACAGCAAAACTATCAATCACCATAGATGGAGAGAGGAAGATATTTCAAGACAAAATGAAATTTACCCAATATATGACCACAAACCCAGCACTACAATGAATTATAGATGGAAAACCCAATACCATGAGGGGAACCACATCATAGTAAAAACAAGAAAACTCCTAAGCAAGAAAACCAAAAGAAGAAAGACACACAGGCACAATTCAACCTACAAAAGCAATAATAGCAGGAAACAGCAACCACTATTCCTTGATATCTACTAACATAAATGGACTCAACTCCCCAATAAAAAGATATAGGCTATCAGACTGGATACATAAACAAAACCCAGCATTTTGCTGCATACAGGAAACTCATCTCAGAGACAAAGACAGACACTATCTCAGAGTAAAAGGCTGGAAAAAAACCTTCCAAGCAAAAGGCCCCAAGAAGCAAGCTGGAGTGGCCATTCTAATATCGAAGAAAGTAGACTTTAAACCAAAAGTTATCAAAAAAGATAAGGAAGGACACTTTTTACTCATTACAGGGGAAATCTGTCAGAAGGAACTCTCAATCCTTAACATATATGCTCCAAATACAAAAGCACCCATATTCATAAATGAAACCCTACTAAAGCTCAAAAAATACATTTCACCCCACACAATAATAGTGGGAGACTTTAATACCCCATCCTCACCAATGGACAGATCATGGAAACAAAAACTGAACAAGGACACTGTAAAACTAGCAGAGACTATGAACCAACTGGAATTAATAGATATCTACAGAACATCTCATCCTAAAACAAAGGAATACACCTTCTTCTCAGCACCTCACGGCACCTTCTCAAAAATTGACAACATATTTGGACACAGAACGAGCCTCAATCGATATAAGAAGATTAAAATACTCCCATTCATCCTTTCAGATCACCATGGTCTAAGGCTGATCTTTAATAACTACAAAGACAACAAAAAGCCCACATAAACATATAAACTAAACAATGCTCTATTAAATGATAGCAGGGTCAAAGAAGAAATAAAGAAAGAAATTAAAGATTTTCTAGAATTCAATTAAAATGAAAACACGACATACTCAAACCTATGGGAGGCAATGAAAGCAGTACTGAGAAGAAAACTCATAGCTCTGAGTGCTTCCAAAAAGAAACTGGAGAGCATACACGAACAACCTGTCAGCACAGTTGAAAGCTCTAGAACAAAAGGAAGCAGATACACCCAAGAGGAGTAGTCAGCAAGAAATAATCAAACTTAGGGCAGAAATAGACCAAATAGAATCAAAAAGAACCATTCAAAGAGTCAACAAAATCAAGAGCTGGTTCTTTGAGAATATTAACAGATTGATGAAGCCTTAGCCAGACTAACTAGAGGACAAAGAGAGAGTATCCAAATTAACAAAATTAGAAATGAAAGAAAGTAGAGACATAACAACTGAAATTGAGGAAATTCAAGAAATCATTAGATCCTATTACAAAAGCCTATACTCAACAAAGCTGGAAAATCTGAAGGAAATGGATGAATTCCTAGACAGATACCAGATACTAAAGTTAAACCAGGACCAGGCAAACCATCTAAATAATTCGATAACACCTAAAGAAATAGAAGCAGTCATCAAAAGCCTCCCAACCAAAAAAAACGCAAGACCAGATTGGTTCAGTGCAGAATTCTACCAGACATTTATTGACGACCTAATACCAATACTCTCCAAACTATTCCACAAAATAGAGTCAGATGGAACACTACCCAACTCATTTTTCGAAGCCACAATAACCTTCATTCCTAAACCACACAAAGACCCTACAAGGAAAGAGAACTTCAGACCAATCTCCCTTATGAACATTGATACAAAAATACTCAACAAAATATGCACAAAACACATGCAAGAACAAATCAAAACGGTCATTCGCCATGATCAAGTAGGCTTCATTCCTGGGATGCAGGGATGGTTTAATATAAGGAAATCCATCAATGTAATCCAACATATAAACAAACTCAAAGAAAAAAACCAAATGGTCATATTACTAGATGCTGAGAAAGCATTTGACAAAATCCAACACCACTTCATGTTAAAAGTCTTGGAAAGAACAGGAATCCAAGGCCCATACCTAAACATAATAAAAGCAATATACAGCAAACCAACAGCCAACATCATACTTAATGGTGGGAAACTTGAAATAATCCCACTAAAATCAGGGACTAGACAAGGCTGCCCATTCTGCTTCTACCTATTCAACATAGTACTGGGATTTTTGGCCAGAACAATTAGACAGCCAAAGAAAATTAAAGAGATACAAATCATAAAGGAAGAAGTAAAAATATCACTATTTGCAGATGACATGATAGTATACTTAAGTGACCCCAAAAATTACACAAGAATTACACATCAGCCAAGTGACAGGATATAAAATTAACTCAAACAAATCAGTAGCCTTCCTCTACCTAAAGAACAAACATGTGAAGAAAGAAATTAGGGAAAAGATACCCTTCACAATAATTAAAAACAAGATAAAATACCTTGATGTGCCTCTAACTAATCAAGTTTAGGACCTGTATGACAAAAACTTTAAATCTCTAAAGAAGAAAATTGAGGAAGATCTCAGAAAATAAAAAGATTTCCCATGCTCATGTATTGGAAAGATCAACATTGTCAAAATGGCTATCTTACCAAAAACAATCTACGGATTCCATGCAATCCCCATCAAAATTCCAACTCAATTCTTCATCGAGTTGGAAAGAGCAATTTTCAAATTCATCTCAAATAACAAAAAACCTAGAATATTGAAATCCATCCTCAACAACAAGAAAACATCTGTGGGAATCACCATTCCTGACTTCTAGCTATATTACAAGGCAAGTGTGTTAAAAACCACATGGTACTGGTACAGAGATAGGCAGGTATGTTGATCAATGGAATATAATATAATATCCAGAAATAAACCCTCACACTTATAGTTACTTGATTTTTGACCATGGAGCTGAAAACATTCAATGGAAAAAGGACAGCCTCTTCAACAAATGGTATTGGTCCAACTGACACTCAGCATGCAGAAGAATGAAAATAGACCCTTTCTTATTTCCTTGTACAAAGTTCAAGTGCAAGTGGATCAAAGATCTCCACATTAAACCAGGTACACTGAAACTATTAGAAGAGAAAGTAGGAAAACCGTTAGAACACATAGGCACAGGAGAAAATTTCCTGAACAGAACACCAATGGCTTGTGCTCTAAGACCAAGGATTGAGAAAGGGGATTTAATGAGATTGCAAAGTTTCTGTAAAGGCTGTCAAGAAATCAAAATGGCAATCAACAGATTGGGAAAGGATCTTTACCAACCCCACCTCTGATAGACATTTAATATCCAATATATACAAAGAACTCAAGAATTTAGACACCAGAGTACCAAACAATCCTATTTTTTAAAAATGGGGTACAGAGCTAAACCAAAAATTCTCAATTGAGCAATATCGAATGGCTGAGAAGAATCTAAGGAAGTTCTGGACATCCCTAGTCATCAGGGAAATGCAAATCAAAACAACCCTGAGATTCCACCTCACACCAGTCAGTAAGGCTAAGATCAAAAACTCAGGTGACAGCAAATGCTGTAGAGGATGCGGAGAAAGAGAAACACTTCTCCAATGTTGGTGGGGTTGTAAACTGATACAACCACTCTGGAAATCAGTCTGGTGGTTCTTTAGAAAATTGAACATAATTCTACCTGAAGACCGTTATCCCACTTCTGGGCATATACCCTAGAATCTCCAACATAAAAAAATGACACATGCAGCACAATATTTATAGCAGCATTATTTATAATAGCAAGAAGCTGGAAAGAACCCAGATGTCTTTTAGTAGATGAATAGATACAAAAATTGTGGTATATTTACACAATGGAGTACTACTACTCAGCCATCAGAAACAATGACTTTATAAAATTCCTCGGAAAATGGATGCATCTAGAGAATATCATCCTGAGTGAGGTCACCCAGTCACAAAAGAACAGACATAATATGCAGTCACTGATAATTGGATACTAGCTCTGAATACCCCAGAAACAACTCACAGGCCATATGAAGCTCAAGAAAAACAAAGGCCAAAAATTAAAAGTGTCTATCCTTCTGAGGTAAAATAATAAATATATAGCACCCTCTCAGAGTGTGGTACACCTGAACTTTAAATCATTAATAATCCAAGAGCTAAGAATATAGCTTTGTGGCAATTTTTGGTATTCAAAAATCATGTTTAATCTATACACACCAAGAAAACTCTGACTCCGTTATGGCCTGTTCTACATGTACTTTATGCTTATGGTAACTAGTAGATTTCAGTGCATACTATCATACTTCTAAAAGAATTAAGTATTGACAAAAATATTTCATATAGTGTTATGCCAAAATGCTTTTTAAAATCTGTACATGTATCTCTCTTTTTTTAAAATAAAGTTGAAAGAGAGGGAAAAAAAGGAATTCTACCACAAAAAAAAGAAACATCACATGTCTAAAGAAGACACTCACAAGTTTCATTTTTTCCCTCATTAACCTTTTATTTTTGACTTATTTTTACAATAATCAGAAAAGCTGGTATTAAAAAATACCATAGTTCATGTTTTAAAGCACTACCACTATATCCTGTTAATGTATTCTTTATGTACAAGTGTGTGCAAATTGCTTTCAAACTATAAAGTTATTCTGATAGATAAAATACAAATTGTTGCCCTTAGTTTCTTAATGGCCCCTGTGGCAGGTAAGTGTTATTCCCAGAAAGCAGAAACCCCATAGTCTACCAAGGAGCTTATTCCGTTGCAAGTCACACAGGAGACTTTCTTACTAGCTCCAGCAGGGACTCTCATCATCACCAAGGCAGTGGATTATAAATGAGAGCCCCAAGCTCTTTTAGAGAACACTGCACACTCAGTAATTTTCCACATACATAACCTTCTGATTGGTTAGTATTTTATACTTGGTTTTATGGCAGGAACAGGAAGACAAAGTTACAAAGTGACTTCAAAGGTCAGCATCATAACTGTTTAGTCATTTATCAGCAAGGCCACCTGTCCCCTGCCCCTGCTGCCTTTAGAGAAACACAGGTTTCTCCTGATTGTTTCTATGGGAGGTAGCCCTGCTCTCCTACTGAGATATTCTTTCCCTGACTAGGGAGCTGGGTTGAGTGTTGATATATACAGGGTGGAATATGCTATGCCCTGCATTCAAAATGGAGTGTCTAGTCTCAGTCTGTCCAACAGATCTGATCAGATTCTGTCTCTCTGGACTAGTATCCTAGTGAAGTCATGGAGCAGAGCAGCAGGGTGGCTGGGTTCAGGGCAGCAGGGGCCTAGAACATACTTCTGACAGAGTTAAATAGCAAAGTATGGTAATGGGTCATGCAAGCATTGCTAAGCCATCAGGCTGGGACATGTTTAAAGATTCCATCAATGACATGAGGTGTCATGATGATCAGTTCCTGCCCCAAAGTCAGTTTGTTGGCATTTTTTATCAGTTTAGGAACAGCTGCTCTTATTTGGAAGCAGGATGGCCATATGGCAGCCACAAAGTGTGATTTCTTTGGTAGGTGTTGGCTGTGCTGAGGGGATGTTGGCTGCTTTCTATCTCAACATCAGCTGGATAGTAAAAAACCAGACATCAATAGGAGTAGGATCTTTAATAGGTGATCCAGTAGGGTCAGGAACCAATTTCCTGGTTTCAGACTGGCTCATTTCCTGTTCTTCAGTGTTGACAGGATCTGCCACAGTTGTTGGCAATCACCCTATATGGGCTAATGGTGAAAAGGATAATTTATAGTAACCCTGTTATGGGCCCTGGATCTTCAGAAAAGGGCACTTAGGTTCTGAGCTTTTTAATTACACAAATCACTGGTGGTGACGGTTCCAAACTGATAAAGCTCATTTCCTTGTTCATCAGAGGGCCCCACAGCACTTAGGAGCAAAACAGTGGAGTCTCTGCCCAACCCTCCATCCAGAGTAGTTCCCTCTGACTCCTTGTCCTTAGGGACTGGTCAGAGTTGGTCCTCAACCCCCACTGTGTAGCTCTGCCTCTGCCAGCGGCAGCTTCTCCTTCTTGAACTTCTGGATCATGCAAGACTCTTCCTCCTCACCACTGGCTAGGAGGGAGAAGGGGGTTAGTTCCTCAGGGCTTATTGGTAGAGAGTAGAGAAGAGCATCACTGAGGATTTGGTTTCATTTTCAGGTTTCTTGTTGGAATGATCTTGCTCTAAAACTGCAAGAATTGTCACAGAACTTTGCTGCCTCTGTAGAGGCAAAAAAAAAAAAAAAAAAAAAAAAAAAAACTTAACCTAAAAGAAGGATTCCTCTACAAGACTTTTTCAGAATGTAATGTAAGGCAATTTATCTGAGTGTCTGGTGCTGGGCTGAAAAACAACCTCTACCACATGTATGATGATCTCTAAATCAAATGTTCCTTCTCTTTTTGCCAACTTACATTGAGCGAGACTCTGGACTCACAGGAGATTCAGATCTTTCTTTTCTAATCTCCAGAGTTTGAATATGAGCCCATGTCCTAACCTCCGTGAAATGACTTAGGATCAGGGAGAAAGGAATCTGTCTCATTGTGTTAGTCTTAGATGCAGAGAGAGTTATCCACAAACACACAGAAAAGGCAGTCAACAGAGTTCCCTGGGTGTGAGGAGGAGAAACTGAAAGGTTCTCTCTGTCTCACAAAGGTAAGAATATTTTTAAAGAAAACCCCAGATATTTAGTATTATGATTATTGGATTATTTTTTATTGTGCATTCCTTAAGAGGAATTTTATTTGTACATACTCATCTGATGTCCTTCTCCCTCCATTGTTGGTCCTGCCTGGCAACAGGAGGTTGACGATTCATGTTTCATGTCACTACTATTAGGCAACTCAACAAATGTCACCCACATTAATTCCTGGGTCCCTCCCCATCTCAGGTCTCTAGAACATCCCAAATATTTTCCCAATTCCCAGCTCTGGCAGGTTCAGTTTTCCACCCTTTCTCCTGGTCCTTTTGGCTTCTATCCTGTCTCTCCCCACACGTGATTTTGCTCCTTCATTCCCCTCCCCCTTTCCTCTTTGACCCAGATCTGTGCTTCCCTCTATTATGACTGTGTTGTTCCCACTACTAAGTGGATCCTCACATAGGTTTTTTACCTTTTTAAGCCTCTTTGCGTCTCTGGGGTGTATCATGAGTATTCTGGACATTTTTGGCTAATATCCACTAATCAGTGAGTACATATCATGCATGTCATTTTGGGTCTGAGTTACGTCACTCAGGATGCTATTTTCTAGTTCCATCTATTTACCTGTAAGATTCATGATGTACTGTTTTTTAATAGATAAATAGTATTCACTTGTGTAAATGAACCACATTTTCTGTATCCATTCTTCAGTTGAGGGACATCTTTGTTGTTTCTAGTTTTCAGTTATTGTGAATAATGCTGCTATGAATATAGTGGAGCATGTATCCTTGGGGTATGTTAGAGCATCTTTTAGGTATAACCCATAAGCAGTATTATCAGGGTCTTCAGGAAAAAAAACTATTTCCAATTAAATGAGAAATGGCCAGATTGATTTTTTAGAGTGCTTGTACAAGTTTGGAATACCACAGCGATGGAGGAGTGTCTTCTTTCTCCACATGCTTGCCATGACCTGCTTTTACTTATATTTTTTTATCTTAGCCATTCACATTGGTATATGGTTGAATTTCTGGATTTTTATTTATATTTCTCTGTTTATTAAGGATATTGAGCATTTCCTGAAGTGCTTCTTGGCCATTCAAGATTCCCCTGTTGAGAATTCTCTGTTTAGCTCTGTATGCTGTTTTTAATTGGGTTATTTCTGTTGTAGTCCAACTTCTTGACTTCTTTATATATTTTGTATATTATCCTTTTGTCATATGGAGATTGAGTGAAAATCTTATTTTTCCCAATCTAAAGGCTGCCAATTTGTTCTATTGACAGTTTCTTTTGCCTTATAGAAGCTTTTCAGTTTCATGATGTCCCATTTATCAATTGTTAATCTTAGGGCCTGAGTCACTGTTCTGTTCAAGATATTGTCTCCTGTGACAGTGCATTCAGTGCTTTTGCCTAGTTTTTGTTTTATTGTATTTAGTGTGTCTGGTTGTATGTTGAGGTCTTTGATCCACGTGAACGTGAGATTTATTTAGGGTGATAAATATGGACCTATTTAAATTCTACTATCTGCAGATATCCACTTAGAGCAGCACCATTTGTTGTAGATGCGTTTTTTCCCCATTGTATGGTTTTGTCTGTTTTGTCAAACATCGAGTGTCCATACTGGTTTGGGATTATTTCTGGGTTTTCAGTTCAATGCCATTGATCAGCCTGTCTATTTCTGAACCAATACCATGCAGTTTTTATCATTATTGCTCTGTAGTAAATTTTGGGGTCAGGGATGGGAATCCCTTCAGAAGTTCTTTTATTGCTCGGTTTTGGCTATTCTGGTTTTGTTTGTTTGTTTCATATTTAGTGGTAATTGCTCTTGAAGCTCTTTAAAATACTGTTTTGGAATCTGATGAGGATTGCATTTAATATCTAGATTTGTTTTTGGTAAGAAGACCATTTCCACTTTGCTAATCTTACTGATTAGTAAGCACTGGAGATCTTTCCAACTTCCAAGGTCTTAAGTTTCTTTCTTCAAAGACTTTAAGATCTTGCCGTAATAATCATATACTTACTTGGGTAGAGTTATACCAAGGTATTTTATAATATTTGTGGCTATTGTCAAGAGTGTTGCTTCCCTAATTTATTTCTCTACCTGCTTCTCATTTGTATAAAAGACGGCTACCGATTTCTTTGAGTTAATTTTATATCCAGTCACTTTGCTGAAGCCATTTATGAACTGACAGAGTTCTCTGGTAGAATTTTGTGTATTGCTTTTGTATACTTTGATATAATCTAAGAATAGTGATAGCTCTACTTTGTCCTTTCTAATTTGTATCTCCCTGATCTCCTTTTGCTGTGATTGTTTTAGGTAGAACTTTAAGTACTATGTTTAATAGATTGACAGAGAGTGAGCAGCCTGTCCTTGCTTTTAATGAGATTGCTACATGTTTTTTTCCATTTAATTTGATGTTGGCTATTGGCTTTCTGTATACTGATTTTATAATGTTTATGTTTATGCCTTTAGTCACTAATCTCTCCGAGATTTTTAACATCAAGGTGTGTTTGATTTTGCTAAAGGCTTTTTCAGCATCTTATGACATGACCATGTAATTTCTTTTCCTTTCGGTTTGTTTATATAGTGGATCAAGTTGATTCATTTTGGGTATTGAACCATTTCTGTAACCCTAGGATGAAGCCTACTTGATCATGATGAGTGTTGTTTTTGGATTTGATTTGCCAGTGTATTATTGAGTATTTTTGCGTTGATATTTATAAGCAAAATTGGCCTGAAGTTCTCTGTCCATTTGAGTCTTTGTTTGGGTAAGTATGAGGCTAACTGTGACCTCACGGTTGGCAGGCCTGGGTGTCCTGGTCTCACTGTAGACAGGTGGAGCTTGTGTGTCTTGGGATTAAACAGGTGCCCTGTGAGGCACACAGAGTTGTGGGGTGGAGTACAGTGTGCTGATCTTCAAATGCAGGTTAAGGTGCTGACCAGAAAGAGAATGGAGCTCTGAAGTATAGGGCAGATCCCCTGACTATTCAGCTTGCTATTCTCTCAGCTGGCAGGGGTATTGCAATGGGGGCTGTCTCACCTGTCTGTATCAGGTTAGAGCAGACCTCCTGGTAGGCAGGTGGAATTGTGGGATAGGAAAGATGCACTGATCTGAGATTGCTGTAGAAAATCTTATTAGCCAGCAGGTAATGACCCTGAGTGTTTCTGATCCCCATGCAGCAGTGACCCTTTTTTACAGGATGAGCTTTTAAGCATCTGCCTTGTACTTTGGCAGTGGTTTCTTTTTCCTTTGCCATTGGGCTTCCTGGCTGAAGTTCATCAGCTTGATTTTTTTCCTTTAGCATGTCATTTTCCCTTACCTGAATCTCAACCCGTTGGCTTTCTCCTGTACCCTTTTAAGAATTTGCACGGCATGTTCTCTGTGTCACTTCGGATGTCAGTTTTTTAAAAAATTTTGACTTCCTCATTTATTGGTTCACACAGAGGAAGCCTGCAGTCTGTCATCTCACATGGAAGTCTTTACTTCCTCCTTGGCCCTTAGTGTGAAACACTAACCCATGAACTATTGCACTGGGGAAAATATAGGTAGGATTTTAGGTAGAATGTAACACTAGAGCCCTCAAAGCTAGTCTTGGTCTTCTAAAGCCTCCTAACCTGGGCATCCACTGGCCACCTTCCTCTCCATATTCTTGGTCTTTCAAACTGAACAACATGGCTCACCAAATGCTATGTACAGGATTCTTGAGATTTTCTAATCCACATCTCAACTCTTTTCCACTTTTCTTACCCAAATTCATTCCAACACCTTCAATGCACATGCTCAGTGCCTTACCTAGGATTTGTATGGCTATGAAATGACACTATGGCCAAAGAAATTCTTTTAAAAAACATTTAGTTGGGATTATCTTACAGGTTCAGAGATTCAGTCCATATTCTCCAAGGCAAGAAGCATGGCAGCATGCAGGCAGACATGTTGCTTAGGAACTGAATGTTCTACCTCTTGGTCCAAAGACAAACAGAATACTGAACGTCCCATGCTGGTAAGAGGAGGATCTTTAAGCCCCTTCCCACAGTTACACACTTCCATCAACAAGGTTACTTCTACTCCAACAAGAACACACCTCATAGCCGACTCCCCGTGTCAATAATCCTTAAGTTACCATAGTATGGTTGACCAATAGGACTCCTCGTATTTTCTTTAAGAGACTCAATAACCACCCAGGAGCTTGCCTTGAGCTTGCCACGTAGATTCCTTGTAAAGGAATAAAACCAGAAAACTATGTTTGATTAACCTGTTGAGCAAGGACTTCCTGGAAGCTGTGTCTTGCCTTCTATAACAATCTTATCCACTCTCATTTCCTAATGATTCTGGAATCTAAAAAGAAACCAAACCAGAAAAAAAAAACACCACAGCTTATCTTCCTAGTTTAGTTCAGAACCAACATCTCATTTTAACTTTACTGTTTAGGTCACTGATTATTTTGAGTTAGATTTTTATGTAGGCCATGTGCATGGGTGAGACAAATTGTTACTCATTTGGCTTCGGTTATGGTGGCATAATCCTGGCCATAGATAGACCTCTGAGCATCATCTCTACTCTTTAGATTTCACTTTATGCTGCAAACATAGGCTGAGGACATTGAGTGAGTGAATGTTATGGAGTAGCACAGAAAACACTCCTTCTTCCTAACTCAATATCCTACACACACAGGACACAGATCAACGGCACTCTTTTCATCATGGGGCTGGACTGGTTGAAGATGAAGCCTGGAGAGAAGAGTTTGTCTTGTGCAGTGTAGACCAAGGTCCCACTGGGCAGGAGGGCTTCTGACTCCTCCTGGCCTGGCATTTACCTTCTGTTCTACAATGTAGAAACCTTCACTTAGAGAACAAATTTAGGGAGATTGAAAGGCAGCCTCATTCTACATTGCCTCATTTGGGGGGGAACCACACCTGGAAGTGCTTGTACCAACTGAGATCAAGTGTCATGCTCATTTTTTAAAGACATGGGACACAGTGGCTTGTTTTCATGCCTCCCTTCACCAAGAGCTTTAAAATCTTACATGCAGAGTGAATTAGAAGGTGTGGAAAGTATCACTTCCCTGGATGTACATTCAAAGTGTCCTGTTTAAGGAAATGATGGAGTCAGGAGAAGGAAGGTTGGAAACATGATTTCCATCTACAGTGCTGGATAAACTTGTGTGGTGCTACATTCTTGTGATCACAGCATTTGGGAAGTGGAAACAGATGAGGCTCAAGATTGTCCTAGAGAATGTGTTCAGGTCATCCTTGGATACATGACATTCTGTGGGAAGATAAAAATAAGGAGATGGGGTGAGGAAGATGAGAAAAAAGATAGAGTTATGAGGAGGAAGAGGAAGGAGAGTAATGAATGAGAGGGAGAGGAAGCAGAGGTGAGAGAAAGGAGGGAGAGAGAAAAGATGGACGATAAAGTTGAGAGGGTTCCTTAAACCAAAACATTTGGTGATGAGAGAATGAGAGGGTGGGGGAGGGATGCTACCTAGTAAGGAACCTAACCTGAAGAAGTCAGTGGAGACAGATTTGGAAAACCACAGCAAAGGTAGGCTAGAGAATTACAGCAGTGAGAAACATTCACAATTCTCAGGATATGATATGTGAATGAGATCCCGTCTGAGGATATCTTGTTTCTATAGAAACACCTGGTCAAATCAGAAGTCTGCCATAATTCTTCCCCGCCCACAAGTGTTCAAGACTGGGTAGTGCCACTCCTGATGGTGAGTTCTGTAGTGTGCCTGAGGTCTGGGTGGTATCTAAGGACTTACTGATCAGAAACTGAATCATTCACACACTGCCATGGACCTCAGAGGTATGCAGAGGGGTGAGGAGTGGTCTGATTTGCATGTTTGTGCATGTGTATTGGTGAGGGGTAGGTGAGTGGGGTAGAGATTATGGCAGACTAGACAAAGCTGTTGTGGAAGGACATCGAATGCAAGTGACACCCTTGTCTCTTCATGGGACATCTTCTCCACTTGCCTATGTATTCTAGAACAGATGTGGTAGTCGGTGGTAATGAGCTTGGCTTTTCAGGAACTCAGAAAACCCTAGGCCAACAGTAGAAAAGAGGGGAGCATGGGACCAAGGAGTCTCCAAGTGGCTGAGTAGCCAGTAATCATTCAGGGCTGGAGAACATGGGTGATTGGAGGGAGGATGAGTCTGGCTTCTCAACTCTTCCATGGTCAAGCCAGTGCATTTGGTTAAAAAAAAATATTCTCTGTTTTACACAAAGAAACATGAAAACAAAGAAAAATCAACAACTGTCGGAGATAATTTTTTTTTTGCCTGAAGTGTGTGCTGCCTGTGAGCAAAGAGATGGGAGTACAAATCCTCTAATTCTCGGTGTAGCTGAGTTGACAGCTGACTCACTTCATTAATTGGAGCTTGACCTTCCAATCCGATGCAGTTGGCTAATTCTTAATTAGCTAAAAGGGTAAGGTCTTGAGAGGATGTACAGGCATGTACGCCAGTGTTTTACAACCTGGGGGAGCTTACGGCACGTTGGCCCTTGATAGCTAACAACCTTAGTAGAAAGAAGAGAATAAACAAGCCAAACCTCATTTCTCTCTCTCCCTCTTTTCTTCCTGTTGTAAAAAACCCATAAAATAAAATTATCATCTTACCATTTTTTTCGTCCGAAACAAAGGACTTAGTTTTCTCATATTATTTCTGTGTATGGCGCGAACATGCCTGCATCTTTCTGAGCAGGCAATCCTGTGGAGGTTGTTCTTTTCCACCTACTTCGTTCTGGAGCACAGAGTCAGGTTATCAAGCTTGTCAATAAAGGCTCTGCCTACTAGGCCACCTTACTGGCCAATATTAGCAATTTTAAGTGCAATTTAAGTTTTTTTGGACACATTTTCACACTTGGCACTCTTTACTTTGCAACTGAATGTAGGATGCCACAGTAGCTCTGCATCAGTACATTTGTGTGTTATGCTTAAATAGGTAGCATTTTGAGTTGTATATTAGTGATAATCTCTACCATTACCATCCCAACCTCCATAAATGTTCCTGCAGTAGGCCCAAATTCTGTCATTAGAGTAGGGGATGTTGATAACCCACCAGTAGCCTACTTTATAGTGTTATAAAAATGAGTCACCATGTGACATGAAAAATTAAAGTTAACTCTGAGCTTCCATTTCAACATTTAGTTTTCCACATTACCCAGTGCTGTGTGGTTCCTCATGAATCATCTCTCCTTCAGCTATGTTTTTATTACTAGGATATTTTGTAACACTCAGACCACCATGAAAACTCACTTATTCAATGGGATCCTTTTGCCTTTGATTATCACAAGAGAGTATTTAGAATATAAGTGACATTGGTAATGCCAATGAATGACAGGTTCAGACTCCCAAAAAATTTCTCTGGAAAGATTCTGCTGGACTGTCTTGGGCAACCTAGCCAGCCAGGTATGGGTGATCGCTCATAGAATTCTACCAGAGCCATTGTATCTGACATGAATTCCTGAGTGAAAGCACCCATGCTTAGAAGTAGCCTTTTGTCGGTGATTTTTATCTGAGTTTTTATGAGGTTTGTTCCTTTGGTGGATTTTCCCAGACTTTGCATAACTTAGTCCCAAGACATACAACCAGAAAGTCTCGTATAACTTATAATTGCTTGGTTTGATGGTTCCTTCAGACAACCTATAGATCAGATAAGTTTCGGTATGTAGAAATTGACTTGCTAAAAGTGCCTTTAAAAAGCACATTTTAAACATGTAACCATACAAAGGACTTTTGGGAGCTGCTAGTGTTCAGCCCTTGAGAGGCTGATCCCCCTGCTGCTAGAGAAAGCCTGACATCATTCTCCAGTGTTCCTCTTTCTTCCATAGCTTTATGTAACTCGGAACACCAACATTTGACACCCAAAGTCATGGTGCTCAAAGAAAAGAAGGTCCTCACACTCCAGGACAGGGTTAATGTATGCTCACAGGTGAAGCAGGGTTCCAGAAGTTTTCATGGACATGGAAATCCCCATCTCAGGGTTGGCAATATATACAAATAGAAAGACTCTTGAGACAAAAATTAAAGCAGGAAAAAAAGCCTTTCTCCATGAAAAAAGGAAATTAATCAAGAAAAAATAATTTCCTCAATGGAAGAAAGGGGAATGTTTAGTCAAAGCCTTCAAAGAGAAAAAGGCTCAAGAGACAGACAATGAAGGAATAAAAGCCTCTCCCAGGTAGGAATAGAGGAAAAAGAAAAGCTTCTTTTGGTAGAAAATAAGAAGAAATTGATCAGAGCGGGAGCTCAGAGCTGTCTGGCTGGGAGCTGCCTGTCAGCCTTTCCTGCTAAGGGCCGGACAGAGCAAAGCAGCAAGTGATGAATTATGAGGACTAATGGGAAATGCTCTACTGCCCCAGCGTGCGCTAGCAGAGCTGGCCCTGAACTCAGAATTTACCTGTTTGCTTGGTTTTCGCTTAAATGTTTTTCTCCCCTAATAGCAGTAATAACTCAATATTAAAGGTCCCTTTGTGGGAGAAAAATTTAAAACATGCCCAACTTCTAGCACAAAAATTTCACAATCGGGGTATGAAGTACTAAGCTAATGATGCTTAAATTTCCAAAAGTGTTTGTCATTCATTATTATGGAAGGCGTTCTCTTCTCTTAATCTCTAGACGATGCGCAAATTAACATTTCATAATGAACAAAATCAATAATTTGAACTATCTCTTTGGGTATATGGCCCTCTCATTTGTTTATCACCATCACCACCAATAATTTGGCTCTGCTTTCTAAAATCTCTTGGTTAAATCCTATCAAAATATTGCATCAGAAATACAACAAGGCTTATTAAATAATGTGGTAGCTACGGTCGTAAGATCACAGATATTATCTCTTACTGACAAAAGCTGAAACAAGTTTTAATTGAGTCTGGTTTTTGAGAATTTCAATACAGAAATAAGGTCTTGGAGGGCTCAGGAAGGCCCTTTAGAGGAATTATTAGATCTGCTGATATTGCATCCCCTGAATATAATGCTAATATGATTGAACATTCTCTAGCTAAAGGTCTTTTGAAATTAAATTATGAGATGCTTTAGCTGTGGGAAATTTGGACACTTAAGGAAAATTATTATCTTCCTGTTACTAAAAATAATACTTCTTTTGAGAATTATCAACGTAAACAACCCCCAATTCCAGTGCATTTTTAAAAAGTATATAAAAGGCAAACATTGGAAGTAGATAATGGTAAGTTTTTACTGTTGGAAAACAGGGTTAAGGACTTACATCAGGGATGTAAATAAAGAATATGTCAGCAATTGAAAATCCCATCAGCAAAGCAAACAGCAGATTCAGGTTCAATATTGGAGACTAAGAAGACACTATTTCAGGAAGCAATGCTTATATTTGTCAGTGGGCCAACATCTTATACTGTCTCAACAAATTCCTTGCCATAAGATAGCCACTGGGATGTATGGTCTTTTTTTGCTAGTGGCATTAGGAATAATTGTGGGAAGAAGTAGTTTAACATCTCAAGAATTCACTGTAGGTGAAAATTACAGGGGAGAAGTTAAAACTATGGCTTATGTGAAAAGGACTATTCAGACAGAAGCTGGTTAAAAAAATACTCATTTATTATAACTACCATATTTTAAAGATAAAGAAGTCCCAATATGTAGGATAAGAGGGTTGGAAATACTGGGAAGAAAGTAGTTTGGCAAACTGTTATCATTGATGAAAGGCCAAAGTTAAAATTACAACTGAATGACACTGAGATTGAAGGTTGAGCACAGATGTACCTATAATTTGTCAGTAATAATGGAATAGCAACTGGTCTTTACAAGAAGTCTCCACACAGCTTTTAGGCACCGGAACTTTACCTCAAGTGAAACAAAGGATAGAAAGAATTTAATGTATAGGGCTTGAAACACTAGACGGGAGTTAAACCTTATTATGTACATGCTATAAATATGAGCCTATGGGTAAATGTTTTGTTATAACACTGGGATGCCCAAATTCCTACAATTTCAGAAACAGCTTGTAGGATGATGTTTAAGATAGAATACATTCCTGGAAAAGGTATCGAAAAAAATTATCAAAGAAAATCACAGGTTTCCCATCCAAGTACTAACCAGGCCTGACCCTGCTTAGCTTCTGAGATCAGAGGTGACCAGGCACGTTCAGGGTGGCTTAACATACAAAAAAGAAACATCTGAAGAAGCAGGATCTAGGCTGGTTCTGGGGCCTGTAAACATGAACTCGGTTTTGATCCTGCCAGCAAGGTGAAAATTGTTACTGAGATGCCTGCACTCAGGAAACTACATCCTAACATTCAACCTGGAATTTCTTTACCTTCTTCAGTATTGAAAGATTATTCTATTACAGTTTTTAATTTACATGCTGATTTCTTTACTCTCCCTTTATAAGAGCAAGATAAAATATTTCTTTTGCAATGTCTACCTATAATATTGCCTAGTCTTCCAATGATATATCAAAAAAAAAAAAATCCTTCCTCAACAAATGGATATTTTTGTTGGATACTTTTTTACAGGTGAAGCAGACAGAGAACTGAGCCAAGTTGGAAAATATTACAAGAGGCATATTTGAACAGATTTGACCCCAAACTTGAGTATGTTTTGGTGACTACCTTCTACTGGGTTCCCCTACTGGGTTCATTATACAAAGGAAGATTACAATTATAGAGTGGAGTTTTTGTTGTTCTTGTTTCTGTTTGTTTGTTTGTTTCTATAGCTCACAAACAATAAAAAATTTAAGACGTGTATATAGAAATAGTTATAAAGGGAAGGATAAGACGTCATCATTTATCAGGAATGGATCCAGTCAAGATCTTACATTTTCTTACTGATACAAATAAATTAGGAATGGCTAGCTGTGACGGAGGAAATATAAGTAAAGTGGCCCAAATTTCATATGGCTTAGTCCAAAAATCAGAACTATATTACATTCTGATGGTTTTATAAGAATTTAATAAATCTCTGGGTTGGGTTTCAGGCCCAGGAAAAGCAGTTGAGGTGCCTATTTAACATGAGAAAGCAGATTTGGCCTTTGGTTCTCTCAGTATCTCCCTGTTACAAGGAGTGGCTGACATACTAAAAACTCAACCTGAATTTGCTCCCCCAGGGGCTGGGCTTCTCCTGCTCTTCTATGTATGATCCAGATGGTTTTGGTCTTTCTGTCTGTCTGTTTGTCTGTCTGACTTTATAAATTTTTCTCTCCTGCATGCATCTATTTTCTTATATCCATGGTGATTTCCCTAGTCCTGTAACTACTGAAGAGCTGCTCCCAAATAAATCTGCTTTTAAACATTTAATTTGGCTAGAATTGGCTTATATCATCACTACAAAATCTTTTTTTTTGTTTGTCCACCACTGTGTCAACCATGGATGGTGGATAAACTCCGAGAGGACAGAAGACAAAAATCAGATAATGACTGTCCAGGTGCCAGGGACCAGTGTCCCAGGAACCAGGCAGCAGACAGAAAAGAAGAGCAGATAGGACAAAGACTGGGGCCTCTGACTGGTGCATATTTTTAAAAATTTTTTTCTACAAAGTCATGGGTTGTAGGGTGGGGAAGGAAATGTCACCATTTGTTGTCACAGAGTCCAGTTGACTGCATGCCCTATTTTACATCCTGCCCATCTCTTACATTTCTTATTGCTCTGACATTCCCACCTGTTAGATTCCATACTTCCGACCCCTGATACTAACCCTGTTTCTATACAGGAAATTCCCCTCATCTGCTATTAGGGACGTAGAAGGCGATTGTGTCATCACCTGCCACTGACAGGTTTGTCAGGGGTGTGCTGTGGAGAAAAGGACCTGCCATCCACCCCAGATCTGTCCCCTGCCACCTTTCTGTGTCCAAGCACACCATCTATAGTGATTTCTCAGACCTCATACTCCAAGACCATTGATTTCATCTGAGAGATATCTCCAATAACCCTGGACTTGTAGTTTTAATTCAGTTTGAATTAATTGTCTGCAAAGAAAACCAACTACAGTTCACCACTGCCTAGTTCTTTTTTGGACCTAAGTGCCTGGACTTTTAAATATTCTCTGCATCATCGTATGGGAAAAGCCAAAAGAAACACAATTGAGGTGTAAAAGAGAAAGATGTACTACCCACAACCTGAAGGAGAAGAGGGGAGCCATTTACAGAGCACTGTTCTCTGAATAACCTAAGCTTGATGTTTTATTAAGGGTTCCTGTACACAGTAATGCATGGGCTGGACAATTTCTGAAACATGCTGACACAGACCATTACTTACATGGTGCTACATTTAAGTAGGTAATATTTTGAGTTGTACCTTAGGGATAATCTCTAGGCTCTTACCACCCCCAGCCTCCAGAGATGATCTCCCTATTATTGGCCCAAATCCCATCTTGAGAATGATTGTTGAGGGTAACCCACCGAAAGACTACCTCATAGCGGTATTGGAGTGAATTAGGATGTGATCAGGGTGATAACATTGCATTGTGAGCTCGTTTCCCATCTCTTAGTTTTATCTATTTCCCAATCCTCTATGTGTTCCCAAATCTATCACTCTTCTTTAGCTATGTTTCTATGACAAGGATTTTTGGTAACACACTTAGGTCATCTTGAAAGATCACTTTTTATTTGTGTTTCTTTAGTCTGTGATTAGCACAAAAATTCCATTTAGTGTATAAGTAACACTTGTAAGGAGCCCAGGCTCAGGTCCCTAAGCTGATACAAATTTTAGCATGCCGTTTGGGCCTTTCCTGGAGATGTTGGACAGCTACATCTGAAACCTGAGTGGTAACTAAAGGATTTAATAGCAGCAGCATATGGTGGCATAGAAAAATGCAGCAGATATTGTAACAAAATCTATCCATGGGCATTGTGGCAAGTAAAGGTTCAGGTAGGTATACAATATTATTTAAAATATTAACGAGAATCAGTAGGCCAAAAGACAGGTTGAACTATAATGCTCTTAGGAATATGTCCCCAGGACATCTGCTCATAGAAGAACCACTTTGTCTGTGAGGAAGTCTCTCACCATGAAGAGATTTGCAGGGGAAAAGCTGGCCCAGATCTCTTTATTCCTTCACTGTTCATCAGACATCTCTCTTCCTTGGCCCCAGGCTGAGGGCAGAGCCCTCAGGGAAAGTCATTTTATGGCCTTCATGAGAGGCTGTGCTGCATCAGGGTGGGACATTTTTTCTTGGCCTACAAATGACTTAATGGGCATACCCCACATCTTAAATAAGGTCTCAGGGGTTTTTCTATGTTCATCTTGTGTATCTTCCTGGGAGACCTACAGGGAAGGGTCAAAATATGACGAAGAGTTTGCAAGGTGTATTTACAGAAGACTACCTATCATCACCATGGGGAAGTGACTATGGGTTATTATCACTATAGGTAATAAATCAATGACTTTGAGGGATTACTTCCCCTCTTTTAATGACATTGTAGTTTTAATAGTCTTTTGGTTGTTTAACAATATCTTCTCTAGCAAGATTGCAATGAATGTCAGTTTTGTGTGAAATTGGCCAAACCAATAACATTTTGATACCTTTAAGTATATGTGTGTGTGTGTGTGTGTGTGTGTGTGTGTGTATTATATATAATGTTTATTATTGGTTTTTCATCATGATAAACTCCTAGATTAGCAAATGTACCAAAGCAGAGTGACTCAGCATTACCTAAATTCTAGCCCAGGTAAGTAAAATGTGTGATTACACCAGGTAGAGGGGAAGAGGAAGGATCTATGTCAACAACGAAAAGATGTGCTATGGGTGTTGTGTAATCTTATCACTGTGATATGATGTTGGGTCTGTCATGAAAGTGAGTATATTTGTATTTGTTATGGGTGATGAAAAACACATAAAGTAACTTGGGAGGCATTAAAAATGACAATCAAATGTCAGTTTTCAGGGCAAAACTGATGGAAGAGATATTTAGGCACAGAACCAATAGTGAAGACCTGAGAGAGCTGGAGCAAACATGGCTGAGTTACATAAGAGGGCGAAGCTTGGGGAAAGGGAAATGGTGCTTAGGGCTCAAGGGGCTTAGGGTAAGCTGTACAGTAATAAGTGCAGAGAAGAGCTTTGACTCTGCAACATGTACTTGCAATGCTAAGAGAGACTGGTGTGCTGAGGGAGACTACCTGGTGCTAGGGAAGTGTAGCCAGCTCTGGGGCAGCCCAGGGTAATGAGGCTCAGGCTGGTTGGAAGTTCCTTCAGAAGCACCTAAGGCTGGTACACTTGAAACATTTTTCAGAATTTATTTGATTAGAACCATTCTGGGAAAGATACAGACTAAGGACAGAAGATAAAGTTAAGTTGTTTAGAGAAATGTTTGAGTATACATTCTAAACTTTCAACCCCATGGTATTGGTAGATGGGGGGAAAGGAAAGAGTCCAAAGGCTAAAGGAAGGACTTCTTTTTGGTTGGCAGACTTTTAATGACTACTGTTATGTCCTTAGGTGTTATAGGTCTATTCAGATAATTTACCTGGTTTTGACTTAGCTTTGGTAATTGGTATCTGTTTAGAAAAAAAAATCCATTTTATTTAGATTTTTCAGTTTTGTGGGCTATAGGCTTTTGAAGTAAGACCTAATGATTTTTTGGATTTCCTCAATGTTCATTGTTTTGTCCCCTCTTTAATTCCTGATTTTTTAATACAGGTACTATCTCTCTGCCTTCTAGTTAGCTTGGCTATGGGTCTGATTATCAGATTGATTTTCTTAAAGAACCAGCTCTTGGTTTGGTTTTTTGGATTCTTTGTATTGTTCTTTTTGTTTCTAATTGATTGGTTTCAGTCCTAACCCTAACCCTAACCCTAACCCTAACCCTAACCCTAACCCTAACCCTAACCCTAACCCTGCTATCTCCTCCTCCTGGGTAAACAGATCCAACTGCAATGGGATTGGTGGGTCTGGATTCCAAACTGGTTAGTTTTGGGGCCCTTGAAGATTTCCACGGGGAAGCAGAACACTCTTGGGGTCCTGCAAGACGCCTTTGGACTGAGAAGCAAACCCAGAGCTAAGCAATGGGGCTCAGGGGACAACTTGTGACATGAACTTTTAATATTACAAAGATAAGAATGTAGATACATTAGCATTACCTCCGTTTGCAATCAGTACTGAAATCTCCACTGAGGAAAAAGCTGTAGACACACACCTTCGAGTCACAGTAAAATCTTGGGGATCCAGCGAAATGCTTCTAGGTTAAAAGTTTTGCCATTCTCTACCCAGTTTGGAGATGTTTCCAACAGGGTCTTCATGTGGATCCCCTAACAAGTGGATCTGTCTCAGTCTCTGTTCCCTGCCATTGGATCCCATTTCCCCCTCTCTATCCAGCCCCACTCTTACACATTTCTTCCCCCAATGTCCCCTTCCCTTTCTTCAGAGAAGAGCAGGAATAGGAGGTATGCTTGGAGGTATGTGTCATATATTTAAGAGGCCTAGCGTGTGGGGACCTGGGAAATAGTGTTCTGTGAAAAGAGCCACTGCAGGGGATGCACAACCCCGGAAAGTGGCGGTGTATCCTGGCAGGTAGGTACACCTCCACCAGAGAAGGAAAGCCTGGAGTTTAGATGCAGTGGTGGCTGGTGAGCTGCTAAGCATGGCTGCTGTGTGGAGTGGTTTCTTAGAAACTGCTGGCTCCTGGAGAACTGACCAACCAGGAATTTTGGAAAGTGGCTATGTATTGGATCTTCCCCTCTGCTGTGGGTCTCTGTTACATGTAATATTAAAATCAATCCACACTATTGCTGGGTAGGTACCAGCTGGTAGCCTTGACCTGCTCCCAGCCTGGCACACAGCCCAAGATTGAATGCCTCCCCTTGCCAAGGCATCCAGAGCTCGAGATAGCTCTCCTGGTCCCTGCAGCCAACTGCTGCCAAATCCTTTCAGCAATCCCCCCTTTTTTGCTGCTAGCTGGGGGTGCACTCTCTCAAACCCATGCTCCACCATGGTTACCTTTCCTTGGAGCTCAGTTTAATTGCCAAGACATGAAAAACACCAGACATTGTTAGTCTAGAATCAACAGATAACACAATCGCTAGGCACAGAAAGTATCATCCTCAATTCATCAACTGTTCTATATCAGAACTCTTCCAGTAGAGATCCTGCCACCAGAACTATTAGTCCCCAGCTTGTATCTTCTTCACCTTGTTCCTGCTGTCCAAAAGGAAGTCCCTCCTCCTACCTTCCCTCTTACTCTCTTGACCCGGAAGGCCTGCCTCCTTCCCTCCTCTTGTCATCTTGTATTATTTAATCATCTTGAGGAAAGTTTCCCTACAGGTAACGTCAGTGCTTGACAAGAAGGCTCACAAAACATCTTGAAAGGGATCATGTCTCAAGCAGACCCTCTTGTCCAGAGCCTGGCTGAACACACTTTGCAAATGTTCACTACATGTAGAAATGGTGATTGACGCTTGCAGATACTTAAACAAATGAAAAGCCCAAACACAATAGTGTAACTCTGGCTCTGCCACAACTCATGGACCCATATCCGGCTGTGAGTATGAGTGCTCCCTAATAGTGAGCAATGCTAGGCAGTTGGTGTTTCTTTGGTAAAATGCCCAGTACTCTTTTTTTTTTTTTAACTTTCAAATGAGTTAAAGTATCCCCTTTTCCATTTCTTCAGTTTTGAGAGTTCTTCTTCTCTTCTTCTTCTTCTTCTTCTTCTTCTTCTTCTTCTTCTTCTTCTTCTTCTTCTTCTTCTTCTTCTTCTTCTTCTTTTTCTTCTTCTTCTTCTTTTTCTTCTTCTTCTTCTTCTTCTTCTTCTTCTTCTTCTTCTTCTTCTTCTTCTTCTTTTTCTTCTTCTTCTTCTTCTTTTTCTTCTTCTTCTTCTTTTTCTTCTTCTTCTTCTTCTTCTTCTTCTTCTTCTTCTTCTTCTTCTTCTTCTTCTTCTTCTTCTTCTTCTTCTTCTCCTCCTCCTCCTCCTCCTCCTCCTCCTCCTCCTTCTCTCTCTCTCTCTCTCTCTCTCTCTCTCTCTCTCTCTCTCTCTCTCTCTCTCACACACACACACACACACACATCATCATCATATTCCCTTTGAGACAGAACTGTGTAGTCCTGGCTATCCCAGAATGTCAGTATTGAGCTGACCTTGAACTCACAGAGATCTTCAGGCTTCTGCCTCCTGAGTTCTGGAATTAAAGACCCGTACCATTAGGCCCAGTTCATTACATATTCTTTATTTTTTATTCCCTTACACTTTGATCACATTCCCCCTTCCTTATCTTTACCCAGTCCCATCCTTTAAAAATCCCTTCCCCTTTCCTCCGAGAAGAGGAACACCCCTGGGGTGCCCTGGGTTTTACCCTACCTAGGGCATGTAGTCCCAGAAGGTGTATCATTTCCTTTCCCACTGAGGACCAGCCAAGCAGTCCAAGAAGGGGGTGATGGGACCAAGTTGTACTCTTGGGAGAAATGTGTAGAGGGGTCTAGGTATAGCTACAGCATGCTCTATGTATGGAGGCCCAGACTCTGTGAGTTCACGTGATGACAGGTTAATTAACCTGGGGGTCCTCTGGTGGAGCTCTTGACCATCCTGACTTGCTCACGCTCGGGAGACAGTTGTGCTAGGCTCCCGTCTACAAGCATAGTTGAGTATCACTAACAGTGTCAGGGTTTGGTTCTCTCACATGGAATGGGTCTCATCTTGAGACATTCACTGGGTGGCTGCTCCCTTTGTCTCTGATTCTTTTTTGTCCCCATTATTCTTGTTTGAGGTTTTCATACATGCATATAAATGTTTTGATCAAATCTACCCCATACATCATCCCTCCAGCTCCTCCTCTAATCGCTCCCCCACTTTCCTGCAGCCAGCTTCCTGTAGAGTTAACATCCTCTCTGACCCCGAGGCTCAGTTTACTTTGCTATGAAGGAAGCCACCAAACCCAAGTGATCTGCCACTAGCTCACACATGATACTGTGCTGAGTCTTCCACAGCGTTATGCTATGTAAGCAGCCAGACAAGAGGAAACATGTCTCTCATGACTCTCCTGTAGATGAGGAGGAGGATATGTGATATTAAAAAGCAAGGAGGAATTCCTTGCTCAAAGTTTACCAAATTATGTCTAAAATGGACACGTTTTATTAGATAGAAATTATATCTTAAGAGAACTTTGTCAGATGATGGTGGCACAAACCATTAACCACAGCACTTGGTTAACTAAGGCAGAAAGATCACCCTGGTCTTCAGAGCGAGTTCGGGGATATCCAGAGCTACATAGAGAAACCTTGTCTTAAAACAAATGAACAGGGGACACGGCCCGCCTGGCCGGCCCAGGTGGCACCTGGGCAGGAGTGGCCATGGCAGAGGCCGGCAGCGGCAAGGGCAGGACGGGCACAGCGAGCCCGGCAGGCGGCGGGGTGCTTAGGGCCGGGGAGCTGCGAGTGCAGGCAGGGCTGCGGGCGAGTGAGGGAAGATGGTGGAGCTGGGGAAGAAGTACTCTGTGCACTGATTGGCCGAGTTGAGTCGCTCTGTGCTTCCACTGCACAGAGTGCCAGGACATGAAGCTGCGCCAGTACTTCTCGGCAGGTGCTGCAATCGATCGGCTACCATGGCTACCAGCTGGTAGACAGCGGACGATTCACACTCTGGGGTCCTGAGGCAGAGGGTGGCTGGACCAGTAAGCGAGGAGCAGCTGCTACTGGACACAATCGAGGAGTTCGGCTTCGGCAACTGGGAAGACATGGCTGCGCATGCCGGTGCCTCGTGGACTTCCCGGGAAGTGATGGAGCACTAGATTAGAATTTATATCCATGGGAACTCGGGCAAAGCCCGCATCCCTGACACCATCCCCAACAGGGTGGCAGATCATACCTGCCCCAGTGGAGGCCCTCTTCTGCCTAGTTTTACCACACAGTTGCCCCCATTGGACATCTCTGTGGCTGAGCACAGCAGCTGGGCTACATGCTACTGCGAGATGACTTTGAGATCGAGTATGACCAGGATGCTGGGACGCTCATCCGTGGGCTCTCTGTGATGATGTGGAGGTTGAGCTCAAGCGTGCCCATGTAGACATGTATGTGCGGAAGCTGAAGGAGAGGCAGCGCCGGAAGAATATTGCCCGAGTTTCTAACTTGGTACCAGCCTTCTTGGGCAAGGACAAGAAGGAAAAGGAGAAGACATAGAAGAGAAAGATCACCAAGGAGAGGAAAGAGCCGCGGCTGAAGTTCATGTCTTGCAAAGAATTTGACGATTTATTTGAAAACATGCACAAAGAAAAGGTGCTTTGTGCCAAGATCCGAGAGCTGCAGCGGTACCGGCGCAACGGCATTACGAAGATGGAGGAGTCTGCTGAATATGAGGCTGCCAGACACAAGCCAGAGAGGAGGAAGGAGAACAAAAGCCTGGCCAGCTCCAAAAGGGGGAAGGAGGATGGAAACGACAGCGAGTTCGCAGCCGTTGAGAACCTTCCTGGGTTTGAGCTGCTGCCAGATCGGGAGAAGGTTCTCTGTAGTTCTTTGAACTTGAGTCCTGCACGCTATGTGACTGTGAAGATCACCTCCAGATGCGGCAAGGGGTCCCCTCTAAAAGTCGCCTTCCCAGTTATCTGGACAAGGTCCTAAAGAAAGGGATTTTAAATTTCCTCACAGAAAGTGGGTGGATATCCAGGGATGCTTCCTGAGGGCAGATGATTCTAAAGCAGCTTATGAGCCAAGTGATCTGGGGTCTTCCCCCAACATTGTTGCTCTTTTAAACAAATTGAATTCTTTGTTTCAAGGCTTACAATTCTTTTTTTCATGAGCCTCTGGAAGAAGCAATATTAGCTATCTTAAATTTGACTCGTGACTCACACATGTGTCTTTTTAACTTAGTCCAAAGGTAATCCTTTCAGAAGACAGCTTGCCTTTCTGTTTCTCTAAAGATTGTCCCCCACTTTGGACAAGTCCCATTTATTTCAGGAGCCTTTCCCCGTTTGGGTTTAGAAGCTGTTAAGCTGTGGGAGCCAGGAACTGTGTGTTCCTGCCATCAGCTTTTCCCTGGGGACACAAACTTTACTCAGGTGGGCTGTTGTTTGCACCCCTTTGCTGAGCCCATTGCTACCCCCCAGCTGACACCCAAGCACAGCCCCAGCACACCGCACTTTCTCGGGAGGAAGGCTGTGCACAGAACCCTCTGTTGTGCCCACTCCCCACTGAGCCACTTAAAATGAGCCCCTCATTTGCACAGTGGGGACATGAACTTCCTTACCTGACTACAGCTGTTTGGGGTCCTTATTAGTGCTTGCTTCACCTTAGCCTGGCCAGTCTGGGCTGCCTGGGCAGGCTCCTAGCACGTTCTTGTCCCCTGTGATTGGGAAAGCAGTTAATGAAAGGGCCACAGAGTCAGATGGGGGCAGCCTCTCACTGCTGTGAGCTTACACACCTGACTTGGAAGACCCTTTGGAGGTCAAGGCAGTGTGTGCAGTGCTGAGATGGGGCAGTGGCTGCCGAGGACTTCCACCAGATGTTGCAGATTTCCCTTTCAGTAAATATAAGACATGCTAGCCTGGCTCCGTGAGCTGATTGGGGTCCGGCAGGGGGCTAGGAGTACAGAGCATCCTGCCCATGCCTTGGAGCCTGTGCGCTACTTTTGTTTGTGATCCTGAAACAAACTCAGAAATGGCTCCTTCCCAGTCCTACTGAAAAGCTTGTTTCTGAGGCCTCCTTCAAGGATTTGAATGGTACCTTCCTTCTAAACTTGAGGAAGGCGTTTGTCTTCTGGCTGCTCTAGGGTCCTGGAGTAACCACAGCCCCTGCCCTGTCCCTGAGGTACAAGAGCCTGCTTATCTCATAGAGTGTCCGGGCTCAGAAGTAAAAGTGAAGTTATTTTGAAGGAAACAACTCATTTCCAAGGATGACATGATGACGTGTCATTCCATTTTACATTCTCTGTCCCCTAGGGTAAGTTTTTCAGCATTAAATAAAACATTTCAAATAGACTGTATATGGCTTCCGTTGTAAAGTGCATTGCAGGCTAGCAGGGGAGTACCCTGTGAGCCAGGCCTAGATCTCTCTAGACCAGAAAATGCTGAGCTCCACACTGCCCCCTGCAGTTGAATGGTGGGCAGTAGTAGGTGTCACTGACCAGTAGGTGGCTGGTGCTCAGTGCCTAGTTAAGCCAGCGGTTCTCAAAGTAGGGTTCCCCAGGCACTGTCAGAAATACAGTCATACCTCATGTAACTCTTGAAGCAGAGATTTGGGGGCTTTATTAACAGGGACTAGCAGGGTGTTTATCAAACCATCCCAGTGACTGGGATTCAAGCTCAATTTTGAGAAGCACTGGTTTTGTTCTGGTGCCTCCAGCACCAGAGTCCCAGCTTGGTGAGGTTTGAACTTCCAGTGTGTCTTCTACAAAGTGACAGCCAGACCTACATGAGCTTGAGAAGCAGAGGATTCTGTCACCATGTGGCCAAGGGCTGTTGAACCAAAAGCTGTGCTTAAGCATGCATATAGCGTGTGTACATCTTTTGATGTTGTAAATTTATTTGGGTGTGACTGTTTTCAAACACTATAATGAATGTATAATTAATTTATGTTTAAGTATTAATATTCTTACAGGGGATAAGTAATATTAGGATTGTTTGCTCTCCTGTCTGCCCCCAGCTGTTCCTGGCATATTACTCTTTCTTGGCTCAGACACTGACTTGTTTATATTTAATTCTCTTGATAAATTAGCTACTACTACCCCATGGAACCAAGTCTTTTCAAATTTAAACAGTGTTTGAGTCAGAAAAGTTAGATAATTCAACTGTTTGAAATAATGCTCTCTGGGAGGTCAACATTCCAAGAATGTATTAAAAACTGAAACCCTGACAATTTTATTATTCTTTTACATGTGAACAGAAAAAAACCAAAAATGAATGAACAAAACAAAAGACAAAGACAAGAAACTTCAAAATCCCCAAACAAGAAAGATGTCTTTTAAACTTATATTTTAATTTTATGTGTATGGGTTGTTTCTGCCTGCATGTAGATCTGTTTGCCCTGTGTGTTTAATCCCCAAAGAGTCCAGAAGAGGGCACTGAGTACCCTGGAACTGGTGTTAATGAAGGTTGTGAGGTTGAACCCTGGGCCTCTGTAAGAACAGTCAGTGCTTTTTATCCCATTGTGAAAACAATTCACTTGAAACAAGCAGCTGCCCTCCCTGTGGATATGAGCATAACTCGGCCAGAAGGGAGCAGGCCCTAGATTCCTATGATGACCATCAGTGGCCTGAAGGTATTCATTTGGTTTATTACACTTTGCCACAGTAAGGAGTGCTCAGTGGCAGGAGGGGACTCCAGGGACCTACAGAAACAGCTGGGCTGGAAGGGAACAATCCTCTTATCCCTCTGATTGCTCAGTGGACTGGAGCTCCAGCTGGGACTGGGGCTGCCTGAGATACAGTGGTGGCTGCAGGGCACATCTGGATCTCAGCAAAGGCTTGGAAGGCAGTCAGGCCTGAGAAGTGGGTGAGTAACTGGATCCTGTGCTGCTGTTTTTCAGGAGGACCAAAGTGCTACTCACTTCACCTTGGAATCCTTCCCCTTACAGTGCTTGTCTTAGTCTTCTTTGGGTAAGAGAACCCAGGCTGCTGAGAAAGGGCTGAGACCCTGATGGGGACCCTGAGCTGTGTGCATCCCTACCAGCACTGGAATGATGCTCCTGCCTCAGCACCCAGAGTGATAATTCCAGTTCTTGCTTGCCCACATAGTGAAGTCTGATTCCCCAAAAGGAAATGGGGATGGATAACTTGCCATTTGGCTCTAATTGTGAGGGTGGGTCTTGGGGAAGAAGAGGAGGGCAGAGCTGTGGGCTAGAGTTTAGTTCTTCCAGTACATATAGTCTGTGAGCCCTCACAGAGCAGACACTGCTTATCTACTGGAACTTCAGTAGACACAGCCAAAACAAACTCCCTAATGTGGACTCGGGTTGTTGGGTCTGGCAAGATTTTGGGGTTGTTTGCCACAACTTTAGGTGTCCAGATACAGTCCTTGTTCCCAGGTCCTTTCATGGCACCTTTTATTCCACTATGTTGAGAATGCTTAGTTTTGTCCTCAGCCCTACTTCCCCATTGGGAACTTCTGTTCTCACGGTGCTGAGAATAGTGGTGCATTTGGGGGAGGGGCGGACAGCTGGTCTTGGGTATGGGTCCTGAATAGCTGGCCCTCTGCCTATCCTTCCTACAGCTTTGGGCTCCTGAGTCACAGAAGTCAGGAACTAGTAAACCCGAGAGCCGTGACTAGGTGAGTAAGAGAGTAGTCATTGAAATATGTAAGTGTATCGTGTGTGTGTGTGTGTGTGTGTGTGTGTGTGTGTGAGTGTGTGTGTATGTGTGTGTGTGTGTGTGTGTGTGTGTGTGTGTGTGTGTGTGTTTGGATGGCTCTAGACATCTTTTAGGATGCCCAGAACGACTACACCTACTTCTTGCTGTCTTTAAGGCTGTGTGAATCTCTGGTTTAGCCTCACTTTTGTACGTACTGGGGCAGCAACAAGGACAGGTTCTTTTCCCCACTCTCCTCACCGGGAGCCTGCTGAGTGCTGAGTGCAATGTCTTTTGTCTTCTGCAACCAGACCCATGTTGGGGGCCCATCAATTTCCACCTTTCCCATATCCTGTCAGCCTGAGTTTTTGGAAAGCATCTTCTGCCTTTGCTCTGCATTCCTGGTCCTGCTGTACATTAGCCACATGCTTGTCTGTCTGTCTGTCTGTATGTATGTATGTCCTAACCCTACTTTTTTCATTAGCTAATGCTCCTTCAGAATAGAGATTAGGATGGGTTGCCTGCTGACCCCTCCAGCAGCCTATGCCTGGGTTCCTGATGAAGCCATGCATGCTGCTGAGCTGGGATTCTGGCCTTGATCTTTGTCTCTGCTGTGCTTCCCACTAGACTACACAGCCTCCCACAATGCTCTCTGTTCTCACCAGATTCCTCTTGTGTCTGTTTTTCTCGATTGCAAAGGATTCTGTGCCATCCTCATTTATGTTTGGAGGCAGTCAGACCTTTGATGACTGTGTCTCCAGAAGTCCCTGAGATTGGTTTTCAGAGGTAGGTGGGTCTCAATGCAGTTCTCACACATTTCCAGTGGTTGAGGATGTCCCCAGACTCTGATGTCCCATCACTGGAACCTTTCAGTGTGGGTTGGGCTTCCTCTCAGCCTTGGTGGAAGGTTATAGACAAGCGACTTATCACATGCTATCTCAGGCTTTCAGAAGCTGGGCTTGAGGTCACCCAGAATTAATGCTGTCTCGGTTTATCTCTTCAATGACAGAAATAGAGTCAACTTCTTGATGGGAGGGGGCTGGGAGCTGCTGTATTTTGGAATTTGTTTCCTGCTCAGGTTCCACTCAGGAGCGACTGGTGAGTGTGGAGCAGTGAATCTTGATAACAGTGTTTTCCTTTTGATTTATGGTGTGGCTGCGTTTGATTTTTATGCTGTGGGTATAATGCCTGGAGTGATAAGTATGGTACTCTTTGATGATTGTAATATATGTATTGTGTTCTCTGGTACCACTTGGCCTTACCATCAGCCTTTGTGTGTCTGAAACATGAACGGTCCTTGTATAAACCTGTCTCCTCTGCTCTCTTTCTGTAGCATGATTTCGGGAGAGCTGGATATCCAGGAAGTTGTAACCCTGACAAGGTATCAGAACCTCATATAGTGCTTTGCAGCACTGGGCTGAGGGGTATGGAGGAAGGAGTGTGTGTGTGTGTGTGTGTGTGTGTGTGTGTGTGTGTGTGTAGCATGGAAAGCTGAGAAGCATCTTCCTAAACTTGAAGTTCAGGAAATAGCATTTACAATTATTTTGACAAACTGACTGTCCTTTGACTTTTAAAGAGCCAGGATGGCTCATCTGGTACAGGGATGGGTTTACATATATGTACTGATATCCCCAGGACTACATTACCACACATGAGTCTTCACCGTTGCAACAGTTCAGTGCAGCAAGGACATTCATGCTGTGGTGGATCCAGCACAACCATCTGTCTCCAGAATATTCCATCATGTATACTGTGTCATTAAACACAGACTCCTACTGGGGGTCCTGGAACCACCTTTCCTCTTCTGAGTTGTTCTGTTGAGCATGGCCACTTGGTAATAGTGCCTCATAGAAATGTGTCCTATAGGGTTTCTCTTTTTGGCTATTGGCCAGACTCATTCAATATGGTGTCATCAGACCCTGACCTTTGCAGACATTTTCTGTGTTAGTTTTAGGCTCATTCCCTGCCTTTAAAAAGCAGATTTATTTTTGTTTTATACACATGATTATTTTTCCTGCATTTATGTCTCAGTACTATATTTGTGCTGGCCCCAAAGAAGTCATAAAAGAACTTCAGGGTCTCTGGAACTAGAGATATAGACTGTTGTGGGTCTCCATGTGGGTCCTGGAAATTGAATCCAGCTTTCTGCAAGAGTAGCCAGTGCTGTCTCTGCCAAGCATTATTCCGGTCTGGCTCTCTAGTTTGCACACTATCATAGAGCATGAAGGTTACTAACAGAAGTGGTTCTCATCCCTTGTGGATTAACATCCTTAGTTGGGAAAGTCCACTGCTGCACATTGGCCTAGGTGTTTTGGGAAAAGTATTTATACTAATTTTGGGACTTCTTTGTAACTGAAACAGAAAGTTAAGGTTTATGTGCTTCTAGCCAGGAGAGGAAAAAGTCAGGCTGCAGGCCCAGGTGGGGATGGACATGTTCGGTCTAATCCGGCTTGTCAGTTAAAGTAGTCTTTGAATCTCCCAGCCTTGCATTTGGGTGGGAGTGTCATAATTTCCTCTCCCTACCTCATGTCCATTATGACTGTGATCTTCCTGCTTTGGTTCATCTTTGGATCCCAGGATCATGGGCTTGTTTGTCAATTCTCATGCAGGTTTGTCTGCCAGGTGCATGTCTGCCAGGTGCATGTCTGCCAGGTGCATGTCTGCCAGGTGCATGTCTGCCAGGTGCATGTCTACCAGGGATATGTATCCTATACCAGACAATTTGAGTTCTGGTATTTTCTTTTTCAGGATGATCTATTCCCAACCAAAGGTTCTAACACCCAGGTGAGTAAATTTAGGCACTGCATGCAAAGTGCAGGAGTCCTAAAGGCACTAAAGTATCATTTGCTTGTCCTGGAGAAATAGTTCAGTAGCAAACCTGATGCCCCAAGTCAGTGTCTTGCACTGGAGAAATCTCAGAACAAACAAAGACCTGAGCATAGTTAATGACCTCACTTCACTAATACTTTCAGAGTTTAGGTTTGTCTGATTCAGCTCTGGGGCCCAGAAAATATTCTGTCTCATCTTTTGCTTTTGGGCTGCTGCTCTTTGCTTCCTATCTCTGTTGTCGGGGACTTTTAGAGATGTGGTAGGTGTGATGGTGGTAAACTCAGTGACATTAAGACTGTGTTTGGAGGTAGTTGGTGAGAATCCTGCTAATTGATCCACGTGATATTCTGTGAGTGTGAACTGTCCTGGGAGAAGCTGAGGGTATCAAATTTGAGAAAGGTTCCTAAAGGCATGTTTGGTTACATGTTGCTTTTGGCTCTCTCCCCATGTAGTAGGAAAGATGTTCTTGTCTTGACTCCATGGCTGGCTCCCATCATCTGGGAGGGGACCTTCAACCTCGACATACTGAATGAGCAGTTCAGGCTTCAGAATACCACAATTGGATTGACCGTGTTTGCCATCAAAAAGTAAGCATCTATAGTAGGTAAAGCACCTCAGAGGCATTATGACCTCAGTTTGATCTCTAACACCTATGCACTTGTAATCCCAGCACTGTGGGTAGAAGGAGAGACAAGTGAATCCAAGCCACTTACTGGACAGGCTAGCCGAACAGTAGCTTCAGTGTCTATGAAGCAATGCTGTCTGCAGAATGAAAGAGATAAATGACAGAACAAACCACCCCAAATCAACCTTGGCCTTCACACATGTACACAAATATATACAATATACCCACACAAATCCTCACATATGTACACACAATGGTCAAATGGGGGTGCGGGCATATCAAATTCCAGGATTATGTTTACAGTGCACTAGGTGTGGGCTTGTTAACTCTGCCCCATTTCTGAGCTCTGTAGGACTCAGATGTGAATGGATCCAGATCTGCCTCCTCCTAGAACTGCAGGTCAGCTGCCCTTCCCACTGTGCTCTCAGCAAAGTGCCATGCACATTTCTCAGCGCATACTTTGGATCCTCATCCCTAGGGTGCCCAGCAAGGAGCAAAATGTTGCCAGACGTTTCGAGTCTAATAAGCCTGTATAAAAGACACATAATCCAGATATTTTAAATGCAAGCCACATGCCTAAATTGAGCAGATCTACACTAACTTATTCTTCAGCTATAAAGCCCCATGTTAACTTGCTGGTTTTGTGGCCATGCAGGTTTGGTCTATGGTGGCTTCCTCTTTCTCCATCTTCTTCTCCCTCTGTGACTACCTGCCATTCCCTCTTGAACCTCCAGTTCTATCTTTCTGCTCCGCTGTTTAATCATAGTCTCTATCCTTTATTGACCAGTTAAAATGGGGAGAAGATTCACATGGAATAACTTGAGTATGTGATTATGTGAACATCAGGGACAATTGCTTCTTGAGGAACCAGTATTATCATCAAAATACAAGCAACATTAGGCCAACAGCTACAGTAGGATGTCACCAAAGCTCTTGCCAATGATGTGCCCTCAGATGCTGTAGAAGGGGGACAGCAAGGGATGGTGACATGGTTAACATCATCCCTGGAAGCAGTTGGTGGTCCTGTAAAATCCTGAGACTCTGGGTCAGACTGACTTTAGGGCACAGGGAACAAATGTGCCTTGTGGGAGCCTGTGGAAGGTGGGAAAAAGGAGCATTATAGCACAGAAGGCTGCGGGGGACAGAGAGAAACCATTTGTGATGGCTGATTATGAGAAGGGTCTTTATGCTTTCATACAGGTGCTGGGTGTAACCCAAGGATTGCTCTGAGTCCTTTGCATTGATCAGACTTGAGAGAGGTTCAAGGCTTAACTGAAGGAATCACAGGCACCTTGATAATGCCTGCTGCCCCCAGGGACAAAGGAATTCACAGTAGCAGGACAAAAATACTACCTTTTTTGAGTGGTGCTGCATACATGACATTGACTTCTGCCAGATGTGGGTCGATGCTTTGTATATGGAAAGAAGGCCTCTAAGAGGACCAGCTAGACCCATGGTGGCCGTGCTGTTTCTGACACTGAAATGGGGAGGGCTTTGCAACTTGTCAGTTGATGGGGAACCCCGCTCCCATGGTGGGGCCACATAGCAATAGACATCAGGAAGGGAGGAGTAACCCTCTGAAGAAAGTAAAATCTAGGGCAGGAGAAGAAATAGCATTTGTGTTATAATCCTTCTGCCTTGGATCTGAGGGTTTTGTTTTAGGCTTACCTTTCTTGCCAGGGGTCTGTCTCTCTTTTCCTGCTATGCAAACCTGATTCCTGGTATAGCTCATGTTGGATAACTATTAGGGACATAAGTAAGTTACTGTGTGCCTTGTCCACAGGCACTTTCAATCCATTGAGGAGGAAGATCTGGGATATATAGATCCTTTGCTGTACTTATACAGGGCCCTTGAAGATGCCGTGAAAGAGGGGTAGAGGTAATAGATGCTTAAGGATCCATTCAGTTCCACCTGAGTTTAGAAAGTGGGGCCATAGGAACCCAGGCCTTGCTTGGGCTGGTTCAATTGGTTCTGAGTGAGAAATGCTTTGTGTTAAAGCTGACATTATTATGGAGAGAGTGAGATACTCATGGAGAGGTGCCTTATAGAGTTGCCAAAACAACACAGATCTGCAGAGTGTCTACCCAGCTCACCAGGGTCTGGAGTTAGTCAAGCGTCCCAGCCTTCTACCTATGCATCCCATCGTAAGATTAGTTGCTATTGTTGGACTCTGCTACAGAAAAGGAAGTGAGGTGACCCTACAGATTGGTGAGGGCAGCTGTAAAGTGGAGGGACCAAGCCTCCTAGGCATGGGTTTTGTAGTCTGGCTCTCTGCCCTGGTAAACCTTGCTCTAACTGTGTCAAACCTCTCCATACCCCTTTGTCCTCCCTCACAGGTATGTTGTGTTCCTGAAGCTCTTCCTGGAGACAGCCGAGCAGCACTTCATGGTGGGACACAAGGTCATCTACTATGTCTTCACTGACCGGCCAGCTGATGTGCCACAGGTTGCTCTGGGTGCAGGACGGCGGCTCGTGGTGCTTACTGTGCGCAACTACACTCGCTGGCAGGACGTGTCCATGCACCGCATGGAGATGATCAGCCACTTCTCAGAGCGGCGCTTTCTCCATGAGGTGGATTACCTGGTGTGTGCAGATGTGGACATGAAGTTCAGTGACCACGTGGGTGTGGAGATCCTCTCTGCACGCTTCGGCACCCTGCATCCTGGCTTCTACAGGAGCAGCCGAGAGGCCTTTACCTATGAGCGCCGGCCACAGTCCCAGGCCTACATCCCCTGGGATGAGGGTGACTTTTACTACATGGGAGCCTTCTTTGGGGGGTCAGTGGTGGAAGTGTACCATCTCACCAAGGCATGCCACGAGGCTATGGTGAAAGACCAGGCCAACGGCATCGAGGCCGTGTGGCATGATGAGAGCCATCTGAACAAGTACCTGCTTTACCACAAACCTACAAAGGTGCTGTCCCCAGAGTACATGTGGGACCAACAGAAGCTGGGCTGGCCTTCCATCATGAAGAAGCTGAGATATGTGGCCGTGCCCAAGAACCATAAGGCAATCAGGAACTGATAGCTGAATTCCTGTTGGAGAGGCCAGGTCGATAGCAAGGGGCACTCCAGCTGTGCTGGAATTGGAAGTATTGAGTGATATTGCTGACTGTCACCTTCTATCCCACCTCACAGTCCAGCATGTTCAGTCTCACATGAATGCCACATACCTGAGCCGTGGAGTGGCAATCACCTTCAGTTCCCATTGTGTCCTTAATTCCTTTTTATCACGTGACATGGTAGAACAGGATATACACCAGTGCATCCACTCTCAGACCTGTCCCTTCCTCTGCTGTGAGGTTTATTAGAGGGAAAATGCCCTTAGGATGCAGCAAGGCAGAGAGAGACAGTTTGAAGTCCATAAAAATGCCATTTGGGCTGATCAGCATCATGTCCCCATCACCTCTGCTCATTTTTGATTTGGGAAACAATTATCCCTTTCTTGTAATAAATGTATTTCTGAATGGTATAGAAAGTTTTTTATTTTTTCTTTTCTCTTCCCTTCCTTTCTCTAATTTTTCATTCATTGTTTCTTTCTTTATTTTTTCTTTGCTTCTTTCTTTCTCTCCTTCCTTCCTTCCTTCCTTCTTTCTTTCTCCCTTTCTCTTTTTCTGTACTTGACATTAAACCCCCAGTCTCGTGGATGCTAGTCTAGCATGTTGCCACAAGGGGTGCACTTCCTACCTGGGCTATATCTTTGAGACACATACTGATTGAACTTGCTGAGTCTTGGGTCCACTATATGATTTTCCTACTCTAGTTTTTATTTAATGTTTCTGATATATCAGGATAGTTATAATTTTCCTTTTGCAATGTTAGTGTCAGACTCAGTTAACATCATCAAATTTTACATGGGGGGGTGGGAGGAGTGCTGTTGCTTGTTTTTTCATTAACTTGGGGTCTTTAGTAGCTCCAGCTGATTTCAGGCCTACTGTGTGGCGAAGGAGGAGCTTTAACTCCCAGTCCTTCTTCCTCTCTCTGGGATGCAGATATCACAAGGCTCCCAGCACATCTAACTCTGATGTTTTTACTATTCTTAAAACCCAGTTTATCTTGTTCCAAAATGGTTTCTGGGCCCTGAAGTCCTTCATGTCCTTTGATGTGTCCTTTTTTCTCATTGTGAGATTGTGTGTGTGTGTGTGTGTGTGTGTGTGTGTGTGTGACAGGACTATCATGTATTGATAAAATTTGCAACTAGACCAATGACCCAGAATTCAAGAGATCCACCTTCCTCTGTGATTACATCTCATCAGAATCTTGGTTTTTCTAAATTTTTCATAGACTCTTGGTGAATTACACATCATGTACCCTAATCCCATTCATCTGCCTGTACCTCCATGTACACCTCTGCCCTTGAGATTCCCTGAAAAGCAAACAAAAATAAAAAGTAAAACAAAACAAAACACAAGTCAAACCCTCTCAATATGGAATCTGTAGTGTGTTGCATAGTGTACACCCTTGTCCATATATTTTTACTTGAGAATATTCATTGCACTGAGTTAATAGTGTGATCCAAAGTCTCTGACTTCATGGGAACTGATCTCTGATATCCTGTTATAGAGACTCTGCAGCTTTGGTTCTGCAGGATCCATCCCTTCATGCACTCCTGTAGCACATACACGGGTTAGATACTGGGTTGGGCCAACTCAAAGGCCTGTATTTGTGCCTGGGTGGTAGCTGAGTTGTTCTGCCATCCAACTCTGTAGCACTGCCCTGCTAAGGGGGGCATAGGTACCTCTCCCATGCTCATGCCCTCCAAGCTTGCTCTCTCTCACCCAAGCCACCAGGACCCCCTCTATTGTGCATCCCAGGTGTGCTAATTTAGGACATCTCTCTTGAGTGCTGCAGCTGATGAGGTGCTGGGTCATTTACAAACAACTCTCAGATATCAACATGGCTCCAGGAAGCGGCCCAGTCTAAAAATATCTGCATGATCCAGCCTTCTGTTGGCAGAACAAGCTATGGAGGCTTTTGAGTCAACCTTTGGCCTCATTCTTTCAATGTTCATAGTCAGAGCCTTCACTCAGTTTATCCCTGAGGGTCCAGCTATGTGAGTGTTCTTTGGTGTCCTGGTGGATGCTTCTATGCTTTTGCTAAAGTACTGACCACTTAGTCTGTGTCTCATTGGAATGCCTTGTGTTCAAAATTATTTTGAACTAGTGTCTCTATCTGGAAGCTTCTTTTTTTTCTTTTAAAGAACATTCCTCATGGGGCTGTTTGGGCTTTGATAGAAGGAAGGTAGGAATTTCCAGACCATTTTCTGTTGTTCTGTGATGGGGTCTCTGGAAGACGGGGGAGTGAAACACAGTTGTTGGGCAGGTACCAGCTTATGGTATTCTTGTGAGTACTGGATGGGTCCTCAGCTTATACTCTTTAACGGAGGTTCCAATCAGGAGCATCATGTATTAGCAGGGTTACCACTTTTGGCCACCCTGTTGTGGATTTTATTTCTCTTTGCTGAGATTTCTTTGGTGACATTTCTTGATTCATTGTGTGCCCCTGTGTACACACATGTTTTTCTGTGCTCTCCTCTGCCCATGTCAAAAAATTGATTCCACTCAAACCAGTACTGAAGTCCAGATGCAAAGCTCTGGTCTTACCCCATCAGGGTCTCTGCATCCATTATCTTGTTTCTAGATACTACCATCCCTTTTAAATCCCTGCCCTTCAATCCTCCTACCCACGGTCCTGGCTCCTTTCCTTCCCAGTTTGGAATGGACACTTTTGGATATTCCAGCATTTTTGTTGATGACTTCCCTCTGCCACCAGCTTCTACAGAGACAATCTGTCCTGGAACTTGGCACACCTCAGTCCCACTTCGACCAGCCTGGTTTAGGTCAGTGCAATATTTGCCTGGCTGGTTGACAGTGGCTTCCTGGCTGTGCTGTTTACCCTGACACCTGCAGGTCATTCTTCTCCAAGCAGACAGAGTCATTACTTGAATTTCTCCTTTGGGAACTTGTAGGACTCCATGTCCTTCTAGGGGTTTCTCTGTATCTGTTTACGCACCTCTGTTTCTTCATTACCACTCAGATTTGGGCTATTGGGAGCTGAAAGGCAAGAGCTTGGAGCATTCAAAGGAGTAAGTAATGTAAGGCACAGATGGAAAGGTTGGACACTCCTTCTTGTTAGGAACTTCCTGGGTGTCTTCCAATTTACCTTTGCTCCAAACCTCATAAAAACTCTGTGCCCAATTTTAGAAGAAATGAAACGGGTCCACAAGGATGCCAGTGGGGACAGGGCCAAGGGCCCTTGTCCACTCCACTGTCTTGTTCCTTAGAGACCTTCTGGCTTCCTGATGTGCCCTGCTTCCTTCCCTTCAGTCTGTGCTCACAGGTAAATACAAGAGTCCTGCCTCAGCAAAGCCTTCAGTAAGGCAGCCTTCCTTGTACCTCTCCACTGAAGCCTTACGTTGTGTTTTGTTTTCAACATCATGTTAAAAGATTCTTAAAACAGTGAAGCTGGATCTGGGAGCACACACCTACAATCCAAGTACCTGGAGAGGGCAGGCAGCAGGAGCATCGCTAGCTCAAGGTCACACTCACCTTATTATTGAGTTTTGGGCCACTCTCAGATACATGTAACCAAGTCACTACACACACACACACACACACACACACACACATCTCACAGGCACATACTCCAGCTTCCCTTATTGGTCATCTACCCATACCTGACTGTACTAAGATGGCAGAGCCAGAATGCCATGGTGAATAATTTATGTATTCTACACACATTTACCACCTAAGACCCCTGCACGACCAGCAGGGAAGACACAGCTGATAGGAAGACCCTGTTGGTTGAACTAGGCACTTGTTAAATCCAGCATCTGCTCTATCTCCAGATGCTGGTTTATGACCACAGCCATTTGCTTTGGTTGCTGAAACACATCCTATGCCTAGATGTGGCAGTGTATTTGATCTGGTGATTTCCCTTACTGAAGGCTTAGTTTGAGATGTTTATAGCCATGAGCAGTGTATAAGTTGTCTTTGTAGATTTACCATTTTGGTTTATACTTTGGGATGAGAAGGGTGGATTGGGGTGAGGGTGCTGAACAGTGTGCTCCTTTTTGTAAGATGCGACCAAATGTCTTATTCGGTGGTGGAAGCATTTTGCAGGCCCTCAAGAATGAAGTTTGCAGCTTCTTCCTTCTGTGCCAGAATCAATGATATTGCTTTCCATTTTAACAGAAGCATGTACTGTTGTTTTATTTTGTGGGTGTGGATGTGCATGCATGTGGCCATGCCTGTGTCTGTGCATATGTGCATGTGTGCATGAGAGACAAACATACAGAAAGAGAGAGAGAGACAGACAGACAGAAACAGAGAAACAGAGAGAGAGGCTTGCAGGTTGGTAGGCAGGCAGACAGACAGACAGGCAAGACAGACAGACGGAGGCAAGAGAATTCTGAGTTCAAGGCTCACCTGGGACAGAGTAAACTTCAAATCCAGGTGTGGTGATACACCCCTTTAATCTGTGTCACACATTCTGCTGAAGGCCTACATGAGGACAATGGGAGAAGGAAGGTTCACTCTTTGCCTGCTTGCACTTACTTGCTAGCATGTTTGTTGGAACCTACTTCATCAAGATTACAGCTCATACAGAAGACGAGATGAAGCAACTACAATCATGGGACTAAGACACTGCTAAATTTTTGGACTTTCCATTCAAAGATGCCTATTGTTAGGTTAGTTGGAATGAAGACTTTAAGTCATGATAATAAATTTCCTTAATATATAAAGACATTCTATAAGTTCTGTGACTCTAGAGATTCCTGCCTAATGTGTATGACTTCCCCAAACAAACCCTGTGCCTTTTTATTCTCAGGGTGAAGCTTATTTGCCCAACCAGGGGTCCTCTAAGCAGCTATGTATTGCTGATGTAGATTGATCAGGTACCTGAAGCAGCATGCATTGGCAATCAGAAATATCAAAAGCCTTCTGGTATCTGCTAGAAGGTGAAGTAAGCTATCCTGCATCCTTTTGGTCTTCAGAATGGCCAAGAAACTTGTACTATTTTTACTGAATTAATCAAAGAAGCAGAGATGAATAGAGGCCCCAGGGGGTCATCCCCAAGATAAAGGATGAGAGTGAAATACAGGGAACTAATAAAAATGTGCTCATATCCACCCAGTGTACTTGTCTCCTAAGGAGGTAAATGAGACAACAGATGGGATCTTCCCATGCTGTCTTAAATCTTGCTAACAAGTTATTCTAGGGTCAACTAATAGCTGACTACTTGTTGGATTGCTCTTCAAAGGTTGTCCTCACAGCCCCACTACATGTCATGGTCATGGATGGTGGCCTAGGTTCTTGCTTTCCAGCTCTGCTCATCACCTGTGCAAAGTTTCACTATGTAGATGACATCATGGTTACTGGAAGTGTTTAACACATTTGCAAAATCATTTGAGAAACATGAAATCTTCCCTGGAGTTACAAGGGAGTGAACAGGAAACCATGAAGTGTAGAAAGAGGATGGCAGCTGCTGCCTGGATCACACGGTGTTTACCACCTCATCTTGGAGAATGGTACGTGTCATACAAGGCCTTAGTCACATGAGATTACCTCAGAGCTGGGTGATTGACCTTGGATTCTGAGCATTCTCCTAAGAAATATCTGCTTTATGGATCTGCAAAGGCTGAGTCTGCAGAATGATCAACAGGGTGTGAATGACAGTAAAGAAGGCTATTCAGACCCTTCACAGAAACAGTGAAATACCTCTGTGTGCTTACATGTGTGACCTCCCTTACCTATGTATCTCATGCCCTTATGACTTTCCATCATTAGACTTCCATGTACAGCCTGGTCCTGTAAGGCTCACATCTGAGTGAATATCACACATATAGGGTGTATCTTGTGAAATTTCATCTGTGTTACTCCACACTGGGATTTCTCACCTATTAGCTTTTTCTCACTTGATCTGAAGCTGTCTGTGCCATGCGTGTGTGTCCTCAGCTATGTGGTACTTGTCTGTTCATATGATTCTTATATATGTCCTATCTCTGGGGCTTTCTCATGTGTAGTCTGTTGTTGGAACTAACTGTGTTACAGGATAGTGTCTTGTCATGCAGGTCTGGATTAGGGAGGACACTGACCCTACCTATTACCATATTACCAAATTTCCTTTGTTCCCCACAATTCCCAAACTGAATTTAGGAGAATTTAGGCCTTAGGATAGCCAACAGGGGATGTGGATTTGATTTTAATGTCTTCAGGGCCAGAAAGATTCTGAAGAGTACTTGTGCAGTGTAGGGACCATGGCCTCAATCAGTGTCTGCAGGTCAGACAGCCTGAGTTCCCTCTAATGAGCAGAGGGTGGGCTGAAATGACAGCAATCAAGTGATGTGGCACAGAGACCAGTATGTTTGATGTAGCTCTCTGGCTGACGTGGATGACTTGGATAGTTCTTGTTATTTTTGAACATATTAAAGGATACTATCATTTTTAAGGTTATTGACTGCCAACTTCTATTTCTTAATTATTTTACTAGACTTTAGGTACCAATTCTGTTAAGTTTGAGCCTTAAAATCACAATTATAGATTGAAGATCTTTTAGTATTAAATTAAAACTTTTAAATCTATAATCGTGTAAAGTGAAAGTTTCTGGTTTGTTTTTTTTTTTTTTTTTTTTTTTTTTTTTTTTTTTTTTGAAGACTCAGTTGTGTCATGCAATACTTGTTTTACAATTATGAGAGGATATTTTGCTGAATCAGATACATGAGAGAAAGTTTTCCTAAGGTAGACATTGAAAGCTTGTATGATCTTTCAAAATAGTTTAAGTAGAACCAAACAGACTATGAACAATACTCTTGCATTTGTCCCAACTTTTAATGCACCACCTTGCAATGGTTTGATGGTCTTCATAGTCCTTAGCTTGTCATTACTTCATAGAGAGAAACATACCAAAGAACGTTCGTGGTATTCTGGCTCTTTTTACTGCCTCTGTGTACTCATGCTGATTTAATGATGTCTCAGGGTTCTTTTGGATTGAGAAGCTGGTAGTTTCATGCTTGGTGCTTGCCAGTCAGACTGGGCTGGTGCTACTGATTCGTGTTTGATATTTTGAACTGTATTGCTGATATTCTGACAACATAGATTGGAATCACCCACAAAGAACTAATTCTAAACAGGTCAACACTCCTCTTGTCCTGTCTACTATTTTTCTCACCTACCTTTGGTTGGTGGGCTAGAAGGCACATCAAAGTATTTAAGAACCATTATTGAAATACATTCTGAAAAATAGTACTAAGCTTACTACCATAATCCATAAAGATGCTGGGAACTTTCCTAAATTTTATCTGGTGTATCACTATAAAACATATTTAATTCCCAAATGATTTAATTTATAGCAAATCTATCTATAGTTTTTAAAATCTAAAGTTATATTATAGCTCAATAACATTAGCAAAAACAAGGCTAAACATAATTTTAAAGCAGTGATTTTTAATCTTTTAATGTTGTAAACCTTCAATATGTTAAAAAAAAGAAATTTAAAACCACTCAATTGTGTATTTTGTAGTATTTGAATAAACCACCCTTTAAGAATAAAGACATGGTGCGACAGTGTAAACAATTTATTAAGACTATACATAAGTCATACAATAATCTTATCCCATTTAAAAGTATCTTTGGAGAATTTTTTCTGTAGTCTGCTCATGTTACATTTTGCTGCCCTTAACAGAGATGGCTGCAAATCATGTGGCTGCCCTTAACCAAGATGGTGGTGAAGCAATGTCTCCATGTTCTCCAGCTCTTTGCAAAGATGGTGATAGCCATGTATTGCTTATATCCTAGGATGAAATCACGTCACATGGTTTAAGATTATCTGGGCACAAACTTTCAAGTACTAACCACAAGTCATCAGTAGAAGTCAATAATGATGTTCATGACCCTGGATTTTAAAATCTTGCCTGTAACTGAAAAGGGTGAGCAACTATGCATTTTCAGAGTGAGCAGTAAGATAGAATATTATGCAAGAGAGATAGAACATTATGAAAAATCCTAATCATGTTTAAATAGTATTGGAATTTTTATTATATTAGATCCATTGGGTAGAAGACTGATATATATATATATATATATATATATATATATATATATATATATATATATATATATATATATATCAGATTCAATGTAATTCCCATCAAAATTCCAACACATTTCTTACAGACCTTCAATGAGCAATTCTCAAGTTCATAGGGGGAAAAAAAATCCCAGGATAGCTAAAACAATCCTGAAAAATAAAAGAACATCTGGAAGTATCATTATTCCTGTCCTCAAGCTGTATTACAGGATAATAGCAATAAAAATTCCATAGTATTGGTATAGAAACAAACAGGATGTAACTAATAGATTACATTAGACACAGCAAACCCATATATTCTTATTTTAAAATATGGTATAGAGTTAAACAGATCTCTCAGTAGAGGAATCTTGAATATTGAAAAGGGACCTAAGGAAACATACAATATCCTTAGCCATCAGAAGACTGAAAATCAATACTACCCTGAGATTACATCTTAAAAGCCTCAGAATGGCTAAGATTAAAAGCTGAACTGATGGCACTTTCTGGCAAAAATGTGGTGCAAGGGAAACAGTTCTCCATTGATGGAGGAAATGCAAACTTGTGAAAAACAATTTGGGAATCAACTCCCAAGTTTCTCAAAAAACTGGGAATAATTTTACCTCAAAATCCAGCTATACCATTCCTAGACATATACGCAATAGATCCCCCCATTATACCAAAGGGATATTTGCTCAATTATGTTCATAGCAACTTTATTTATAATAGCCAGAAACTAGAAATTACCTAGATATTTCTCTTCTTCAGAAGAAAAATGGATAAAGGAAGTGTGGCACATTTACATACAGTTCAACCATTAAACACAAAGATATCATATCTTTTGCAGGCAAATGGCTGGAACTTCAATATATTATCTTTCAGGCTGCCCTGGGAGGGATAGCCTGGAGTCCCTGGAGGCCAGCTAGCGTGGTACACTCAGGGATCTGGTCCTCTCCAGCCCTGTGAGAGGGCCAGGTGACAGCAATTAAGACTCAGGTTCTGCCTGCACATGGCTGAACCCCCAGAGAAGTCTTGCAAGAGCTCTCCCACTTGAGCCCATGGGGACAGAATGGAGCCACTGTAATTAGAGCTCACTACCTACCTGCATAGAGACAAACATCCAGAAGCAATTTTCTTCCTGAGCCACACAAGAGACAGGCTCAAGTAAGAGACAAAAAGAGCACCCGTAATCACAGGCAAGATGGCAAGAGGAAAGCAAAAGAGCTAAAGCAATGGAAACCAAAAAAAAAAAAAAAAAATCTGGTGAAATCAGAACCCAGATCTCCCACCACAGCAAGTAGTGGATTGCCAAACACACCAGAAAAACAAGACCCAGACGTGAAACCATACTTCCTGATGATGGTGGAGATCTTGGAGAAGCAAAAAAGTAACTCCCTAAACAATTATAGGAGAACCAGAAAAAAAATCACTCAAAAATCTACAAGAAAATACAACCGAACAGGTAAAGCAATTAAATATGGAAATAGAAACAATAAAGAAAACACAAAAAGAAACAACCCTGGAGATGGAAAACCAAAATATGAAATCAGGAGTCACAGATGCAAGCATCACCAACAGACTACAAGAAATGGAAGAGAGGATCTCAGGTGCCAAAGACAACACAGAAAGCATAGACAAAACAGTCAGAGAAGATGAAAAACCAAAAATCTCCTAACCCAAAATGTTCAGGATATTCAGGACATAATGAAAAGACCAAACCTAAGGATAATATGTGTAGAAGAGGGTGAAGATAATCAACTAAAAGGCACAGTAAATATCTTCAACAAATCATAATGGAAAACTTTCCTGTTCTTAACAAGATGATCATGAACATACAGGAAGCCTACAGAACTCCAAATAAATTGGACAAGAAAAGAAACTCCTCCGGACACATAATAGTCAAAACACCAAATATTCGAAACAAAGAAAGAATCCTAAAAGCTGTAAGGGAAAAAAGGACAAGTAACATATAAAGGCAGACAAATAAGAATTACACCATACTTCTCAACAGAGACTATGAAAGCTAGAAGATCCTGGACAGATGTCATACAGACCCTAAGAGAACACAAATGCCTCACCAGGTTACTATATCCAGCAAAACTCTCAATCACCATAGATGGAGAAACCAAGATATATCAGGGCTAAACTAAATTTACACAATATCTGTTCTCAAATTCAGCCCTACAAAATATGATATATGGAAAAATCCAACACAAGGAAAGAAACTACATGCAAGGAAAAGCAAAAAATTAATCACACAAAGAAACCAAAAGAAAAAAAAGCACACAAACATAAGCCTACCTCTAACAACAAAAATAAAAGAAAGCAAAACCACTATTCCATAATTTCTCTTAACATCAATGGACTCAATTCCTCAATAAAGAGACATAGACTATCAGACTGGATACATAAACAGGATCCAGTATTTTGCTGCATACAGGAAACTCATCTCAGAAACAAAGACAGACACTACCCCAGAGTAAAAGGCTTGGAAAAACCTTCAAAGCAAATGGGCCCAGGAAACAAGCTGGAGTAGCTATTCTAATATCAAATAATATAGATTCTCAACAACAAGTTATCAAAAAAGATAAGAAAGTACACTTTTTACTCATCACAGGAAAAATCAATCAAGATGAACGCTCAGTCTTGAACATCTATGCTTAATACAAGGGCATCCACATTTATAAAAGAAATCCTACTAAAGTTCAAAACATATATTACACTACACACAATAATAGTGGAATACTTTAACACCACACTCTCATCAATGGACAGATTATAGAGACAGAAAATGAACATAGACACAGCAAAACTAGCAGAACCAACTGGAATTAACAGACATCTACAGGACATTTCATCCAAAAACAAAAGAAAGTACATTCTTCTCAGCACCTCACGATACCTTCTCAAAAACTGACCACATACTCAGTCACAAAGCAGGCCTCAACAGATACAAGAAGATCGAAATACTCCTATGCATCCTGTCAGATAAACATGGACCAAGGCTGGTCTTTAATAACAACAAAAACAACAAAAAGTCCACATACACATGGAAGCTGAACAATGCTCTGCTCAATGATAACATGGTCAAAGAAGAAATAAAAAAAAGAAATCAAGGATTTTTTAGAATTTTATGAAAATAACATCACTACATACCAAAACTTATGGGATACAACGAAAGCAGTACTGAGAGGAAAACTCATAGTTCTGAGTGCCTCCAAAAAGAAACTGGAGAAAGCATACACTAGCAGTTTGAGAGCACAGCTGAAAGCCCTAGAACAAAAAGAAGCAGATACACCCAAGAAGAGTAGACGGCAGGAAATAATCAAACTCAGCGCTTCAGAGCTGAAATCAACCAAATAAAGACTATATATATATAAAGAATCAGCAAAACCAAGAGCTGTTTCTTTGACATAAACAAAAAGATTGATAAGCCCTTAGCCAGACTAACTCTAGGACAGAGAAAGTATCCAAATTAGCAAAATCAGAAATGAGAAATACTGAATGGCCAAGAAGCACCTAAAGAAAGGCTCAACATCACTACTCATCAGGGAAATGCAAATTAAAACAACCCTGAGATTTCACCTCACACCAGTCAGAATGGCTAACATCAGAAACTCAAATGACAGCAGATGCTGGCAAGGATGTGGAGAAAGAGGAACACTCCTCCATTGTTGGTGGTGCTGTAAGCTGGTACAACCACTCTAGAAATCAGTCTGGAAGTTCCTCAAAATTTGGGCATAGTACTACCTTCAGACCAAACTATTCCACTCCTGAGCATATACCACAAAGATGCTCCAGCATACAACAAGGACACATGCTCCACCATGTTCACAGCAGTCTTATTTATAATAGCCAGAAGCTGGAAAGAAAGGTGTCCTTCAACAGAGAAATGGATACGGAAATTGTGGTACATTCACACAATGGAGTACTGCTCGGCTAGTAGAAAAAATGACTTCATGAAATTCCAACACAAATGGATGGAACTAGAGACTATCATCCTGAGTGAAGTAACCAAGTCACAAAAGAACACATGTGGTATATACTAACTGATAAGCAGATTCTAGCCCCAGAAAGTTCTGAATACCCAGGAAATAATTCACAAACTTTATGATGCTCAAAAAAAAAAAGAAGGCCAAAATATGGATGCCTCAGTCCTTCTTAGAAGGGAAAACAAAACACTCATGGGAGGAAATACAAGGTCATATAGAGAAATAGGAATTGAAGAAAAGATCATTCAGAGGTTGCCTCACCTGGGGATCCATCCCATATGCAACTGCCAAACCCAAGCACTATTGCTGATGCCAAGAAGTACTTACTGGCAGGAACTAGGTAGATTTGCTTTCTCAGGGGCTCTTCCAGAGTCAGAGCTGAGTATGCTTTCAGTTAACCATAGGACTGAACACAGGGACCCCAATGTTCTGAAGAAAGGACTGAAGGAGCTGAAAGGGGTTGGAGACTCATGGGAAGAACAACATTATCAACTAACCAGAGTGGAGCAGGTGATTAAGAGCAAGTGCATCTTTGTGAAGACAAGTGGAGGGGGAGGGGGAATGGGAGCAGGGTGGGGGAAGGGGATAACATTTCAAATGTAAATTCAGAAAGTAACCAATAAAAAATACAATAAAAAAGAGGTTAGACTTGGAGAACCAAATAACCTTATTATAAATGGGGTACAGAGCTAAACAGAATTTCCCACTGAGGAATCTCAATTGGCAGATAAGCACCTAAAAAAATGTTCAACATTCTTAATCATCATGGAAATGCCAATCAAAATAACCCTGAGATTTCACCTCACACCAATAAGAACGACTAAGATCAAAAACTCAGGTGACATCAGATGCTGGAGAGAATGTGCAGAAAGAACACTCCTCCATTGTTTGTGAGATTGTAAGCTGGTACAACCATGCTGGAAATCAGTCTGGTGGTTCTTCAGAAAATTGGAGCCTTATTCATAATAGCCAGAATCTGGAAAGAACCCAGGTGTCCTTAAATAGAGGAATGGATACAGAAAATGTGGTACATTTACACAATGAAGTACTACTCAGCTACTAAAAACAATGACTTTGTGAAATTCTTAGGCAAAGGGATGGAGCTAGAAACTATCGTCCTGAGTGAGGTAACCCAATCACAAATATATATATATATATATACATGGTATACACACTCACTGGTAAGTGAATATTAGAAGAAATTTCAGAGTACTCACAATACAACTAACTGATCATATGAAGCTCAAAAAGAAGGAAGACCAAAGTGTGAGTACCTCAGTCCTACTTAGAAGGGGAAACTAAATACTCACAGGAAGTAGAGGGTGGGGAGGACTTAGGAGGAAGAGAGGAGGGAGATGGGCAAAAGGGACAAGATTAGGTGTGAGAGGGGACAGGGGAGATAGATAGAGGGTCAGGAAAATGAACAAAAGTGTGTAGCAGTGGGTAATGGGGACCTTGGGGTAGCCACCAGAAAATCCCAGATGCTAGAAAATTAAGAGTTGCCCAGGACCCAATGGGAATCACATTAGCTGAAATTCCCAACATAGTGGATAGAAAACCTGTAGAGACCATATCCAGATGTTAGGTACAGCTCCTAGTTGAGGGATGGGGTCACCCACTCATCTCCAAAATTCTAACCCAGAATTATTCCCGTCTAAAGAAAATTCAGGGACAAAGAGTGGAATAGAGACTGAAAGAAAGGCCATCTGGAGACAATATCAACCAAGATATTGCTAACAAGAGCTTGATATAGATGTCTCCTGAGAAGCTCTGCCAAGGCCTGAGAAATAGTGTCAAATGCTGGCAGCCAACCATTGAACTGAGCATGGGGACCCAAATAAAGAGTTATGAGGACTGAAGGAGGTGAAAGTGTTTGCAACCCCATAGGAAGAACATCAATATCAACCAACCAGACACCCCAGAGTTCCCAGGGACTAAACCACAATTCTGGTTTAAGTGCTCTGGCATTGGTCCACCTTGCTCTGCCTTTCTAGTCTTCACTGACAGTGCTAATGTATTGATTTGCTTTGCATCAAGTTGCTGATTTTTACTTGTCATGACTTCATAAAAAGTAACTAGCCGAAGAACTTCTAGTGATAGTCCAGTGGTTTCTTGCCACTTCTGCTGACTCAGGTCGATTGGTGGAGCATTACAATTTCTTCTGAATTGAACTGCCATTGCTGATTTGTGAGTGATGATTGACAAATGGACTACGCTGCAGCTACTAATTCATGTTGGTGTTTGCTAGAGGACTGGACTGCTGACAATGAAGATTGGAATAGTCCCAAAGAACTATTTCTAAACAGGTCCACATCTTCTTGTTCCCTATTAACCTTTCTTTTAACTATCTTTCTATTAACTAGCTCTGGTGGGTGGTAGGCTAGAAGGGAGTGTGAAACATTTAAGCACCCTTATTAGATTTTGAAAAAAAAACTAGAGTCTGAGCAACTGGGACTGGGAACAGATCTTAGAAACTTCTGTTCCCACCCGGAGACGACTTCAGGACGCAGAGCGGAGCCTGGCCCAACTGCCAGCCGGAAAGGCGGCTCGTACAGGCTGAGCAACTGTGACCTGGAACAGATCTTAGGAACTTCTGTTTTCACCCGGAGACGACTTCAGGACGCAGAGCTGAGCCTGGTCCAACTGCCAGCCGGAAAGGCGGCTCATACAGGCTGAGCAAATGGTGAGTGGGAGACCTAGGCTGCGGGGGAGCAGAGGGATCTCTGTGGAGTGCACACGGAAAGGGCACCCCCTGCCCTGACCTGCCCTGTCCTCCCCGATCCAGTGACCGGGAACAGATCTTAGGAACTTCTGTTCCCACTCAGAGACGACTTCAGAACACAGAGCAGAGCCTGGCCCAACAGCCAGCCGGAAAGGCAGCTCGTACAGGCTGAACAACTGGTGAGTGGGAGACCTAGGCTGCTGGGGAGCAGAGGGATCTCTGCGGAGTGCACACGGAAAGGGCACCCCCGGCCCTGACCTGCCCTGTCCTCCCCGATCCAGGGACCGGGAACAGATCTTAGGAACTTCTGTTCCTACCCGGAGACGACTTCAGGACGCAGAGCAGAGCCTGGCCCACCTGCCAGCCGGAAAGGTGGCTCGAAGAGGCTGAGCATCTGTGACCAGGAACAGATCTTAGGAACGTCTGTTCCCACCCGGAGGCCACTTCAGTACGCAGAGCGGAGCCTGGCCCAGCTGCCACCTGGAACCTGGGCTGCCGGGGAGTAGAGAGATCTCTGCGGAGTGCACACGGAAAGTGTACCAGGGACACAGACCAGATACAAGAGAAAGGCAAGAACATATCACTGACAACAAAATGGCAAGAGGAAAGAGAAAGAGTATATCCCAAGGAAACCAAGACAATCTAGCAACACCAGAACCCAGCTCTCCGATAGCAGAAAACATCGAAATTCCAAACACTCCAGAGAAAGAAGACACAGACCTGAAATCATGCCTCAAGACGCTGATAGAGTTACTTAAACAAGAAAGGGAGGAAAAGCAAAAAGATTCAGAAGCTTTTAAAGAAGAAACAAGAAAAACACTCAAAGAACTCAAAGAACGAGAGGAAAACAGAACCAAAGAAATAAAGGAATGGAAGAGGGAAATTAAAACAGAAATTGACACAATAAAGAAAGCGCTAAAAGAGATAACCCTAGAGTCAGAACACCAAAAAAAGAAATCAGGAGTCACAGAAGCAAGCATTTCCAACAGATTACAAGAGATCGAAGAGAGAATCTTGGGGGCAGAAGACAACATTGCAAACATAGACAAAACAGCCAGAGAAGATGCAAAAAACAAAAAGCTCCTGACCCAAAATGTCCAGGAAATCCAAGACACAATGAGAAGACCGAACCTAAGGATAATAGGAATAGAAGAGGGAGAAGAGTATCAACTAAGAGGCACAGTAAATATCTTCAACAAAATCATAGAAGAAAACTTCCCTACCCTCAAGAATGAGATGACCACGAGCATAAAAGAAGCCTTCAGAACTCCAAATAGGTTGGACCAGAAAAGAAATACCTCCCGACACATAATAGTAAAAACATCAAGTGCCCAAAGTAAAGAAAGAATACTAAAAACAGTAAGGGAGAAAGGTCAGGTAACATATAAAGGCAGACCAATCAGACTCACACCCGATTTCTCAACAGAGACTATGAAAGCTAGAAGAGCCTGGACAGACATCATGCACTCCTTAAGAGAGCACAAGTGCCAGCCCAAGCTGCTATACCCAGCAAAACTATCAATCACCATCGATGGAGAGACAAAGATATTTCAAGACAAATCAAAATTCACACAATATCTGACCACAAACCCAGCACTACAACGAATTATAGGTGGAAAACCCAATACAAGGAGGGAAAATACAGCCTAGTAAAAACAAGAAAACTCCTAAACAAGAAAACTAAAAGAAGAAAAAAACACAGACACAACTCAACCCAAAAAAGCAAAAATGGCAGGAAACAGAAACAATTATTCCTTGATATCTATTAACATAAATGGTCTCAACTCCCCAATAAAGAGACATAGACTATCAGACTGGATACATAAACAAAATCCAGCCTTTTGCTGCATACAGGAAACTCATCTCAGAGACAGAGACAGACACTATCTCAGAGTAAAAGGGTGGGAAAAAAACTTCCAAGCAAACAGCTCCAAGAAGCAAGCTGGAGTGGCTATTCTAATATCGAATAAAGTAAATTTCCAACCAAAAGTTATCAAAAAAGATAAAGAAGGACACTTTTTACTCATTACCGGGGAAATCTGTCAGGAGGAACTCTCAATCCTTAACATATATGCTCCAAATAAAAAATCACCCACATTCATAAAAGAAACTCTACTAAAGCTCAAAAAATACATTTCACCCCACACAATAATAGTGGGAGACTTTAATACCCCACTCTCACCAATGGACAGATCAGGGAAACAGAAACTGAACAAGGACACTGCAAAACTAGCAGAGACTTTGAACCAACTAGAATTAATAGATATATACAGAACATACTATCCTAAAGTAAAAGAATACACCTTCTTCTCACCACCCCATGGCACCTTCTCGAAAATTGACCACATAATTGGACACAGAACGAGCCTTCATCGATATAAGAAGATTGAAATATTCCCATGCATCCTCTCAGATCACCATGGTCTACGGCTGGTCTTTAACAACAACAAAGACAACAAAATGCCCACATACACATGGAAACTAAACAACGCTCTGTTAAAGGATAGCAGGGTCAAAGAAGAAATAAAGAAAGAAATTAAGGACTTTCTAGAATTCAACGAAAATGATAACACAACATACCCAAACCTATGGGATGCAATGAAAGCAGTATTGAGAGGAAAACTCATAGCCCTAAGTGCTTCCAAGAAGAAACTGGAGAGAGCTCACATCAGCAACCTGACAGCACAGCTAAAAGCCCTAGAACAAAAGGAAGCAGATATACCCAAAAAGAGTAGACGGCAAGAAATAATCAAAATTAGGGCAGAAATAGACCAAATAGAAACAAAAAAAAAAAAACCATTGAAAAAATCAACAAAACAAAGAGTTGGTTCTTTGAGAAAATCAACAAGATTGATAAACCCCTAGCCAGACTAACTAAAGGGCAAAGAGAGAGTATCCAAATTAACAAAATCAGAAAGGAAAGTAGTGACATAACAACTGAAACTAAGGAAATTCAAGAAATTATCAGATCCTACTACAAAAACTTATACTCCACAAAATTGGAAAATCTGGAGGAAATGGACGAATTCCTAGACAGATACAAGGTCCCAAAGTTTAACCAGAACCAAGTAAACCATCTAAATAACCCTATAACACCTAAAGAAATAGAAGAAGTCTTCAAAAGCCTCCCAACCAAAAAAAGCCCAGGTCCAGACGGGTTCAGAGCAGAATTTTATCAGACATTTATTGGGGATATAACACCAATATTCGCCAAACTATTCCAAAAGATAGAATCAGATGGAATATTACCCAACTCATTTTTTGAGGCTACAATAACCCTCGTACCTAAGCCACACAAAGACCCTACAAGGAAAGAGAACTTCAGACCAATCTCACTTATGAACATTGATGCAAAAATACTCAACAAAATCCTTGCAAACCAAATCCAAGAACACATCAAAACCATCATTCATCATGACCAAGTAGGCTTCATCCCTGGGATGCAGGGATGGTTTAACATAAGGAAATCCATCAATGTAATCCACCATATAAACAAACTTAAAGATCAAAATCACATGGTCATCTCACTAGACGCTGAGAAAGCATTCGACAAAATCCAACACCCCTTCATGTTAAAAGTCCTGGAAAGAACAGGAATCCAAGGCCCATATTTAAACATAATAAAAGCAATATACAGCAAACCAACAGCCAACATCAAACTTAATGGCGAGAAACTTGAAGCAATCCCACTAAAATCAGGGACTCGACAAGGCTGCCCACTCTCTCCCTACCTATTCAACATAGTACTGGAAGTCCTGGCTGGAGCAATTAGACAGCAAAAGGAGATCAAGGGGATACAAATCGGAAAGGAAGAGATAAAAACATCACTCTTTGCCGGTGACATGATAGTGTACTTGAGTGACCCCAAAAATTCCACCAGAGAACTCCTACAGCTGATAAACAAGTTCAGCAAAGTGGCCGGATACAAAATTAACTCAAACAAATCAGTAGCCTTCCTATACTCAAAGGACAAACATGTGGAGAAAGAAATTAGGGAAAAGGTACCCTTCACAATCGTTACAAAAACTATGAAATACCTTGGTGTGACTCTAACTAAGGAAGTGAAGGACCTGTATGACAAGAACTTCAAACCTCTAAAGAAAGAAATTGAGGAGGATCTCAGAAAATAAAAAGATCTCCCATGCTCATGGATTGGAAAGATCAACATCTTAAAAATGGCCATCCTACCAAAAGCAATCTACAGATTCAATGCAATCCCCATCAAAATTCCAACCCAGTTCTTCATGGAATTGGAAAGATCAGTGTGCAATTTCATATGGAATAACAAAAGACCTAGAATAGCGAAATCCATCCTCAACAACAAAAAAAACATCTGCGGGAATCACTATCCCTGATCTCAAGCTATATTACAAGGCAATTGTGCTGAAAACTGCATGGTACTGGTACAGAAATAGGCAAGTGGATCAATGGAATAGAATAGAAGATCCAAAAATGAGCCCTCATGTATATGGTCACCTGATTTTTGACAAAGGAGCAGTAAACATTCAATGGAAAAAGGACAGCCTATTCAACAAATGGTGCTGGTCCAACTGGCACTCAACATGCAAAAGAATGAAAATAGACCCGTTCTTATCGCCTTGTACAAAGCTCAAGTGTAAGTGGATTAAAGATCTCCACATTAAACCAGATACACTGAAACTATTAAATGAGAAAGTAGGGAAAACCTTAGAACACATAGGCACAGGAGAAAATTTTCTGAACAAAACACCAATGGCTCAAGCTCTAAGGTCAAAGATTAACAAATGGGACTTAATGAGATTGCAAAGTTTCTGTAAGGCTAAGGACATTGTCAAGAAAACAAAACGGCAACCAACAGAATGGGAAAAGATCTTTACCAACACCACATCAGATAGAGGCCTAATATCCAAGGTGTACAAGGAACTCAAAAAGCTAGACACCAGAGAATCAAATAACCCTATTAAAAAATGGGGTACAGAGCTAAACAAATCATTTTCAGTTGAGGAACACCGAATGGCCGAGAAACATCTGAGGAAGTGCTCGACATCCTTAGCCATCAGGGAAATGCAAATCAAAACAACCCTAAGATTCCACCTCACACCAGTCAGATTGGCCAAGATCCAAAACTCAGATGACAGCAGATGCTGGCGAGGCTGCGGAGAAAGAGGAACACTTCTCCACTGTTGGTGGGGTTGCAAGCTAATACAACCACTCTGGAAATCTGTCTGGCGATACCTCAGAAAATTAGATATAGTACTACCTGAAGACCCAGCTATTCCACTTCTGGGCATATACCCCAGAGACACTTTAATACACAACAAAGATATATGCACCACAATGTTCATAGCAGCTCTATTTATAATAGCCAGAAGCTGGAAAGAACCCAGATGTCCTTCAGAAGACGAATGGATACAAAAATTGTGGTACATATACACAATGGAATACTACTCAGCCACCAGAAACAATGACTTAACCAAATTCTTAAGAAAATGGCTGCATCTAGAGAAGATCATCCTGACTGAGATAACCCAGTCACAAAAGAACAGACATAATATGCAGTCACTGATAGTGGGATGCTAACCCCAGAGGCTTGCACTCCCCCAGAAACAACTCACAGACTGTATGAAGTCCAAGAAATAAAGAAAACAAAAAATATACATATATTCACAAAACAAGAAGACTTTGACTATTTCCATGTTGCGTTTTGTTTTGCATGTACTTTACGCTTATTGCAACTAGTAGGTTTTCAATGCATACTGTCAAGCCTTTGAAAAAAATCAAGTACTGACTAAAAAACATATTCACATGGTTTTATGTAAAATTTATTTTAATGTCTGAAAAAACAGTACTGACAAAAATGTATAATTTTAAGCAAAAAATGTTTAAAATCTTTACATTTATCTTTGTTTTGCAAAATAAAGTCAAAAAAAAACTAAAAAAAAAAATCCTATGGGAAAAAAGCCTTTTCAACAAATAGTGCTGGTTCAACTGGCAGTCAGCATGTAGAAGACTAAAAATTGACCCGTTATTATCTCCTTGTAAAAAGATAAAGTTCAAGTGAATCAAAGACCTCCACATGAAACCAAATACACTGAAACTAAGAGAAGAGAAAGTGAAGAAGAGCTTAGAACTCATAGGCACGGGGGGAAATTTCCTGAAAATAACACCAATGGCTTACACTCTAAGATCAAGAATGGACAAATGGGACCTCATAAAATTGCAAAGCTTCTGGAATGCAAAGGATACTGTCAAGAGGACAAAATGGAAACCAACACATTGGGTAAAGGTATTTACCACCTACATCTGATAGAGGATTCATATTCAATATATACAAAGAACTCAAGAAGTTGAACTCCAGAGAATCTAATAACTTTATATTAAAATGGTGTACAAAGCTAAACAAAGAATTCTCAACTGAGGAATACCAAATGGCTGAGAAGCACCTAAAAATGTTTAATATTCATAGTCATCAGGGAAATGCAAATCAAAACAACCCTGAGATTCCACCTCACTCCAGCAAGAATGACTAAGATCAAAACAGCAGGTGTCACATGCTCCTCAGGCAGAATTGCTTACAACTGTAAGAGTGGAAGGTGGGCAGGGTGCAGAATCTCAGGTAAGGATCCCACCTCTTCTATCCATGAGAGAACATCAACCATCAACACTCACGATCCTGGGACATCAACCATCAACACACACAATCCTGGGATTGTCTTGCAAAAGTCACAGCTGCTCTGATGAGTATGACAAGTGTCATACACAGAGGTCAGAGCTCTATGACCCTGGTGAAGAGTGACAGCTTTGTCTTCATGCTTCGTCAATGTTAGTCTTTCTCTACCTTGGGGGATCTGGGGTCTTCACTCTTACTCATTCTTAGAATTTGAAAGATAGTTGAGAGAGATTGATACATGGAGATAAGCTATCAAAAGATCATAGCAGGGTGGATCCGCCATTTTAAGAAGTATAAACCTGCCCTAGTGAAAAATTACCGGATGCCAGTTACCTGACCAGTAAAATTTCTTGTTTGCTTATTTTTTTAATATTATTGGTTCTTTGTGAATTTCACATCATGCACCCCAATCCCGCTCAACTCCTCCTCCCCTGTACATGTTTTCAACTTCCCAACAGAGAAAATATACCATTGTGGAAGCTGTAGTATGTCACATTGTGTCCCACAATACATCATTTTGTCCACACTTTATAGTTTGCACATGTTTATTGCAATGAGTCCATGGTCTGGTACGAGGTCTGCTACCATGCAGAGGTTGTCTGTTTCAGGATAACTCCCAAGCCCCAGATTGGGACTCTCTGGCTCACTCCTGGCTTTGGGAGCTTATCCCAACTATCACACTGCCAGACTGGTAATGGTACAGGCTAGCTCTCTGTCCAGGAGCCTGGCACCAGACTGCTCATCTACTGATCATTCGGATGTTCAGAGGTCAAAACACTGATCATAGACATAGCCTCTCTCTTCTCTGCCATCTACTGACGAACGTGTGACACAGCAACCACACCTGCAATGGCTCTAGGGGCGGGGAATTCTCTGTTAATGATATGATACTATGTGATGCTTGCAAACAGAAGCCGAGCATAAATGTCCTCTGAGAGGTTCTACCAAGCAAGTGCAGAGATCCACATTGGAGGGAGTTCAGGAAGTCTTATGGAAGAGGTGGGGTTACGATTGATGGCCCCTGAGAGGATCGGAACTCCACAGAAAGACTAACACAGACAACTAACCTGGACCTTTGTGGGCTTTCAGAGACTGAACCAATCAGGAAGCATACACTGGCTGGACATACACCTCTCACACATATGTAGCAAATGTGCAGTTCCAGCTTCAAGTGGGTCCCCCAAGAACCGGAGGAAGTGCTCTCTCTAGCTGTTGCCTGTCTATGAATCCTGTTCTCTAAGTAGAATGCCTTCACTGACCTTGGGGGGAAAGGATGCCCTAGGCCTACAGAGACTTGATATGCCAGGATGTGGTAATACCTATGAGTGGCATCCACCATCTCAAGGACAAAGGGAAGGGGGAGTGGGGAGAGGGACTTGGGAAAGACTGAGATGGGAGGGGCACCAGTAGACATGGAAAGTGATTAATTAATGAAAAAAAGAAATGAATAGAAAAACAGACAACTGTATCATAGTTTTTAACTCAGGGGATGGTAAAGAATAATGACCAGAGAAAATGGAAGAGCCTGAGGAAGAGGTGAAGTTCCATGAAGCTATTTCCTCTAGATAGAACTTTTGTCTTGTAAAGAAAAGAAAAGAAGACTCACATACTTCATAAAAAAATACAAGAACTCATGAGACCTTACATAGCTCATTAATTTCTCCACAAGATTAGAGGGCTGTAACAGTTCTAAGAAACAGGAGACTTTGCTCAGGGGACTCCAGTGATACAGCTTTCATGAAGCTCATTAATGATAAATTGGTGATTTGAAGGTGGAGCTTCCTGAGGCCCCTGTGCTCATAAAAGTGCCCTCACAATTTTTCCTAAGAATCTCTCTGCTGTAGCAAGCAGAACAAGGGTGGGGTTAGTTTTCTAGTGTGTTATGAATTTCCTGGGTGGAATAAATAGAAATTGTCCCAAGGTAAATCAAGCAACAATGAGTCAGGCAAAATGGGAACAGAATAGCTCAGTAGTTTAAGCTGTTTGGTAGGCCTGGCCATCGAGAATAGCACAGAGAAGATTTGACTGGCATAACTGCACTGTGCATTCAGTACCCTGTATGTCTAAATCAACAGGCACTAAAATTCATATAAAAGAGGATCCCAAGAAAAAATTATGTGTAGCATATGACCACTAAAAATAAAATCTGCATACAATATACTTTCAAAAAGAAACCAGGGATGCATCAAAAAACAATCCAACCTGATCAAATAGGCTTAATTCCAGAGATACAAAGGTGTACAATGTAAGAAAAAACATCAACAGAATCCACCATATAAGCAAAATTACAGAATCATTAAATTAGATGTTAAAAAGCCTTTGACAAAATCCAACATCCCTTCATGATAAAAGTATTAGAGAAATCACAGAATCAAGGCACACAACTAGGCATAATAAAAGCAATATATATCAAGTCAATAGACAATAAAAACTAAATGAACCGGTGGCCTTTGGGTGCAGAACAGGCACCACCCATCACCAGGAACAGCAGAGATCCAGGAACACAGGCATGGTGAGAAGGCATTCCAAGTAGCCGGGGAGCAGAGAGATCTCTGCCAAAGATTCGGAAAATGCGCCCCCCCTGCTTGGCTCAGGGAACCAGGAACCCTGCATTGGGCTGTCTGTTTCCAGCAGGCAGGCCTTGGGTGCAGAACAGGCACCATCCACCACCAGGAACAGCGGAGACCCAAGAACACAGGCCTGGTGAGAAGGCGTTCTGAGTAGGCAGGGAGCAGAGAAATCTCTGCTGAGCACGAGAAAAGTGCGCCCCCTCCATCCCCTGCTTGGTTCAGGGAAGCAGGAACCATGCTTTGAGCTGTCTGTTATCAGTTGGTGTCCCATGCATACAGAATTGACAATCAGGCTATCTGTAATGCTAAAGATACTGTCAAAAAAAAAAAAAAAAAAAAAAAAAAAAAAAAAAAAAAAAAAACAGCAGCTAACAGAGTAGGAAAAGATCTTTACCAACCCCACATTAGATAGCGGCCAAATATCCAAGGTATACAAAGAACTCAAAAAGCTAGACACCAGAGAATTAAGCAACCCTATTAAAAAAGGGCACAGACTTAAACAAAAAGTTCTCAATTGAGGAATATCGAATGGCTGAGAAACATCTAAGGAAGTGCTCAACATCCTTAGCCATCAAGGAAATGCAAATCAAAACAACCCTGAGATTCCACCTCACACCATTCAGTTGGCCAAAATCCAAAACTCAGATGACAACAGATTCTAGCGAGGATGTGGAGAAAGAGGAACACTTCTCCACTGTTGGTGGGGTTGTAAACTCATACAACCACTCTGGAAGTTAGTCTGGCCGTTTCTCAGAAAAATGGACATAGTACTACCTGTAGACCCAGTTACTCCACTTCTGGGCATTTACCCCAGAGATGCTCCAACATACAACAAAGATACATGCACCACAATGTTCATTGCAGCTCTATTTATAATAGCCAGAAGCTGGAAAGAACCCAGATGTCCTTCAGTAGATGAATGGATACAAAAATTGCGGTACATTTACACAATGGAGTACTACTCAGCTATCAAAAACAATGACTTAACAAAATTCTTAAGAAAATAGATGCATCTAGAGAATATCATCCTGAATGAGATAACCCAGTCACAAAAGAACAGACATAATATGCAGTCACTGATAATGGGATACTAACCCCAGAAAGCTCTGAACACCCCAGAAACAACTCACAGACTGTGTGAAGTTCAAGAAAAAAAAAGAATATATTTTAAATGAAATAGAACTGTATCACATCCCCCTTTCCTCCCTACAGCCCCTCCTAGTCTCTCTCCTATCCCCTCTAATTAATAGCCTCTTTTCCTATGTTATTGTTACATATATAATATGTGTATGTATATGTACCCACAAATACTTAATTACTAAAAGGATAAACAGGCTGAAAAAGAAATTAGGGAAATGATACCCCTCACAATAGTTACAAACAATATAAAATACCTTAGTGTGACCCTAACTAAGCAAGTGAAAGTTCTGTATGATAAGAACGTCAAGTCTCTGAAGAAGGAAATTGAAGAAGATCTCAAAAGATGGAAAGCTTTCCCATGCTCATGGTTTGGAAGAATCAACATAGTAAAAATGACCATCTTGCCAAAAGCAACCTACAGATTCAATACAATCCCCATGAAAATTCCAACTCAATTATTCATAGAGTTAGAAAGAGAAATTTTCAAATTCAATTGGAATAACAAAAAACCCAGGATAGCAAAAACTATTTTCAACAATAAAAATAACTTCCGGGGGGAGAGGGAAATCACCATTTCTGACCTCAAACTGTATTGCAAATCAATCGTGATAAAAACTGTGTGGTATTGGTACAGAGACAGGCAGGTAGATCAATGGAAGATAATTGAAGACCCAGAAATGAACCCACACATTATTGATCTTTGACAAAGGAGCCAAAAGCATTCAATGGTAAAAGGACAAATGGTGTTGGTTCAACTGGAGGCCAGTATGCAGAAGAATCCAAATCGATACATTTTTATCTCCTTGTACAAAGCTAAAGACCTCCAAATCAAACAAGGTACAATGAAACCTATAGAGAAGAAAGTGGGTAAGAGCTTAGAACATAGAGGTACAGGGAATAATTTCCTGAACAGAACACCAATGGCTTATGCTCTAAGATAAAGAATCAACAAGTGGGACCTAATAAAATTGCAAAGTTTCTGTAAGGCAAAGGATTCTGTTAAGAAGACAATATGGCAACCAACAGATTTTCAAAGGATCTTTACCAATTCTACATCTGATAGAGGGCTAGTATCCTATCCATACAAAGAACTCAATAAGTTAGACTTCAGAGAATCAAATAATCCTATTAAAAAATGGAATACACCCAATGAAGGAGTTAGAGAAAGGACTTAAGGAACTGACAGGGTCTGCAACCCCATAGGAAGACAAAATTATCAACTAACCAAACCCACCACAGCTCCCAGGGACTAAAACACTAACCAATGAGTTCTTATGGAGAGACCCACGGCTCTAGGTGCATATGCAGCAGAGGATATTCTCTGGTATCAGTGAGAGGAGAGGACTTTGATCCTGTGAAGGCTCGCTTTCCCAGGGGAATGCCAAGACACTGAGGTAGAAGAGAGAGGTTGGGAGAGGGAGCACTTTCATGGACTCAATGGGAGGGGGGGAAAGGATTGATGGAAAGGGGATAACATCTAAATTGTAAATACAGAGAACTCCAATAAAAATGGGGTACAGAGCTAAACAAAGAATTATCAACTGAGAAATATCAAATGGCTGAGAAGCACCTAGAGAAATAGTCAACATCCCTAGTCATCAGGGAAATGCAAATCAAAACAACCCTGAGTTTCCACCTCACACCAGTCAGAATGGCTAAGATCAACAATCCAGGTGTCAGCAGGTGCTGGAAAGGATATGGGGAATGCTCCTCCATTGTTGGTGGAATTGCAAGCTGGTACAACCACTCTGGAAATCCGTTTGGCAAGTCCTCAGAAAATTGGACATAGTTCTACCTGAAGACCCAGCCATACCACTCTTGGGCATATACCCAAAAGATGCTCCAACATATAACAAGGACACATGCTACACCATGTTCATAGCAGCCTTATTTATAATAGACAGAAGCTGAAAAGAACCCAGATGTCCTTCATCAGAGGAATGGATATAAAAATTGTGGCACATTTAATTGTGACATACTACTCAGCTAGTAGAAACAATTACTTTATGAAATTCCTAGGCAAATAGATGGAACTAGAAAATATCATCCTGAATGAGGTAACCCTGTCACAAAAGAACACACATGGTAATCACTCACTGATAAGCAGATACTAGCCCCAGACAGCTTACAATACCCAAAAAACAATTCACAGATCTTATGAAGCTCAAAAAGAAAAATAGACCAGAATGTGAATGCTTAGTCTTTTTTAGATGGTAGAACAAAATACTCATGGGAGGAAATACATGGTCAAATAGAGGAACAGGAATTGAAGAAAAGATCACTCAGAGGCTGCTTCACCTGGGGACCCACTACATATGCAGCCACCAAACCCAAGCACTATTACTGATGCCAAGAAGTGCTTACTGTCAGGAGCCAGAAATGGATGTCTCTTCAGAGGCTCTGCCAGAGTCATACAGATACAGTTCAGGATGCTTGCAGCTAACCATCAGACTGAACATGAGGACACAAAGAAAGAGCTAGAGAAAAGTCTGTAGGAGATGAAAGGGTTTGCAACCCCATTGGAAGAATAGCATTATCAACCAACCAAACACTCAAGAACTCCTAGAGACTAAAACACCAACCAATATGCACACATCAGGAGACCCACGGCTCCAGATGCATATGTAGCAGAGGATATCATTGTATGGCATCAGTGAGAGAAGAGCCCTAGGTCCAGTGAGGGTGTGCATTTCCAGTGAAGAAGAATACCAAGGCACTGAATGGAGACGGTGGTTGAGAGAGGGAGCATCTTCATAGAAGCAAGGGGATGGGGGATGGCAGTGGGGAAAAGGGGGATAACATCTGAAATGCAAATGTAGAGAATATCCAATAAAAATAAATAAATAAATAACCTCAGGTGACAGAAGATGCTGGTGAGGATATGGAGAAAAAGGACCACTCCTCCACTGCTGGTGATATTGAAAGCTGGTTAAAGCACTTTGGAAATCAATCTGGCAATGCCTGAGAAAGTTGGAAATAGTTCTACATGGATACCCAGCTATACCACTACTGGGCATATACCCAAAAGATGCTCCAACATATTACAAGGACACATGTTCCACACGCTATGTTCACAGCAGTTTTATTTATAATAACCAGTAGCTGGAAACAACTCAGACATCCCTAAACATAAGAATGGATACAAAAAAATGTGGTACATTTACACAATGGTGTACAACTCTGCTATTAAAAACAATGACTTCGAAATAAAATTAGCTACTGCTAATTATCAGAGGGATTAGAGATTGGCTGGCTTGGAATAACCTGGTTGCAGAAGAACATGAGGAGGAAGGGAGCCACCACAAGGAGAGCATGAGCATTTGGCCAGGAGAAACAGTTCTGTGAATGAAACTCAGTAGCCATTTGGGAGAGGTGAGCTGAAGAGAGGAAGATCTGAGCTCTATTTCCAGCTGCATGCAGCCCAGAGAACAAGTAAGCAGAAGGACATGGCTCTGAAGCCACATGAGCGGAAGGAGAAATGGGATCAACGCCTCGTGAAGAAGCCCCGAGAGTCAGAAAACTGTCCATCTGTGGAGCTGAGTGAGAGCAGGCAGCCCCTGGAGGTGGGCAGACCGGGGCAGGATGCAGAGCCCACTTGTGATGAAGGGACAAGGAAAGTCCCGTTGCAGCCCTCCAAACAGGTTCCGCCGACTAGGTGTCTGGAGACATCTAGAGTGTCTCTATAAATGGATGTGGGGGACCATGCTCCTGCTAAGAGAGGGGAATGTTCAGCCAAAGGCTTCAGGTTGGTGGTCCAGGAGTGAGAGGAGAAACCAAGGAAAAGGATGGCCTCCTGGAGGAGCGTTCCTGCCCAGATGAGGTGTGCTACCCAGAAGGGGGGCCGCTCCCAGCCAGCCCCTGGCACCAGAACGGCCCGGCCCAGCACCAGCAGAGCAACAGCCCAGCCAGTCCAGCCAGCCCCAGGGGCCCCTCCCAGCTCCGGGGCAGTCCTGCCAACCCCAGCGCCCACTTCTGGGCCCTGGTCAGCACCATCGTCCCCAGCTTCTGCTTCCGGCCCCAGATCACGCCTGGCTCAGCCCGGCATGCCACTCTTGGCACTTCCAGGCTCCAGGCAGCGCCAGCAGTCCATCCAGACTCCATGGCATCGCCACCGACCACTTCGGTCCCTGTTGGCCTCATGTCACCTCTGCCGGTCTCTACTGACCGTATGGCACCGTTGCCAACCTTTACGGTCATGGACCACACTGTGTGCCTGTGACCAGCTCTGTAGGGCTACCACAGGACATCACTGCCAGCCCCCTCAGTCTCTGCTAGTCCAGTGCCAGCAGTGCCTGCCCCCTCGGACTTTGACCTTGCAACCACGCCATTGTCCCACCAGCTGCCTTTCAGGCCAGTGCTGCTGCCCCCAGCAGGCACTTTTGGCAGAGCCAGCCCCATAGGTCCCTCTTGGGCCAGCCTACCTGCTCACAACAGTCCTCGGCGGGCCCCAAGCAGCCTCAGCAATTAGTTGAAGGCCCAGAACAAACTAGTCCTCCCAAGCCTGCCCTGCTGAGCACTAGACAGTCACAACAACAGAAGTGCCCACGTCTTAGCCCAGAGCAACCCCACATACCCAAACAGCCCTTCATGGGCCCAAAGAAGCCCCTGCGGTCACTTCTGGACCCAGACCAGCCTCGAAAACCCCAATCGTTACTTCCTCTTCCTGATCGCCCTTCACTTCTGGGGCAGCCAAGCTTGGCCCCCCTGCCTCTTCTGAGGCCCCTGTGTCAGCTGAGATGGCAGTCCCTGCTGGGACTGGTGCCAGCTCGTCATCCCCGGCCTTCGATATTGGGCCATCCCTTCAGGCCCCTGAGGTCACAGTGGACTCGACACTCTGCCCCAGGGGTGGCCCGTCAAGCCCCATCTGTGAGTCCTGGAGCCTGAGTCTTGTAGGTAACTTCCTGGGTGAATTAGGTATGCTACAGTTGGACTGCACTAGTGAGAGCAGGCTCTCTTTAAGCCTGAGATGGTTTCCCAGACTGCCCCGAGGATGGTTCCAGACTACTTTGGCTGATTTGGCCCATCGCATCAGGAGAGAGGAACTCCATGTTGTCCCATTGTCCCCACTATGAGTGTCAGACCTCTTGGCGTTACTGTGCTCCTCACATGTGCTGCTTTGTGATGGACAACTCCTGGGTGAGGTTACACAGCCACCCTAAGGACTTGGAGCTATTGGGATCCCTCAGCATTTGGTGCCTCTAATTGCCAACACGGTCTTTGCATCTGAGTCTCTCACGCATGTGTGCAGGTGTGAATGGTGTGTACATGTATGCCTATATGTGATGAAGTGCCAGCCTAGGCCTCACTCTCCTGTCTCCTCCTCTTCCCACCAATGTACTCTCTGCCCTGAGCTTAGGGCCACACTGGATTTGGTTGGCCGGTTTTTAGGTCACAGTTTTCTTGGCTGTGGGATGATGCTAGTGTCTACTTGAAGTTCCTCCAAAGAGATGTGAAGGGGTGATGACTCAGTGGCTGCTTCCCCACCTCAGGGCTCTTCCACCCCAAAGGCATGGTAGGGCAACTGGAAGCCCCTATCTGAACTCTGTTTCCATTCTAACAGTGTTCAGCTTTGATTTTGACACTTGTTACTGCAGAGACATGTTTGGGCCTGCACCTATCCCACAGCCCACACTACCTGTGGTCAGGGGTTGTTTATCCCCTCCCCAATCCCATCTCAGGTCAGTCCACATTGGAGTTCAAGTGGCTAAACTGAGCCCCCAAAGGGGAAGTGACCAGAGCAGAGGACACTAGACTTGGAACTTCTGTGCAGCCTACTTGGGGTTCTTTGGGTTGAGTGGGCCAGGGCCCCAGTCTTACCTGGTACCTGTTTATCCTGATGGTGTTCCTGTTGTTCAAGTATAGCCTCTGAACTGAGATTTTGGGACTTATTTTTCTGATTATAAAAATAAAAAGTGCCATGCCATTTTAAATAATAATTCCTACAGGTGTGTGTGGTGCTTCCCATAAAATCTGGACTTTGCAGCTCAGATTGTCACCATTGTTTTGGTGTTTCATAAGTCCTTCACATTGCTGGCATTAATGAGAAATTTTTACTACATTCATTTAAAATATGAGACAAATGTTATATCAGTTCCTTCCTACTTCTCCACCCTTTTATTCATCCCACCCTCAAACTAATGGAATTTTTATTTTATTCTTATCTTTGAAACTACCTGTCTGAACTTGTATGTGTATGAATGCATGGAGAAATACAGCAGCTGAGTCTGTTTACTGTTGCTTTTCCTTACATGATTTTGGAGCTGAGTGCTAAGTAATGGAAACACGATTGAGAAACCATCCTAGGATGAGACTAATTCTCCCTCTCCCAATTGTCATTGGTGTCTGGACTTCCCTGTCTACTGGTGAGTCAGCGTGGAATCTTCCCTTTGATGTCAGCGTGACCGCTAATATTCTTTTTGTTTGGGTGTTGTTTCTTTACACTGTTGAATGAAGGCTTTTGACAGTTACACATTTTCTGTGGTCTTGCAGAGTGGGGAACCGTGCTCGCTAACCCTCACCTCTAACAGTACAGAATATGTAAGGCTCCACCAGGCACATGAAGGGTGGTGCTTGCTTTAAAGATGAACCATGGTCCTCAGTGATATATTAAGGAAGAGAGAGACAAAGAAGGGACAACTTATGACCATTCAGAGCTATAGAGTTGCTGAGTTGGGAGCAATTAACAGCCTAACAGGGAAAGGTGGCACCACAAGCTCTTTCTGCAAGAATCGAGATCCCACTGAGATGGCAGTTTCTGAGTACAAGGCAATTCTTCCCTAACTATGGCCCCATTTCTCAATGAGGCATGGTCTGTACAGACACTGAATATTGAAAACAAAAAGTGCAGGAAATGTGTGTAAAACAAATGACTACTGGGCATGTATCTGGTACTGTCTTGCTTTAGGGACAATGATGTAGGATTTAGTAGGACCTCTCACCTTGGTCACTTCTGCTATGCCACTAACTGCTGAGTCCTTATAGGGTTCCTTGAAGTCCCTACTGGAGCAAGAGCTCTGAAGGAACCTGTACACATTTGAATTTGCGATACCATCTCTCAAGTCCTGCTCAACCCAGTAGTTTCCCAGACATTACTGGCACAAATTCACCTTCGGGAACCATGCTGGATGGTGTCCAATCAAATGAACTTCTGAGATATCTTATATCCTACATGGCTATAGAATTCCATGATCCTTGAGGTTTGGCTTCTACTGTACCATAGCTCCTGAAGGTTGTCACATATTTTTAGAGATTACACAAGACTTCACAAGAACAAGCTGAAACCAGAATAGCTGCTTAAGGATTTACTTAGGTTTGGGACAGACAGGGATCCTGACAGGAGTGTAGTCCAGTGGGTAGTTAGTATCCAGGATGAGAAGGTCTTAAAGGTGATGTCACAGTGTTGTGTGGTCCAGGAGAGAAGCATTCCAGGAAACGTATACTACTAGGCCTTGGACACAGAGTTGGCTGGTGATTTGCAGATCTGAGGGGCAGCTGTGCCAGGAGGAGGAATAGAAGTAGAGGCACCTCTTTCTTCTATGGGAGTAACAAAGTGTGACACAGAAAACAGAACTTCCCACACACACTGTGAGGACACTACTGTGCAACAATGATCCTCAAATGCAATCTGCCCATTTAACCAGGAAGGTCACATAGCATCTGTCATGGGTGTTTCAGGTGACAGATGAGGCCATATTGATACCATGGCATAGAAAAGATTCAAGGAAAAAAGGACAGATTGATAAATGTCCTGGGATTTTTGTCTCAGGCCACATCCTTGAAAGGCCTCTCATTCTCCACATGGAAGTATACTCTATGTAGGTATAAGGATCCAAGTAAATGGAAAGCAGAATTCAATTAGCAAGGAGTCGGAGCTGTCCTAAGGTTCATGCAGGGAGTAACTTACCATTGAGAACTTCAGGGACACACACTTCTGTAGAAACAAAGAAAAACCCAGGGCTACAGTGGGACACTGGATGAATCCAGGACCCATCACACCTTAGTTTGACTGCTACCATGACCAAGTCCTAAAGCATGGACTTGTGGTGCATGTGAAGGGAGAGGAGAGCAAATGATGACACAAAGAGACACCAGGGAATGGAGAAACACAAGTGTCACTGAGAGTGGTGGCTGACACAGGAGGACATGCAGAAGGGACATGTGTAGCTCTGTGTCATGACTGAGAAGCGTGGTCTCTTCAGTGGACTAACGTATGATCACTAAAGTCACCCACTCACCTCTCTGCTCAGGCACAATGATGTTTTCTGGTGGAAAGCCTTTCGACTGTGTGAATTTCTTGAACTCTTCTAAGGCCTGAAGGTTTTTCTTAGGGTCCTTCCCTGTGAGCACAGGTTTGGTGTGAAGGTTTGTTGCTGCACAACTTGGCAGGGAGCAGTGGCCCAAGGATAAGATCAATGTCCAGCATTAGAAGCTTCACAGTGACCCAAGTGCGGGCAGAAGAGGGACAGGGAGGTAGGGGATGGATGGAGGCTGTGGATACCAGCCTACAGTCAGGCAAAAATATTCCGAATGCTTATGAAGGACCAAACCCTGAGCTAGAAGAAACATCTGTCACAGAGACACTATTCTGTGTCTCAACTCTAGGGGGACATCATTGACCAAAGAACCCAACCCTTCGAACTAACCTTCAGAACATCTGAGAACTCAGAAAATGGTACTAGACAGTTCCCTTCTTGGAGCTTATTCCTTGAGTAGTCATGGCGCAAAGGGTCATGCCAGCTCTTTTCCATGACAGTCTCTGTCCAGTTGACCCTTCTCACTTAGTACACATGACACAAGCAGTGCCCAGTGTTCAGACCTAAGATACTCATAAACCCCCATCTCATGGTAAACATCATAATCCTCCGTACAAGTACCTCCTGTACATCCTCTGGCTTCTGCTACTAGAGGCCATGCAGGAAATGGGGTGACCAAGGTCCTACCTATGAGCTCTCCCTCACGGAATTTTCGGTCAATTAGGCTGTATTCATTGATGAAGACATAGTGGTCCTTGACTGGCAGCTCATAGATGTATGTATGTAACGTATTCCAAACTAGAGATGAAGAGAGAAAATGGGTCTGTAGTGGCTTCATCTGAACACATCATTCTGACTCACACTGAGAAATTCCTAGAAGAGTAGTTCCCACTGTTCTTAATGCCATGGCTCTTTAATGCATTGCCTCTTATTTTAATGACACCCAAACAAACATTACTCCATTGCTACTTCATAACTGAAATTTTGCCACAGTTAAGAGCCCTAATGTAAATATCAGATTTGTATGATATCTGAAATGTAACTCCCCCAAAGGGTTGAAACTCACAGGGTGAGAACTACTATTCTGGAAGATTGTATCAATACTCTATGAACTCCTGGTCATATAAAGCCTGGGCTTGCTCTAGCCTCATCATGGACCAAAGTTCTCTCCTAAAAAGGTATCCTCCCAGGTATAGACTCTGAACTAAGGGTGGCAACTAAAAATAAATAGTGTATGTAACTTCATAGCAACAGTTCTGCCCTGCTTCCTATATCCTAAGCCTCAATCTTCCTATGGACCAAGGACAAAATTATAGAGAGGTAAGTATGGTCTCTCAATAAGTGTGGACTAGCCTGTAACCTCAAAAGTTCCCTAGAAGTTAATTGGCTACCCTATGGTGTAAGCTCAGCAGAACAGGGATGCTCGAATCACAGGAGCATATCACTGTAAGATAGTATCACATGTATCCCAGAAGACTGTGACAGTTAAGGTTAAACATCTACTTGACAAGAAAGAATCTCACGGGAAATGTGGCTTTATCCATAGTGTGATACATAATCTTATTATTTTAAATTAAGTAATGATAAGTACCTTACCAGTGGTGGACTATCCATTGGGTGACAGACCCTGGACTGTGTGTGGACAGTGGATTGAGCCACATGAGTACCAGCATGCAAGCATCCCTTATTCTCTTCTCCTGGCAGTAGGTGTAATGTAAACCTGGGCTTTAAGCACCATCTGCCTTAAATTCCCTGCTATGATGGAAACTATTTTGAAAAGTGAGATAAACTAAACCCCTTTCCCTATTCATTAGAGACTTCAATTTTATCAAAACAAGAGAAGAAATTCCATCAGGGGCTCACTCACAGGCTGTGTATAGGCCAGGCTTCTCTGTTTTCTTCATCGGGATTTTAATCTCCACACAGTCACCATAGTACCTAGTAAACAGGTGACACAAAGACCCTCGTTCAGAGCCCACAACTGAGTTCTGCACACCTTGCATGGTGAATCAGAGACTCCAAAATGCCATATCATCTGCAGTCATTTCAAATGGTTGCTGGGTTGGGTTTTCAAAGCATAGAAGAAAATGGAAGGAAAAGCAGGGAGGAGGCATAATGCTGATACTCACATAGAAGTGAAAGTGACCTCCAGGTTTTCTTTCTCCAGTGCTCTGACTTCAAAAGGGAAATTTTGCATTTCTATTGGTCTCTGCCTTGTGATGTTCAGGTCATTCACTATTGCCATTTGATACCAGATCCCTGAGATCTATGATAGACAGAATGATAAGAACACCCCATCCCAAGACAAGATTGACCCCAGATTACAGCACATTGTCAGGGCCCTGAGGAAACATTCCAGAGCCCAGTTTTCAGCCCTTAAAATGAGAGGTCCCAACTGCCCAGTTCTTCTTTCTTAAGGTATGCCTGAAAACGCAGGTTCCAATTAAGAAAAAAGTATGCGCTCTAAGAGCCCCCAAACTCTGTGTGTCTATTACAGGGCATGCCAATCCACTCTTGTGAAGCATCCTAGTTCTTGGAGTCACTGCAACTAGGAAACTTCTATGGTCCACCTAAAGAGTCTAGGAGTGTCCATGCCCGATGGCAGAACAGTAGTTACAGAAAAGCAGTTGAGAGCAGAAAAGACTCCAGACAGACATACAGTGCTAGAGGACAGATTCAGAGGAATTAAAAGCTCATGAGTGCAGGCTCCAGTCTTCAAGCATAGGACAACAGTCAAACGTCCAACTACCCCTGTTCACCATCCCTCTCTGCCTCACATTCCTGTCTTCTGAAAGGAAGGGGAGGTCATCCTGTGCCTGTAGGACAGCCAGCAGACAAAGCAGGGTGACAGCCAGGACCAGGCTCTTCATCTTCAGACTCTAACCTCTAGACAAGACACTTGGGTGACCTGAGGAGTCTGGGCTGACTCCTTAGAGATTGTCCTTTATGGGTGAAATGAAAATGGCACTGACCACACCCCTTCTAGACAAAGCCATGTTTATCAAGAGAGTGGAGCTTGTTGTGTTAATATCTGGTAATCATTCCCTGCCAACTGCAGATAAAGACACAATGCCCTGAAATGTTTGCATTACATATGAGTGCCAAATACAGAAGACACACTACATTAGTAAATGAGACATCCAGAAAGGGAGGTCCCTGGTTTTGTCTTGCTCCTTCACACTACCACCTGTCCTCTGCCACCTTAAGCTTCCTTGATCTTCTTACATAGAAGATGACCTGAGCTGAAAAAACAACTGAGCTTCCTAAACACACACAATTTTACCAGTGCTCTGGGAACAAACTAGGCACAAGGAGCCCACCAACTTGCCTTCTGCTGCTGGTTGGCCCTACATCAGATGTAAGCAGGAAACTATGTATGTGTCAAGATCAAGTTGACAGCCAGGAGCTCCCGAACCTTTACTGTCACCAGAGAGAGATGATACACATAACGTAGGGACCACAGTCGCCAGGACAGCTTCACTTTGAACACCAGAGAGCTGTTCTCTTAGAGCACTTCTTAATCCACAGTCTCTCATCCCTCTCCTTCGTCAGATGTAACCACCACACATCTCTCTACTCAACGCATATCTCCTGGAGAGTAGGATCCTGACTCTTGTAATGCACACTTTATTCCAGAAACTAGAAAGAGTCTAGTCACATACAGCAATCACCAATCTGTGCCCACTAAGGGGAAGTTTTTCCACTGTGGATAAGAGTTTTATATGGAATAATGGAACTTGTGGTGAAGGACCCTAACACCCCCCACCTTAGGCCAAGGCTAGGCCAAGTTCCACTCTCTACACACAGTTCTTAGAAGGAGCTGGAACACTGTTGAAAAAACCACAGAATGTACTGATAATCACTTGACCCTCTGATCCCATGGCCTATCACATTCTTGCTAGCCAATAAATTTAAAGGCTAATATGCCTAGCCAATGAATTCAAATGATAACCTTGCTGATGTAACCTGCACCCCTAAAGAGTATAAAAACTGCTTGTAACAGCCTTTCAGGGTTTCCTCTCCTCTGGATGTAGGCCACCCCAGTGCACTGGCCTAATAAACCTCTTGCTTTTGCATCAATTCTTGATTTATCATCTCATTCATGGGAGCCTCAAATAGATAAGACTCCATTTGGGTCTTACAGTGTCTTTTGATATGTTCATTACCTTAGAACCTTATAATAGGACACATGGAACCCCTATGATCCCTCTATAGAACTCAGCCACCTTACACATCTGACCTGATCTGAAACCTATGAGATCCATCAAAGACTATTGTGAATCCACAGCTGTTCAAGTTTCTTAATACACTAGAACTCCTGGTTTTTCAAAGGTTTTAACAACTTTGTCAGTTTGACAGCTGGCAAGCCCTCAAGGTGACCTTGAGTCTGGGTTGCTTTGAATGGGGAAGCACCAGTCACATAAGAAGGCCTGGTAACCACCTGGGCCCAGAGCCCACAACTGTGCTGCCTTGGGCACCTCATCTTTTGGATGCAGCCCAGCTCCCTCTCCAGCAGGAACTTTATTTTGTCCTTTCCCATCAGAATGGGGTTTCAGGTTCAGGGTCCTGAGACACATCTTACCTGAGCTGTAGAATGAGGTTCTGGTCGTACAAAGGCACTTCCTACCTCTATATACCAAGCTTGGACAGCTCCAAGAATCTATAAACAATGCTAATATGCATTCTATGGCAATCCTTGGGCTGTACTGAGGAGTTACCATAGTCCAGTCTTTTAAGCTACTGTTGAGCAGAAAGTCTGATATCCCAGAAGTGACAGGGTGGGGCTGGTGCTCTTTAGGACAAGAGATTAGTGAGCAGCCTAGAGTCTCTGCACCCTGGGTGACAAAGACTGTGTAACTTGTGCTGTAGTGCACATCAGTGGTGTGTGCAGTTCTTCCATCAGAAAAAACATGAGAGCCACAAGCAGATGGTTAACAGATAAGGTCCGTAGCCATGAGTCTGCTGTGCAATCTATACTTTAAAGATTTTTCCCATAATGTGCCCACCTGCCCCTGTGTTTCAACTGGCTGAATTTTACCAAGTGATTAAAGCTACAGTGAGGAGATAGAGGAGGAAGGGTTGCAGGCAGTCCTGGGAGAACAGGACGTTAAGATTTACTGATGGTAAATGCTCCCTGGACTCAACACAAGAGTTGGTTGTGGTCAACCATGGGTAGAACTTATAAAGATGGTAGGAAAAAGGGAGAGTCCTGGCCCATGTTGTTTCCATATTCTAAGGCATATTTCTTCATGCCTCCTCTTCCTTTCTGTTTACAGTTCCTGCAGGCATCTCAGGCTCCAGAGCTCTACTCCTTTTTTTTTTCTTACAACTTTATTTAAAGAAGAGAGATACATGTACAGATTTTTTAAAGCATTTTGGCAATTCTTTTAGAGGTTTGATAGCATGCATTGAAATCCCACTAGTTTCATAAGCATAAAGTACAAGTAGAACAGAACATAGCACGAAAACAGAGTTTTCTTGGTGTGTATAAACATAATAATCTTTGAATACCAAAAACTGCCACAAGGCTATATCCCTAGCTCTTGGATTATTAATGATTTAAGGTCCAGGAGTACCACACTCTGAGAGGGTGCTATTTACTTTTTTTTTTCTAAGAAGGACTGAGGCTTTCACTATTTGGCCTTTGTTATTCTTGGGCTTCATATGGTGTGTGAGTTGTTTCTGGGTATTCAGAACTCTACTCTTACTTCTGGTCATATTCCTCATTATTCTTGAATTATAATCTCGGAATGATCCACCCTCTCTGCCATTCTAATTCCTAGGTACCTCACTGCAAAAGACAGAGTCTGAACTTTACCAAGCATTACAGATAGATGTTTAGTTTAAACTTTTTATTGATTCTTTTGGGTCTCATGTCATGTTCCCCAGTCCTGCTCATCATCTTGTCCTTTCAGATGGCATTTTCCCATACTACCTTCTCCCACCCAAAATTTTAAAAACACACAAAGAACAGAAAGCAAAGTGTAGATAACATTTCTTTATTGACGCTGAAGTGTGCCCCAAGTATATTTCTTTGCCCACACAACTTCAACAAATAGACATTTTTATATTTTTTACCTATTCACTGTACAGCCTACTCACTGCCCTACTCCCAGTTACCCCTTCACACAGTGCTTCCCCCATACCTCCTCCCTTTCTCCTCTGATCATGTGTAGACCATGGGTATTACCCCACCCTGGAACTTCTAGTCTCTGCAAGGCTTCCTCTCCCACTGAGCCCAGTCAAGGCAGTCAAGCTAGAAGGAAATAACGAAATACAGGCACTAGCTTATGGGATAGCCCCACTCCAGTTGTTTGGGACCCACATAAAAACCAAACAGCACATCAGTTACATATGTTCAGTGTAGCTGGGTCCACATAGTATATGCTCTTTGGTTGGTGGTTTAGTCTCTGAGAGCCCCCCAAAGATCCAGGATACTTGCCTCTGTTGGTCTTCCTATGGAGTTCCTATTCATTTAGGGGCTGCAATCATTCCCATGCTACATTCCACAGACACAAGGAGGCTGGATACAAAGGAGGTCACAAGCAAAGAAGCTTGAGCCTCACTTAGAAGGGGGAATGGAATGGTATTGGAAGGCAGATGGAGGGTGTGGATAGGGTAGGAGATTGGGAGGGGAGTGGTAGGGTTCAGGTTCAGATGTGGGGAGCAGCAGAGGTGATGGTCATATGTCCATGAGAACTGATTAAAGGCAAACGTAGAGGGCATCTCAACAGATGGACATTTTAATCGTACCAAAAACAACAACGGGGAAAACTGGCAATGACTGAGGTATAAAAGTTTGTGTGGGTGTGATAAAACAACAGGTTATCCAAAAACAACCATGAGGAAGAAAGTATTCAAGTACAATTCATAATCCATAATTCAAAGAAGTCAGGGTAGGAACTGGTGCTGAGGCCATGTAGAAATGCTGCCTACAGTCTGTTTTTAAAGGAATAATTTATTTATTTTATGTATATAAGTACACTGTAGCTGTCTTCAGACACAACGGAACAGAGAATCAGATCCCATTACAGATGGTTGTGAGCCACCATGTAGTTCCTGGGAATTAAACGCAGGACCTCTGGACGAGCAGTCGGTGCTCTTAACCTCTGAGCCATCTCTCCAGCTCTCAGTCTGTTTTCCTATACAACCAAGGATCACCTGCACAGAGGTGACATTGCCCTTAGTGAGCTAGATAATGTCACATTAAACACCAGTTAAGATTATACACAACAGGTTTGTTTAAAGGTCACGCATGTAGTTTATTTCCTCAGTTGATGTTCCCTCTCCCAGAATAACTCTGGCTTGTGTCGAGATAACATGAAATTAGCTAGAACAAGATACACCAAAAAGTCCTGGGGAGTAGTCTCCTATGAATATCAACAACACCTGAAAAACCACTTGGAATGTGTGTGCTAGAGATTGTTTTTCTAAACAGGATTTTGGTCGTTTTATAATTGTTTATTTTACATGTAAAAGTCATTTTTCTACATGTATGTGTGTGCACTGCATGGGTGCCAGATAGATAAAGAGGTCAGAAAATGTCATCAGATACCCCTGGACAGCAGTTAAGAGAGTTGTGAGTTCCCATATGTGTGCTGTGAATGGAGGTCTTCTCCAATAGATGTATATCCTCTTTAACAACGAGGCATCTCTCTAGTTCCTTATTAATTGTTGTAGAGACTGGTTTTCCATAATACAAACCCTCAGCTATAGAATAAACTCAGCTTAAAGTATAAGTGAGTCAGTACAAGAGAAGGACCAGTGTCATAGCGGCTGACAGTCTCTATCACAGGGACCATAGCTCCTACTGCTGGTGTTTCCATCCCAACTCTCTGTTTCCAGTGACACACTCTGGTGGAACTCAGATGTGTTGTGAATTACTACAACTAATTAAGGCAGTTCCTAACGTGATAGAAGCACCTTAGTGTGGTGGAACATAATTCCACAACTTGTCCAGCCTCGGATTTATGAGTTTTAGGTTAGCCTCGGCTACAATAGATTTTGCTTTTTAAAAATGACCCATCTTTTGGACAACTGAAGTAGAAAATGTCTGCATCATGTCAATCAGTCAGTGCTGGAAAGTCATGTAACAAAACTCCGGTAAGAGCTGCCATAACAATCTCTTCCTACGGTGATGAAGAGCTTCTACAAAAGATCTGCCACGCCTGCCGTTTATGCTGTGCAACGCTGCACTCTCTACATCCTCGGAGACCAGTAAGGATGTCTCTTCTTTCTGTGTACACGTCACACAATGCAGAAAGTCCCAGCCATAGACTAAGTGTTAAAAGGGGAAGAAAAGACAAGGTTAACAAGATTTACAGAAAGAAATGAGGCCCTGTGTGGGGATGGTGTGGTTGTCCCTATGGAAGGATTCAATGTGGGGAAAATCAAAACCAGAACTGACAAACCACTTGGCAAAGGTTCCTGGATATAACACAGCCTGACACCGTGGTGGAACCAGATCTTGTGGAAGGAGCCCTATGGAAAAAGGATTTTCTCCTCTGACCTCCTGAAAACCTCAGTTAGTGTCACTAGCTTTCCCTGGAGTTGTATTGCTGTGCCCACTGTATTAACTTGTTCAGTCTACTATGTCATCCTGTCCCCTGATGACTTAATTGTATATTATTACATGTGTGGCACAGGTCAAGGGGAACACCCAAATGGAACAAGGTGGACAGCAACTATAGGGGTGAGGGATGTGTAATCAAAAGGAATTGTCAAGAGTCACCTGCACAAAGGGGAATTAAACACCTAATTGAAGGTGATGGAAGGAGAGAGATGTGAATGAGTGAAGTGGATGAGTACTCCAGTTGAGAGGAACATTTAGTGAGACCTGGAGGGGACAAGGAGAGCTTGGCTGTGCCAGGACTTGGCTGGAGGGCAGAGAAGATGGAGCGGATGGCAGAGCAGGGACAGGAACATTGCCAGAGACCGGGTTAGAGAAAGGGTAGAGTAACCTTGTGAGCCACTATGGCACTTTCACTGTGAGTAAAATGGAGACAAGGGTTGGGTTTTCTCATGGTCAAAACAAAACTCAGTGTCTCAGAGGAAAATCACAAGTGAAATGAAACCGCAGGAGGTAGGAAGACAAGAGTCAGAGAAGAGTTAAAAGGCTGCAAGCTTCAGAGTGGCGTTCTCCAGCTTCCACTGCAGTTTCCAAGTTCTTCCTCACACTCCTTCAGGACGTCAGAATTTCCCCAGGAGGGGATGGGTGCTCTCCCTGAGCTGAAGGCCTGTCAGTGCTGCCTTCTCCCTTTCAGATGTCACATGACTCTCACCTCTAACACTGCACAAACTGCTGCCTGGGTGTGGTTACTGGCCCTGCCCTGCATGTCCTGCAGGCTTCCCTTTGAACTTCAAAGAGCTCTTGCAACCTTCCTGGACAGGCTGCCTGCCTGGGCTCCCAGCTGTAAGTGCTGGCACAGTCACAGGGGACAAAGAGAACTGGGGACCTCTGAAGGGCCTGCATGGTCACTCTTTAACCTCTGTAAAGATCATAGTGCCATGTAGAAAAACTGTTACACTAGACGTTCTTACTATCTACCACAAGAAGTGCACCCCAAAACAGCATTCATTCTTTCTTATTGCTTTTTTTATATTTCCAAAATAAAAGTCTATGTTTACATGCACATAAATCATACTGATTCAGCCACTAGTCTCTACTTTCAGAGAAGTTTTTTTATTAATGTATGAATGGTAGAGGTGATGGAATATATGTAAACATGAACTGTTGACCTTTGCGGGCTGAGCTGAAGAGGCCAGTCATTCCTCTTTGTTCCTGAGCAGTTACTGAGTCCAACCCCACCACTGTCATGGTTTGCTCTTACACTCTAGGGCCAGAATCACAGCTCTGATTACACCAGAATAAGACGTGCTGTGCTCTGGGGCACCACAACTTAGTCTACACCTGTGGATCATACATAATACACTAGCTACATAACAATTGGCTGTTGGATCCAGCTCACCTCCACTGTCACAAAGACAAAACACCATGCGACCCAGCCTTCCAAGCTGCATTGGGCTGTAACCTACAAGAAGCTTCACATTTCCCTGAAGTCACTGAGAGGCTACCTACTAATGACACAACCTGACCCAGGAAAGACCTCCAGTGTGTTTCCACAGAAGAGAACTCACACTCTTAACCTATCTGCTGGCTCCAAGGGAAATCTCAACATACATAGATCCTGTTCCTGCACCCAGGCTCAGGTAAAACTCCTCTAAGTACAAAGCCTGTTCCCTTCTGTCGTGGGTTATTATGAGCATGATCCACCATGTCATTGTCTCCATCCCTTTATCTATGTTTGCTCAGTGGAGCAAGGCCAGCCTGGCTTCACACTGTAGTCTGATGTGTAGGGATATTCAGGAAACAAATCAAGGTTTCCATCCATGGTTCCAATACCCAAAGAAGCCAAATGTCAGTACTCTCACCCCAGATAGGGTGCAAGGGCTATTCAACATATGAGTGCCACTTCCCTAGTGGATGAGCCTTTGGAAAGCTAATCCACAGACCAAATCCAAGCTTACTTGGGTCACTTCATCGGAACCTCCTGAATCCATGGAGTTTGGGAATATGGTCCAAGGAGAATCTGGCTGCATTTTGTATGACATCTGCGGAAAATATTATTATATTTGAAAGCAATAAACACTGGCTTTTAGATCTTTAATGGAGATAGGGAGCGAAATGTTATCCTCTGTCTAGATTTGAAGGTTTGCTTTTTAGTGTTCTGTCCTCTGTGCCTCTTTGATCCTGCAGGATGTGATTAAAGTAGGCTATTTTCCAGATAGTACAGGCCTCAGTAGTAAAGACCAACTTCCACATGCATAAAGACCACAAGCCATCCTCCTCTCCAGGACCACCACCCATCATCAGAGATAGAACCTGGGTTTGTTACAGAGAACTCCAGTTCCTATGATGATGCACATATATCTGCATCCCTGTGACCCTGCTCAGCATTTTCTCCACCCACTGGTTACCATAGTCTCCTGCTGTCCTGTTGCTCCCTCCACATTGTCACTGCTGATCCCAGTGACCCTGTGCCATGGCCTGCCACCTTCATGAAGACCTATGACAGTGAAGTGTTATCTTGCTGACAATCAAAATCAGGATTGACCATATAGCCACACCTGATTACCAGAGTGCTGGAGCCCAGCGAATTGCTCTTGACACATTTAGAATTAATTCGTTTTGAAATTATTTAATCCTGGCCAGGGGGTTCTACCCTGCCTTTGACTATTTAGTTCACAAATAAAAGGCATGCACAATTTTTATATTTACAATAAGCCTTAAACAGTACAAGAGTTTGGCAGCTGCCTACCTTCTGTGTCATTAAAATCTATTTTCCTGTTGATAACCCTGAGTTATTACCTTCTATGTTTCAACTAAGATGCTCTTAAACTCCCATTGGCCAGCCTTCAGGGAGACTCTTGACTCCTAAGCCATGGCAGCTTCTCCTCTCTTCCCCTTGCACCTTCTTCTGTTATTCTCTCTTGGGGCCAAGGTCTATATGCAGACTCTCTCATCTCTGGAACAACCAGGTCTTGGAAGCCCACATTTAACATTGCAATGGACAGGTCTCTCCACACTGAGCCGGGGTCTCCTACCACCTGTATTGAAAGCACAAGTTCACACCAAAAGTCAAATCATAAATTGAAATAGAAGTTTACAACAGAGAATGTTTACATGCATATCCATTAGGAGTGATTATCTGACTAAACATCCCTCACCTGTCTCTGCTCCACAGGTTCACTGAAGGTTTAAAACCACAACTAAGTTATTAGTGAAGCTTTGTATAGAGACTGCCATTAGGTCATTTCTGATAACCAAAACTGCAGTGAAAACTTTGCCAGTCTCCCAAGTGACACCAAGTAATTACTCTTAGATGGTAACCAGACTTTCTCCTATTCAGAGCACATTCCAAGAGGTTGTAAAACAATTAAACAGAGGTCATAAAAAGGGAACCAAAGATTTATTATAGGTGCTAGGACAGAGCCATACTGATACAGAGGCAGATGCTATCAGCAAACAATTGGACTGAATATGGGGACCCAATGAAGGAGCTAGAGAAAGGACTGAAGGAGCTGACAGAGTCTTCCCATGCAACCCCATGGGAAGAACAAAATTATCAACTAAACAAACCCACCACAGCTCTCAGGGATACTAACCAATGAGTTCTCATGGAGAGACCCATGGCTCCAGGTGCATATGCAGCAGAGGAGGCATTCTCTGGCATCAGTGGGAGGAGGGGCCTTTGGTCCAGTGAAGGCTCGTTTTCTCAGCCAAGGCACTGAGGTGGGAGAGGGTGGTTAGGAGAGTGAGCACCTTCATGGAGGCAGTGGGAGGGGGAGGGGGAATTGTGGAAAAGAGAGTAAGATCTGAAATGGAAATACAGAGAATATCCAACAAGAAAAGAAAAGATCTAGAGTTCAGGAGTAGTAAGTAGCAATTAACTCTGTATCCAGTACCCCCAGAAACCCCTCAGGCAAGGCAGAATCCCCCAAAAAGCGTTTTCACCATTTGGTATAAATCATAAGTTTTTCATTAAGCAGATGATACCAAAGTTCTACCCTCCAAGTAACACTATAGCTACATAGTACCACAGCCCTGAGATGAAAAGAGCCTGGTGGGGTTCAGGTTTGCTCCCAAGAGTGTGAAATGGGACAGTGGAAATATAAGCACTTACAGAGAGTTAAGTAGCAAGGTTTGTCTTTAGCTTAATTCAAGGCCATCTTGAACTTAATACATCAAATGGGTTTCCTGAACAGAGTGAAGAAATATGGTTGGCTCCTTCACACATACCCTGTCCTTTCTTGCTTCCATGTCTGGTCCCCCAGAGTAAGGTGAGCTCCAACACATACAGCAGTCGGCCACAGCCACAGGCTTCCCACGGTGTTCCCATCCTCTGTGCTCCATGTCACACTAGAATGGAAACCACAGATAAAGACAGAGGCAGATGTGATGGCCAACCCACACCCTGAGGTGAGGACAGTTTTCTAACCAACATGTCCATGAGGAGGCCATGTGATGCTATTGGTTCCAAAGAATTCTTCAAAGGCCTCCCCAGGATGACTATGACAGTGATTCCCCGGGCTCATCATTGATCTCCAAACCCAGTGAAATCCTGAAGAGCCAGAGAGTCCCTCCTTACACAGAAATGAACAATGGCAACACTTATTTCTCCAAGATCTAGCAACTGTGTTCTTTAAGCTCCTGTCATTCCCAGTGTGCAGCAATAAAGAATGTATTGGGTAGGAACCTGGAATTCCTGTGCTAAGTTCAGTGTTCTTATAGTTACAAAAGTCACATGACACATTGTCCAGACCCCCCCCCCAAAAAACGAGGACTCCATGCTCACATGGAGTTGAGAGCTAAAGTTGAGAGCATGTGTGTGATGAGGGTGAGAAGATCTTGCAACCAAACGCCAAGCAGATACTGAGAGCAGGTACTCATGAGAAGTTCATCCTGAACTCCAAGTAGCCAGTTCTGGTTTTGGCAAATGTGAAGGACAGCAGTGGACTTCTCAGATTTGCTTCAGAGAGGGGAATGATTCCTGAATAGCAAATTATATATTGGTTTCCTAAAACTACATGGAGGAACCACTACTAAAAAGGACCAAATGGAAAGGGAGAGCTTTCAAAGGGGTTTCAGGATGTAGCTGAAGTTGGAACAAAAGCATGAGGGGTTTGGAAAGCATCTCAAAGAATCAGGAGTGACCTTGGTCATGGCCAGCCCCTCTACATCACCGGCGGGCTGTCTTATGCAAGTTAAGGCAGGAATCTCCTGGGAAATGCTGTTCCTAAGAGTGGTCAAGGCCATAGCCCTGCTCAAATCACTCAAAAAGAATAGAAAGAAGTCACCTACAGTTTAAGACTGGGGGTGAGGAGAACAGATATCAGAAGTGACCCATTATGGTTGGCCAACATCACCACACCCACTAATTATTGGGTCACCAATGACCATATTCACCCTACCTGTGTGTGCCTAAAGCCTGGGGTACAGAACCTTCCTCCTTCCACTTTAGGGACTACTCACTAGGGAACAGAGTCTTCAATGTTCTCCCAAAAACTTAATCATAGATAATGTAAACTCTGGGCCACAGAAATTATAAAGTGTCATTTTCACTTTAAGTGAAAAGACATTTCTCGGAATCCCATGACTGACAGAGTGAGTGGGTCTCTGTGTGGCACAATGTACAGACAGATGTCTCCATAACACATCTCTCTGTCATGGCACACTCAACATGATTAATGTAGCCTGCCTGTCCCAGAAAGAGCATTGTCAAGCCTATAGTCAGCAGGAACAGCAGCACAGTTGGCACAGCTCCGCTGTGTACCTAGCCTCACAAAAGCACATTTATTCTATACTGACTGTCAAACATTGCACAAAGGCTCCATCCATGCTGTGGGATGACTGCACTGCTTTCTCTCAACTTGTTATGTGGAATAAATGTGAGGAGAAATAAGAGGTAAGATTTCTGGGGCCCTCAGTCAGGGCCCTGACTCCCTGCCTCTCTTAGAGCTAGAAAAGAAGAAGAACAGCAGCTCTGGGATAAGGTAATAATTTCTGTAGGAGACAACTGGCTGTGCCTTCACTCATTCTGAGGAACTCCATCATGGGGACAATGTTTTGCAGGTCAGAAGTTCTGCCTGAGAATCCAGAGCTAGAAAGATAACCAGGGGTCCTATGTTTGCACACTTCCATGGCCAACCACATTGCCACCAAAAGAGCCATTATCTTTTACCATATCTCTAGGAACTCTAAAATTCAAACAACCACATCATTACACACTGCTGGGTACTGCAACCATAGCCCTCAGGAAAATGAGTTGTGTCTTCTCCCCCTAAGAACCTGATTAATGTTGCCTCTCTTCCCCTCTGCATTGTACTCACAATGACCCTGAAAACTGCTCTTGCTATCCCAAACCTCATGGTTTTTCCCCAGCTGCCCAGCATCTGGACCCCAAAAGTGCCTCTACATCTAATTCAGCTACTCATAGATCAACTGCCCTTCCGCTTTCCCTGTTCCAAGAGAAGTTGGAGACCAGGTCAAGAACTAAATTCAACCATCTCTCATCCAGTCCCCAACTTCACTTGCCTTAGAAACAGATCAATATGATCACATGCACTCAATCTCACAGTCTTGCTTGTATCCAAGAAGGACTGCTCTAACCAGGGACACAAGTGAGACCCAGGCACCCTTACCTGTGCCAGCTGGGAGCCACAGACCCCAGGAGACATGGGCCCTGTCCCACCCTGTTAGAGTTCCATCTCCTTTCTGGTCCATAACTCCATGTGCAGTACAGATAGGTCTGAGAATCTTCAAACCCACCCCCACAACCCCACAGCTCTGCTTAGAGGAGCACAGAAGGAGGCTTGCTCAAAGCAGAATACAGCCTGTATCCCAGGAGGCCTGCTCTAACCTGGGACACACAGACACACCTGCCTCCTGCAAGGTCTGCTCCAAGATGGGACACAGAGGTTAGTTTATACCAGAGTCAAGCTGATGGTGAAAGAAAAGCACAAGGACATAATCAAAAGAAGCCAATGTAATTTGGCCACATCAGAACCCAGCTTTCCTTCTATAGCAAGCCCTGGCTATCCAAACACACCTGAAGAGCCAGACTCTAACCTAAATCTGAAATTGTGAAGATGACAGAGACCTTCAAAGAGAATATAAATAATTCCATTTAAGATATACAGGACATGACATTCAAATACACAGAAGCTCTTTAAAGGGAAATTAATAAATCCCTTACAAATACAGAAAAAAAAGCAATCAAATGGAAGAAGAAAATGAATAAAATGACCAAGACCTAAGAGTGGAAATAGAAGCAATAATGGACCATCTGCCGGGGCAGATCATCGGCTTTTCTGAAGACACCACACAGGAGTTCCACTGCATGCAGGGCAATAGGTAAAGGATGCTTCAAAACAACTGCAGCAGCTGAAAACCCCGTAAAGCCCAACGGACTCTAGAACCATCACCCCCCCCAAACTCCCCACACCCCATTCCCCTTCCAGCCTGCACATTCTACAGGGACAGATCACCAGCATGTCTGCTCCACTGAAGACACCACAGTCTGAAGGCCTCCCAGCATAGCCACTGCAGCCAGGGCAATAGGTCACTGGCATACATGCACATCTGAAAAACACAGTCTGAAGGCTTCACAAAAGGTTTGCTAATGCCAGGGCCACAGGCTTCCCAAGAGACCAGCAGCAACCCAGGAACTCAGGAAGCAGGCTACAGAGAGACACCAGATTATCCAACACCAGAGATAACCAGATGGTGATAGGCAAGCACAAGACCATAAGCAACAGAAGCCAATAAACTTTGGCATCATTAGACCCAGTACTCCCACCACTGTAAGCCCTGAATACACCAACACATCTGAAAATCAGGAAGCTGACCTAAAATCCTATCTGATGAAGATGAAAGAGTCCTTTAGGAACTATATAAATAACTCACTGACAGGAATACAGAAAAACACTGGTAAACAGGTAGAAGCCCTTAAAGAAGAAACCAAAAAAATCCTTTAAATAAATACAGGAAAATACAATCAAACAGGTGTAGGAATTGAACAAAGAGGTCTAAGGAAAAAAAACTGGAAGTGGAAACAATAAGAGAAACAACAACAACACAAGATGGTTTGTGAGTGAGCTTGCAAAGGTGCTACATCAGACCCCTGCCAGAAATAAAGATGACAACAGCAGCCAAGCCAACTTTGAACCTGCAAGAGGTGGAAGAGGAAAAGAGAAGGTGAGTTGAATCAGCTCTCTAAGCAGTATTCAAGCAGAGACCTTCCCTCTCATACAAAGGTAAAGTACAAACAAACCACACAGGATGCCCCTGAAGAGGTTCACAACCATGACTTTAGGAGAGAGTTGTGTGTGTGTGTGAGAGAGAGAGAGAGAGAGAGAAAGAAAGAGAGAGAGAGAGAGAGAGAGAGAGAGAGAGAGAGAGAGAGAGAGAGAGAGAGAGAGAGCTGCTGCAAGGGGAAAAAATAGGGACCGTCCAACCTGAAAATATACAACTTCCTCTTTGGTGTCAAAGAAGCCTTGCTTAGACCATATTCCTGCTGACAATTGTCTCACAGATGAAAAAGATGAGGATTTTGAAGAGGAGAGCAATGATGATGATGGGGGCTCTCCTTGCAGAGCTAGAGAAGATCAAGAAAGAAAGAGCTGGAAAACAGGCCAGGAAGGAACAAGAACAAAGGGCAATGGAATAGCAGATTCACATGGAAAACATTCTGAGGGAAAACCCTCTTCTAAATCTCACTGGTCAATCTCAGCCTCCGGTCAACTTCAAGGTTAAAAGAAGGTGGGATGATGATGTTGTTTTAAAGAACTGTGCAAAGGGTATAGATGATCAGAATAAAGAAAAAAGATAAGTTCATGGAGAAATATATTAAGTAGTACAGTTTTGTATGTTTAATTAAAGACTAAACTGTTAAGAATCAAAAAAAAAGAAAAGAAAACACAAATAAAGGCAACCTTGAAATGGAAAATCTAGGAAAGAGGTAGAAATTACAGATGTAAGCATCACCAACAAAATAAAAAATGATAAAGAGACAATCTCATGTGTAGAAGATACCTTAGAAGATATTGACACAATTGTCAAAAAAATCAAAACATAAAGAACTCCTAACCCAAAACATCCAGGAAATCAAAAACACAATGAAAAAAAAACAAATATAAGAATAATAGAAGTAGAGGAGAGAGAATAATCCCAGCTCAAAAGGCCAGAAAAGTCTTCAACAAAATCATAGAAGAAAACATCTAAAAAAAAAAAAAAAAGAGATGGTCATAAAGGTACAAGAAGTCTATAGAACAAACAGATTATACCAGAAGAGAAAATCCTCTCATCAAATAATAATCAAAACTCTAAATGAACAAAACAAAGAAAAAATATTAAAAGCTGTAAGGAGAAAAGCAAGGTAACATATAAAGGCAGACATATCAGAATTACACTAGACTTCTCAAAAGAAACACTAAAAATCCAGAAGAGCCTAGAGAGAGGTCATGCAGACCTTAATAGAACACAAATGCCAGCCGAGGCTACTATACCCAGAAAAACTTTCAATCAACATAAATGAAGAAACCAAAATATTTCAGGACAAAACCAAATAAAAACAATATCTATCTACAAATCCAGCTTTACAGAGGATTCTAGTAGAAAATCTCCAAAACAAGGAGGATGCCTACACCAAAGACAAAACAAGATATTAATCATCTCACAACAAAGCCAAAAGGAGAGACTCATATGCACATATTGCTACCTATAACAATAAACCTAACAGGAACTATCATCAGTCTTTAATATCAAAGAAAATAGACTTTCAACAAAAGTTATCAAGTGAGATGGGGAATAACACTTTATATTAATCAAAGAAAAGATCCGCCAAGAGAAACTCTCAGTTCTGAGAATCTGTGCCCCAAATGTAAGGGCACCCACATTCATAAAATAATTGTTTCTGAAGCTCAAAGCACACATTGAAAGCCACACAATAATTATGGGAGATTTAAACACCGCACTCTCACTCATGAACAGGTCATTGAAACAGAAACTAAACTGAGACACAGTGAAACTAATGGAGGTTATAAACCAAATGGGTTTGATAGATATCAACAGAACATGTCACCCTAAAACAAAAGAATATACCATTTTCTCACCACCTCATGGTACCTTCTTCAAAATTGACTGTATAATCAATTACAAAACAGCAAGAAGACTGAAATGATCTCATGGATCCTATCAGATCACCATGGAGTAAGGCTGATCTTCAATAACAACAAAAACAAGGGAAAACCCATATACCCATGGAAACTGAATAACTCTCTACTCAATAATAACTTGGTTGTGGAAGAAATAAAAAAAAAAAATTTAATTAAAAGACTTCCTAGAATTCAATGAAAATGAAGACACAGCATACCCAAACGTACTAGAAAACAGGGCTGGGGGAAACATTCATAGCACTAAGTGGCCTGGTAAAGAAATCGAAGAGATCCTACACTAGGAACTTAACAGCACAGCTGAAGGCTCTACAACAAAAAGAACAAAACACAACCAAGAGTAGTACCAGGCACACATAGTCAAACTCAGGCATACATAGTCAAACTCAGGCATACATAGTCAAACTCAGGCATACATAGTCAAACTCAGGCATACATAGTCAATCTCAGGCATACATAATCAAACTCAGGCATACATAGTCAAACTCAAGCATACATAATCAAACTCAGAGCTGAAATTAACCAAATAGAAACAAAGAAAATGACACAAAGAATCAGCAAAAGCAAAAACTGAGTTTTTTTGAGAAAATCAACAAGATAGATAAACCCTTGGCCAAACTAACTAAAGGGAACAGGGACAGTATCAAAATCAAAAAATCAGAAATGAAAAGGAAGACATAACAAGAAAAACTGAGGAAATTCAAAAAATCATCAGCTCCTACTACAAAAGCCTACACCAAATAAAACTAGAAAATATAGATAAAATGGGTGATTTTCTAAACAAATATCACATGCCAAAGTTAAATCAAGAACACGTAAACAATCTAAATAAGTTTGTATCCCCTAAGGAAATAGAAGAAGTCATTAAAAACTTCCTAACCACAAAAAAAAAAAAAAAAAAAAAAAAAAAAAAAAAAAAAAAAAAAAAAAAACAGGACCAGATGGCTTTAGTGCAGAGTCCTACTACAAAAGCCTATACTAAACAAAACTGGAAAATCTGGAGGAAATGGACAAGTTTCTAGAAAGATACCAGTTACCAAAGTTAAATCCGGACCAGATAAACCGTCTAAACAGTCCCATAACACTTGAAGAAATAGAAGCAGTCATCAGAAGCCTCACAAACAAACAAACAAACAAACAAACAAAAAGAAACCAGGACCAGATGGATTCAGTGCAGAATTCTATCAAAGTTTCATAGAAGACCTAATACCAATACTCTCTAAACTATTCCACAAAATAGAGACAGAGGGAACACTACCCAACTCATTCTTCAAAGCCACAATTACGTTCATTCCTAAACCACACAAAGACCCTACAAGGAAAGAGAACTTGAGAACAATTTCCCACAGGAACACTGATGCAAAAATATTCAATAAAATTTTTGCAAACTCTTGGTGGGGTTGCTACGTGTCTGTATTGTACTATGTATTAATACTCACTGTGGCTCTGGGTGTTTCAACTGAATAGCTGCTTGCTATGCTTAAAGTCCTTGTGGTATTTTTAAGGTAATTTCAAATATTGGTTGCATATTGGATAATTTTTGTTGCCAGCTGATCTTCTACCTGTAGACCGACAACTACTTTGGAATAACACACAATTTTGAATGTAAAGTATATTTTACATAATAAATGCCTTCCTTAAATGTTTAAAGCTGTATATAAATTAAGTTTATGTTAGTAGCTCATATTTCATACATGATGCTAGACGTCTTTAATATGTTCAATGCTACTATAATTTCAGGTCAGATACAGTGTATATGACTTGAATGTCTTGAATTCAACTTTTGTTTTTTTTAGAATTGGAATAAGAGTTCATAAGAGATTTTGATGTCTTAGAAGGTACTAGATCAAGGTTTTTAGTTTGCTTTCAATTGAATATAAGGGACATTTCAGTAAGGTTGTAGTTTCTACAAACTATTTATTAAGGTGTTTAGAGATCTGGAGATGAATTGTTACAGCATCTCTTGTTATTACCATAATACTAAGCAAGAGCTACAGCAATATTTACATAGCAATAATTGTGATCTCTACTACTATTTTATATCTCATGCTCCAATTACTCCTTGTGATTTTTTATAGATATTTTATTTTCAGATATCTCATTCTTTGTGAGACTTAAAGAAATATTTTTAATGTGAGGTGAATGTTTAAGGCTTCTTTAGGTTATATTATTTTCACTGTACCCTTTATGGGAGGTGACTATTTCTTTTTTTTTCTCCTCTTACCCAGAAAAAAACATTTTCTGCTGACCACAATTACTGTGACCATGTCACTTTTATGCCTCCAAAACAAAAGTTCTGCATATCCAGGTACTAAGCATCCCGACATGAAGTAGGAAGCTGCTTGGAGCATTTGTTCATAGCGTCTTTGTCTGTGGTTTGGTATATGCATTCTCGGTGTTAGAGTTGAGTGCTGAGAACTCTCGTGGATTTCTTACGACAATACTGTACTTGATTTTGTGTTCTGAGAGAGCTCTCATACAGCAGACCCTTGGAGAATGTGGCTGTTGTCTATGGTTCATCTTGTCAGGCATATTTATGGGAAGATGGCAAAACCAGAGCAGAATAGACAGACAAATGGACCCATAACTTAGAATGACCATTTATTTAAAAGCAATAATTCAGATTGCATCTAAGCTACTTACTAAGCTTTTAATAGCTGGTTTATCTTCAAATTAATATTATTTTGGTGATGTTTGTTCTTTCTGAACATCTTTGTTTGAGCAGTCCAGTTTTGTGCATTAACTTTTTTTAAAGTAGGATAAAAAGTATTTGTTTTTCAAACATTTTTGTAAAACTGAACTTTCTGTAACTTCAGAAGTTTTCCAGTTCTTTTCCATTTGTTTTTGGAGGAAAGTATCTTTTGAGCTTCATTAACTGGTCATGTCTGGCTTGCACAAGGATTCTTCCTGTCAATGAATTCATAGAAAGTGATCCTATTTATATGATACACCAAAGTAAATGCAGAGAATTTGGGGAACAGCTTTCCTGAGCTTTAGTGAAAAAAATCATATATTTTCTTTATTATTATAAGATTATAAAAAATACCAAATGAAAGGAAAAAAATAATACTGAATTTGTATAAAACATCCAAATAAAAGACTAAAAATGTGTTAATGATTAAAAGAAAGAAGGAAGGAAGGAAGGAAAGAAAGAAAGAAAGAAAGAAAGAAAGAAAGAAAGAAAGAAAGAAAGAAAAGAAAGGAAGGAAGAAAGAAAGAAAGAGGGGGAGAAAAGATGGGATGGGGGCTCTGAAAAGGAAACTGAGAAAGGGGATAATGTTTGAAATGTAAATAAAAATATTCAATATTTTTTAAAAGACACCCCAGGGGCTTTTTACTTCCCAGTGATGGGTTAGCTGCTGCACATTCACATAGCTAATTATCATAGATGAGATAGGCAGGAGGTGGGTCTCTGGGGTTTCTTACCCATGAGGTGTCCCAATTTGGATCTTTTCTAAAACGATGGCTTTCAGTACACATGATGAAGTGGTCCTTCTCTGAAAGCTCATGGATGTAGAAGAAATCATGGCCCCAAAGTGCAGATGAAAGAGAAATGAATCTGTAGTGTCTTTTCCAAAGACAGCATTTCACCTACACTATGAACAGTCTGGAAAGTTTTAACAATAACCCATGAGCTCCCAGACAGATAGCCCCAGGCTTTGCTGTGACCTCATCACAAAACAGATGTTCCTCATTGAAACTGTCCGTCCTAGCTATGGAGTCCAGACCATGGATGTCAGAAGATGAAGGCTGCACTTGACTGACATCCTAGCAGCTACTCTGACCTGATTCCCAAATCCTAAGCTTCAGTCTCCCTGTCGAACAGTGGACATTCTACTATCTAGAATGAAGCATGGCCTCTTCTGTGAACTAGCCTGTGATCTCTGAAATGACCTAGGAATTAACTGATAGGCCTTCCTGGAAAAGTAAGCAGAACAGGAGAGCTCCAACCCAGAAGCTTTGCAAGAGGTAGTCACATGCAGCCTGCTGTACCATGTTGGCTAATAACTCCACATAATCTAGAATCACATGGAAAATATTCAGTTAGCCATGTCAGTGAGGATGGCATTGGTTATGTTAATTTGTTGTGGAAGACTCCTGTTAATTATGGACAGGAACATTGTGTGGGCAGCAGATCCTCATTGTGTAAAATGGTGAAGGCCATCTGAGCACTAGCATTGACCTCTTAATATGAAGAGATCCTTCATGCTCAGGCTGCCTGGAAAGACCCACCACAGTGGACTGTACCTTGAACTGTGAGCTAAAGCAAACTGTCTCTCCATTAGGCAGTGTTGATTAGAGTGGTCCGTCACAGCAGGAGGAGAGACTGAGACGGGGACTCACAGGCACTGTATTGACCAGGATCCTCTGTTCCCTACAAAGGAAACCCCCAAGTTGGTGAGGTTCCATTCTCCAACCCCATGATCCTTTGGGATAGAGCTACATTTGGTGGTCTGGTTGAAGCAGAAGATGACCATTTCCAAAGGCTGGAAACAATTAGGATTCTAGGATCAACACATAAAGACCCTGCCAAGTGAGACTTTACGGTTCTGGGTGTCACTGCTCAAGAACATTTCCCTGCTCCATCCAACTCTGAGGACCAGGAGGCCCTGTGTGCTGAAAGGAGCATACTATGTTCAGACTCAGAGGACTGGAAACCTCATGAGTGCTGGCTCTGGGCTCTAGGAGGAAGAACAGGTCATCCTGAGCCTGTAGAATAACCACCAAGTCCAACAGTGTGAAAGTCAGGAGCAGGCTCTTCATCTCCAGGATGTGTGCTGTCAGGAAATGCAGGGCACTGGTGTGAGGTTGTGTTGGCTCTTCAGAGAAAGCCCTTTATGGTCATGAATAACACTGGCCACATCCCTCCTGGCCATCTGTCATGACCATATCCATGCTAATTATGGGGGCAGATGGTGTTGCTGTTGTGACTGTTGGTCTTTCGCTGCCACCTCCAGACAAAAGATCTGTAATAACTGCATCATGCAAGGGGGGGTATGAGTGACTCAGGTGTCAAGTGGGGACAGAGTCTACACTCTCAGCCATAGCGGTGTTCATTCTCTTGATATCATTAGCCCCTCTCTCATGCTTCAGACAGCAATGACTACCTTAGCTGCCTTCTCTACTGCTCAGTAAGGGACATAGTTTCTTCTCCATGCACAATCCTGCTGATTTCTACAGCAAGTTCTGTATTCCCAGATCACTGTTGCTCATGCCTGAAAGGCCAACCCTAGATGTGTGTATGGTCACTGTGTGATGATTTGGGGTCACCTGAAATAATACCTCTAAGAGGCTCCACACTCAGGCCCACAGTCACCTGAACTGCTGCATTCTTCACATAGGGACAAGTGAGTTCTCTTAGAGCACTTCTTCTCAGGTATCCCACTCCTTCACCTCTACCCAAAATCTACCTCCTCTGTTACAGTCTAAGCTCCTGAGGAATAGGGTCTTGATACCTGTATGTCAATTTTATCCTGATGCTTGAAAAGCTTTAGCCACAACTCAGGGAGTCGTGATTATTGTTTACTAAGAAATATGTCAGAGTTTTCTATGTGTGTGAGCTCAGGCACACCTTGATGAAGGGCCTGGTGGAGCCCTAGCATACCCTCCACCATTGAGGCCCCTTACACAAGTTATGGCCTAAGTTTACCCTCTCATTTGTTTGAACACTGACCAGCAAGGTGACCCAATGTCTGCTTCCCTTTGGATAGAAAGAGTAAGAGGAGAACCAGGAGGCCACAACACTCCTGCATCCAGACTCTGTTGATAAGCTGCCTTGCCTGTCCTCTCTACTGACTCAGGCCAGCTTCCTCCCCAACATGAACTCTGCCTCCTTCCTCCTCACTCTGCATTTCTTGACCCTCAATGTCCTGATCTGAGACACAACTGGCCCAGTCTCTGGAGCCAGGTGCTGGTCCTACAATGGTATCTTTGCACCTTTGTGGACCTAAGATGAACAGCTAAACATATCTATAAACAATATTAATGAGCAGTCTGTGACAAGCCTTGGCTCTTGCTGACATGCTCGTATCGTATAACCTAGGCATTTGACACCAGCATGCAATATGCTATTGAGCAGAAAGTCTGTCATCTCAAAAGGAGAAAGGGTGGGGCCTGTGCTCTTTAGAACCAAAGAATAACGAGAAGATGGAGTTTCCTTGTTGGGGGGAGTAGTCAAGGATTGTTTTTATTTGTTGCTCTGTTGATTAAAATCAAATAGCATATACTTCAGCATGTGGATCAGTGATAAAAGCATTTATGACAATGGTGTATGTAATTCCATCTATTTTTTTTAAAAAGCAATGGGAAACAATAGCCACAGGTGATTGACAAATCATGAATCTCTTGTCTAGTATGATGAAAAGCCTCTGCACTTTTGTTACCCTCCAGCCTTTCCCTGTGTCCCCATGCGCTGACTTCTGCCAACTATGCTCAGAGACCCAAAAGGAAAAGTGATGAAAGCATCCACGGTGAGGAAGGCCTTGCAGTCAGTCCCATGTGACTGAGGCAGGGCTGATGTGGAGACCTCAGATGGTAGGTGTTCTCAAGAGGAAAAAGTCCAGGTGGCTGAGGTCAGCAGAGACCAGCTAGCATGAAGAGATGGTAAGGTAGGAGAGAAGATACCCTGTCCAGTGTTCCATGGCCTAAGGTATTCCTTTTAGTGTCCCCATTTCATTCTTGTGGTGGTTCTTAGAGTCCCTCAACTCCACAGCTCCCTGTCTTACCACTTCTGGTTACATCCTTCACTGCCTTTGAATGTGATCTCATCATGGTGACTTTTGAGGTGCTTCTAAGTCCTCACTGAAGGGTATGTGTTTTATGGCATTTATAGATAGTCAGGTCTTAATAGCTCAACCAACAGCACCAGGCCAGAAAGGGTGTTAGCTAGGACGGAGATGCGTTGCAAGTAGATGGAGAGAAGTCCTGAGATGAATATCAGTAACTCCTGAAAGATGAACTACATAATTGTCTTAGTCAGGGTTTCTATTCCTGCACAAAACATCATGACCAAGTTGGGGAGGAAAGGGTTACACTTCCTTACACTTCCACATTGCTGTTTATCACCAAGGGAAGTCAGGACTGGAACTCAAGCAGGTCAGGAAACGGAAGCTGATGCAGAGGCCATGGAGGGATGTTAGTTACTGGCTTGCTTTCCCTGGCTTGCTCAGCCTGCTTTCTTATAGAACCCAGGTCTACCAGCCCAGGGATGGCTCCACCCACAATGGGCTGGGCCCTCCCCACTTCATCACTAGTTGAGAAAAAGCTAGATCTCATGGAGGCATTTCCTCAACTGAGGCTCTTTCTCTGAGATAACTCCAGCTTGTGTCAAGTTGGCACAAAAGCCACCAGTACAACAGTGGAACTAGAGATTCTTTATAGATTACTTTGATTTTTTTGAGATTATACATGGGTCATTTGGGATGCTTAGATCCAAAATAAAGACAATCTGAAGCATGAGTGACTAGTAAGACAGAGAGAGAGAGAGAGAGAGAGAGAGAGAGAGAGAGAGAGAGAGAGAGAGAGAGAGAGAGAGAGAGAGAGAGATGTTTGAAGATGCTCATAACTAAACCTTTTGTTTGTTTATTTCCTGTGTTTAGAAGGCAGGGTCACGCACACTGATTGCTTGCTTCCCATCACCAGTGCTGCTTGCTGCTCCTCTGTTTCTAGGCACACTATGGTGAGGCCCAGATGTGTCCTGTACTAAACACTCTGTGTGGTGCTGCACACCTTAATCCTATCACCTGAATAGAGACAGGAGGAACAAAAATATAATTCAAGCCTGGAATACAAACTGTTTTAGGACATACTCAGCTACATTAGACTCTGTCTCCAAAGATTTTTCTAAGGAATAAAAAAAAAAAAAAAAACAAGTCTGTGCTAATGTTTCTTCTTTTTCACTCCCTGCCCCGTGTGTGTGTGTGTGTGTGTGTGTGTGTGTGTGTGTGTGTCTGTGTGTCTGTGTGTGTCTGTGTGTGTCTGTGTGTGTGTGTGTGTCTGTGTGTGTCTGTGTGTCTGTGTGTCTGTGTGTCTGTGTGTGTCTGTGTGTTTCTTTCATCCTCCTTCTATCCCCACTTTCTCTCTCAGGCAGACTGAGTCAGTCTCCCACAGTGCTCAACTTCTAGATGGCATGGTTTTCACGTTCTTTGCATCGTAATTTGTTTATTTTACTGGGCTGTTTTATGTTTTATATGGAGGTTTAAGTGACAATGACCCTCAAGGGCTCAGATATTTTGAACTCTTGGCCCCAGTTTGTGGCTCTGTTTGGGTAGGTGTAAAAATCGTGGCCTTGCAGATGGAAGTACGTCACTGAGGGTCAGGCTTTGTGATTTCAAAGGCCACATTGCATTCAGCATTTGCTTGCTATGCTTTCTGTTCATTTGCTTGCTATGCTTTCTGTTCATTTGCTTGCTATGCTTTCTGTTCATTTGCTTGCTATGCTTTCTGTTCATTTGCTTGCTATGCTTTCTGTTCATTTGCTTGCTATGCTTTCTGTTCATTTGCTTGCTATGCTTTCTGTTCATTTGCTTGCTATGCTTTCTGTTCATTTGCTTGCTATGCTTTCTGTTCATTTGCTTGCTATGCTTTCTGTTCATTTGCTTGCTATGCTTTCTGTTCATTTGCTTGCTATGCTTTCTGTTCATTTGCTTGCTATGCTTTCTGTTCATTTGCTTGCTATGCTTTCTGTTCATTTGCTTGCTATGCTTTCTGTTCATTTGCTTGCTATGCTTTCTGTTCATTTGCTTGCTATGCTTTCTGTTCATTTGCTTGCTATGCTTTCTGTTCATTTGCTTGCTATGCTTTCTGTTCATTTGCTTGCTATGCTTTCTGTTCATTTGCTTGCTATGCTTTCTGTTCATTTGCTTGCTATGCTTTCTGTTCATTTGCTTGCTATGCTTTCTGTTCATTTGCTTGCTATGCTTTCTGTTCATTTGCTTGCTATGCTTTCTGTTCATTTGCTTGCTATGCTTTCTGTTCATTTGCTTGCTATGCTTTCTGTTCATTTGCTTGCTATGCTTTCTGTTCATTTGCTTGCTATGCTTTCTGTTCATTTGCTTGCTATGCTTTCTGTTCATTTGCTTGCTATGCTTTCTGTTCATTTGCTTGCTATGCTTTCTGTTCATTTGCTTGCTATGCTTTCTGTTCATTTGCTTGCTATGCTTTCTGTTCATTTGCTTGCTATGCTTTCTGTTCATTTGCTTGCTATGCTTTCTGTTCATTTGCTTGCTATGCTTTCTGTTCATTTGCTTGCTATGCTTTCTGTTCATTTGCTTGCTATGCTTTCTGTTCATTTGCTTGCTATGCTTTCTGTTCATTTGCTTGCTATGCTTTCTGTTCATTTGCTTGCTATGCTTTCTGTTCATTTGCTTGCTATGCTTTCTGTTCATTTGCTTGCTATGCTTTCTGTTCATTTGCTTGCTATGCTTTCTGTTCATTTGCTTGCTATGCTTTCTGTTCATTTGCTTGCTATGCTTTCTGTTCATTTGCTTGCTATGCTTTCTGTTCATTTGCTTGCTATGCTTTCTGTTCATTTGCTTGCTATGCTTTCTGTTCATTTGCTTGCTATGCTTTCTGTTCATTTGCTTGCTATGCTTTCTGTTCATTTGCTTGCTATGCTTTCTGTTCATTTGCTTGCTATGCTTTCTGTTCATTTGCTTGCTATGCTTTCTGTTCATTTGCTTGCTATGCTTTCTGTTCATTTGCTTGCTATGCTTTCTGTTCATTTGCTTGCTATGCTTTCTGTTCATTTGCTTGCTATGCTTTCTGTTCATTTGCTTGCTATGCTTTCTGTTGTGGTTTGAGATGTGAGTTCTTAGCCCTTCCTGCCACCATGTAGCCTGCTACCAAGCCTTCCTTTGATGATGGTGAGCCCATCAGGACACTTGTCTCTTGGAAACTACAGGTCTTAGTGTTTTATCACAGAAAACAAGAAAGGGAAAAAAGATGGAGCCTGGTCTCAGGAGTGGGAAATTGCTGTAACAGACCTGACGATGAGTTTTGGGGTAGACTGTGGTGGCATTAAAATGTTGGTCTGGAAAAGGCATTGGCTGATCAGAGCTCAGTGGTTCTGTGCAGAATGGGATTGGAAAATGCTGAGAGTGAGGCAGATGATGAAGGACTTACTTGTGAGGACTCAGAAGAAAGCAAAGACTCTACCTGGGTCAATTTATGCTATTTTGAATTAATAATTCATAGTTTCTGGTAGGCTGGAGCTAAAGAATAGCTGTGATTAGCCAGACACTGGCACCACTGATGTGTAAGCATGGTTCACTCAAACAATTCATGATGGTTAACAGAGCTAAGAAATTAGCAATGATTGAGAAGAGACCAGAATCACTGAGGTACAGACTCCTGAGAGAATTCCCTCATGTTCAGCACACAAAAACTGTGGTCCAGAGGAAGCAAAGGCTGCATCTCAGGCTTTCATATGAATTTTGTAATATGTAAGAGTCTCCCACATAGTGCTAGGTTTATGTAAGTTTCATTACATTTATTCATTTATTTTTACATGTGAGGGTTTTCCCTGCATGTACATATGTGTACCACGTAAGCACGTGGTGCCAACAGAAATCAGGAGAGGGCATAAGAGTCTCCTGAAAATGAAATTAGCAATGATTTTGAACTACCATATGGATACTGAGAACCAATCACCAGCCCTCCAAAAGAGCATCAAGTGTCCTTAAACATTGGTCGATCTCTCTAATCTCCAACATAATCCTGGTTTTGAAGGTATAAAGAAGTCATGAGAAGAATCTGAGACTTGGTATTCTGTGGCAGGGCTAGAGCCCCTGAATAGAGGCCAGAGGCCATTGGTAAAGGTGTAGTCTCCGTGGCAATGAAGACCTCAGGACCTTGAAAACATACCATACTTACTTTTTTTTTTTTTTTTTTTTTTTTTTTTTTTTTTTTTTTGCGTGGCTTGGTCATTTATTTCTTAGAATTGTCACAAAATAGGTCTTTTAAGAATTCTGAGTTAGTTGCTGCATCACAGTTGCACAAAGGCTCATCAGCTGTAGGTGTTCATCTGCACCATCTGCCAAACACTTGTCCACTTCAGCAAGTTTTTCAGTAATAATGGATTTCTGTTTATCAGAGAGATTATCGTTTTCTATGATTGCATCATGAAGTTGATTGACAAGCTGAGTAGCTGCGTGTCCTTCATTTATCAGGTTCTTCACCACAGCTTCTAGCTTGTCAAAAGAGCCGCTGTGACATGCAGTGAATATTCCATCAATAGTTGCAGCTGGTATCACCCCAGCAATGTCTGTGATCACATCTTCCGAGACCTTCTTTCCTCCTGTTAGTCGAGTAGCACTTTGAAGAAATGTAATAGCTTTCCGTAAATCCCCTTCTGAGATTTGAACAAGATATGCTATTTCCTCATTGCCAATTTTGACATTTTCCTTCTCAGCAATATCCAGTAATCGCTTCTGTTGAATTTTATCTGACAGAGGCTTGAAGCGGAATTTTGAACATCTAGAAGTGAGGGGTTCAATTATTCGACTGACATAGTTCCAGATGAGGCAGAATCTGGTCGTTTTAGACTCTTTTTCCATGGTACGTCTTAAAGCTGCCTGAGCAGCTGAAGTCATAGAATCTGCTTCATCCAGAATTACAAGCTTAAAGGGAGGACATGGCTTCCCATCTGAACGACTTCCTGACACAGTTAACTGAGCAAAATTTTTCACTTTCTCTCGAACTACTTGTATTCCACGTTCATCAGATGCATTTAACTCAAGGACTCTTAATCGAAAGAGTTCGGGCCCAAAGCGCTCCCTAGCTGCTGCCAGAATGGTAGAGGTTTTGCCAGTTCCGGGTGGTCCATAGAACAAGAGATTAGGAAGGTCAGCTCCTTCTAAAGACTTTTTCAGCACTGCAACCACTTCTTCCTGGAAAGCGACTTCATCCACACACTTTGGACGGTATTTTTCCACCCAAGGAACTGGTTTGACTTTCTTGTTTTCTCCACTGCTTCCTGCAGAGGCAGCTATGCCCCGGTCCTTGGTCAATTGTGGTTTGGTATTGACAGATGTGCCTTTCAGAAATGCCTGCATGGTTTCTTCTCAGCCGTCGGTATACCCCGGGTGCCGCGGTTCCCGCCACCATACTTACTTTTATACCATTAATAATAATTTCCAAAAGAGCAGCAGGTGTGAGATGAAGGCATCAAACACTTTTACACTGTTGAAATTTGGTTGTGCTTTTGATTTAGTTGCAACTGTGCCCTATTTCTTTCCTTTTGGAGCAAAAAGTATTTTACTATGTGGGAGGGTTCTTGGAGTTTTTATAAGGGTCCATGGGTGAGAGAATTTGGACTTTGAAAGAAACAGTAAGTTTTTTTAAAGATTTGATATTTTTACAGTGTTGTAATTTTTTAAGACAGTGGGAATTAAAATGTTTCAGTTTTATATTTTAGTAGTAATGTCAACCTGACAGCTTGGGAACAAATGAGAAAGAAAAGGTCATGGTTGAATACTGATGTGTTTATGCATTAAGTTGATGAATAGTCCATTGTGCTGGTTAGTTTTTATGTCAGCTTGACGCAAACCTAGACCTCTCAGAAAAGAAAGAATCTCAATTGAGGGCTATCCTTCATTAAATTGGCCTCTAAACAAGTCTGTGAGACATGCTCGTGATCAGTGAATGATTTGAGAGAACAAAACTCTTGTTGATAGTAACACCCCTCAGCATTTGGTCCTAGGTAGTATCAGGCTGGGCAAGTCATGAGATCAAGCCGATGAGCAGCACTCCTCCCTGTATGTTTCCGCTTCCATTCTCACCTTTGGGGTCATGTTGTGAGCTACAGCTTTGGCTTTCTTCTGTTGTGAATTGTGACCTAGTAAGTTGTAAAAATAAATAAATAAATAAACTCTTTTTTTCTCCAACTTTGATTGGGTCCATTTTTGTTTGATTGTTTGGTTAGTTGATTTTTGTCAATGAATCAGAAATCTCTTCATGGTTCTCAAGATGAGTAAGAAACAGTATAGATATATCCACCTGGATCAAAGAGATTGAAAAAGGGAATCAAAGATAGAGATGTATAGGAAGAAAAAAGACCCTATGTGGGGACAGTGTGTTTGTCTCTGTAGAATGATAATAAAGATAAAAATAAAAACAAACCTGACAGGTGACTTGGCCAAGACCCCAGGATAGAATATTTCTCCATCATGATGAAATCATCCAAGTATAAGCTACTTCACACACCTCCTGTAATCTTCTATTAATAGTTCTAGCTCTTCTTACACTTGTGTTGTTAAGTTTCATTGTATTAATTGTCCCAGCACACTCCACTGTGTGTTCCATTTCTGATTACTTAAGTGTATGTTATTACAAGAGTGGCACATGCCATCAGGAAGCTCCAAATGGAACAAGCTGTAGAACAACTGAGAGGACAAAGAATTTGGAGGTTCGACTGAATTGCCCAAGTCAGCTGCACAAAGGGAACATTGAAACATAATTGAAGGAACCAAAGGAAATGAGCCATAAAATATGAAGTAGAAGAAATGGGAGGAGCATTCAGTAGAGACTGTAAGAGACAAAAGTAGACTGGCTGAACCAGGAACAGACTGGAGAGAGTGGAGGGAGAGGAAGATGCTACAGGCAAGGTCGAGACAACGTAGAAGAAACAACAGTAAGCTGTAGGTCACTCTACGGACTTTATGTTTACTATAAGTGAAATGTGTCAACAAATGAAGATGTGACATTAATAATTTTATTTGACACTTACTTTCCCAAATTTAGAAGTTAGCACATGGAGTAATGAGTGTAATTGTGGTACATTTATATATGTGTGGATTGTTTTACTCTAATTTGTAGTCTTCCGACAATATTCTTCCATATGCCCATGCTTCTACCCAGGAGAATGTGGAGAGATCATCAAATCTAAAGCTGAGAGTGCAGGCAGGTCCTTCCATTCCTCTGAATGTGTTATGTTCTTCTGCCCAAGCTTCCTATGGTCTGGCTCCATGGCATGCTGTAGATTAGAGAGTGTCAACTGAAGAGGGGACTCTAGCCATGCAGCTAAGAAAAATTATCCTCCATGTTAGGCTGACAGTGGTGAGTCAACTTTAGGGTCACTCTTTTGAGAAACCTGTCCTCAAGCCACACAAGTAAGCAAGATAAAGACATTAATTGTCTAAGATGGACTTTAATCCAACTATACTTATGGCTACCATTGACAACCTGTATCAAACACATAGACTATGATCATATCTCTGAAGAAAACTTCATACAAATCCCATTAAGTGCACAGACGTACCTTGACCCATCATGTTACTGAAACTCTGTGTGAAACAGCTTGAGAACACAACCTTTAAAAGGCCTGTGCCATGTCTATGTGCACCATTAGCAGAACCTATCCTGGAACCCAGTCTATGAAAATGTTCATCTTGGATCATCTGGGTTCCTCCCCTTTCTTCCTTCAGTATCCTTCTACACAGTCATATCCCAAAATATCCTGAGTCTTGTCTTCAAAGATTTGTGCTCCTGAGAAATTTAGGAAGATGATCCAGGCGAGAACTACCTGCATTTTGTATGTGAATAATGTACTGTGGAAAGAATACTGGTATGGAAAAGCAGGACACTATCTCTGCCAACTTAAATGAAGAGGTGGAAAGGTTTTTTCCTTCTTCTGTCTAGGTTTGATGACATGAGAGTTCGTTCTCCTTATTCCTACATATTTAGTTGTAGGCTCAGAACCTCTCTGGCTTGGAAGAGCTTTGAAATTGAAACACCTTCCATAGAGACACTGAAGACTTTTCCAGATATTCTGCCATCCACATGCTAACAGGAAAAAAATCATCAACAACAACTCTATGGCCTTAAACCGGGCTACCAACACCCATCACCAAGGCAAGAACACGAAACTTGGACCCATTAGACTGTCACACATGTACCCAGAGATAGGGACCAGCTTTATTGAAAGGAGGCTTGGTGAAGTCTGGACACTGGGATCTGACCACTGTTGTTAGTAAAAGTAGTTCTGCAGGCCAGTGCAGAAGGTGACAGATACTTATCACCTCCTGGTTGCTGAGTCTGCTCTGCAGGCCTTGCTCCATTCACTAACATTTTTAGATCACTCACAGGATGCTATATGCAGAACAGAAAGAGACAGAGGGCTCGAAAGAATGCCTCTGTGGTCATGTCTTAAAGAACATGCTGACAAAAAAAGAAATGATAAATAAGGAACAATTCAATCTCTACCATCACAAGCACTGTTAAAGACATCTGTTCAGTTCAAACCTGTATTCACCACAAATGTTTCATACAACCCTCACCTATTATGAGTGTGCAACCATAGCACAACCTGTAGAACACATTGAGTAATAGTGTGTGAAACAGCAAGTCCACAGTCTAAACAGGGAAGGAAGATAAGGATGTAGGAAATGAGGGACCCTTACTACAAGCAGGTCACCAAGAAAGGGATTCTAGGATCAGAGGGCTGGAGAACTCCATGAGGTATGAGGTATACTCAGAGCTCTGGGGCTCGTGATAGACATCAGAATCTAAGTGCTTGGGAATAGTGACCAGTGGAGGTCACCTGTCACTGGTTTCATTGGACCCAAAACACTCTATATGTACTTCAGTGTCCAGAGCAGGCCTGTGAGAGAGGACAGGGTGGAACACTGAAACATGACAGCTGCTTTTCTGAAGTTATGACTGACAATTTATCTATCAAGAAATACACATTTGCCTACTTTTTTTTTCAATAAGCTCCAAGTTTTCTGAAGGAAAGGCAGAGGAAAAAAATGTGAGCTTTTCTCTCTCCTCCAGCACTGCCAAATTTGAGATGGCTCTCTCCCAACTGCCAGGAGCTCACACCTGCTACCAGGACAACACCACAGTCTCAGTGTGGGACCAGTGCTCCCAGCAACAAGGGAATCCCACTGGAAGTCTGTTCATAGAAAGATCCCAACAATAGCAGACACAGAAGCAATCAAAGGCACAAGGACTGGGTGGGTTGAGACTAAATGTGGACCTGGGCATCAGGTCATGTGATGGCTGAGGAGAAGAAAGGACAAGAGTTTGTAAATCATCCCTTTAAAGAACCCCATAGTGGCAGGAATTGTCTCCAGGCAGAAACAAGACTAAGTGAGGTTGAAAGAAGGAATCCATTCTGAATCCATTGCCTCATAACTTCATGGGAAATTCTCACAAACTCACACATACATGAGCATCATCATTGTGTAGGTGGGATGGCCAAAGTTAGTCATGTAGTAGTCCAGGGCGAATTCTCTGTGTTCAGAAAATAGATGACTAAGTGTGCCCTATGAACACAAGTGAGTCTCTTTAGAAGTGTCTATGGAGAGGCAGAGATAGAGCTGTAAGCACTTACGGACATGAAATAAACCAGATGGATCTGTGAAACCATCCAGGAACCTCTTGAACAAAATGCACCTGATGGGTTTCCTGGAAAACAGGAGAAAATGGCTCTAATTCGTGCCATTTCCTTCCTTTCCTAGCACACATCATAGCCCTGTCAATAAGGGCTTCAAATACATGTAACTCAGGCAGAGGCCTCAGGATTCAGTTGGCCATGAGCCTGCACCCTCTCTGTGTGTGGTCCAAGTCACTCTGGGAAGAAAACAGCTGACACACTGGTGCAGAGACAGTGAGCAGCCCAGACTCCCTTTCAGGACATTCTAGAACATACTTGGCCATTTTCTGAGAGCCAAGAACCCACCCTTGGTGGCTAACGTGTCTCAAAATGCACCAACTCACAAGATCCCAGGCCTACACTTGGCTCCTCACTACCACAGAAACCAGTGAGATCTTAAAGGGCTCTATATAGTTCCTACGTAGAAATGACAACAGCCCCACACAGTTTTGCTCAGTGTCCTACTCCACTCTCCTATTACAGAATCACCTGGTACACTGCCCAGAGAACACAAAAGGATTCCACATTGACACAGAGAGCTTAGCTGAGATCAGGAAACATGTGTGAAGTCGAAGCTTCTGGTTTCTTTAGAAAGTCAATTGTGTCAAATGATGTTTTGCTGAGTACATGGGTAAAAAAAACGTTTTACTAAAGGAGACATGTGAAAGAGTTTTTTCCTGAAGCAGACACAGGTGAAGGGATTTTTGCTATAGCAGACAAGTGAAAAGGTATATGGTGAAGGAATGTATATTCATATATATATGTATATGTGTGTATGTATATGTGTATTTATAATATATCCCAAAGACATTGGTTCACTTTAGTGGTGATGCCAAAGAGAAACTCCCCAAAGGATTTCTCATGAGGTTCCCGTGGTTTCTTGCTGCTTCAGCAGTCTCAGGCTGGTTGGCGAGCCTTGCGGTTTCTTCAGGATTGAACTACAGCTGCTGACTTGTGCAAGGTATCTGCCTGCTAAGAGGACTGGACTGCGGCTGCTGATTCATATTTGATGTTTGCTACTGGACTGAACTGCTGCTATCCTGACAGTGAATATTAGACTCATCTCCAAAGGAAAAAAAAAAAGATTTCTAAACATGTCTACTTCCCCCATGCCCTAATAACTTTTCTCTTCCACTACCTCAGGTGAGTGGTGGCATAGAGGAGAGGTAGAACCCTTATTAAAGTCGGTTGGAAAAATTTATGCCTACACATGTGTGAAATGAATAGGGTGAAGATGATTCAGCCAAGAACAGAAGCGTGTCTGGATATGCACACTCACATGATCTTCATTCTGAACCCCAACTTCCCAATAACATCAATGACAAATGGGAAGGGCAGCCGTGCACTGGAGTTCTTCTTTTCAGGAATAAGCATGTCTCCAGCCCAGTGGGTTATATATCAGTCTCCTAGAAGCTGGGAGTAATGAATCTCTGAGTAGTGAACCATGAAAGTGTTCCCAAGCTGGAGATGGAGTGGGAGCAAAGGATGGGAGGAGCTTGCACAGCATCTCGGTGCAGACAGAAGGGACCTGAGGCACTGAAAGGACATCCTGAGGTCTGGTCATGTTGGAGTCTTTCCACCATTTTCAAAAAAAGCCAGGCAAACTAGAGTTGGGGTCTCCACAGACATGAGTTTCCTGAAAGGGACTCCTCCCTGTGTTCTTGTGGAGATCCTGAACAAGGAACTGAGGAGAGCCACCCAGAATGAGATGAGATGATACAGAAAGGACAGAGCCCAGAGTGAGCCAGTCACAACTGGAAGATGCCACCAAGCACCCACAGACTATGGGATCATTGAGGGCCAAAGTCCCCTCACTCACCTGACAAGTTCAGATCCTTTTCCCCCAACTGTCAAGGATAATCCTCCAAGAACCACTCATCAATGTTCTCACAAAACCAATCAGTACTCAGCAAAGTATTCTGTCAGTACCTAGACACAGCAGCCTCGCAGACATTAACACATGAGCTTCACATCACCTCAGTACCTGCCTTCCCTTGGTCCTGGCTCCTACGATCCAAAAACCTTTGACCTAATTGTCTCCCATGCACAGGGACCCAGGAACAAGATGAGAATTGAAATAGCTGGCTTTTCTGCTTTTGTGGGAGACAGGCAGAATAAAGACCAGGTGGTTCATGGGGAAAGCATAGCAAATGGAGCTGGGTCCCCGGGCCTGAGTGCCAGAGAATGTGAACAGAAGCTAGCCAGCTCCCTGGACTTACAGAAAGAACTCTGTGAGTAGGCTGTGTGGCTGTGATTGTCAGCCCAATGAGCTGAATGTGACAAGATGCTTGAGCATAGACCTCAGAAGAGAGACCCATTTGGCACAGATGCTCCTTGGGTTCCAGACAAAGATATCAACAAACAAGTAGGGCACAATCAGAACCTCTATTCAATAGTGACAAGTCATAGGAGAATGGCTGAAGATCTCAGGACCCTCACATCTTCTCAGGAAAACGCAAGTTGCTAAACACAACCTCTTGGGAAGTCCTTCCTGATCACCCCTGACAACAACACTCAGCCTTCTGCACACAGTAGAGCTGCATCTGTGCATGTCTCCCTGCATGGGACTTTTATTGAGACCAGAAATTATTCTGAAAAGACTCCATTCTGAGAATTGAAAACAAGATTCTTGGGAGCCACCGGCTGAGAGTGTCACTGGTCACTGTGACAGAATGGTGAGCCAGATGCCTCTATAACCCATGCATCTGCTGTGAATGCCAACCGAGGGGGAGCTGAAAAGCAATACTGGAGGTCATAGCCTAGTAACTGACACAGGGAATGCCACCAAAGTCTACATGTGGGGTCATCAATGAACTCAAACTCTTACCATGTCCAAGGTAATGACCCAAAAGCCTCAGATCCTACTCTCAGTATTTCAAGGGTTCTCACCTTGTAAGTAGTAGCAGGAAACGCATCAGCCCTGTAGGCAGCAGCGTGGACCACTAAAGCCCTTTCATCTACTGATGTTAGAGGACAGAGTCAGGCCCACAGTCAACGGAGCAACTGCATGGTTTCAGTAGCTCGTGCACTCCTGGCCTATCTGCAGCCTGTACATCCTGCACAGCCTGACAACAGCCTCACCTGAACCAAGACCCATCTCTGTATGAGCTAACTGAACTCTTTTCTTTGAACCTCATGGACCCACGGTGCAGACTTCTGGAATTAGTCACCTGACTGTGCTTTTACCCATTCTGAAGTGGAAGTCTCTGGATATGTCAGGTGAGGCAGACTCACTTGGTGTATTGAGAGGCAAGACCTGTTGGAGGACACGTGACGTTTAGAGTATAAATGGTGCTCAGTGGACAGTGATGGTGGGCTTGCATGCCTAGCTTTACAACACTATAAATGGTGCTCAGTGGACAGTGATGGTGGGCTTGCATGCCTAGCTTTGCAACACTTCCTGGGTCTCATGTCTTCATCTTTACTGATCTTCATTGTGTTGGGAGAGACACGACTGAGAACTTCTGGCATCCCCTGCTAGTCCTGGTTACTCCTGCTGACTCGTGCCAATTTGAAGGAAGGCTGGGGGCTTCTGCTAGACTGTGACACCACTGCTGGCTCATGTTTGGTATCTGGACGCTACTGAATTGGCCTGCTAGTATCCTAACGAATAGAGACTGGAATCGCCCCAAAGACCCACTTCTAACCAGGTCCACATGCCCTTGTCCTATATATCATCTTGTCTCCCCTAGAATTGGACAGTGGGCTAGAAGGGGATCAAAGGAGAAGCCTTATTAAAAGTAGAGTTTTTTAAATCTAAGCCTGCACATTCTGAGGCAGCCTTGTCAGTGGGGAGAATGTTATCTGAGTGGAAAGCACTACCTCAGAATCCAGAGCAGGAGGACAAAAAGAGCTCCTGAGTTCTCACCCTTTCCGTGTCCAGCTGCTGTTTCCACCAAGACCAATCACACTTCCACTTCCTTCCAAGAACTTACCGTTCCAAACAGACACCCGTTCTTCTCCATGATGCATTGGTGGATGTGACACTCTGACCCCCATCCACAGTCCCCAGAGAGCTGATCTCTGTTCTCTCCACTGCACTGTTTCCTGTGTCATGCCTTCCCCGAGTGCTTGTGAAGACCCTACACACCTCCTGGACTCTGCATGTCCTTCTGCATCTCCCAACCTACAGCAGCTGGGCTTCTAGAAAGCCTCCAAATTCCACTTCACTTTTGCTCAGAGATGCTCAGTGGTCTCAGTTCTGGGTCCAAGGGTTGAAATTCAGGACAGACTGACACCCCTTAGGGATGTCTACCTCTCATTGGTCCTGTGTCCATGCAACAGCACATTGTAAATCTTCTACTTTGTTTCTGTGTGTGTGCCATGTAGTAGTATAAGTGTGCATGTATGCCTGTGTAGGTATGTGAGAGTACGCAATGCATATGTGTCTGAGAATTCATGTGTGTCTGTCTTTAAATTTTGGTGTCTCTACCATTGAGTACTTGCTATGTACCTAGGAATGTGTCTCTGTCTTTCTATATATACATATACGTGTATCGGTGTGCATGTGTGCTTGAACTTGTGCCTGTATGTATCTATTCATGAGCCTGTGGCATTGTGGAAGCATATTTTATATATGTGGATGTGTACCTCTATTTCTATATGAACATCTGTATCTCTGTGCATTCATGTGACAGGGTCTGTGAGAATCCAAATCTGTCTGTATATAACTTTCTATGTGTGTGATAGCTTCCTGGATGTTGTGGGGAGGATTTGAAATGACTCACACAGGCTCCATGTTTAAACACTGGATTCTATCTGGAGGCACTGTGCTATGAAAACTGAAATCTGTGTCACTGTGTTCTCATTGGATGAATGCCGGTGGAATCCTCCTCTAAGTCTGACACCAGACTCTACTTTGTGATCCACCTAAATGCCTACAGAGAGAGCTGACTCACTTGCCTTGCCTTCTCACATAATGGACTATATCTTCTGAAACATAAGTCCAAATCAATACTTCCTACAGTGTGCATTGTTTCACAGTTCCAAATAAATACACGGATGGAAGAAATTTGTACTAGTAAGTTGGACCACAGCTTTAAGAAGCCTGAGAATGTGGGTCCCGGATTTAAGAATGGTTATGTGGGAAATAAATAAGAGTTTGCAGCTGCAGGCTAAGGAAGCCCTATAAGACCTGCATGTGGAGCTCAAGGCATTGCTCAGGGGATGCTGACTAGAAAGACCAAGACCATGGAATTTCAGAAGGCAGGGAGGATGCTATCAGGACCTGTACTAAAGATCCCTCATGTTGCACCATGGTAAAGAATCTGGATACTTTGCTGATGATTGAATGAGGATGAACTGAACAGTTGTGGACTTGCTTCTTTGGGGGAGATTGCAAGACACCTCAGCATTCAGACTACAGCTTGGTGAGGATACCAGGGATACTCAGGCTCCTACATGTTACAGGCAATATCAACTTTCAGTCTGGGACTAGACAAGACTTCGTCCATTTTATAGTGACTGCCTTGACATGAATGAACCCATTGTGAGAAAAATGACAGAAAATAGTGACCTTACAGCTTACTTACACAATTTAACAGCCTTCCTCTGCCAGCACTGCTAGAGGCACAACCAGATGAGAAATTTCTGTGTGACAATCACCTATGACACTGAAACACGTCAGATTATATCAGAAACACCAGGCTCCACACATGTGACAATGACCCCAAATGGAACTTCTCACCTGGGCCTTGAGAGAAGGACTCTAAGACTGAGCTGTGCAGTGTGCTGGATTTCATCTCCATCCATTCAAAAGCTTCAAGTAAAAGGCCACACGTGGAGTGACCCATGGCTCCAGCCACATATGCCTCCCCTGTCAGGCATCAATGGGAGGAGAGGCTCCTGGTCCTGTAAAGGCTCGATGACCCGGTGTAGGGGAATGCCGGGCTGGAGAGGAAGGAGGAGGTGCATGGGTGGGTGGGGAGCACCCTCATAGAAGCAGTGGAGGGGGTATGGGACAGGGGGTTTTTAGAGGGGAAACCAGGAAAGGGAATACATGAAGCATACGTAAAGAAATATCCAATAAAATAAATGAAAAAAAAATAAATAAAAAGATGTTCTCTGTCATAAAGAAAATGCCACTGTCAAGGACTTATGTCTCTGTCTGAGTCCTAGAGATGAGTTAGTTTTATCATTCCCCATAGTGTGTTAATACAACCCATCCTTCAATCACATTTTTTATTGCTTTTTGGATATTTTATTTATTTCCATTTCAAATGTTATCCCATTTCCTGGTTTTCCCTCTGCAAACCCCCTTACCCTGCTTCTATGAGGGTGCTCCCCCACCCAACCTCCCGCTCCAGCCTCACTGCCCTAGCATTCCTCTATACTGGGGCATCAAGCCTTCACAAGACCAAGAGCCTCCCCTCTCCCTGGTGACAGATAAGGTCCCTTCAGCACCTTCAGTTCTTCTCCTAATTCCTCCATTGAGGTCCCTGTCATCAGTCCGATAGTTGTCTTGGAGCATCTGCATCTGTATTGGTCAGGATCTGGCAAAGCCTCTCAGAAGACAGCTGTGTCAGGCTCCTGTCAGCAAGCACTTCTTGGCATCAGCAAAGGTGTCTGGGTTTGGTGTTTGCATGTCAGATCGATCCTCCGGTGGGGAAGTCTCTGAATGACCTTTCCTCAGTCTCTGCTCCATTCTTTGTTCCTGTATTTCTTTAGAAAGGAACAATTCTGGGTTAAATTTTTAGAGATGGCTGGGTGGTTCCATCCCTCAACTGGGGAGCCTTGCCTAACCTCTAGATATGGTCTTGAAAGGTTCCCCCTCCCCTTTATAGGTATTTCAGCTAATGTCACCTCCATAAGGTCCTGGCATCTGGGACTTTCTGGTTGTTATCTCCAGAACCCCATCCCCCATTTCTCACTTTCCTGACCCTCTGTACATCTCCTTCATCTCCTCTCACACCTGCTTCCACCTCTCTTTTCTCCTCCCCCTCATCTCTTCCTACCAAGTCTCTCTTATCCTCTACTTCCCTTGATTATTTTGTTGCCCCTTCTAAGGATGACTGAAGCATCCACACTTTGGTCTTCCTTTTGAGCTTCATGTGGTTTGCAAGTTGTATCATGGGTAATCCAAGCTGTTTGCCCAATATCCACTTATCAGTGAGTGCATACCATGCGTATTCTTTTATGACTGAGCTGCCTCACTCAGGATGATATTTTTTAAATTCATCCATCTGCCTATGAATTTTATAAAGTCATTGTTTTTTATTGCTGAGTAGTACTTTATTGTGTAAATGTACCACATTTTCTGTATTCATTCCTCTGTTGGGGGACATCTGGGTTTATTACCAGTTTCTGGCTTATATAAACATGACTTCTATGAACATAGTGAAATGTGTCTCTGTTATATGTTGGAGCATCTTTTGAGGATATGCCCAGGAGTGGTATAGCTGGATCCTCATGGAATACTATGTTCAATTTTCTGAGGAAACCCCAGACTGATTTCCACAGTGGTTGTACCAGCTTGCAATCCCACCAACAATGGAGGTGTGTTCCTCTTTTGCCACATCCTCGCCAGTATCTGCTGTCACCTGGTTTTTTTTATCTTAGCCATTCTGACTGGTGTGAGGTAGAATCTCAGGGTTGTTTTGATTCGAATTTCCCTGATGAATAAGGATGTTGAGCATTTCTTTCCATGCTTCTCAGTCATTTGTTTTTCTCAGTTTAGAATTCTCTGTTTAACTCTGTTCCCCATTTTTTAATAGGATTATTTGGTTCTCTGGAGCCTAACTTCTTGAGTTCTTTGTATATATTGGATACTAGTCCCCTATCAAGTATAGTGAAAATCTTTTCCCAATTTATTGGTTGACACTTTATCCTATTGACAGTGGCCTTTGCCTTACAGTAGCTTTTCAGTTTTATGAGGTCCCATTTGTCAATATCTTCAAATGCATTTTTGTTTTGCTGTGTCATTGCTCAGACCAGTACAATCTGCTACACCATGATCCTCATGACCTTGGCCAGGAGCAGCACCAGCAGAATCTAGAGCACTCAGGGTCTTCCTGTTCTTTTTTCCCAGCTCCTTACCTCATTGTGTTTCACTAGACCCCAAGGAAGCTTAAGAGAGTAACATCTGATTGACTCCACTGACTAGGAGATCTGAACCTCTTTATGAAGAAGCAGAAAGATCAGGATAAAGAAGAGGGCAGGGGGTAAGCTGGTTTTCTCAGGAGAATGCTTCATGTTCTACAGGACAAAGGCTCTAGTGCTGCTTTGGAGAGAGATTTGCCTTGACACAGAAAGGGCAGTTTGCTAACAAGAAATGAGCACAGTGAGAACTGTGGTTGTAGAGGGGATGCCAGCACGTCCACCAGACCATTCAAGGTGAAGCAGCCAACCCCCCCCCCATGCACCTACAGTTTTGCATATTAAAGTATGAAGAAGAAACAATTGATTCCAGGCCAATAGGAAAAACACAGTACCATATGGATAACCATATCAGAGACTCAATTACTTTTTAATTTAGCTCCACACAGATTTTCATGAGACTAGCAGAATACAGCCAGATTCTTTGTACAAATATCACAAAAATGCCCCCTAGCACATATCTAATAAAGTCCTGTTCCCCTCTGAAGGCTACAGTAGGCCTCAGGAATCAGGCTTCTGATGTCCATATTGCTCTTAGAAATATTGCTTCCCAGACCCCTAACTGCCTGGCCCTGTAGCGTGTAATTTTATAAAACATGCTACCACCTTCCGGGGGCCGCTCCAAGATCATGCTTCTGCCAGCCCCTTTCGGCTAGCTGCACCAAACACTTGAAAGAATGGCTCCTTTTCAGGGTGACCTATTGTCTACAACAAGAACCAGGTCCAGGCAAAGAGGAGCAAGGAGAGGAAAACAGGCGAAAGAGAGTCAGGCTGAAGAGTTGATGCTGATGCTCTCATTTGGAATCAATCGACACATTCTCAGAGGAAAATGATGCTACACATTCATGATCCAGGAATTCAGATGCCAATGAGACCCTAGATTGTAGGTCTGTCTTTACCATTCAATGTACAGGGTCACTCCCCCCTCCCGGTATCCCCCATGTCCCTAAGAGGCAGTGTCATCACAGACCTTGAAGCCTGTAGAAACTAAAGAGATGGCAAAGTTGAATAAAAATACCCAGAGAAACTGCATTCAGTTCCGCCTTGCTGAAAGGATGATGATGGAGGTTCTAGCAATCCTCTCCCCTCCACCACTGCCCCGGGTCAATTGTTGCTGTGTCTGTCACAGAATTCCACAAAGCCCCCATTGTAACAAGATCCCTGTGTTATAAAATCCCATTGTAACACACAGATCTTGCACACATTTGAATCTGTGACACCATCTCCCCAATCCTGCCCAACTCAGTAGCTTTCCAAATTCTTCAGTCCCCTTGTCAGACATCTTCTAAAGCTGTGTGGGATGGTGGCTCATCAAATAAGCTTTTAGGAACTCTGTATGCTACAGGGCTGAGGAAGTCCTGATTTTCAGGCCTGGCACCTGCTGGGTCCTACAACCCCTCATCCCTGTTCTAGAGCTCTGGCATGTAACAGGAGACTTCCCATGCAGTTGCTGAGTCTAGAACAGTGACTTAATGCTTCATTTGGACTCAGGTAGGAGTGGGGAATGGAACAGCTGGAACAGGAGGATGGTCCAGTGGATAGTGAGGATTCAGGGCAAGACAGTGTAGAAAGGTACATCTTACTGGAGTGTGATCCAGGGAGAAGAACCGTGTGTTGGTGGCAGAGCTGGCTCAAGATTTACATGTCTGGGAGGCAGCTGAGTCAGGAAGAAGAGCAGAGGTGAGGGGCCCTCATTTCTACAATGAGAGAAATAATCAGAGAGCAACCACATGGGAGGCAGATGCCAATCACAGAACTCCTCACCAACAGTTATCATAAAGTCCCTGCTGAGCAATCACAGTCCATGTGTGTGTGTGTGTGTGTGTGTGTGTGTGTGTGTGGTGTGTGTGTGGTGTGTGTGTGTGTGTGTTTGTGTGTGTGTGTGTGTGTGTGTGTGTGTGTGTGTGTGTGTGTTCCGCCTCACTGATAGGGCACAGGAACACTTTTCAGGGAGATGAAACCCTGGGGTACTAGATACATTTTTTCCATGCCCCTGGGATGCTGGGCTCATGGGGCACACTGAAACACCATTCAGGGGGAGGTGAAACGCGACCTAAGATGGGGACTCCAGCCCGTGTTTCTCTGGGCAAGAAATGGAGCAGCTGGGGCCAAGGCTGTTGTTTCCAAACGCTTGGGCACTCAGATACCACTAGGAACCTCAAGGAGTTGAGAACTAGGGCCCACAGGTCTGAGATTGGGGGGACTAGAGGGTGAGTGTCAGGAGCATGAGGGGACTTCTGGGAAAGACCTATCTGGATACCTCAGTAGCATGGAGAGCTCTAGACTCTATGCTACATGACCAGTTGTCATGGTCCTCTTACTGGGGTGTCATGGCCACATATTCCAGGACAGGAATCTGGTTGGAAGCAGATTCAAATGCCTACTGAGTGTGTATGAGAATCACAGGTGGTCGTCAATCTGCTCAACCTTACTAGCTTGTCTGTCTGGTGACGTGGTTCCATTTGCCCCGCATCCTTGTCTTAGTTGGGGTTTCTATGGCTCTGATAAACACCATGATCAAAAGCAACTCAGGAAAGAAAGGTTTACGTGGGTAATACTCCTACACCACTGTTCGTCACCAAAGGAAGTCACACAAGGTTAGGAACCTGCAGGCAGAAGCTGACTGGGGGCATGGAGGCTGCTCCTTCTTGGCTTACTACTTGTGGGTTGCTCACTGTTCTTTCTTCTACAGCCAGGATCACTAGCTCAGGGGTGACTCCACCTTAATGGACTGAATCCCCCCACATTAAATTACTATGCCTACAGGCTATCACACACCCTGATCATATGAAGTTATTTTCATATTTGATGTGCCCTCCTCTCTGGTGTCTCTACTTTGGTCAATTTGACATAAAAACTAGCCAGGACAGTACCTAAGCACAATTCTGGGCTGCCTTAACCAGGCAGGTCACTAAGCATCTTTGGTGGGTATTTTGGCTGGGAGATAAGCCACATGGAGACCATGTTATAGCAAGAATCCTGGCAAGAAGGGGGAACAGATTCCCAAGTATCCTGAGATTTGAGCTTGAAACCACCTCCTGGAGTGGACACTCTTGCCTGACGAAGCTGTGTCTCTCCTGTCTCAGTCTAAGGGTCCAAGCAGATGGGACTTAGACCTCAGGAACTGAGGAGTCTGCGCTGTCCTAAGATTCTCAATTACCATTGAGATCTTCAGCAATACATATTTCTGTAGTAACAAAGAGAACCCAGGCTGAGGAGGTGTAAAGCTGAATTAAAATACCAAGAGAACTGCATCCAGTTCTGCCTCACTTGAAGGGCGATGATGGAGGACCTAGTGATCCTCTCCCTCCATTCCCGACCCTGACTCAGGTCACTTGCTGCTGGGTGCCTCACAGGACTCCACAAACCCCATTTTAATAAGATCCCTGTTGAAATGTGTACACATTTGAATCCGTGATCACCAGTCCTGCCTAACCTAGCAGCTTCCCAAATCCTGCCTTTAGTCAGACATCTCATGAAGCCATGTGGGGTGGTATCTCACCAAATAGACTTCTAGGGACCCATGTATATTACATTACTGAGAAAATCTATGGTCTCTGGGCCTGCTATCTGCTGGGTCCCACAGCTCTAGCAACTTTGTCAGAGTATTGTCACATGGGAGACAAATGCCAATCACAGAACTCCTTTTCCACAGTTAATCATGACGTCACTGCTTAGCAATCAAGGTTCTTACAAGAAGTAACTTACCACTGAGAGGTTGAGGGACACACATTTCTGTTAAAACAAAGAAAACCCTAGGGCTGAAGGGGGTGCACTAGACAAAGACCTTAACACTTGCAGTTTAAATTCTCCCTTGACTAGGACGCGATTCGGGGCCTGCTGTCCTTGTGAGTGGGGAGAAGGGAACATGGAGACACAGTGAGACTCCAGGGCTACAGAGAAATGCAAGGGTCACAGAATTTCCTGGGTGACACACAGTGGAGACATGTGGAGGGGCACAGTGGAGCATTCTCCCACTCGGTCTGCTCAGAGTCAACAATGTTTTCTTGCAGAATTCCTTTACACTTTGTGAATTTTGAACATTCTTTTGAGAGCCTCCAGGTTTTTTTTTCAGACACTCCCTGTAGGTTGAGATTGAATGACTACATTCCCTGCAGAGTGCCAGTGACATAGGGACAGAAAGAATGTCCCCTCACTAGGAGCTTCACCATGATGCAAGGAGAAGCAGGGGTGGGGGGAGGAGAGAAACCTTAAAGTGAACGTAGAAGTGGGATATAAATGAAGGAATGACATGACCCAGCTGGCTGGTCACATGGATCTACTGCCTGGCCACCAGGATATGACCCCTCCTGCAGCCATGCAGGGTGACAATATAAAACCCGTACCTAGTGAAAGGTTTCCCTTCTGACCCTGAAGGGAGCTTGCCCTACAAAGGCCTCTAATAGTCTGCAACCCTTCAAACTGCTCTGACACACAACATGAGAACCCAAGAAGGGACATTTCATGATCCGAGAAGTGTGGAACCGCCTGCCTAAGTGGTCAAGGCCCTGGGAGTCGCATCAGCCCTCACCACCCAAAATGTATGAATCCCACATCAGATCTTACACACTGCTCATAGCAGAAGAAACTTTTTAATGTCCAATTCCAGGCTCAGCTGCATCATATCCCGAAGATGTCTGGTCATAGAGACCATGAAAAGATTGGGTTCCCTCAGTGGAGTGGTAGAGACAACAACCCACCCACAGAACTTTCAACCCGAAACTTATCCTGTCTACAAAAATGCAAGCATGGGAAATGGAACAGAGTCTAAGGGAATGACCAACCAATAACCAGCCCACCTTGAGACCAAACACCAGTCCCTAACAGTCACTGATACTCTGTTATGCCTGTAGACAGGACCAAACTGTCCTCTGAGAAGCTTCACCCAGCAGCTGACTCAGACAGATGCAGACACCCACAGCCAAACAGTAGATGGAGCCTGGGGACTGACAGAAGGAAAAGGGACTTCAGGCCCCAAAGGGTATAGGAACTCTACAGGAGGACAAACAGAAACCTGGACCCTTGGGGCTCTCAGAGACTGAACCACCAACCGAAGAACAAGCTGGACCTAGGCCTCCCCACACATGTGAGCCCCGAACAACTGGAATGGGGGATACCCCAAAAGCTGTTGCCTATATGTGAGATGCGTTTTTCTAGCTGGGCTGCCTTGTGTGGCCTCAGTGGGAGAGGATGCGCCTAGTCCTGTAGAGAATTGATGCCCCAGGGAAGGAAGATGTGGGTGTTGCAGTAAATAAAAAGTGGTAACCTTTTAAGTGGATGCATGAGGGGGGAATGGGAGCACCCTCTTGAGAAAAGGGGAAGGGGGATGAGCAACATTTTGGAATGTAAAGAAAACTATTTTTAAGAACAATTTTTTAAAAAGAAAGTAGTGATTTCCCTGGGACCCTCACCTACGAGCTCTCCCACATAGATTTTCCTCTCAAATAGCATGTACAGAAGATATACTGGTCCTTCACTGGCAACTCATAAATGTATAGGAAAGTCCTGTCACACGCTGTAGATAAACCAGTAAGATGGGTCTGCAGTGTCTTGTTCCAGACATGGGAGCAGAATGACTGGAGAATGCTGGCAGAGGTTAACGTTTCATGGAAGCTGCAGGGCCCAGGATAGACATGTGGTTCTTAGGAGCTGATGCTTGCAGCATCTAGAGACTTTGGAGTTGTGAATTCTCCTTGCGTACAGCACAGTCCAGTGCTGCCCTGTAAGAGTGGAGACAGCCTGGGGCACAGGACACCTGTGGTTCTCAGAACATGGCTGACACTCTGTACCCTAGCTAAGTCCACGAAGCTTATGCTGCAAGCATGCTTCTGTGTGTGTGTGTGTGTGTGTGTGTGTGTGTGTGTGTGTGTGCCCATGCTATGGCATACATGTGAGCATCAGAGGACAGCCGACAGGAGTCTGTTTTCTCCTTCTACCATGTGGGTCCCAAAGAATGCAATGGTCAGATTTGGCAGCAAATATCTTTACCATCTCATAAGCTACCTTTCTTTTAAATTATTTCTCTTTGCTTCTAATGTGGCTGTATGTATACTGGATGTACATGTCTGTGTGGACATATTCATTTGAATGTGCAGTGCTCACATAAGGGTATGCTTGTGCATGTAGAGGTAAGAGGTTGAAGTCACATGAGTTCCTTAATTTTCACCTTATTTGCTATGGCGTCTCACTAAGCCTAGAACTCAGTTCATCTAGGCTAGATGGTCAGTTAGATGGTCAGTGCACCGTGCTCCAGAATCCTCCTGCTTCTGAATCCTCGGTGATCAGATGGCAGGAGCACTAGTGCAGCTTGCTTTTTAACTGAATGTGGGTCCTCAGACTTGAGAGGCAGTTATCTGTGTAAGCTGTCTCCCCAGCATTGTCATTTTCTTTTGATAAGATGGTGAGTTATGAACTTTAGAACTCTAGATACCAAGATTCCACCCCTACTACCACAGCAGTAGCACGAGTCTGGATGTACCCAACAAGGTACCTACTCACAGCTTACACAGATGACAACGGCTGGGTCGGAAAGGAGTGGTTGTAAGCATCAGGCTTCAGGATTGGTACACCATGGTTGAAGGCTCCAGAGAGCTTACAAATCTCTCTCCCAAGGATTCCAGGGATCTCAGGCATAGCTCTCATGTGGAAACCAGTGAGAGAACGGGAAATGATAACTCATTCTGTACCCACTTCCCCATAGCCTCATGCCTAGCTCTCAAACTCAGCATTCACAAAGGTGACTGTCCTGACCATGGAGTAGTCAACAGAGACCTCCTTTCACAACAGAAATCTGATGATGAAGAAGCATTTCAGCCTATGGACAATGACAGGAACTGAGCTGTACAGTTGTGTGCTGTCTCTGTGAAGGCTCAGTTAAAAAGAAGACCCTTTACCTGAGCACGTTCAGGCATGAAAGACACCCAGCTGCCTTTTGAATTCATCCAGTAACATCTTGAATGTAGAGCTTTGGGGACCGCCTTCTAGGAATTGGGCAGGAATTTGACATTGGGCTAGAAGGTGGAAGCAGGCTCAGGCAAGAATTTAACAATGGTCTAGGACTAGGAAGTAGGCTCAAGATGAACACAGTTGAGAAATGTGTTCTTTGTATCTTCACAGATCTTGTTAAGACTCTGAAAATGGGGCTGGAGAGATGGCTCAGTGGTTAAGAGCACTGACTGATCTTCCAGAGGTCCTGAGTTCAATTCCCACCAAGCTACCACATAGTGATTTACAACCATCTATATAATTGGATCTGATGCCCTCTTCTGGTGTATCTGAAGATAGCAACAGTGTACCTACATACATAAAATAAATAAATCTGTTTTTTTTTAAGACTCTGAATACAGTAATCATAGGATCTTTGTTTATGCTTTGTTTGCTCCTTAAGTACTTTGTTTATACCTTCGGCCTGACCTTAGAATGGTGCAAAAGCAGACTGGAGAAAATGAGCCCACTGCAACATCAGCACTGGCTGGAATCATGATAGAATGTTGTCAAATTGCTTTTGTTATTTCAATCCTCACTCTTGGTCACTTGAACTCGACACATCCAGTAGAATTTCTATAACACAGGACAAGAAGGTGACTGTCTCCTAAACATCTGCCCGATCCTTCCCTGTTCCCATCCACAGGGCCTGACATAGGGTGAACCTGACCCTACTCCCTAATACTTAAACAGCTGCTACACCCACAGAATACTATGAGCCTCTGCCCCACCTTTACCCCCTCCCTGTGTGTTCCACAGAAGATGAAGATGGGTTCATAGCTATGACTAATGCATTCTCTGGGTTAATGTGAGACACGGCTGTCCTGTGAAAAGTGGGGGACATATAACATGGTCAGAAAGAAGAGTTCCCAGGTCAAAAGCCCCCCTAAAGCATGCCTGCTGGGTCTCACTGTCCTGCAGATACTTGGAATGCAACCTAGACCTCAGTCCTGTTCCAACAAACTCAACCATGTGTAAATTGAAGACTTCATTGAACAGTTCATGGATTTTTGGAGTTCATCTTGCATGTGCCTTACATTGTGGAATGAAAGTTCTTAACCTAACACTTTTGAAGAAAGGCAAAAAAAAAAAAAAATAGAGAAAGCATCCTGTGCTGTCTGAGTGGGCCTCCCTAAGCCATTCTTCAGTCTCTGGATGCTCTCCAAAGGGCAGGCAGTTGTTGTGCTGCCCCTTGTGAACTACGTCTGTGTTCTGTCCTTCCGTGCAGACATCAGCAAGAAGGCAAGGCGAGGTAGATCACTGACATCCTGCTGTGACTCCCATAAGCTGTCTGGTATGTTTATCCTGTCTACAGTCTTGACCTACCCACAGACTTCTCCAGGGCTGTCATCTCAGAACTGGCAGGAGTCACTGGAAGCCATTATGTTGCTTTCTCGTTCCTTTGATCAGCAGGAGCAGCTGCATGGTCTCCATGTATGTTCTGTGCTCCTAGCTTCCATACTTCTGGTTTATCCTATATCGAGTCCCGGGAGGCAGGACCTGCCCGCTCTCACTGCACAGAGACCCCCCCCCACTGTGTGTATTAATTTGCATCATTTTCTTTGGAATTGAATGGACTGTGCTGGGCTAATTATTCATCCTGTCATTTGAGTGTGAAGAAGCTCTGTCCCCCCACCCCACCCCCGGGAGAGTGCTCTCGGAAGAGAAAATGCCTAACTTCAGACCCAGAACCTAAGCAACCAACAGCCAGATCCCTCCCAGTCACAGGGTTATACTTTCAGCTCAGGCTGAAGCTAGTCAGTTTACCATAAATAAAGGAGGCTTGCCTATGTTCCTTGTGATGCTTTGCTTGGCTTCAGTCACTATTCTAGCAGTACCCGGCACCAACTGTCTCTGTACACAACCTGTTCACAGCAGAGCTACCTCGAAACAATGATGAACTTCTTGGCTGCATTACCTCCAAAATGACTGATGTTTAAAATTGAAAGGGAGAAAGTAAAAATGTGGGGTTTGTTGAGGGCTCCCTCCATTCATAAGCAGCCCCAGTGTGACACACTGTGCTAACTGTGGTTGATCCGTGCAGTAGAATAATGCTCAGCCATAAAAATCAAGTTCTGGTTCAATGGTTGGATGCTATGTGACCCAAAGGGGAGGGAAGAGCTGGGATTCAGAGAGAAATAAGAATGGAGGGGGCCACATGAGGTGAGTTTTGTGTCTCAGAAAGAAAAGGAGAGGTAAGGTCCTGAAAATGCCTTGGTCAATATTCTTCATTGGCTAAAATATCATCCTCACTATGGCCAAGCACCATCACAGCTGATCCCAAAAGCAATGTTGGAAAGAAGCCGATGACTCTCCGTGCCTCTGTCTCAGTTCTTGCCATTCCCAACCTGTGCGATGAATCCCAGTGTTCATGAGAATACTGGGAGCTTCGAGTGCTGAGGAGGTCCCATTCCCCTTTCTAAGTACACAGGCTAAAAGAGATCATAAACAAGGCAGCGCTAGCCCTGCTAGCCTGCAGACTGAATAGGAAAGAGAGCTTAGGGTCTCAGGATTAGCTGAGTCAAGGGTAGAAAGTGGATTGAACAGTTGGGCTATACAAAATCAACCAGATGCGTTTGAAGAAACGTCTGTGCTCTGAACACCGTTGACCACCACTGCATGGTGATCTGAGATCAGGAGGTGGGAGGTGCATAAAGGTGTCTGTAAAGATGCTTAACATGAATGTGGTATTCACAGTCACTTCTCAGAACCACTTTGCAACCTGCCTCTTAGAGCAATCTATTGCATTATGGGACCCTCACTGATCTTATGTTATGAAAGCCTTATATGTGGTAGTTTCTGTTGGGAAGAGTTTGTTAAGAACCTCCTTTTTGATTTGTTTTGTTTTGTTTTAAGATTTATTTATTTTATTTATATAAGTATGCTGTAGTTGTCTTCAGAAGCCATTCAGACACAAGACAACATCAGATCCCATTACAGATGGTTGTGAGCCACATGTGGTTGCTGAAAATTGAACTCAGGACCTCTGGAAGAACAGTCAGTGCTCTTAACTGCTGAGCCATCTTTCCAGCCCCTCATTAAGAATTTTTTATCTCTCTTTTTATATTTAATTTTTTAATGTTAAAAAAAAGACTAAGTCAAAATTTTAACACAAACCCGCCGTAACAGTCTGTCACTATTTCCATAATAAGTGCCCATAAAATGGTGTCAGTACAAAAATCTAAGCAAAGACAGTAGATTAGTAATTAGAGCATCATGTAATGTTGATTTTAGGAAGAAGCTTAGCAGGTAAAAGGAGCAGATGACATAAATTCAGTATGCAATTCAAACTTACAAATTATAAAAATTCTCCACTTTTATAGCTGGTTTCTTTTGAATGGCTAAATTTTAGCCTCTTTTTTTTTTAATTCAATTAAATGCCTATTCAACAATCCAATGGGACAAACTCATTCATCCAAATTTACATCCTAGAATATGTAAGTAAACTGAAGACAACACTCGAGTGAGTAAGTTCTATTCGTTTTCATCATCTCTGTGATCAGGTTGCCAAGTGCACGCTTTTCTCTGTGCTTTTCCTAAGCCACTGCTTCCTGCTTCTTTGAGAATCTGGTTCTCTGTTTTAGAATCTTTAAGAGACATTAAAAATTCCCCGATGCCTTTTTGCTACTTGGGAGTTGGGGGCACGAGACTAGGTTCCCTCAAGCATACTTATTTTCAGCTTCTCTTGACAAACTTGAGGAAGAATTGGTGACAAAGCTAAAGGAGCCTAGCACCTTCTGAGGGGCTTGAGAAGCCACCACTTTCCTGTAGAATCCTGGGACATGGTTTGTTTGGTCTGTACCATATTCACACAGGAAGAAACAACTTTCACTGATTCCCCAACTGCAGATGTCTCAGACAAGAACCCCCAAGAATCTCTTTTCTCTTGCATATAGCCTTCTTCCATGTCAGTCTTGGGTCTAGTCACTCTTCTGAAGAAGCTGGCAATAAGGCCAAAGACAAGCCAGCCTGTAAGGCAAAGCTAATGCCTTAGAACCTTCATCTAAGATCCCTTCCCCAGACTGGACCCAGACTTCACTTTGGTCCCATACACTTTATTGTCTATAGAGTTCTGCTGGAGAAATGGATCATCAGAACCTCTGCTGCTCAAAGGAAAGAAAATGTCAATAGGACCCAAGGACCATACAGGGCCCAAGATGTCCAGGCCAGGTGCCTAACTACATCAGTGCTGGAGATGTTGAGGGGAAACCAATAAAAAATAATAATTACAAGAAGACAGAGCCACCAATGGCAAGATACATGATGTTTCCCCAAGTGGGGCAAATACATGTAGCACAGTAAAGACCCACTGCAGATAGAGGACAAGAGGACACTTATCAGAAAAGAACAATATCGCATGCCCCAGAATTTCTGCATGTGGGCCCTCCAGTGTCCCAAGGATACCTGAGATCCTGAACCAATCCTGCCAATATCCACAGGCCCATGAAATGCAAGACTTCAAATGACCCTGGTATCCAAAGAAGCTTTAATTTATTCATGCCTCCCCAGGAGGGAAGATCACCTCATCACAGTTAGCTCTCTATACTACTCAGTTACTCTATGAGGGATTTAGAGAAGTACACTCACAACATTATATGATGTACTTCTAAGGCAATTCTCTAGAGATGAGCTACCTCCAGATATCTGGATTAATCCAACCAGATTGTAAGAAACAAAGTACTGCCTATTCTTCAAGAAGTGTTCCTAGTATCCTGCCTCAATCATAAGCCAGTATGCTGAAGGATGACCTCACCTCTCACTCTGTCTATGGCCACAAGGTAAACACCACCTAACAAGACCCACTACAAGAAACCTCACATCTGTCCTTAAAAATTCATATGCTTATACTCACAACCTTACCATCACACTGAACGAATAACTTTGAGGGCACACAAAACAGAAGTTACTAAAGGAAGCTGCAGAACAAAAACTTTTGAACCCTGTACCCTGTACCCTTCATGGCCTTTGACCAAGAAAGACAATAAGGGAGAAGCCATCAGACCTAGCATCTTCACTTCTGCTCGTGGTCCTCCTCATTGTCCTCATCATCATTTCCATTCTCATCCCCATCCTCCTCCTCTAAAACAATTGAGAAAGACCTTGGATGAGGGAGAACATCTGGCCTAGTACCCTCAGCCCACCACACACAAACACTCAGAGACACTGGGGGATGATGAAGTTCTTTATGGAGAAGCAGGGAAGAGGGAGGGAGAGGGAAGGGGTGTATGAGGGTGAAAGGGACAATGAAGAAGCTCCTTCTGTGTCCTGTGAACTTGGGTCTGTGCAGAGGAGAGCAATGCTGGGAGGCAGGCCTGGAATGAGACATCACTTGCTGGTGAAAGGAGGCAAGTTAGAGAAGGAAAAAAACAATATATAAGAGGAAAATGTTGGAATGGAAAGGGCTGAATTCACCATATCTAAACAGAAGACAAAGGTCAGTCCCTCCACCCGACCATAAAACTGAGTTTCCACAATCCTCTATGAAATGAGTGAGGACAAGACAGGTGGCTGAAGGCAGGGCAAAAGAGGGGCAGGAGGAGAATAGGATGAAGCTAGACTCAGGCTCAGTTACAAGCCTGGGCAGCTAGCCTTGGGCAATTACGTTAACTATTCTGTAGGGCATTAGGCAATCCATACATACTTGGAGGCAACATGGTGTCAGGGAAAGAGGGAGAAAGGAAATTTTTCTCCTGCAGAGTTTACGAAGAGGTGCACAGAGAGAGGCATTCTCTCCAAGGACAGCCAACTGCAGAGTATCTCAAAGGTAAACACCAAAGTTCAGGAAACAACACCCAGGGAGAAAACATGAACAAATTACACAGAGGTAGAATCTGTCCCCGTAGCACAGACACCACCTCACTGCACAGGCAGGAAAGGGTCTCTATGCCCAGGCTTAGAACACAGGGTTCTAGAAACCATGTAGATTCCAGTCCAGGGTTGACTCAAGGGTGCCCACAAACTGGTCACTTACCCTAATTGCTTCCTAGAGGGCAGGTTTCTGTCCAAGAAAGAAAAAAAGAAAGAGAAAAAGACTCAGAAACCCAGAAAATTCAGAGAGAACCCAAGGCCCCTCCATCAGCCAGCATCAACCCATCCAAAATGACAAAGCTGGATGAGAGGCAGCCTGTTGTCCTGGGACACTGGCTGCCTCCCTGCATGGGGCAGGAGAACATGGAAGCTTGACTCCTACCACTCTGCCTGGGGATGAAGATGTTCTCTGGGTTGAGGCCTCCAGCTCTTACAGCATTCTGAAAATCTTCCAGGGCCTCCTGATTGATGTCAGAGTCTCTGCCTATAGGTGACAGATTTAAAATTAGGACACAGTTGGGGGAGCTGAGAGTTTTTTCCCAGCCAGGAGATTAAGCAACTATGGAGGGAAGAGGGAGACATGGATGACCACCCGGTGACCACTTGACCCAGAGGACCCTGTGAAAGAGAAGAGCCCAGGAGGGAGAGGAAGACCAGCACAGCATGTGAATCTAACCCAGAAGAAAAGGAACATGGTTCCTCAGTTCATCCCAGGGCAGCTGAGAGCAGTGTGACAAAGTCACTCTGAAGAAGAGTCACCATTGGCTGAGGGACTCATGCTGTCTTCATGCTCTCTCTGGACAATATCTACTCTAAGGAAGAGCTCAGGAGGATCGTAGACCTTCATCTCCAAAACACCACACACTGACAGCAGGTGTGATGCAGGCTGCACGTTATACTCTGCCTCCTGTTTCTATACCATGTTTCTCACAGCTGGAACCACAACAGCCTCAAGGGCCCTTTCACCCCGAGAGTCCTTGGCCCATCTCACAACAGTGTGACTCACCCACAAGTTTTGCCATCCGGAAATGATACTTGTGCACTTTGCCCTCACAGTAGAAGATGTAGTGGTCCTCCACTGCAGATGGTATGATGTACAACACCTGTTTGCCCCGATCTGCAGAGGAACAGTGACACACATGCTGAATGGGCCCCGACTCCTCAACAAGGATCCGAGGGTAGAGGACACGTCCTCACAGTTGCTCAGAGCTTCCTGACCTAGGTTCTCCACAGCCCTCAGAGCCTCAGGTACAAGAAGCCTTCACTTCCATAGGAAACACACACATGAGAGATGGCCATGTCCTAAACCCATGTGTCATACAGGAGGGTCTGCCTTTGTAACACATGCAGCCCCTTTCTCACTCCCTCCATGACCTCAGCCATAGCCAATGGGACACTCTGGGGACTTGTATTGGCTACTGTTATGTCAGCTTCACACAAGATAGAGTCAACAGCGAGGAGGAGAGACCCACTGAGAAAACTCTTCCATCAGGCTGTAGGCAAGCTTGTAGAGAATTATCTTAATTAGTCATTAGAAGGGTAGGACCCAGGCCACTGTGAGGGTGGCCACCTCCATAATAAAGCAGGCAGAGCAAGCCATGTGGAGCAGGCCGGTAAGCAGCACCCCTCCATTTCCACTGCTTCAGCTCCCATCTCCTGCCTTGTTTGAGTTCCTGCCCTGAACTCCTTTCACCATGAATAGTGATTTGGAAATGTTAACGAAATAAGCCTTCAGCTTTAATCTGAACTTGCTTTTTCCCGTGGAATTGCATGGGAGCCACAGCAACCATCCCTAAGACAAAACAGTCAGTTCTCTAGGGACAAATCTACCACATATGATGCAGTGTCAATGTCTGCTGTTCCCATCTGTAAGGAAAAACAGCCTCCTGGGAATGATCATAAGTATTGATCATGGGTAATTGAAGGACTGGAGGTTGCTCAAGCCACAGGGCACTGTGGGATGACCACACTGGCCTCAGATGGATCATGGAAGGTTGAACTGAAGCCATCACAGATCAAGGACTCACATGCTGTGTACTTCCCAGGTTGATCCGTCTTCTCTAGGACAGTGTCCATCTCCTGGCACCTTCCTGCAGTCCTGAAAGACAGAAGGTGTGTGAGACACACTGCTCAACACACACTTTCCTGCTGGCAGCATCCAAAGCAATGCCTTCCATTTCCTGTTTCCAAGGGAGCAAAGAAAGTGCAGGCCTCCCTAAGTCCTCTTTATCTTACCAGCAGGCATCCTGAGTCACCTGTTCCAGATTTCTGTCCCTCACAATGGTCCCAGCTCAAGGTTTATACCACCCTGTCTAATGCCTGAACTCTAACAAACTCTTGCTCATTAATCAGGGGCCTGGCCTACTTGATCTGTAATATTATCTCAAGCTAAACCCTCCCTTTTTAACCTCCAAGCTATGTGTCTCCTGTGGTTGACCCTCGCCTCTGCCTCCCCAGCTATTTAGAGACCAGCCCCAAAGTCATCATCACCTGGACAAATGAGGGAAACCTTCAGTGCGTGGGATTGGGGGAAAGAACAAAGAGCAAACTCCCAGATAACGGCCACATCAAGGACTGCCCAAATGTCAGATCACTGGAGTGTCAAGAAACTCCCATAGTGTTCATGGGCCACTAAGGTGACAGGGCCTAGTTGTGAGATAAGGCACAAAAAAGAAGCCACCCAGAGGGGAGTTCACAAAGGGGTGAGACCACACAGTATGAGGTGACATGGATGAGCAGTCACACAAGAGACTGGTCACAGAGCTGACAGAGCACACGGTATGAGGTGACATAGGGGACAGAGCACACAGTATGAGGTCACAGAGCTGACAGAGCACACGGTATGAGGTGACATAGGGGACAGAGCACACACTCTAAGGTCACAAAGTGGACAGAGCACACACTATGAGGTCACATAGGGGATGGTGCACAATGATGGAAAAAGGCTGGCATGTCACCCTGTCCTGGCAGAGCCTGGTAACCTTACTCCCTGGGTCGTGTGCACACTCTTGGTCATTCTGAAATCTGCTCTTTGCCTCATTCCCAAACAGAAATTTACACTGGAGGAAGAATAAGGCACGTTAGTTTCCTCATTTAGCTCAGGAGTGAAATTCTTTACCAAACCCGAGTCCCTGACAAAAGATGTTATATCAGAATAGAAAGTTGGTGCCCCCTTGCAGCTGAGACCACCTACCAGCCCATGGTCCTCTGTAAGCTGACACCCTGAGTGGTACTGTTGCACACGGAGCACCTGGTATTGGGTGTTCCGGGAGTTGACTAGGACCCCAAGCTCAGTCCCAGGTCTCCTGTGTGGGGACAGTAAATGGCAGGAAGCTGACGCACACTCACAGGACAGTGAACTTCACTTGCAGGTTGCCCCCTTCCAGAGTCTTGATTTTCACGGGAGTCACAGACACAGACCCAAGCATCTTGTCAGGAATCTCCTTGTCCCATGCTGCAGCTTTCAAATACCACATTCCTGACACCTGAAGAAGGTACCTGGCCATCAGGCTCATGGGGACAGGAGAGAATGCCTCTATTCCACACCCTCACCTCTACCTTGGCCCCCATTTCTGGACATGTGAAGTGTTGTCCAGGCAGCCATTGTACCATACACTAAGTAAACTAAGCACTACCAGGGCCACATCTGTGTGGTGTCTAATGTCTGCAAGACAGGCAAGACACTAACTCAGATGCCTGCATACCCAGAAAAGAGTGAAGTGTATAGAACTCCTGTCTCCCACGATCTCTGCTCCCAGAACCATCTAAGCAGATTCCATGTACTGTGTCTGACATTCCTTCAGAGTAAGGGCTCAGACCTGACTCTCAAGGGATGTCTCTTTAGACAGAGAAGAAATAGGGCCTATACCAGCAACCTCAGCCTCCTGTCTGCCATAAAGCCACTTGAAGCCCCTGCCCATCTCAGCCTCACATCCTGATTCTCTTCCATGGTGGTGATGGACTGGGCCCGCAGGGCAGCCAGGAGGCTGAGGCTGAAGGTCAGGAGCAGGGCCTTCATCTCCAGAGTCTGTGCTCACAGGTACACAGTGGGTCACTTGGCAGACTTAGGAGACTCTTCTGGGGCGTCGCTCAGCTGCCCTTTATACTGCTCAGCCCAGGGTCCCCAGGGTACTTGGCAAGGTGTACTCACCAGTCACTTCCTGCTCATTCACACTGGCCAGTTCTACCAAAGAGCAGATAAAATGTAACCATTGTTGGAAGTTGTTAGAGAACACCCACAGACCAGAAGATGATGGCACAGGGTTACCGCCCTGCGGAACACAGATGCAGACTTCCCCTGGCAAGAACGTGAGTCTGAAGTAGAGGTGCAGCCTCCCATGTCAAGAGACCCTGAGGGTGAGTACAGCAGGAGCGAGCCTTTCCTGTCCACAGTCTGTGGTCATCCAGCTGGCAGACATGCTCCCTGACAGGGGAGGACGCTCAAGCCAGAGAGTCTGTGTTCCGTTCTCAGGGACCTTCCTCAATCCCAGAGCAGATCACTGAACCCTGGATTCACCATGGAAAAGAGGGGTCCTGCATATGGAATCCCCCTGTTCGACTACCAAAATGAGTGCTTAGAACTGTCCCCAACTCAGCAAGATGTGCACTAGCTCCTGTCCACATGCAGAGCAAAGATGGGTCAGACACAGAAAGAAGGATGAAGGGCTGGGTGAGCACATTCGTGCACTGACACTTGTGCACACACAGTGTGCAGTGGGTCAGAATGACAAGCCAGTCTTGAAGAGGCTGACTAGCATTTAAGGGACCATGCAGCTCTGCAGAGGACCTAGGTTCAGTTCCTAGCACCATATTGGAGTTCACAACCACCTGCAATTTCAGTCCCAAGGGAACCAATGCTTCTTCTGACGTTACAGTTCCTTATGTTCATGTTGCACACACAGACTCACACAACCTACAGGCTGGCAGTGGGCCCCAGACACATGGGTTTTTGTCTCAGGACAGAAGGCCAGGGAAGTGACCTGTGCTCTCCTTTACATAAGAAGGAGGCTGAGAAACCCTTTCTGACAGCTTTGATATGCCACATTTTAAATTCACTATTATTATCTTTCCCACCCTTCATGTCTCTGTTGTAGTCTGGCTAAATGTGCTGTGCCATGTTTGCCACAGGTCTCTTTCCATCTGGCCTCTTACGTTTGCACATAGGCAACTGTCTGTAGAGACTAGAAATAGGCAAAGAGAGCCCTCCAGACCATGATTACTATGAAGGAAGCCCACCACCTTGAGCATCTTGCTACCTGAGCCTCTCTCCCGACAAGCACCAAAAAACTCTCTGTTGGGAAAGCCTTGTAACTGTGCCAGGTTGGTCTAGATAGGCCTATGGAAGAGGATGGGACAAGGAATATGGCTATGTAAGTGCCTCCTCATTGCCTGCCATCCGTGACCCCGTTTACAAATGACAGAATGCAAGACTGAAAACAGTGAGGGAGGTGTTGACCCACCTAAGAGGCCAACCAGACTCGCAATTCACTGTTGATCAGCACAGAGAGTACCAGGCTTCCCTTTTACACTGGCCAGACCCGGCCACATAGATCTGCTGCCTGAAGCCTTCTCACTAAGATCCGTGACCTTATTCCAAAGAGGCCTCCAGGTACTGAGCATGGCTGAGGTCCCCACTCCTGTACAGACTCAGCCCACTACACCCCAAACCCAGGGTTCTAAATAGTCCACGTTTTGAAACCTTCTCTCTCCTTTCTTCTGTGTTTGTGAGCCCTGAAATTCGACCACCTACCAAGTGATTCACCAAAAGCCAAAATGTTCACAGGAAGGCTTGCTTGTCACATAGTGCAGGACATACAGAAGACCTTCAGTTCCCACTTTTCTAATTTTAGATTGCCTAGTAATCTGTACAGTAAAGCAAAGAAAGTGCTGTTCATGTTATGTACAACATTGTATAAGTGTCATATAAATAATTTTAGGGCATTTCTGAGAACCCCAGAGGAGAAGCCCACCTTCTGAATCCTATAGATGGGAAACATTCAGCATCCACATTACACCATGAAAGCTGGCCCAGTATCTAGATTCCAGTCCAGAGATCTGAGCTTCAGGCCATGGGCTAAGCTTGTGAGGCAAGTAGTGTCCAAATGGAGGCTTTGTGTCAGAGGGAAGATGTAGTGCGACAAGGAAGTTAGAGTGACGTGGATGTTAGGGTGACGGAGGTGAGGATAGTGAGGAGTCAGGGGACATGTGGAGCTCAGAATGGCCATGCACTATCATAGGCTGGACCACTGCTGACTCAGCCTGAGGAATAAAGAACCATGGCAGGCAACAGGATACAACTTTAAATCTGTAGCAGCTGACCTTTCAAGCCTCAGCAAAAGACACAGTCATTGCACTGTGAAAGTTCTTTCCCCAAACAACTTGTTGGTGCTTTCCATGAGAGCCAGACTCAGATCTATGACATGCTTCCTTCAGATGGCTTGGCCCTTCTACAGGGAAGTGAGTCTCTACTACACAGTTATCTGTACCTGCAGAGAGCCAACCTCATACCCATGCCATGCAGGCTTCCACTATCTAGCTTGGCTACTCTATGTGGATGTGGGTATCAGATCATCATTCATTTTCTGCATCATTTGAGAGCCAACCTCATATCCACTTCATGCTAGCTTTGAGTTGACCATCCTGGCAGGAATTGAGGGTTAGGAGCTGGCTCTGAGGCCTCAGTTCTGGCTTAATCTACAGGGTATCAAGATTACTCAGGAAGTCTACAAGTTTGGAAAATAAGCACAACTTTTCTGGGAGCCATGACATGCCGGAACTTTCTATCATTTCCCCTAGAGTGCAGCAGTTACCTGGAGGGGGAGCTTTCTGTTCCCTGAGCCATAGAGGGACCCTGTAGTGGGCTGGCAGATGACGCCACTCAGTCCCTTGGCCTTGGGCAAGGACTCTACAAGTCACTTCTGAAGATATTTTTGCAACCCATCAGGTAGGCTTAGAATGATTGTGAAATCTGACTGTAGACTTTATTAGATGGAGGAGGGCCTAGGACCTTAGTAAAACATGATGCTGAACATGTCTTTAAGGAATCCCAAGGAGGATCAACTAAGGTGAGGAGAACACCCTGAAAGAAGATGACCTATCTCTCACCCTGGTTCTCCATGGGGAGGTGAAACAGTTCTGGAAAAGCGGAAGCCAAGAATGAATCTCTCATCATGCTTTATTCAAGTCCAACTAAATGCTTTGTCCTACCTTCTTCCATGGTGGATTGTACGCTCTGAAACTAGAAATCATTGTACCTTACCTTACTTTAGCTTGTTTAGACCAGTGGCCAGTGGAATGCATCTGCAGCCAAGGCTGACAAGCTGAGTTGGGTCACTGGGGCCCTCATGCTATAAGTCATGAACTCCTACTTTTATCTTATTATCTTCACAAGTACTCGATGTCATAAATGTCTTCATACATATACACAAATCAAGCTAAGATTTTTTAAAGTCATAGAAGATAAGTATGATCTTTGCTATGACTACCTGGCAGTGTGGTTCAGAAGACTTTGGACCTAGTTTGTGGTAGAAATATGGACAAGTTTTTAGATTATGGCCAGAGAAACAGTAGAATTCTATGAACAAAGAATGAATGCTCTTGTAACAATGGCTACAGTAAGACTGACAGCAAAGACTGCGCTTGTATCAGATGAACACGAAATCTTTATTGGGAATTGGGTTTGAGGTAGTGTGCGTTACACTGTGGGAGAGAATTGTTTTACACTTTCCTCATGCCACAGGTCCTTTGGGAAAGGCTGGAGTAAGTGTCACAGACTAATCTAGGAGAAAGAATTTTATAAAAGTGCAGAATTAATGCCATGGCATGGTTATTGATGACTGCTTTGGTAAGGTTCACAGAGACAATCAGTGGGATAAAAACAGAGTGGAAAGAGTTGGGGAAAATTCCAGTTTAGTCATATAAAGTTATGGAAAGTTACTGCTAACAAAGTCATAGTTTTTACAGAAATCATAGCCATTGAAAAGAAGCCAAAGAGCTTCAAGCAAGACCATAGAAAATATGCCTTTGTGTTGCAAGAACCAGTGACACACCACTGACTACAGGGTCAAGGGCATAAAAGAGAAAATCCATTTGAAAGAGTTTCCTTCACTTGATAGACCTGCCTCAGAAGTTCATTTTCCCAGATCCATTTTCCTCGGATAGATTTAGTGGCCTATCTGCTGTCCTTGTTGGAAGGACCAGTAACTGCCACGCAATGAGGATTTTGCAGACATGTATAATCCAAATTACCTAGAAATGAAAACTTGCACCCAGTTTTTATAGGAAATCTGGGGAGCCAGGAGAGAAGAGCAGACTAGGGATTTCTGCAAGCAGCTCCTGAAAGCATGGCTGAGTCCAAAGCTGATGGTGCACTGTTTAACTGCTTACCCTGGGCAATGGTAAACATAGGGGACAAAAAATGTCTGTTGCTAAAAGCTCAAGAGAGGTAATCCCAAGACAGGGTATATCTGCCAACACCGTAGTGACTGGTTTCTTCAAGCTTATCTGAATTCCAATGTATGACTCAAGAACTGGACATAGATATGGGATATATAATGTTCCATGTAGGTTTCAGGGTTATTTTGATTCCATGCTACCTTCTTATGGCCCCTTTGGAAGTGGTGATGTCTCTAAAATATCTATACTATTTTATCTTGGTCATATGCCATTTTCTGTTTTGTTTTTATAGGAAAGCGATTGGATAGTCCTTGAGTTTGTTGACAAATTTGGCAATAAATATTTTGAAGAATGCTTCAGTACAATACAACTATCAAAATTCTTGGATGCATTTTTATTATGAGTTACTCATAAGTCTTTGGTGTTCAGAAGTGTGAATATGAAGTATTTCCCACAGATTCATGTGGTAGACTCTTGTTCCTCTGGTGCTGACACTGTTTGGGAAGGTTATAGAAGCCTTAGGAGATGAAGCCTAGTAAAGAAGTAGACTATTAGAAAATGTCCTTGAAGACGAGACTCAGTTCATCCTCAGTTCTCTGCATCCTGTTCTCAGGAGATAGACCCTTCTACCACAAGCTCCCATTGCCATGAATCCGCAAGACCAAGAATTCACAGAGTGAACCATCCAAAACAAGAAGATAGAAAAATTTCTCACTGGCCTGACTTCAGTTCTGTTGCTGTATTAAAACTCAACTGAAGGCAGGAAAGTTTTATTGTAGACAATGGTGGAAAAAAACAAAGCAAAAGAAAAGAAGAAAGGAAAAAGGAAAAAAGAAAAAAGAGGGCTGGAGGGTTTGTCTTACAATCCCAGATCACGGTCTATTCCTGAGGGAAAGTCAAGGCAGTCCAATAAAACTACACTCATAATCAAGAGTATGATGCCCACATGCTTAGTGAGATTTTTGCACCAATACACTTCAGAGCTCAGCCTAGAGAATAATTCTGTACACAGTGGTCTGACAAAGTAACAATAATGATATACCCACGGACAGGGCCACAAGTTAATCTGATGTAGATAATAACCAAATTGAGACACTCTTCCTAGGTTATCCTAGCAAGTTAACATTTAGAGATAGCCAGGACATCAATCACAAGTAACACATGTCTGGTATTTTGTTTAGGAGAGGGTTATATTATCTGCTCATTTTTTTTCTCAGTCAACTTGAAGTGCTCTTTCTAAAGGTAGAGTTACTGGTTCTGCCTTAGCCCCAGTATCCAGTCAGTTACGATGTGCTCAGATTTTAAATAAAAAGAATTTGAAAACGTTGAAGGCAAAATAATATGAACAACAACAAAGACAATCCACCCAGGGAAGGGATTCATCCTGAATTCCTTCCTAGCAGAGGCAGAGCATAAGAGCTTTGAAATGAACAAGAGATGTTTCATATCATCCAAAGGACAAACACAAAGTAAAGATGCTACACCATATTTAGCCAGAATATGACGAAGAGATGGAGGGTGGTAGAGGTAATGATAGTAAATTATAAAGTGTACATTCCATTAGACTTGGAAAAAGTATACTGAGAGATTCATTCTTGGCTTCCGCTTTTCCAGAACTGTTTCACCTCCCCATGGAGAACCAGGGTGAGAGATAGGTCATCTTCTTTCAGGGTGTTCTCCTCACCTTAGTTGATCCTCCTTGGGATTCCTTAAAGACATGTTCAGCATCATGTTTTACTAAGGTCCTAGGCCCTCCTCCATCTAATCAAGTCTACAGTCAGGATTCACAATCATTCTAAGCCTACCTGATGTGTTGCAAAAATATCTTCAGAAGTGACTTGTAGAGTCCTTGCCCAAGGCCAAGAGACTGAGTGGCGTCATCTGCCAGCCCACTACAGGGTCCCTCTATGGCTCAGGGAACAGAAAGCTCCCCCTCCAGGTAACTGCTGCACTCTAGGGGAAATGATAGAAAGTTCCGGCATGTCATGGCTCCCAGAAAAGTTGTGCTTATTTTCCAAACTTGTAGACTTCCTGAGTAATCTTGATACCCTGTAGATTAAGCCAGAACTGAGGCCTTAGAGCCAGCTCCTAAGCCTCAATTCCTGCCAGGATGGTCAACTCAAAGCTAGCATGAAGTGGATATGAGGTTGGCTCTCAAATGATGCAGAAAATGAATAATTATCTGATACCCACATCCCCATAGAGTAGCCAAGCTAGATAGTGGAAGCCTGCATGGCATGGGTATGTGGTTGGCTCTCTGCAGGTATAGATAACTGTGTAGTAGAGACTCACTTCCCTGTAGAAGGGCCAAGCCATCTGAAGGAAGCATGTCATAGATCGAGTCTGGCTCTCATGGAAAGCACCACAAGTTGTTTGGGGCAAGAACTTCCACAGTGCAATGACTGTCTTTTGCTGAGGTTTGAAAGGACAGCTGCAACAGATTTAAAGATGTATCCTACTACCTGAAGACCCAGCTATTTCACTTCTGGGCATATACCCCAGAAACACTTTAATACACAACAAAGATATATGCACCACAATGTTCATAGCGGCTCTATTTATAATAGCCAAAAGCTGGAAGGAACCCAGATGTCCTTCAGAAGATGAATGGATACAAAAATTGTGGTACATATACACAATGGAATACTACTCAGCCACCAGAAACAATGACTTAACAAAATTCTTAAGAAAATGGCTGCATCTAGAGAAGATCATCCTGAGTGAGATAACCCAGTCACAAAAGAACAGACATAATATGCAGTCACTGATAGTGGGATGCTAACCCCAGAGGCTTGCACTCCCCCAGAAACAACTCACACACTGTATGAAGTCCAAGAAATAAAGAAAACAAAAAAATATACATATATTTACAAAACAAGAAGACTTTGACTATTTCCATGTTGCGTTTTGTTTTGCATGTACTTTACCCTTATTGTAACTATTAGGTTTTCAATGCATACTGTCAAGCCCTTGAAAAAAATCAAGTACTGACTAAAAAAAATATATTCATATGGTTTTATGTAAAAATTATTTTAATGTCTGAAAAAACAGTACTGACAAAAATGTATAATTTTAAGTAAAAAATGTTTAAAATCTGTACATTTATCTATGTTTTTTAAAATAAAGTCGTTTAAAAAAAAAAAAGATGTATCCTGTTGCCTGCCATGGCTCCTTCTTCCTCAGGCTGAGTCAGCAGTGGTCCAGCCTATGATGGTGCATGGCCATTCTGAGCTCCACATGTCCCCTGACTCCTCACTATCCTCACCTCCGTCACCCTAACATCCACGTCACTCTAACTGTTCCTTGTCGCACTACATCTTCCCTCCGACACAAAGCCTCCATTTGGACACTACTTGCCTCACAAGCTTAGCCCATGGCCTGAAGCTCAGATCTCTGGACTGGAATCTAGATACTGGGCCAGCTTTCATGGTGTAATGTGGATGCTGTATGTTTCCCATCTATAGGATTCAGTAGGTGGGCTTCTCCTCTGGGGTTCTCAGAAATGCCCTAAAATTATTTATATGACACTTATACAATGTTGTACATAACATGAACAGCACTTTCTTTGCTTTACTGTACAGATTACTAGGCAATCTAAAATTAGAAAAGTGAGAACTGAAGGTCTTCTATATGTCCTGCACTATGTGACAAGCAGCCTTCCTGTGAACATTTTGGCTTTGGGTGAATCACTTGGTAAGTAGTCACATTTCAGGGCTCACAAACACAGAAGAAAGGAGAGAGAAGGTTACAAAACGTGGACCAGTTTAGAACGCTGGGCGTGGCGTGAGGTGGGCTGAGTCTGTACAGGAGTGGGGACCTCAGCCATGCTCAGTACCTGGAGCCTCTTTGGAATAAGGTCATGGATCTTAGTGAGAAGGCTTCAGGCAGCAGATCTATGTGGCCGGGTCTGGCCAGTGTAAGGGAAGCCCGGCACTCTCTGTGCTGATCAACAGTGAATTGCAAGTCTGGTTGGCCTCTTAGGTGGGTCAACACCTCCCTCACTGTTTTCAGTCTTGCATTCTGTCATTTGTAAACGGGGTCACGGATGGCAGGCAATGAGGAGGCACTTACATAGCCATATTCCTTGTCCCATCCTCTTCCATAGGCCTATCTAGACCAACCTGGCACAGTTACAAGGCTTTCCCAACAGAGAGTTTTTTGGTGATTGTCGGGAGAGAGGCTCAGGTAGCAAGATGCTCAAGGTGGTGGGCTGCCTTCACAGTAATCATGGTCTGGAGGACTCTCTTTGGCTATTTCTAGTCTCTACAGACAGTTGCGTATGTGCAAATGTAAGAGGCCAGATGGAAAGAGACCTGTGGCAAACATGCCACAGCACATTTAGCCAGACTACAACAGAGACATGAAGGGTGGGAAAGATAATAATAGTGAATTTAAAATGTGGCATATCAAAGCTGTCAGAAAGGGTTTCTCAGCCTATTTCTTATGTAAAGGAGAGCACAGGTCACTTCCCTGGCCTTCTGTGTGAGACAAAAACCCATGTGCCTGGGGCCCACTGCCAGCCTGTAAGGCTGTGTGAGTCTGTGTGTGCAACATGAATATAGGGAACTGTAATGTCAGAAGAAGCATTGGTTCCCGTGGGACTGAAATTGCAGGTGGTTGTGAACTCCAATATGGTGCTAGGAACTGAACCTAGGTCCTCTGCAGAGCTGCATGGTCCCTTAAATGCTAGTCAGCCTCTCCAGGACTGGCTTGTCATTCTGCCCCACTGCACACTGTGTGTGCACAAGGGTCAGTGTACGAATGTGCTCACCCAGCCCTTCATCCTTCTTTCTGTATCTGACCCATCTTTGCTCTGCATGTGGACAGGAGCTAGTGCACATCTTGCTGAGTTGGGGACAGTTCTAAGCACTCATTTTGGTAGTCATACATGGGGGATTCCATATGCAGGACTCCTCTTTTCCATGGTGAATCCAGAGTTCAGTGACCTGCTCTGGGATTGAGGAAGGTCCCTGAGAATGGAACACAGACTCTCTGGCTTGAGCGTCCTCCCCTGTCATGGAGCATGTCTGCCAGCTGGATGACCACAGAGTGTGGACAGGAAAGGCTCGCTCCTGCTGTACTCACCCTCAGGGTCTCTTGACATGGGAGGCTGCACCTCTACCTCAGACTCACGTTCTTGCCAGGGGAAGTCTGCATCTGTGTTCCGCAGGGCGGTAACCCTGTGCCATCATCTTCTGGTCTGTGGGTGTTCTCTAACAACTTCCAACAATGGTTACATTTTATCTGCTCTTTGGTAGAACTGGCCAGTGTGAATGAGCTGGAAGGGACTGGTGAGTACACCTTGCCAAGTACCCTGGGGACCCTGGGCTGAGCAGTATAAAGGGCAGCTGAGCGACGCCCCAGAAGAGCCTCCTCAGTCTGCCAAGTGACCCACTGTGTACCTGTGAGCACAGACTCTGGAGATGAAGGCCCTGCTCCTGACCTTCAGCCTCAGCCTCCTGGCTGCCCTGCGGGCCCAGTCCATCACCACCATGGAAGAGAATCAGGATGTGAGGCTGAGATGGGCAGGGGCTTCAAGTGGCTTTATGGCAGACAGGGGGCTGAGGTGCTGGTATAGGCCCTATTTCTTCTCTGTCTAAAGAGACATCCTGTGAGAGTCAGATCTGAGCCCTGACTCTGAAGGAATGTCAGACACAGTACATGGAATCTGCTTAGATTGGTTTCGGGAGCAGAGATCTTGGGAGACAGGAGTTCTACACACTTCACTGTTTTCTGGGTGTGCAGACGTCTGCGTTAGTGTCTTGCCTGTCTTGCAGACATTTGACACCACACAGATGTGGCCCTGGTAGTGCTTAGTTTACTTAGTGTTTGGTACAATGGCTGCCTGGACAACACTTCACATGTCCAGAAATGGGGGCCAAGATAGAGGTGAGGGTGTGGAATAGAGGCATTCTTTCCTGTCTCATGAGCTTGATGGCCAGGTACCTTCTCCAGGTGTCAGGAATGTGGTATTTGAAAGCTGCAGCATGGGACAAGGAGATTCCTGACAAGATGCTTGGGTCTGTTTCTGTGACTCCCGTGAAAATCAAGACTCTGGAAGGGGGCAACCTGCAAGTGAAGTTCACTGTCCTGTGAGTGTGTGTCAGCTTCCTACCATTTACTGTCTTCACACAGGAGACCTGGGACTGAGCTGGGGGCCCTAGTCAGCTCCCGGAACACCCAATACCAGGTGCTCCGTGTGCCTCAGTACCACTCAGGGTGTCAGCTTACAGAGGACCATGGGCTGGTAGGTGGTCTCAGCTGCAAGGGGGCACCAACTTTCTATTCGGATATGACATCTTTTGTCAGGGACTCGGGTTTGGTAAAGGGTTTCACTCCTGACCTAAATGAGGAAACTAACGTGCCTTATTCTTCCTCCAGTGTAAATTTCTGTTTTCGAATGAGGCAAAGAGCAGATTTCAGAATGACCAAGAGTGTGCACACGACCCAGGGAGTAAGGTTACCAGGCTCTGCAGGGACAGGGTGACATGTCAGCCTATTTCCACCACTGTGCTCCATCCCCTATGTGACCTCATACCGTGTGCTCTGTCCACTTTGTGACCTTAGAGTGTGTGCTCTGTCCCCTATGTGACCTCATACTGTGTACTCCATCCCCTATGTGACCTCATAGTGTGTGCTCTGTCTCCTATGTGACCTCATACCGTGTGCTCTGTCCCCTATGTGACCTCATACCGTGTGCTCTGTCAGCTCTGTGACCTCATACTGTGTACTCTGTCCCCTATGTGACCTCATACTGTGTGACCTGTTCCCTATGTGACCTCATACCGTGTGCTCCATCCCCTATGTGACCTCATAGTGTGTGCTCTGTCCCCTATGTGACCTCATACTGTGTGACCTGTTCACTTTGTGACCTCATACTGTGTGCTCTGTCCCCTATGTGACCTCATACTGTGTGCTCCATCCCCTATGTGACCTCATACTGTGTGACCTGTTCACTTTGTGACCTCATACCGTGTGCTCTGTCCCCTATGTGACCTCATACCGTGTGCTCTGTCCCTTATGTGACCTCATACCGTGTGCTCTGTTCCCTATGTGACCTCATAGTGTGTGCTCTGTCCCCATGTGACCTCATAGTGTGTGCTCTGTCCCCTATGTGACCTCATACTGTGTGCTCTGTCAGCTCTGTGACCTCATAGTGTTTGCTCTGTCAGCTCTGTGACCTCATAGTGTGTGCTCTGTCAGCTCTGTGACCTCATACCGTGTGCTCTGTCCCCTATGTGACCTCATACTGTGTGCTCTGTCAGCTCTGTTACCTCATAGTGTGTGCTCTGTCAGCTCTGTGACCTCATAGTGTGTGCTCTGTCAGCTCTGTGACCAGTCTCTTGTGTGACTGCTCATCCATGTCACCTCATACTGTGTGGTCTCACCCCTTTGTGAACTCCTCTCTGGGTGGCTTCTTTTTTGTGCCTTATCTCACAACTTGGGCCCTGTCACCTTAGTGGCCCCTGAACACTATGGGAATTTCTGTGACACTCCAGTGATCTGGCTTTTGGGCAGTCCTTGATGTGGCCATTATCTGGGAGTTTGCACTTTGTTCTTTCCCCCAATCCCACTCACTGAAGGTTTTCCTCATTTGTCCAGGTGATGATGACTTTGGGGCTGGTCTCTAAATAGCTGGGGAGGCAGAGGCGAGGGTCAACCACAGGAGACACATAGCCTGGAGGTTAAGAAGGGAGGGTTTAACTTGAGATAATATTACAGATCAAGTAGGCCAGGCCCTGATTAATGAGCAAGGGTTTGTTAGAGTTCAGGCCGAGGACATCGTGGCACAAGCCAGAACTGTGGCCACTGTGAGGGCCATTGATTGGAACAGGTGACTCAGGATGCCTGCTGGTAAGATAAAGAGGACTGAGAGAAGCCTGCACTTTCTTTGCCCCCTTGGAAACAGGAAATTGAAGGTCTTGCTTTGGATGCTGCCAGCAGGAAAGTGTGTGTTGAGCAGTGTGTCTCACACACCTTCTGTCTTTCAGGACTGCAGGACGGTGCCAGGAGATGGACACTGTCCTAGAGAAGACGGATCAACCTGGGAAATACACAGCCTGTGAGTCCTTGATCTGTGATGGCTTCACTTCAACCTTCCATGATGCATCTGAGGCCAGTGTGGTCATCCCACAGTGCCCTGTGGCTTGAGCAACCTCCAGTCCTTCAATTACCCATGATCAATACCCATGATCACTCCCAGGAGGCTGTTTTTCCTTACAGATGGGAACAGCAGACATTGACACTGCATCATGTGTGGTAGATTTGTCCCTAGAGAACTGACTGTTTTGTCTTAGGGATGGTTGCTGTGGCTCCCATGCAATTCCACGGGAAAAAGCAAGTTCAGATTAAAGCTGAAGGCTTATTTCGTTAACATTTCCATATCACTATTCATGGTGAAAGGAGTTCAGGGCAGGAACTCAAACAAGGCAGGAGATGGGAGCTGAAGCACTGGCCATGGAGGGGTGCTGCTTACCGGCCTGCTCCACATGGCTTGCTCTGCCTGCTTTATTATGGAGGTGGCCACCCTCACAGTGGCCTGGGTCCTACCCTTCTAATGACTAATTAAGATAATTCTCTACAAGCTTGCCTACAGCCTGATGGAAGTGTTTTCTCAGTGGGTCTCTCCTCCTCGCTGTTGACTCTATCTTGTGTGAAACTGACATAACAGTAGTCAATACAAGTCCCCAGAGTGTCCCATTGGCTATGGCTTAGGTCATGGAGGGAGTGAGAAAGGGGCTGCATGTGCTCCAGAGGCAGACCCTCCTGTATGACACACGGGTTTAGGACATGGCCATCTCTCATGTGTGTGTTTCCTATGGAAGTGAAGGCTTCTTGTACCTGAGGCTCTGAGGGCTGTGGAGAACCTAGGTCAGGAAGCTCTGAGCAACTGTGAGGACGTGTCCTCTACCCTCGGATCCTTGTTGAGGAGTCGGGGCCCATTCAGCATGTGTGTCACTGTTCCTCTGCAGATCGGGGCAAACAGGTGTTATACATCATACCATCTGCAGTGGAGGACCACTACATCTTCTACTGTGAGGGCAAAGTGCACAAGTATCATTTCCGGATGGCAAAACTTGTGGGTGAGTCACACTGTTGTGAGATGGGCCAGGGACTCTCGGAGTGAAAGGGTTCTTGAGGCTGTTGTGGTTCCAGCTGTGAGAAACATGGTATAGAAACAGGAGGCAGAGTATAACGTGCAGCCTGCATCACACCTGCTGTCAGTGTGTAGTGTTTTGGAGATGAAGGTCTACGATCCTCCTGAGCTCTCCCTTCGACTGGATATTGTCCAGAGAGAGCATGAAGACAGCATGAGTCCCTCAGCCAATGGTGACTCTTCTTCAGAGTAACATTGCTCTCAGCTGCCCTGGGATGAACTGAGGAACCATGTTCCTTTTCTTCTGGGTTAGATTCACATGCTGTGCTGGTCTTCCTCTCCCTCCTGGGCTCTTCTCTTTCACAGGGGCCTCTGGGTCAAGTGGTCACCGGGTGGTCATCCATGTCTCCCTCTTCCCTCCATAGTTGTTTAATCTCCTGGCTGGGAAAAAACTCTCAGCTCCTCCAACTGTGTCCTAATTCCAAATCTGTCACCTATAGGCAGAGACCCTGACATCAATCAGGAGGCCCTGGAAGATTTTCAGAATGCTGTAAGAGCTGGAGGCCTCAACCCAGAGAACATCTTCATTCCCAGGCAGAGTGGTAGGAGTCAAGCTTCCATGTTCTCCTGCCCCATGCAGGGAGCCAGCCAGTGTCCCAGGACAACAGGCTGCCTCTCATCCAGCTTTGTCATTTTGGATGGTTGATGCTGGATGATGGAGGGGCCTTGGGTTCTCTCTGAATTCCCTGGGTTTCTGAGTCCTTTTTCTCTTTCTTTCTTTTTTTCTTTCTTGGACAGAAACCTGCCCTCTAGGAAGCAATTAGGGTAAGTGACCAGTTTGTGTGCACCCTTGAGTCAACCTTGGACTGGAATCCACAGGGTTTCTAGAACCCTGTGTTCTAAGCCTGGGCATAGAGACCCTTTCCTGCCTGTGCAGTGAGGTGGGGCCTGTGCTACTGGGACAGATTCTACCTCTGTGTATTATGTTCATGTTTTCTCCCTGGGTGTTGTTTCCTGAACTTTGGTGTTTACCTTTGAGATACTCTGCAGTTGGCTGTCCTTGGAGAGAATGCCCCTCTCTCTTTACCTCTTCGTAAACTCTGCAGAAGGACATTTCTCCTCTGGCCCTCCCTTCACCTTGGTCACTATGTTGCCTCCATGTATGGCATGGAATTTTCAAGCATGTGACCGTCAAACTTGGGTTCTAACCTTTCTTGGTTTCTCTTGCTGTGTGATGCTTGGGAGATGTGGCTCAGGATTGCCCAAGTCAGAACCTGAGTCCAACAGCATCTGTGTCCTCCTTTTACCGAATTGTTGCCCTGAATCCACCTGTCCTCTCTTCACACATGGGCATGGAGAAATGTGGAAACTCAGTTTGGGGAATGTGGGGGGAAGCAGAATATCCTTTGTCCTCTGTTTAGGTCTGGTTAATGAAGTCTTTCTCATTCCAACAGTTTCCTCTTGTGAATTCTTTGGTTCCACTGACTCTCCTCCTTTCCACAGCAAGTGATGCCTTGTTCCAGGCCTGCCTCACAGCGTTGCTCTACTCTGCGCAGACCCAGTGTGCACAGGATGCAGACCCAGTGTGTACAGGACACGGACATCCTCCAGTTTTCTTTCTAGCTGTACTCATCCTTTCCCTCTGCCTCTCTCTTCCCTACTTCTCTATAAAGATCTTCATCATCCCCTTGTGTCTTTGCATATTTGTGTGTGGTGGTTTAAGGGTACTAGGCAGGATGTTCTCCCTTGTCCTAGAGCCTTAGCCATTGTTTTGGAGGAGAGGGGAGGAGAGGGAAAGTGGCTAGGATGGATGGGTGCTCCTTCATGGTGGTTCTTTTCTGGGCAATAGCTATGTAGGGCTGGGTTCTGGGATGGAGTTCCTTGTCCCCTGGTGCCTTTATTAACTTCTGTGTGTCATCCCAATGGTAGTTGTTGAGTGTTATGAGAAGTGTGTTAGGATGAGTTCATGGGGCTCCAAGGCCAGAGGTGAGGTTTGCAGTAGAGCTTATTCGCAGGTGGTGATCAGCTGGTGGCCATAACAGGAGTAAGGGATGGAAGGTTACTTTTCAAGGCACAGGCATGTCACAGAGATAACTAGATATGAGCACCTCCACTGTAAATCAGGGCAGTGTCATGACACCTCTCTGCATTTCTAGCACAGCACTGCTGATGTGGAAGTAGCCTGTCTCCAGAGGATATCAGGGCAAGAACATCCTAACATCAGGAGTACAATTTCCAAAAATCACTGTAAGGGATTTTTCTAAATCCTGCAGTGAACAAACTGTAACCAAGTTTTTCTTTTTTCTCCTGGGGGAGGAGAAATCCCACCCAGATTTCTCTGAATCCCCTGGTAACTCCATTGAAACCTGTCAGAAATGGCCTTCCAATATCTCCATCTCTTCTCTCCCTTTTCCTGGAAAATCAGTGGCTAATACAGCAGCTGAGCAGTCATTACTGTAATCCTCCCCTTCGGGAACAAGCTTTCTGAGCACACCTCAGTCTCAGTTTCATGTGCTGTCGTCCACAGCTGGGGTCACACATGACACAGTCTCTTCACAGTTCTAGTCAACCTTGACTAGTTTTCTATCTCTCTGTTAATTTCCATGTACTGCGTGAAGAAATTTCTCTGAGGAAGGTGGAGAGGTGCACTAATCTAAGGGTTTATCGGTTTAACACTATGTCTCTTTAGCAAAATAGTAACACTAGGTTCTCTCTAGGCCTGTAATCGGAGAGTAATGTCCTTAATAACAAAACCAAAAATAGCACAAATGTGGGAGCAAGGATGAAACATAGGGTCAAAAAAGGAAAAGAGAAACAAAGGAAAACAGAAAAAATGGGAAAACATCTGAACAAATGAAATGAATACATAAACAGAAATAAGAGATGAAAATATAAATTTCTGAAATACACTACAATAATAAGTCTTGTTTAAAACATAGGAAGAGCTTTGGGCAGTGGCAGTATCGTAGCGTAGCCAGTGAGGTTTATCTGAAGTGTGATTATTGCTAATTAAAATGTAGAAAGAAAAGGAAATCATGTGGCAGGAGACAAAATTAAAAAATAAAAAATAAATAGGAATTATGGTAGCATCTTCCTTCTCAGTCCTCAGAACCCAGAGACAGCGAGCTGTGTGTGCAGGGTAGGGCTGTTGAACTCATTTCTCCTGTGTTTGATGCTATTGCTGAGCACACTGGGCGAGTCTTCACACCAGCCAGTTTCATTCGTGCCATAGGAGCGACCTCTCCTGGTCACACTTAGCACCGTGTTCTGTGATCTACCCAGATTGTACTTTTGGAGATTAAGCGAGCAGCATTTCTGAAGTGTATTAGTTGCTCTGATAAAGTACCGTGACCAAATGCAACTTAAGGAAAAGAGGGTTTGCTTATGATTTCAGGGAGCAAAGAGTCTGTCATGGCAGGGAGCACAGAGCACAGTGGCAGTAGCAGGAAGCCGGTGTCACCTTTCATCTCCACATAGGAAGCAGATACAGGGAACAGGAAGTGGATTGAGACCATGACCCCTCAAAGCCTGTCCCCAGGAGCTACTTCCTCCAGCAAAGCTGCATTTCCTAAAGGCTCCATAATCTTCCCTAATGGTGCCACTAACTAGGAAACAAGTGTTCAAATGCATTAGTCTGTGGAGGACATTTCTTATTCGACACACCACATCCAGTAGGTTGGGGTGAGAGAGCAGCCACACCCTAAAGTCCTGGGAGTATATATTCCCCCAGAGGGATGCCATTTTAGATATCTTCTTAGCTAGAGTTGCTATTGCTGTGATAAAACACAATGACCAAAGAAACTTTGGAAAGAAAGGGGTTTATTTGGCTTCTGCTTCTATATCACCGTTCACATTGAAGGAAGTCAGAACAGAAACTCAAACAGGGCAGGAGCTGATGCAGAGGCCGTGGAGAGGGACTGCTTACGGGTGTCGTGGCGTGCATAGTAAATCTTTTGTGTCTGGCTTTCAGTGGGTTGTTTCAGCAAAGCCTTGCTATGTTTGTGTCTATTAGTAAAGGCTGAGATGTTCCCAGACTGTTTGGAGCTTGAGGAAAAGACTCTCCAGAGAATCTGCACTTGAAGACATGTGAGAACTTGCATCTATACCATCCTTGGTCCTTGGACATTCCTTGCAAACCTGGAGTTCTTACCTTTGATTATGGCTAGCCATGCATGGTCACAGGGGACTGAGATTTATGAGGGTTGTCTGCTCGCACAGGCATCAGGGGCGAGATTACTTTTGTAGCTGGAACCCATCCTTGCCCCAGTTAACCTTGTATAATGTTTAAATGAAGTAACTTGGGTGAGCTAACTGGGTGTCAGTCATTTCCAAGAAGGCTGACCCCTCTTCTCCTTCAGGAAATGGAGGTCTAGCATCTTAGTGATCCTCTCTTCCTGTGGTACCTATGACCGACACCAATCAGTATTCTGGCTTTCTCGTTATGGCTTGCTCAGCCTCCTTTATTACACAGGACCACCAGCCCAGGAAAGGCATCATGCACAAAGTGCTCCCCCATCGATCACTAATTAAGAAAGTGGGGGAGAAGCCTCTCAGAGGCAAGGGGGAGAAGTGAAGAACTCTTGGAGGGGGTAACTGGAAGAGGGACAACATTTGAAATGTAAATACATAAAACAATTTAAAAAAAGAAAGCCTACAAGTAGATCTTCTGGAAGCGTTTTCTCAATTAGATCTTCTCTTTTCAGATAAGTCGAGCTTGTGTAAAGTGGGCATAAAGCTAGCCAGCCTGGGTATCATGCACACCACTGGAACCTCAGAGTTCTAGAACGCTACAAACAGGTGGTTCCAGAATTTGCTTACAAGCTGACCTCAGAGGCAGACCTACCAAACTCTAGAGTGGTTCCCGGTTGATGAGATCTGTTCCCACCACCCGTGACTGGACTAGATCTCCTTGTACCCTTTCCAGCCTATTCCAGCCTCTGGTCACCTGCACTTGCACTAATGCCCAGCCCTTCTGTTCTCCAAAACTACCTCTCTGGGCTTGTACTCTGCTTTCAGTAAAGCTGATGGTTGTCCCTGGCCACCTGTATCACACAAAGTCTAATAGGCCCAGGCTTTGTAGAATTTGCAAGTGAGTAAGCATGGAAGGAAATATGCTGTATGTGTAAGAACTGGACGTTGATGAGTGCCTAGGACTCTGTGGAGAAATGGGGTCTATTCTCCCCCTTTTCAACTTGTATCAATCAAACATTCACTCACCTGATGGGCGCCAGGAAGCTGAGAGAGGCAGGAAAGGACAGGAAAAGACAGGCTTTATGAAGTCACGCCTCTGTAACTCACTTCCTCTCCCTCTGCCTTACATTCCACAAGTTCACCATCCACCAAATATACATCTATCAGAACCTAAAACCATTAACTGGTACAGAGCCCATGGTCCTGATAAAATGTGACCTGAAATTCTCTCCCAAACACATACAGAGCTCTTACACAGATCTCTGTCTCCCAGTCCAGTCAAGTAGACCACTGAGATTAACTGTAACATGGGTGCTTAGATATGATGTAGTGTACGTAGCTGATATAGACTGATGTTGAGGATGACATCTTTCTCTTGCTCAAAGGAACTCCACCTGCAGGACATGGAGGACAGCCAGGGTACCAAGCTCCTGGTTCCTGGACAGTTTCTACGTGTTTTCTCCTTGTACTATAATCCTCTGGGTAACTCACAGGCATCTGAGGAGCCAGAAAGTGACATGGGGAGGGGGTATTTGTAGGGTCATTAGTTTACAGGGAAAAAAAAGCACCCAGTGAGAAATACCAAGAAAAATGGAAAACTCTCTCACTACCAATGTGGGGAGGTCTGATGATCCCAGTTCATCTCTGGAGCAAAATGAGCTCTCAGAACAGTCTCCTGTTCATCTCTTTGCTTTCCACAAAGTCCTCAAAGATTCTCTGGCACAGCCATACCCTGTGGAAGTGATGAGAGTCATGAAGCCAGCACCCACTGCTTGACACGGTTCCAGCAAAGCTGAGCAGACTGTTGCAATCGCTGTCCTTCTGACTCTAACGTTAGGGTGTTGGTCTCTGTGTTACATTCCTGGAGACTGTCTACATTATGATTTATCTCTTTTCCTAAGAAAAATTATGTCTAAGTCCTTTTAGGAAAGTCCTAAAAATAAATTTATCTAGCCACTATTTGGAGGTCTTTCTTATGCTCTGGAGATCTTCAAGAGCAGATGAGCACAAAGCTACATGAGGCCCTTACTCAGGAGTCCTCTTGAGGTATCTGCCCCTGAACAAAGAGAATAACTGATGAAGGACAAACTGGGACAATTGAAAAACTCTGGCTGGTCAGGAGAATCCGTTCCAGATTCAAGGTCTCTTTTTGTTATAGCTCAGAAGTCTCTAAATCTGTAGATTAAAGATAAGGGCACACTCCTGAAGGAGTAAACTCAGTAAGTAAGGCAGATGTGATAAAATACACTTTTCCTACTTTGTGGTATAGAAGATGGAATAGTGACAGAAGTTTTGCTACTCACAAAAGACCAGTTCTGACATTTTCTGTTTGTCTAGAGTGCTCCTAAAGAGGCTAACAGCAGGCTGTCATACATGAAATGTGTTTGCTTTGGAAGTAACTGTAGATTGTCCTGAAGCTGTTTGTATTTTAATGTTAATTGCACTTCCCCAAGAAGGGCTTTCTAGTCACATGACTCCAACTGAACCTTCCCATTTTAATTAGTAAAATAAAGGAAAGCCAGTGACTGGGCAGGGCGAGGGAGGTGGAGAGGGCTGAGCAAGTCAGAGGACTGAGGGGGAAGGTTGTGGCGACCTGGAGGTCCCCAAGGACCAGCTGGACCCAGGTGGGATTGATTGGTGTTAAAAAGCTATGAACAGTAAGGATTTTACAGGCCTAATATCTCATATTGAAGGGCAGTTTGTATCTTTGTCTATTTGATGCAATCTTGTATAGAGGGTTTGTGGATTGAGAGTAGAATACATAAACCTGTATGAAAATCTATTGGGCTGTAGAGTTGTGTTTGTGAGATTTTGGGGTACAGAAACACCCCGGGACAGAGGCAAAGAACAGGCGGTAGTAAACCGCCAAGGGAAGGGAGTTGCGCAGACAAGTTGGGCCCGTGGTGGCGGCTCAGACAGGGCGCCAGAGGTGCGCGTGGCTCTGTATCAGGGTCGGGCCTGAGGAGTGAGACTCAGGGCCGGTAAAGAGATAAACCAGTTATTTTTTAATATTTCCTGCAACAGGTAACATTCTTTACATTCTTTTAACTGGAGTTATAGGGCTAAGAAGAATCTGCCCTGTTTGTATTTTCTAATTGTGACTGAATTTGTAACCCTGGCTGTACTGAAATGTCAAACATATGTTTTGTACCACTTGGATAGCCCTTCGTCGGTCTTCGCTCTGCGAAAGCACCTGGTTGTTAGAGTCAGAGCAGCAGAAATGGCCTGACTGCTAGCAAGTCAGAGCCACAGAGGCAGCTTCATCGCTAGCAGGGCAGGGTTCCCCTGACCATCTTGCCTGGCTCACTGCCTCCTCTTACCAACTCTGTATCTGTTCTTTGAGTTGCCCTTTCAGGAAGGACCCTCTGTCTGTCCTCTCCATACGGGGAAAGCACTCTCCATCCCAAGGCCCCTGGCCATCCTCATGAAGTCTGATCCCGTCTCTAGGCTGTTCCTAGACACAGACAGGGTGGTAAGGGTGGTGTGGAAATGTGGGGCCATATAGTGCATGAGGGGGTGAGGTGGAAGAACAGGGGACTCTACCCAATCTGGTCACTTGTATCTGTTCCAAACACCTCTGGACACTGTTCCAGAGGAACCCAGAGATGGGGCCCTAAAGCTTCTGAGGAGACTGGCCTTTGGGCTTAAGTAGTGCGGTTTGCACATGTTTGGGATATAAACGTTTCAGTGGCAAGTCTCCTGCAAGAGGCACCTTTTCCCTGGACTCTTCGTGAAAGAATTTCCATCAGTCCCAACGTTAGTGAACAGAGGAAGCAAAACTTCAGATCAAGGATCCCACTCTATTCAGGCTCCTGCTGAAGGGACAAAACAGAGTTGGCTGGGAGATCACACATGAATCGTCCATCAGTTCTGTTAAGAATCCACCTTTCCTCTAGGCTCCTCCTGGAGAGCATGTGACCTCAGGTGTTCCCTTGTGTTCTGGATGGCACCAGCCCCTCCCCGTGGAGACTAACCCCTAGAGACTGCATACTGTACCCCAAGAAAAGTCCAAGGCCTCTGCACTATAGAGGCCCCGGGCTGAACTGGCACGACTGGGTATGGAATGCTGTCCTGCACAGGAATCTGGGCAGCTGGAAGGGAAAGAGGAAAGGAAGATAAGAAGTGAGCCAGCACCTGAGGGGGTCTGGGCAGCACTGAGTGACTCTGAGGTCCAGAATCATAAGCTGATAATGGATGGGTGTTTCTGCTCCTGCATCCCAGTTCTAAGTGAAGACACCACACAGGTTGAGATAACGGAACACCCCAATAATGCCAGCATTTGGGAGGCAGAGGCAGGCTGATCTCTGATTTCAAGGCCAGCCTGGACTACAGAGTGCGTTTCAGGACACTCAGGGCTACCTAGAGAAACTCTTGTCTCAAATGCAAAAAAACCTGAGTGGCAACAACCACAGGACTTGGGATAGACATGTGGTGCTAGAGGTGGTGGGGGGTGGTCAGGTCTCCACCAGCACTGCTGTTCTTAGAATATTTTCTTTGGGAGTGGGATGTACTGTGCCCAGATCCATCTACTGGATCTTTGGACCCCACCCCTGCTATGACATCAGCAGCAAAGATTGTGAAAATTTCAAGAACCACTGGTTCCCTAGACAGCTGTCAGAGCACATCATGCCAAAGGCTCGCTGAGGAGGAAGGCAATGGCCAAGGGCATCATGAGTTAGAAGTGAACTTGGACTAAGGAGACTATGATTGGTCACATGACAGCTAAGGATGAGAGAGGCTAAGAGATTACAAACCCTTTCCTACCTACATACCAGCTATGTTAGAAACAGCTCCCTGGAAACCAGAGGGACCTGGGCAGTGAGGCAGAGCAGATCCCTGTCCATGAGAGTTCCCAAAGAAACCCACGCCTAAGCCCAACAGACCCAGAAGCAGCAGAACCTACTCATGAGCATCACCATCTTCTAGCCACCATTCTTGTTCTTGAAGCAGACAATGGCCGAGTTCCTCCTAGACAGGAAGCTCATGTATGTGATGTGCCTCCCCCATGCACGCAATACAAACCCTGTAGTCCTCAAATGTCTTTCTGAGCTTCAGCTTTAAAAAAAAAATAATAACTTTTTTCCTGGCTGCTTACAGGAAGAGAAGGTGTCATATTTGACCTCCTCATCCAGAGGCAGACCGAACTGAATGCATTCCGTTGGTTTCCCAGAACAGAGGATCCAAGCATAGTTCTCCATCAGACACTGGCCAGCCCTTCCCTACTCACGCTCAGAGCCCTGAATGATGTCAGCATATTAACTCAAAAGGCAATAAAGACCCTTCAGCTCTAAATCCAGAGACATCTGAATACCTGCCCTCAGGTTACTCAAGAGATACCAAGTGTAGCATCAGATGTTCCTATTACAGGTACACAAGGATGATGGAGCATCCAAGATTAGTGAGGATGGGTCATGACAAGGCACAAACACAGACACAGCAATGTCCCACCCAGCACAAGTTGGTTTTTCTGAAGCTTTCTGAAGACTTCTAACATAGTTCAATGGACAAAGTTCCTGGCCAGTACTTGTTTATGACAACAAGGTTCAGCTCTGGAACATGGCTCACAATGAACCTTATATCACTCCTGGTATACTGCAGGTGACACCATCAAGGCAGAGGTAGAGCTGATGACCAGCTCACACTGTAAGTTCAGGACAACCTGGCCCACAGCCTGCCTGACCATGCCCACCAAGGAGGCCACAGTCTTCCTTGAGTCTCCAAATGTATATTCAAAGACACATCCCAGATGACAGGGTTCAAGACCTGTTCAAGTGTGTCCTGTCCCCTCATTCCTACTTTACCTCCCACTAGGTAACTCACTGTTCATGAAATGTAGACAGTGTAGGCTCTATCCCTGCAAAGAAATGAGCAATGTGCTAGAAAGTCCCTGTCATGCAATTGAGCACCAACCCAGAGCATGACCAATGAACACCAAGTTAGAGCATGACAGACAGGCCTCCAGCACAAAGCTCAGTGTCCCTATGGGTATATGCCACGATTCTGAAAGTGGCCTGGCATGTTCCCAAGATACAGAATGACAAACTAAATTTGAGGGTTTTCAGGAGGTGAGAGAGCCTGAGGAACATGGAATGAGGAGCCAGGGAAAGGGATCGCAGGCTGGAGTTGAAATAGAGATAGAGTCTTGGGTAGAGTCTCGGTGAAGGCTGGAGGGATCTGAGACAATGAAGGCATACAAGTCCTGCTTACAGCCAACTCCTTCATATCAGCAGACAGAGAAAGACAAGCATGGGCAGGGGTCTCCTGAGAGTAGTTCTAATTGGAACACAATGAAGTCAGCATCCTAAGCCACCCAGAGGGGAAAAGTCACCTGAAGGACCAGGTCACATTTTTATGTTTAGGATGATAACAGAAGGACATATACTGAAGGAAAGAAGACAAAGTCTCTAGAAATAACCAGTCATGGGCAGATAGCTTGCACACTTCTTAAATAACCTCAGTACCCTGGTGAGGTATGGCCAGACCAAGGATCTGATGCCTACACCTTTCCCCTGATGATTTCAGTTCCCCTAAGTATTTATATACACCAAACTTCTTTTGGAATGAAGAAACAGTGCTGTCACTGTCCCCACAGAACAGGACAGTCATGGCGGTCTCAAATTAATAACCCCCAACCCCAGCCTCAGCTCCAGCTTCTATCTTGTTCCTCATTTTTCTTTACAACCTTGATCTCAGTTCCCTGTGTAACCAGAGCTTCAGGGATACGGATAAGACCCAACATAGCTGACACTTTTCTCTTTATAAGGACACAGAGAGAATTCAGATCAGAAGTTTGGGGTGAAAGAGGTAGAGAGGGAAGGTGGGGGCCCCAGGACTTGATAGTCAAGAGTATGATTGGCTACTGAACCCTTCCCTAACAAAGATGTGGAGGACTTGGGGTTACCATGTGGAGGCCACAGCTTTGAGATGGATGGTTCCACAAAATGGATTTGTCACTAGAGGAGTCAGGGTACCTGGACACTGGCCTTGACTCTGTACCTGTTGGATCAGGTCATCTTAACCTCCAGGATGGGATCTCAACAATCAAGGGAATTGCAACTGGCCTCTACTATCAATCACTGACAGATGTATGGACAGCTGGTGACCTTGTGTCTTGTCATAAAACACACTGCAATATTTTAGTCAAAATTCTAAGAAAATCCAGTTTTATGCAGCTGGTCGAGCATGTTTAACCCTTTATGGGGAGTAAAAATTCTGACTGTGGTGTATGGAGGTGGCTCAGTGGTTAGCAGCACTTTTGAAGAGGACCTGGGTTCAATCCACAGTGCCCACTCACAATCATCTGTAACCCCAGTTCCTGGTAATCCAGTGACTTCTTCATAGTCTCCGTGGGTGCTACACACATGTTGTAATCATACTTGCATGCCGGAGAAGCTTATACACATAAAATAACATAAGTAAATCTCCTTTTTTATTTTTTAATTTAAGAAAAAAAAAACTCTGAATATTACCCCATCTGATGAACAGATAGAAACTAATCTGAAATGCAGAAGCTGAAAAGGGCGGGGGAGTAGATTCCAGGTCACAGAAGTGGAAAGGCCCAGACGAAGACAGAAGAGTAAGAGCCACTCTTAGCCTATGGACACTTCCCCAGAAAGCAAAAGACTTACTGCACTGAGAAACCCCTTAGCACTCACTCACTTTCCAGACAATGTCACCAAGACATAAAAGAAGGCATCTGACATCTCCCTGCAGATCTGTCATCAGTTTTTTATTTTCACCAAGTCCGAAAATCTGACCTAAAACACCTGGGTCCCACCCTCTTCACTCCAGACAAGTGTCACCTCTTCAGCAGGAGCAGGAATTAGCAGAAGCTTCCTGGATCCTAGGCGGAAAGCAATATGCTGAGCCTAGAGGTCAACAAGAATAGCCTCATAGCGCCCAAGTCAGTTCTGTGTTCCTGGTTTGTTTCCCTCCCTGCCCTCTGGATGCTGTCCTCATTCATTGTGTTTGGGTAGAAGTGAATGCAAGACATTAAAAATCAAAATTAGCATTCATGGGTGCTTCTGTGCCGAGGAGACCTTCTCTAAGAAAGAGTATTATCAGAGTGGGAAGTAGCCCACCTAGGGATCTAGAGTCTGCCAGATGACAAGGACCCCTTTTTGTTCCTGCCTTCTCAGAAGCCACCAGCTTAGCCCTGATCCTGAGGTGTTACCTAAAGCCCCAGTTCTCACCCAAATCAAAGTTGCCACACCTCTCTGACCCTCCTAGACCTTCCAGCATTAAGCATATTTGTCCAGCCCTCTCTGCCTCCCTCCCCTACATGTCTGACATGACCCAGCAGCTGTGCTCCACTGTAAGCTGAGTTCTTCCCTCTCCCCTCCAATGTCCTAACTCCTCCATCGTCTGTCCACAGATCTTTCTGGCTGTTTCTACCCATATTCCTACTTCTCACCAGCCTTCAGCACAGCACTTACACTGTCAACCTCACCCATCCAAAAGAAGAACACTACCACCATGTAGAGTCAAATTTGAAGCAGATTGGCCTATGGGAATGTCTGTGGGATGTATCTGAATTGATAATTTATACAGGAGAGCCCAGCCCTGTGTGGGTGGAATCCTCCCCTAGAGAAGTGTCTCTTGTTTAGTAGGTATCTAAAGAGTTAACACACAACCACATAGGCCAGCAAATGCAGTCCCATGAATATGTCCCACAGAAGCAAGACTGTTCAAAGGAGCAGCCAGTCATAAGTCCTCACAGCCACTTTGTAATGGCTTGTAATGGGCAGTTTTTCATCACTGTGACACATACCTAAACAAATGGTTTAACGGGAGGAGAGACATGGACTTGAAGCCCCAGAGATATCAATGCTGATCAATTATACCTCAGTTACATCAACATCAGGATTTCATTTGGTTAGTTGGTTGGTTGGCTGGTTGATTGGTGGTTGGTTGGTTGGTTGGTTGGTTGGTTGGTTGGTTGGTTGTGACATTCTGCAGTTATGAAAGATACCATTGGGACAAATGTGGTAAAAATGTGCATGTAACCTCTGTGAATAGCACCTTCGTCTACAATTAAAATTAAAAAATGAGGAGCTGAAGGGATGGGCTCGACAATGAAGGGCTCTTCACAGGACCTGTGCTTGGTTCCCAGGACCCACATCCACCTCCGGAGATCTAGTGCACCCTTCTGGCACCTGCACACGTATGGCACACACTCACACAGACACTTGTACATAGGTATAAAGAAAAACAAATCTTTAAAATAAAAGAATTAACTTAAAATGAAAATGAGGCCCTCCTATGACCCCAACTCAGATCAGCTTGTCCTGCATGCCTGCCCTGCCCAGCACCCACTTCCATGATGCCTGCTCCTCAAGGCATGTTGGTCTGGTCACACGATCAGAATCTTTTAGAAGCTAAACTGGGCAAGTACATAGCTGTTGCCAAACAGAAACTCGAGTACAACATGGGACAGGCAGCTCCTGGAATGTTTTTTTGGCGTAAGCATAAGACTAAAAACAAATTCATTGGCCAATTTGTCCAACTTTGTCCCCTCTCCAGATAAGTGGACTGTAGGAGACAAAGCCTTCTTTGAGTAAGCCTTTAGTTTTGGGGAAAATTTTTCATAGAATCCAGCCAGTGATTCCTGATGGCAAGTCTGGTGGATTTTACTACTCCTATTAAAAAAAAAAAAAAAAAACTAGAAGTAAAACCAGTGTGATAGAACTTCACATTTGGAAACAAACATGGGAGCAGATGAGGGTGAACCGGAAACAAACAAATGGAAGTAACGCACTGGGTCTGAGACTGATACAAACAAGGAAAACAAAAAGGGGTGCCCCACACTAGGACAGGTCCTCAGGTGCCCCACACTAGGACAGGTCCTCCGGTCAAAAGAAAAGCAGCACTACACACAAGCTAAAAGGAACCCTTCCAAAGGAATGTTTCTCAGGAAGATGCAGAGGTTGTGCTAATACTGCTACAGCCATGGTGAAGAGTCAGCTGGACAAGGAGCTGGTCTCCATCAAAGCATCAAACAACAGAATTGTACACAAACGGTGGTTTTTGTTGTTTGTGTATTTATTTTTGTTTGTGTTTTGGGTTTTGTTTTTGTTTCTTTGTTTAGTTGTTTGGTTGGTTGGGTTTTTTTGTTTTATTTTGTTTTGTTTTGTTTTGTTTTGTTTTTGACAGGATCTCTCTATGAGGTTCTGGCTGTCCTGGAACTTACTCTGTAGACCAGGCTAGCCTCAAACTCAGAGATTTGCCTGCCTCTGCTTCCCTGGTGTTAAAATTAAAGACCGTACTACCAATGCTCTTAAAGAAAACTTTGATAGTAGAATAGAGCCTTACATACTTCTAGAGGTCATTCATAAATACAACTCACTCTGGACAGAAGAACAACTTCTCATTGTCCAAACCATCAGGAAATATGGGCAAGATGTTCAGGCAGTCTCAGATGTGACTGAGAACAAGTCAGTTGTTCAGGTAAAAACCATTTTTTCTAAACTATTGGTGCTGATCAACATAGGTAAAGTTGGTACTAGGCCTCTATCAGATGTAGGGTTGGTAAGGTTCTTTCCCCAATCTATTGGTTTCTGTTTTGTTCCCTTGACAGTGTCCTTTGCCTTACAGAAGCTTTGCAATTTCATGAGTTCCCATTTGTCAGTTCTTGATCTTAGAGCATAAGCCATTGGTGTTCTGTTCAGGAATTTTTCCCCGGTGTCTATGTGTTCTAAGCTCTTCCCCACTCTCTGTTCTATTAGTTTCAGTGTACCTGGTTTTATGTGAAGGTCTTGATCCACTTGGACTTGAGCTTTGTACAAGGAGATAAGAAAGGATCGATTTTTATTCTTTGGCATGCTGACTGCAAGTTGAACCAGCACCATTTGTTGAAAAGGCTGCCCTTTCTCTATTAAATGTTTTTAAGCTTCTTTGTCAAAAATCAAGTCACCATAGGTGTGTGGGTTCATGTCTGGGTCTTCAATTATATTCTATTAATCTACCTTCCTGTCTCTGTACCAATACCATGCAGTTTTTATCACAAGTGATCTGTAATACAGCTTGAGGTCCAGGATAATGATTCCCCCAGAAGTTTTTTTTTTGTTTTGTTTTGTTTTGTTTTTTGAGAATAGGTTTTGCTATCCTGAGTTTTTTATTATTACAAATAAATTTTCAAATTGCTCTCTCAAAGCACAGCTGAAAGCTCTAGAACCAAAAAAAAAAAAAAAAAAAAAAAGCAGATAAACCCAAGAGGAGTAGACAGCAGGAAATAATCAAACTCAGAGCTGCAATCAACCAAATAGAAACAAAACGAACTATACAAAGAATCAACAAAACCTGGAACTGATTCTTTGAGAAAAATCAACAAGATTGATAAACCCTTAGCCAGACTAATGAGAGGGCACAAAAAGAGTATCCAAATTAACAAAATCAGAAATAAAAGTGGAGACATAACAACAGAAACTGAAGAAATTCAAGAAGTCATCAGATGCTACAAAAGCCCATACTCAACAAAACTGGAAAATCTAGATGAAATGGACAATTTTATAGACAGATACCAGTTACCAAAGTTAAATCAGGATCAGATAAACCATTTTAACAGCCCCGTAACCCCTAAAGAAAGAGAAGCAGTCATCAAAAACTTCCCAACCAGAAAAAAAAAAAAAAAAAAAAAAAAAAAAAAAAAAACAGGACCAGATGGGTTTAGTGAAGAATTCTATCAGACCTTCATAGAATACCTAATGCCAATACTCTCCAAACTATTCCACAAAATAGAAACAAAGGGAATACTACCCAACTCATTCTTTGAAGCCACAATTATGTTCATTCCTAAACCACACAAAGACCCTACAAAGAAAGAGAACTTAAGGCCAATTTCCCTCATGAACACTGATGCAAAAATACTCAATAAAATTCTTACAAACCGAGTCCCAGAATGCATCAAAACAATCATTCACCATGATCAAGTAGGCTTCATCCCAGAGATGCAAGGATGGTTTGTTATACAAAAATTTATCAACATAATCCAACCACTATATAAACAAACTCAAAGAAAAAAACCACATGGTCATCTCTTTAGATGCTGAGAAAGTATTTGACAAAATTCAACACCTCTTCATGTTAAAAGTCTTAGAAAAATCAGGAATTCAAGGCCCATATTAAACATAGTAAAAGTAATAGCCAACATCAAACTAAATGGAGAGAAACTTGAAGCAATTCCACTAAAATCAGGGACTAGACAAGGCTGCCCACTCTTCCCTATTTATTCAATACAGTACTGGAAGTACTGACAAGAGCAATCAGACAGCAAAAAGAGGTCAAAAGTATATAATTGGAAAAGAAGAAGTCAAAATATCATTATTTGCAGATGATATGATAATCTAGTTAAGTGACCCCAAAAATTCCACCAGAGAACTCCTACTGCTGATAAACAGCTTCAACAAAGTGGCTGGATATAAAACTAACTTGAACAAATCAGTAGCCTCCTTCTACTCAAATGATAAACAGGCTGAGAAAGAAATTAGAGAATCGACACCCTTCACAATTCAAAGAATATAAAATACCTTGATGTGACCCTAACCAAGCAAGTGAAGGATCTGTATGACAAGAACTTCAAGTCTCTGAAGAAGGAAATTGAAGAAGACCTCAGAAGGCGGAAAGATCCCATGCTCATGGACTGAAAGGATCAACATAGTAAAAATGGCCATCATACCTAAAGCAATCAATCCAATCCCCATGAAAATTCCAACTCAATTCTTCATAGAGTTAGAAAGCACTTACTCTTTTTCCACTACACCTTATCATCCTAATTCCTTCAATACCTGTTACTGCACATGGCAGAAAGGGGTCGAGCCAATCTAACTTCTTATATTTTTGGTTGTGAGCCTAGCCTTTAATGGCTGAGCCATCTCTCTAGCCCCAGTCTAACTTCTTAACAGATCTTGCCGTTCATTTCCTAAGTCACATGCCCAGGCAATCAATGGTGGGCACTTCTCTATACTTACTAACTGAACCTCGACCACCAACACCTCAGAGAGTGGGTCTGGCCCATTATTTCTCTCAATTGTGTCTTTCATCCTTGTGACCCGGTGTATTCTAAAAGTCTGCTAAAAACACATGCTATGGACCTGCTGGCAGACAGTAACATCTGCATTGATCCTGGGGTCTTAGTGAGGACATGCTAAGGGATGTTTTGTTTTGTTAACATAACGATTCCCACCTTTGAATCTGTTTATTCTTTGATCCTGAGAGATTTGGGGCCCAGTAGAAACTACAGGCCAGGTGTGGTGTCACACGCCTGCAATCTCAGCTCTCAGAGTGTAGAGGCAAGAGGATCAGGAGTTCAATGTCTTCCCTGGGCTACATGGAGATCCATAAGTTTTAGCTGGTCTAATTACAAGGAACTCCTAGTCCATAAATAAGCCTATGGCCTGATCTCGTTTTTATACCATAACTTTAAGAAATTAAGGGAAGAAAAGGAGACGAGGAGAAAAGCAAACAAACCTCTGAGGTGGTCAGAAGGAGCTGAGGAGACTCTGACACAAATAACTTCAGAAATGCGCACAGAAATGGCTTCAGCATATAAAACAACTAGACACCATTTATGGGAACTTCTCTGTGGGAAAATGGGCTTCATTTCTCTCCCCCTAGAATCTGGTTCAGTCATTGTCTGCCTTACGTTGTTTGGTCTTGTTTTGTTTCGTTTGTTTGCTTGCCTTCTTTTGGCTTATGTTTTTGTGTTTTCTCTGTGTTTAGAGTTCTGTATATGTTTATCCGTGTTTGTGTTTACTTATTGTTTAGGTTTTGGTAGATCTGGTCTTTTGGGTAACGTGTCTCCAGGTGGCCACATCCTCCAAAGTTCACTAATTCCCAGAGAACTACCTCATCTGAAAGCCCTGCCTTCCGTGTGCACAGAGCACACACCCACCCTCTTCAGTGGCCTCACATCTGGGCTACCATCTATCGGTCCACTAGAGACATCCCAAGAGCCCACGCTCCTCAGTGACACTAGCCACTCCACCCACCTCCCTGTGACCCTGATCACCCTTTGCTTCCCTCACTGTCATCATGTAAGGCTCCAACCCCAACCCTCTTGCCTGCTTCCACTGCTAGGCCATGTGTCTGTGTACACTGTGTGGCATGGCACCTATGTGAAGATCTGAGAAAGTGAACGAAAGTCCTTCCTTCCTGGTTATCGTGTTCACACCTAAGTGCTGGTCTATGCTTTAGAGAAATGAAGCCTGTGAGACTGAGGAAATGTAGTCAGTGAAGTGCTGACAGGCGTGGGGCCTGAACTCACCCCCAGAACCCACACAAACAGCAGCCCGGTAGAAGGCACTCCTAGCCCAAACGCCAAGTGGCAGAGATAAAGGATCCCTGAGGCTCAATACCCAGAAAGCTAAATCCAATAGGTAAGCTCCAGACCAATGAGAGAAAATAAAATGGGTGTGGAAGAGGTAGCTTGACTCAGCTCTATTCTTCCAGAGAACCCCCGTTTGGTCCCCGGCACACACATCAGGCAGAACCACCTAGAATTCCAGCTCCTGAGGACCTGGTGCTCCTCTAGCTTCCATGAGCACCGTATACATGTATCATACATTCACACAGACACGTAACATTAAAAAAAATTAAGTCATTTTTAAGTGGACAGAACCTAAAGAAACAACGCCCAGTATTGACCTCTGGCCTCTACATGTGCACGTACGTACACACACAAATTGCACTTGGATCTACATGCATGCAAGTACACGCAGTAAAAAACTTTTAAAGTTAAAAGATTAAAGTCTGGGCCCATGAGCTGCTGTGTGACACATGTGACCTGGGGACACTGACCAGATTTATCTAAGGCAGAGGCCTGTTGGGAAGAGGGATGGGCACTTGGCCCCACCTTTTTTCTTTCTCAGCACAAAGTGCTGTGGCCAAGATGGAAAGCACATGGAGGATCCCCACTCCTGCTGCCTCACAGTCTCTGAGGTGTTCCTCCTGTGTCAGGAATCTCTGGCCAACTCACAGGCTTCTGTGACTGAGGAGGAGACAAGGGTTAGAAAGGTGTTGTGAGTCATTCTGACAGAACTGAAGGAACAGGAAGGAAAGAAGGGAAAACCTTCTTTACTCATCATAAACACCGTGCAGTGCCTCAGAGCATCTAGGTCAGTTTTCAGGGTGCAGCCTGCAGGGCAGATGGGGTGAAGATGAATGGTAGGAGGGCAGGACCTCCAAGCCCACAAGGAGAAGAGAGGAGCCTCACTCCAGGCTGAAAATGAGCAGCTCCTCCCAAAGGCCACAGGCACTGACTGGAACTGATGTCCCAGGAGGGTCTATGTGCAGCATCTACCCAGCCCAGACCTGAGGGCAGCCAGGAGGAAGCTCTCAGGCTTACTTAAAACACCAGGCATTAGACTGAATGAGTATGTGTGGACTTAAAACCCCAAACTGGCTCCCTTCTGAGACTACCTAGGACAGGCCTGCCACCCTCCCAGTTCTGGTGAGCAGGAGACACATGTGGAAATCTCTGCACAGACACTCCTCCTGGGTTCAGGGATGCCCTGCCCCACCCTGTCCCAGCCACTCCAGGACAAAAGCCCTGGGCTCCACAACAGAGGAGAATCAGCTGAGAAGACAGAGTCTAGCTATCCAGGACTCCTCTCCGAAAATCAGGGCCCAGCTCCTCCTAGTAGAACCCCATCTTCTGGGCCATAAAAGCCCATCTCCCATCCAAGAAAGGCTCATCATGAAGAATGATATCCTCAGCTCCCTCTGGGGTTCCTGGCAGATCCTTAGCCCAGGCCTCTCCCCTACAATACTGGGTCTCAAAAGGCTGCACCGTGAATCCCTCCTGACCAGAGTTATGTTCTTCACCCCCAAATCCAACCCACAGTCTTTTTCACAATCTGAAGGCAGGGCCAGTGGGCAGGTGCTTTTGTCCTGTAGCTCCTTGATCCATGAAAAGACCCGGAAGAGGTTGGGACATGCGGGTTGATGTCAAGGCAGTACCGTAGAGAGTGGGCCTTCATGAAGTTCAAGCCAATGGCGGTAAAGCGAGAAGTGACACAGGAGAAGAGCAGAGGATGCTAACAGGAGCCAGGGAGGTCCAGGACACACTGAAGAACCCTGTGAGAGCCCTGGGGCTCAGGATGGCTCTCCCAGATTCTCACTGCTGACCTCTGAGAGCATCCTGTGCCAAACAGGGTATTGGACAATGTGCCAAGATCTACCCTTGGGATGTCATAACTCTGTGCTTACCACCAAAACACATAACACATAGCACAGGGCTCAGAAATCCAGATGTCCAAATGACCCTGGGGCCAAATAAGCCCCAACTAGAATCATGAACAGCTATGGCAAAGACTGGGTAGATCAGGGGTGCAGGAAACATTATGGTGCTGGACAGGTCAAAATGAGCCCAAAGACTCAGGCACAATGATTAATAATGTAAGGGCAGAAAGAGAACGAACCAAATGCTTACAGCCCAACCCACCAAACCTGGACATACAAAAGGGGCTCTGGGAGCTGGGGAAAATGAAACAGACCTGAGAAGAAAACATGGGCCTGGCCCGGGCCCAGGAATCCATGCTCAGACTCAGACAGATTGGAACACCCATGAGCATCACCATCTGGCAGTAGTGATCACCCATTTTGCCCCCGAAGTAGGCAATGGCAAACTTCTTCCCAGGCACAAAATGGAAGTGGGTGACATGCCTCCACCCTGTGGGAAACACAGCCATATGAGAAGTCAGTCTCCCCCTGGGCCTTACTAAAATAAGAACTGGAACCTCGCTACTTACACGTGAGGAGTGTGCCAGGGTCCTCTCCCGCATACAGAGGCAGCTTATACTGAATACAGCCAATGGGTTTCCTAGAACACAGGGTCAAAGTATGGCTCTTCCCAGGGCACACAGTCCCTTCCTTACTCCTAGTTCTGGGACCCATGCTGGCCTCTCCAGGAGGAAGCAGTCCTGTGCTAGAAGTCTCCTCATCCTATTCAACACTAGCACAGAACACAGCAAGTGAGATCCCTGACCTCAAGAACTCAGTTCAGTGTCCTGAGAGTTCCCGTGCTTATAGACGTCACCTGGTGTGTTGCCCAGACAACACTGAGGATGCCACATTCCCTCAGTGACTAGCTGAAGTGGGACAGTAAGTTTTTAGCCACAGTTACAATTGTTTAGCAGCAGCTGACAGGGTCACCTCCACATTCATGTCATGTTAATACTGAACTCCAACTCATCCAGACCGTTTCTTTCAAAGGTGAAGGGAGGCAGTGGAACATCTCCATTCGGGAACAGGCATGTCTCCTGCCCAGCGCCTTCTGTGCCCCTTTCCTAAGATCTGGAGTTGGAGGGCACAAGCACACACGGTTGCAGGGAGGGAGGAATCAGGAAGAGGGTGGGTGAGAGGCAGGAGGAGAATGTGGGCAGGTCTCAGTGCAAGATGGACGAGATGCTGGGATGTCAGAAGGTGTCCTGGTCATGGCTGTCTCTCACCAGCAGCAGCTAGAACCAAGCAGATAGGGCAGAGGCCTCCTGGAAGAAACACTTCCTGGGAAGAGCCCCAACCTGCACAGCCATCCAGAGGGAAATGTGATCTGGTGGCTGGGACTGACCTTTCATTTCAGAGAGCTGAGCAGGAGGACAGGGCAGAAAGGACATAGTTGAGGAGGTGACCTGTATAAATGTGACTGTACCAACTGACCACAGTCTGTCTCACTGTCCAGAGTCAAAGTGCAAAGACTCACAAAAAATGGGCTCCTCGGTGCTCCCTGAAATCATTAGGCAGTTAGTGCTGTCTCCCCAGATACACAACAGTCACAGGGGCCTTCAACCAGGTAAAATCTGAAATCAATTTATTGGAAGAATATAAGAAGTGTCTCTGGAGCGTGTACACACACACACACACACACACACACACACATGACACACATACACCCACATATATACACGCATACACACACACATACACACACACAACACACATACACCCACATATATACATGCATACACACACACACATACACACACAACACACATACACCCACATATATACACGCATACACACACACACACACATACACACACACAACACACATACACCCACATATATACACGCATACACACACACACATACACACAGGGAGGGACGGAGAGAGAAGGAGGCAGAGAAGCAGGAAGAGGAGGAGGAAGAAAGGAAGCCTATGCCCATCAGTCCTAGGTCTGACCTTGGAAGCCGACTCCCTATCCTCAGTCCCCCGACTCCAGGGCCATCACCTGCTCAGTACTGGCAAGACTCAGAGGAAGCATCAAGGCTCAAACCTCAGAAAGCAGGCCCATCCCTGCAGTGAGTGTCAGCAGCCGTGTGGCCCCAGCTCAGCTCTGTGCTCCTAGCCTCCGACTGCTGCTTGACCTGCAGGGTGGCTCTGGAGCAGTATCTTACCTTTCCCAACCTACACCGAAGGCTCTGTCCTCGAGATTGCAGGTTTGTTTGCATCAATGTGAACAGATGAGCTAATTTGTGAAATTAACCTCATGACCGCCTCTGGCACTTCTCAGAAGTCCAGTGAGAATGTTCTCAGAGTGGGAAGCGCCCTACTTAGAAATCTGAAGCCAGGAGCTTGACCCAAGAGGCCCATGGGGCCATGCCCTCCTCAGGAGCCATGGTCCTAAGGGACACCCAAGAACTGCATCACAGAGTGGGGGGCTCACAGCCATCTGTGACTCTAGTTCAGGGATCTGATGCCCTCTTCTGGCCTCCATGGGCACTGCACGCAGGCAAGAACACCATACACAATAAATAAATCTTTGAAAAGATTAGCCATTACATACAGTAAGAGCCAATTCTTTGAAATAAGATCCTCTCAATCCCCCATCCACGTAAATCTATCTATGTAATAGATAAATAATATTTGCCCACCAAATATCTTTATGTCTACATCTCACTGGTCCTGTGTCGTGGAGAACTCTGAATAACACATAACAAGAGATTTTGTAGCTCAAAACTCTTCTGTAAAGAAAAGCCTAAGATGCTGGCCACAGTGAATTCTTCCGATGCACTTAAAGCAAAAGCATCCGTGGCTTGTCACACATCTCAGGAAACAGAGAAGGGACCAGTTCTTCCAACTATGGTGTAGCATGAGACTCGGCTCTGCCGCAGAGGCTGCTCTGGCTTTTGCTTGCCACTGACCCTTGACTAGAACTGGCTCTGTGCCTAGCTCAGAAGCTGGAACTAGAAATGCTTCTGCAGCTTCTGGTAGCTCTAGGATAGTAAGCAGGTTCAAGATCTAAAGTTCATGCCGGATGATGCTGCATCTCTGGAAGGGGTCTGTGATGAAGGAGAATTTGGCCTTGTGCTATGGTTTGCCTGTATCTGGAGCCGGTGTCGGAGCTGATTCTGGGTTAGCTATACCTTGTGGATGGCGCTCCAACAGTTGCTTCCTTCCATCTCTGTCATCTGGGGATGGCGTCACGCCTGTTAGCATCTCAGGACCAATGCAGGATCTCTTCTGGTGTGGGATCTAGCCCAGTCACAAATACTAGAGCCAATGATATGGTGGGCACATGAAACTTCTTGGCCTTAAGACAGGAGTGAATCCTACCAGAGCTTCCTCTGAGCCCAGCTGCTCAGAAATACCTCCAGGGCTCCCTCCCAAGATCACCATGGTAATCATGTGACTAGGGAACATTTCCTATTCCTGAGGTCTCAATTCCCCTCTGGACAGTGAAGATGGGCCCCACACTCACATCTACTGTAAAGATTCAAGGCTTTGTGACATGCATGACAGTTCACCCCTCAAATCTAGTAGTTAGAAGTTGGGGGTAGGGGTCAAAAGTTCAATTTATCTTCAACTACATAGCGAGTTTGAAGGTAGCCTAGGCTACATGAGACACTATCAAAAACCAGAAAGGAAAGAAGGAAGTGAGGGAGGGAGGCATATTAAGGATTCAAGACTTTGGGACCATCAGCAAGGGGGCTGCCCTGGCCCACCAGTAAAAGAGGAGTGCTCACTGATGTGTCCTCAGGCCCACAGGGGTGTCCCCAGACCCACAGTTCACCCCCATCACCTAGGAGGCCTCGTCAGTTTCAGGACATATTAGACATGTGATCTGTACTTGTGCTGGACACAACACCGATCACAGCAAGTCACCTGAGTGTATTATGTGTCTTTGAGCACTGTCCTGAAGCAGAAGAAGTCAGCCTTCAAGAAGCTGCTGTGCGCCTCAGAGCCATAGACAATCCCCCAGGTGGGGCTAGGTAGCAGCATCTGAAATACATGAACTCCCTTTACTAACTCATCCCCAAAGCTTCCTTGTAAAAGAGGAACAATTGGTCACCTCCTTGGCTCCTCATACTGGTCAGTTAGAGCTGGTCCTTCCTCTTTGTGTGGAAGCTATGGTATCACTAAGAACCTGGAGAGCAAGGCTGACCCCACGAAGAGCAGGGAGTTCCGTAAGAAGGCACAGGACTTCACGGATCGTTTGAAAAGTCCTGTGAGCTTGACAACACTCGAAATAAGTCTCTGAGATCCACTTGGCAAGGAAGGACCTAGGACCAAGCAATACAGAGAGGCCCATGAGCCTTCGAGGAACTGAGTTAGGAATCGCCCGGCGAGGAGCAAAGGGGCCACTAGAGAGCGCTGCGCTCCGAGGACAGCGGAAGTCCCTCGCGGGCTGCCGTAGTCAATGCTATAAAGGACGTGGCGTGGAGCGGCTCGACCTCTTGTCGGCCATGACAGCGTGTAGGTTCCTTTCGTCTTTGCTTCCCTTGTTGGCCTGGGACGCCGCGAATGACCCTTCATAGCTCTCGGCCGGCTACCGGGAAGATTGCGTCTCGGACTGACGATCGTAACAGAGATGCACCGGGCTTTCCTTCTGAGAGTCTAGTCGCGCTAACACGTGCAGCAGGCTGGCCATGTAGTAAAGGGAAGGGCAGTTCATGATGTGCCCGAGGGCCGAGTAGACGGCCCTTAAAAATCCCAGGAATGAAAGCCGAGGGTCCTGTCCGACGCTGGGAGCCCCTGTGGTCATCACCCGGTAGGACTCCAGTCTGCCTCCCTCCCCTTCCTAGGGCTAAGGAACACCAGGAGAAGCGTCTTTCTATAGTTGCTGCATGCTGATGTAGGAGATCCTTCTTGAAAGGATAGCTATTACAGGCCATTCTGAATACCATTTGAGATAACCCAGATCCGAGACAGTACCCTGTTTAGTGTAATGCAGCTGAGTTGGAGGAGGGAGTGGTGTAAATGTTTTTATTTTACAACAACCCATATGGACCCATTGGAATGGGAATAAAACACTGGCTTGATGCGGTTCCCCAATGTGATCTTGCCGAGGTGTGTGCAGAATTGTTGTTTTCTTTTCTAGGAACGTTGCCAGAAAGTGAGCGCTCATGAGGACGAACTGTTGGGCCCTTGGGTAAGTTACTAAGATTCAAATTAACAGTCATAGTGTGGTCCCAGGCACTTGGCTAATCAAGACCCTGCTCCTAGAGGCGTTGCAGGTGTGACTGCTGTGTCACATTTGTGTCAGTAGGTGGCAGAGAGGAAAGAGGCTATGTCTACGCTCAGTGTTCTGTCCTGTGAACATCTGAATGATTTGTAGCCTAACACTCCCTACCCTAAAGCTAGAGGTGGGGTTGTCCCTCCTAGTTGTTGACTGGCTTAGGTCATTTGATGGCTCTTCATGAAAGGGTGCTCTTACTGGCTTTCTCAGCCTGCTTTTATTTAATGTATGAGCACTGCTCTGCATGTACAACTGCACGCCAGAAGGGGCCATCCGAGCCTATTGTGGATGGCTGTAAGCTACGATGTGGTTGCCAAGTACTGAACTCAGCAGTCAGTGCTCTTACCCACTGAGCCATCACTCCAACTAAGAGGCTGGGCTTTGGGATCTGCCTGGGATTGAGATATGCTCCACCACCAGCCCGGGGATGGCAAAAGAGAAAATGCCTTCCAGTTGAATCTCATGGAGGCATTTCCTAACCTGAGTCTGAGGACTAACTTGTGTCGAGTTGGCACAAAGCCTCCCTTTGAGGCGATGAGTAGAGTCTTGAGTTCTTGGCCAGCTAGATCCGAGGCGATGGCTTTTCAAAGTCTGTCTCCACTGGTTGCTGCCTAGTGCCAGAGAGGCAGGCTACATGTTCTCACTTCCGGGGATTTTACACTAGCAGCACTGGGGTCTCCGTGCCTGGTGCCCCAGACAAGTGAAGCTGATAACGGGAGAAGTGGTGCCTGGTAGTAGGTTCCCATAGCGCCACAACTTCAGAATATTGGGAGCATAGTGGGACAGCTAACAGTGACGGGGGCAGGGGTGCAGCACTGAGTTAGGAGGCTCTACATTGATTGTTTTCTTTGGTACAGGAAAGTTGGTGACTAAACTCTGCTTATGCTGAAGCCCAGCAATGAGCCAGTTGAGGTAAGAGGTAGGCTGGACCCAGTGGAGCGTGCTACACATGAGATGGTATACAAGCTGCCCTGTAGACGCTGTCCTAGATCAGTACCACAGGCTTGGCCCAGCTGCTCAGCTGTGCCTGTGACTTCGGGGCAAAGAACAAGAGGCTATTTCTACGCTCAGTGTTCAGGAGCCAGTGAGCACTAAGAATGGTTTGTAGCCTGACATTTTGCAGACATGGTGGGATGGCACTGGGGTTTAGCTTAGCTGTTGGCCAGACCCCAATGTCAGATAACCTCTAGGGCTCACCAAAGGGTTGTGTGGTCAGCATTTTAGTGAGATGGAATTTTAGAGGTGGAGGTGTGTATAGAAACTAGGTTTTCTAGGAGACATTCTGAGGGGCCGGGAAAATAACAAGAATCTATTCTTTTCATCTTCCCGATCTAGGAAGAAGGAGGTCTACTTCTTGTCTGATCAGGATGAGTGCAGATATAATTTTTGACCATGGGCCTGAGGTATGCCTCACCAGGATCCCACAGATCTACCCATGCAGGTTTTGGGCAGCTCTAAACTTACCCTGGCAGCTAGCCCATGTCTTAAGCTAGGGATTGAGTTTGGGTCGGCTTGGGTTTGACTCTGTTTCTAAGGCTGGTGAACTGAGGTCTGTGGCAGTGGCACTAGAGATGGAGGACCCTCACCATCTCTACCTAACTGTGCATGGCCTTAAAAGATAATTATGAATTGAGTGGTGATAGCTGGTCCCTTGAGTTCAAGACCAGCCTAGTCTATAGAGCAAGTTCCAGGATAGCCAGGGTTGTTATACAAAGAAGCCCTGTCTTGAAAAACTTTTTAAAAGGAGAGAGAATGATATAGGAGGGGAACTGGCTACAGACGATGCTGTCACACAAATAAACTTGTCAATCGTTGTGAGACTGGAATCTTTCTCTGCTGTCTGCACTCTTCACCTTAGGGTAAAGTTTGGGCTGGAACTGTAGCTTTTTAACCGAAGCTAACTTTCTGTATACTGTGGCAAACATTTCCCCTAAGCTAGTGCTTAAGACATTGGCCTGGAAAATGGGGGTGGGGTGAGGCACAAAGACAACACTAGAAATGCTGGTGGGCTAAGGTGTCTGAAGCCCAGACTGGGGCTGCTGTTCCTGTGGGGAATATTGCTCAGTAGAGCATAGTGCTAGTGGCAGAAATCCACAAGAGTCCACAGGTTAGATCCTTGGGACTGCAGAATTTCTAAGAATGGATTAGCATTTAAGCCCATGACTTACCGTTTATGTCCTTCTTGGCAGCTGTTTCATTCTCTACCAAAGGATCCACACACCCAGGGGTCACATAAAAGCCATTTATTTACATATTCAGAGGAATGGCCCCAGCAGGCCAGCCTCTGATAGGGACTCCTAGCTCCTCTGCTGAGTTGTTGGACTGGGTGGGGAGACTTGTTTTCAGGGGGGTAGGTAGCCTGTGGGAGCTCCACCCACAGCACAGCTGTAATGGCTGGAGCCTGCAGCCTTAGGAGTAGTTGGTATTGGAGATCTCCCTCCAGAGTAGGGTCTTAAGGTGGCTAAGCACCAGCGAATGGTGAGCCTCGACCTGGCTGGGCAGTGCACTCAGGGTAGTGCACGTACGCAGTTGTCTGCCCAGCTCCTCATAGAGGCCTGCAGGAGCTCCAGGCAGCAGATAGTCCCTCAGCAGCTCACACACCTTGGCCAGGTTGGGCTGGATGAGGTCGCCCTTGCACTGCCTCATGAGCCTGTCACATGGCGCCCTGCAATCTCGCCCATAGATGCAGTCGGAGCTCTGCTCACAGTGGCGGCCCTGGAGGAAGCGACGCACAGTGGCCTCTGGGGCCACCTGCTGCAGGTCAGCCATCTTGAAGTCGTAGGTTGCCGTGTACCCCACATTGGCCAGTGTAGTCTCACACATGTAGAAAGTACCATAGGAACCATGGAAGAGCTCCTCCACAAATTCCAGCAGACCAATGGCGATCTTTGCACGCCAGGGCCATGCAGGTCCAAACCACTGCTGGAGAGCCCTGTGCAGCACGGATGGCAGGAGTGGGCGCAAGGCAGGTAGCAGCACTGCCCCATGCCAGGAGCCATGAGGGATACCCTCAGTGAGGTAGAGGTCCCCACAGTAGCCCAGCAGTCGGGAAGCATGCTCCTTCTCCTGAAGGGACAGCAGCAGCAGGAACTCATTGCGCTGCAGCAGGGCCCACACAGACTTGGCTTCTGCCAGGGACACCCTGCTGTCCTTGTTGAAGTCCGCCATAAGAAGTATCTGGTCGACCAACGCTGGCAGGGAGGGCAGGTCTCCTAAGTTAGCCTGGCATTTGAGACCAAAAGGAAAGCAGAGAAGCATACCTCTCTGGAGGGCACTTTAGCCTGGCCTGTCTAAGGCCTGCTGCCTGCACGGTGCACACTCCAACTCTTCTCACAGGCCACAGCACTAGCTTTGAGCTTTGTTCCCATCTCCTTCCAGTCCCTACTTTAGCCACGTTGGATGCCGTCCTCACCATGCTGCCATATTGTTCCCACAGCCCTTCCTCCTCCCCAGGCCTTTGTAGACCTCCCCAGCTGTGGGCTATAGGAAAGGTCTAAGCACTAACCTTAAGGAAGCTGAGGGTCATCTCCCGGAACTCCTTGATAGAGGTGCCTCTGGTGGGCTTGTCAAACAGCACCAGCTCCCGCCTTGGAGCTGCATCGGGCCAGGCCTTGGAGTTGAGTGCCTCCTCAATGCCACATTTGATGGTCACCTCTTTGTCTTGCCAGAACCCACTGTACACCTAGATGAGGTCATGGGTATATTTCTTTTAGATGCCCAGCTTACTGCCAGCAGCAGCCCACCAGCTATGCCCTGCTACACACCTGCTGGCCTGGGGCTGAGGACAGGCAGGTCCTCCACTCCACCTTTTGCAGCTCACACAGGTCCTGGCAGACAGAGCCTGAGATGATGCCCTTCTGGTACTGGTCGCACTGAGGAGACAAGCACCAGTGTATGGCTCAGAGCATGAGTCTTTGATCATAGTCCTACCTACTTCTTGTGGGTCCACAGCCAGTCTAGCCACACTCCTTCAGGAACCCCCAGGAAGAAAAGCAAAGGGAGGGGGGAAATCAGCCAGCAGCACTGACATGAGGATGGGTGTCCATGCCCTGAGGCTATAGGGACTGCTAGAAATGGGCCTGTGTCCTCAGAAGGGTGCCACCAGAGGAAAACAGGTGGCCAGGACCACAGGCTGGGCCCTCAGCAGCACAGCTGTGGTCAGGGTCAGATGAAATCAACAAGTTCTACAAGGCCCCTGATCATGGCCAATAACTAAACCTTAGGCATTACCCATAGACCCTTTGGGCACCTAAGCCACCCATCCCTGGTCATCCATACAGTGAGGCTCTGGACCCAGCATTATTCATTTATTATATGTCAGTAGCTGTCTTCAGACATACCAGAAGAGGGCATCAGATCCCATTACAGACGGTTGTGAGCTACCATGTGGTCACTGGGATTTGAACTCAGGACCTCTGGAAGAGTAGTCAGTGCTCTTAACCGCTGAGCCATCTCTCCAGCCCATGGCTGAGAACTCTTGAGCAGCTCAGGGCACTCCTGAGTGGTTGTCCACATTCTCTATCCACTCTGATCTCTGCCCTGGATAAGCTGCCCCTTGGCTGAGGCGGAAGTACCCAATGGTACGACCAGGCCTTGATGTATACCTCAGGGTCCACCTGTAACAGGTGCCGTGAAGGAGACCCGGTACCTCCAGTGGTCCAGTCCTTCAGCTAGTAGTCACTGTCAAGCATGTCTGTCACCATCCCTAAAGAAATGGCATCCAGGGAACCCAGAGCTGCTGGGGCCCTTCCTTCCTGCCAGGCTTGCCCCAGGCTATCTCATCAGATTAAATCAGCACTGCCCAGCCCCTAGTCTTGGCTCTCACTTGGGTGGTTCCTGGATATACATCACTGGTTGCCATGGTGCCTGGTATTAGTCAAAGCCAGGCTTAAAGGAAAAGGGGTGAAGAAAGTATCCAATACCCACCCCCTTCATCCAAGAAGCACTGGCTCAGCCATGTGACCCACAGGCCTATGTGTCCTGTGGCCACATGAAACAGGCTCCTCAGAGACAAACAGAAAAGCCATGCCTATCCTCCCACCACCCTGTGGGCAAGCCCTTCAGCACAGGCCTCTGTTCTCAGACCATCAACCAGTCACAGGACTTTGGGGGATGCAAGGGCCCTGCTGCCCTGATTCAACAGATGGAGAGGCAGGAGACTGACCCTGCTCAGCATGCCAAGGTGACAGAACAGCAGACTTCAAAAGGAAGGTTCTACAGAAACCAAGGTAGGAGCTGGCAATGACACTGGAGGCTTGCCACCAAGTCTGATGGCCTCAGTTCTAACCCCAGAATCCATCCCTGTGTATGAACGTACACACACACACACACACACAAACTGAGGTGGGTAATATGTTCAGCCATCCTCAGGACTCCTGCTGTTCCTAGGTCTCTAAGCCTCAGTTTCCCCATCAGCAGAGTAGGGATCCACTGAGCAGCTCCCACCTGCTGAGAGCCTGGCTAGCACCTGAGACTACAGCCAAGGGGTGGAAAAGGATCTCTGGAAAAGAGGCAGTGTCCCCGTCTGATTCCCATCACCCGTCACAAGGAACCGAGGCCCCAGCTTCTTCAGTGTCATGGACACAGGCATGCAAGACGTGCAAGCATGTACTTGTGCTCATGCGCTCACAGAACACCACACTCCCTGGAGAGGAGGGTACAGCACGCTCCGCCTCACTATCTGCTGTTTGGACTGGCCAGGCAGTCCTCTCCAGGCCATTCCAGTCTCATTGCAAAACAACCCGTATTTCAACACTCAAGTCCACTCCGAGTGTGTGCAGCCAATTTCACCATTTCCTTCCCCTGACCTCCCACCCCCGAGCCCACCTCCCACCAGATCTCTAAGGACCCTCAAGGTTCGGGGCCCAGCAGACTTACAATCACCACTTGGCAGACGTGCCCACGGCAGAGCTCTGAATAGGATGAGTAGTGCACATAGACCATCCAGCTGCCCACGAAGATGCCCAGCCAGACCAGCAAGACATACTTGACCCTGAGGCCTGGGAGCCGGCCCTGTGAAGAAGAGACTAGGTGAGGAGGTGCCCGTCTGTGGACCCTTTGGACTTTTCAGCAGCCTTTCAACCCAGCTAGCATCCCCCACAGCCAGGACTGAGAAACATCTAGCTCAGCACCCCATGTCCGGCACATGCCAGGGTCTGTAGCTAGGGTCTGTCCATCCGGGACAGGTAGGCATTCAAAGTGAGAAGCCTAAGCTGAATGGAGATACTTTTTAAGCCTGCTCCCTTGAAAAGTCCTCTTTTCCTAACATTCTCGCCTCCAAATAAGGCCAGCTGAGCAGCTGGGCCATCAACCTGAGGCTAGTTGAGCCACTCCAGAGATGTAACCAGTACGGAGGGCAAGGGCCCAACAACCCAACTGTTGCACCCTGGAAAGCAGTGAAGACATGGGGTCATGCACCACATTCTCTGCAGCAGTATCAGCAACAAGGGTGAACAGCCAGAATCCACCCACCAGATAGAGACACCACTCGGCCTCAGCAGGAAGTCAGTCTGGCACCTGCCACCACTGGGATGGATGTCACAGAAGGATATCTCCTGTGAGACTCAAAGTCCCCAGAGTCCTCAGAGGCCCCAGAGGCATACAGAAGGTGAGTGTCAGGGGCAGGGTAGGCTGTAGGAACAGAGTCAGCGTGGGATGGTGAACTTTCTGTGATGGACCATACCAGAGCTCCACAGGCGTCTGTGCACAGTGCACCAAATGTACAAGCAGAGATGGACAGGATCTTTCAGACTATGCATTTGGCCACAATTTCCCTTTAAAAAGTTGGTGTGTGTCAGGCAGTGGTGGCCTACACCTTTAGATTCCAGCACTCAGGAGGCAAAGGCAGGCTCTCTGTGAGATTTCAAGGCCAGCCTAGTCTACAGATTGAACTCCAGGATAGCCAGGGCTACACAGAGAAACCCTGTCTCAAACAACAAAAAAAGCTATGGTGTGTGGTGGACACATTTGTGTAATCTTACCATGTGGGATCCAGGAAGAAACCAACCTGGTTCCCAGCACCCACTCAGCCATCTGCTTTAAGATGGAAACCAGGGAAAATTAAAAAAAAAAAAAAAAAAAAAAATCGGGTAGTCCCAACTTCACAACTTGAAATCCTGATGAGGGTGGGCCTAAGACCTTTACAGGATGTGCCTGGTCACCCTATCATCCTCACCCCTCTGCCTTGATTTTCCCAGCTGACAGGTAAGAAGAGCACTGGTGGGGAGGGGTAGGAAGAGGTCTGGTCTAGGTGCTGGACCACGGGCTTCCACCAAGTACTCCAAGCACTGTCCAAAGTTGACAGCCAGAAACAGTTAGATGCCACCTTCCTCCCCACTGCACACCCTGGACGATGGCAGTTCCTGCAGGAAAGGGACTGGGCTTTCAAGTAGCCTGTGCCACATGGAGCTAGATATCCCAAGCCCAACATAAAGGCAAGGGATCAGCCGTACAGACCAGGCAGCAGAGAGGGTAGGAAAGCCAGACTTGTAGGGATGCATGTTGGCCTTTCTGCTCAGGTGGGAAGGTATTCTGGGACTCAGCCCAGGAACCACACAGTTCTGAGAGGAAGCCTCCTCAGCAGAGGCAGTGCAGCTCCCAGCCTCAGCCCTGCTCCTTCTCTTCCCTTTGTTACTTCTTGTCATCTTCCAATGAGAGCTACACCAGGAAGCAATCTTATAAAAGAGATTTGTTGGAGAGTCCAGGGAGGGACAAAATCCAGGAGCGGCTGCCTGTGCTCCTGGGAAAGAGCAGACAGCAGGGGACTGGACAAAGCCTACTGCTTATATGGGGGTTCTTCGGGGTGGAGCTTTCTAGGGTAAAGATTTCCGGACTGAAGATTGTTGGGATTTCAAGTTCTGGGCTTGGGGCAGCTCAGGGATTGATTGATTGGTGGGTGTTCCTCTTCAGGGATTGGAAGTTTTTGTTCAGGCTTTTCACCTAAAATTAGCATAATCTAGGGAGCGTCCTGCTGAGGAGCTGGAGATGATCTTCTTGACAGTTAACTGAGGCTGGAATCGCAGTTATGACAAGAAGGCCTCAAGCAGGGACCTGGCCACTTGCCTACTTTGATGGTTTACAAAGTTTACAAAGGAAGTCCACCACAGGAAAAGCTTTTCCTTGCCCCTTAAGTGGCCTGAATAACCAACACATCAGTAGAGTTGGGACTCGACTGATGTCAAGCATTTCCTGTGGCCTCCTGTCTACCAGCAGCCAAAGAGTCTGAGAATGGAACCAGCCAGCATCCCATTTTTGGATCTGGGAGTCATGCTGAGTTCAAGTTTACCCTAGCTCTCTTGGGGCTAGAGAAAAGGAACCTCTTCTACAGGAGGAATGCTCAGCTCTTCTTCTAGAACATTCTTCCAGAAGATTCTTCTAGGAGATGGCCCCTACTCTGACGCATGGCTCTATGGACTCCTCCTGGGGCCTTCTTGGCCTGGGACTCAGTTGTCTCTTTCAGATTTGTCCAAAATGAGAACAGGAAGCCTGAGAAACTGCAGGGACACTGTTGCTGTGAGCAAAATCAAAGGACTTCCAGCCACACCTAGAGCAAAGGGCCAAGGGCCAGAGACAGCAGCTGACCCAGGCTGGACCAAGCGATGTAGAACTAGACACCCGCTAGAAACCTGCAGGTTAGAGCCCACTCCAGGCAGGCCCTTCCCAGGACACCTTGGCACAGGTGGCTCCCCTAAACCACCCTGGCTAAGCTCTGATAGTTTTCCTGGGCTTTATCTAACCCAGCTCTTCTTCAGGATCCCTGAGCCTTTGCCGGTCCCCACCCCAGGGCAGGTCTTACACCAGTGATACTCAAAAGCTCACACAGATTTATGCTACTCAGTGGGGAACAGGTTGGCAAGCCTTTGGCCGTAATTTTCAAGGCTGAAGAGTCCAGCTCCAGGAAAGCCACAGGGGTAGTAACTGCACAGTGAACTCCCTGCGCAGGAAACTTGGGCCATGTGCCAGGTGCCCTAGTGTTTCCCAGGCAGGGAAACTGAGGCAGGTAGGGCTTAGCCAATGGCTCTCTCTGAGCCAATCCCAATTGGAACTGGTCAAAACCCCTCTCCTGCCACTCATGGTCATGGGTCCACCCACTGCTGAGTCAAAGCCTATCTTTCAGTGCTATGGGTTTGGATACACCCCATCTCCTGGCACAAGAAGGGTCCCCCATACACCTCAGGTCACACCCAACCCAGGACTGAGCAAGGATCACAGCGCAAGCTAAGGACCCGCTTCAGTCGTCATCCTTTATCTAAAACGGTCTAAGGCAGGCCAGGCCCCGGGACAAAGGCATCCTCCAGCATCCTCAGGCCCTGCAGAGAGACCTTGGCAGGACTGGCGAGTACTGGCTCCTTCCTATAGGCTCTAAGGATCCTGGCAACCAGAGGCTGGAGCTCAGAGGCCTGATCCCCATCACCTCAAAGCATGAGCGGAGGGGCCTCTTCTGCAGATCGGAGCTGGCCCTCCACTGGCCCAAGGTCACCACAGCCCCTGGTTCCAGCTGTCTCAAGGACTGGCCAGGGACTGGATATGTCCCAAGTTTGCTATCCCGGATTTTTTTTTTTTTTTTAAGTAGTGAAGGGAAGAAAAGACTTCGGTGCGCCCCAGCGACCCTCGCCATCCCACGGCCTGCCCCTCCCCGTGTGGCAGCACCTGGCCGGCTGCCACTTACCTGCAGGCCCTTGGAGAAGGGGCAGAGGAGCACTAGGTGCACCAGGCGCCGCAACCGCCGCATGATGGGCTCCGGCCCGGGCTGCGGAAGCCCGCGGCTGGCTCGGCCTCAGCCCCAGCCCGGCCAGGCCCGCAGCGGCCGCCGCTCGCTCTCCATGCGGGCCGCGCGTCCTCGACCCGCGTTAAAGGCGAGGCGCGTGCCTTTCCGAGGACCGACCGCGACGCACGCGCGGGGAGACGGCCGGGAGGAGGGGTGAGCACGCGCGGGAAGACAGACAGAAGGGGCGTGCGCGCGCGCGGAGACAAACGGGAGGGCCGTGCACGCGCTCGCGAGTACCGGCGCGCGACCCCGCGTCTACTCTAGCCCTCCCGCTGGGGACCTCACCCCTTGCGGGACCCGCGACTCGCTACGGCAACCCGGACTGAGCTTGGAACACAGGCCCAGGGCTGGCGCTGAGGACCTGTAGGGCCCCCGCCTGCGCTTGCGCATTTCTTCCACCTTTTCAAGGGTAAAAGACGTTGACGGTTCTGCCCCCATCCCTCTCCGGTATGCACGTGCCGTCCGTCCTGCGGCCACCACCTCTGATTGTCACCGAAAGTCTTCAGCCCTGGTTGCACTGGGGCATAGGGAAGGACCCGCAGCCCCCACGGTCAGCAACTGCTCCTGAGTCAGTCTCTTCTGATTTCTGCCCATAGACACACACGCCCCTCTCGTGTGACTCCCATTTGGGGTGATCAGGAAGGCAGCAGCTGACCCCTTGGTAAGGGGCTTGTTGAATTTAACAATGGCTGGAATGCACCATTCACCATGCGCATCAGCTGCCCTCAGTCCTCACCCACACCTTTCTTAAGGGTTCTATGATAATGTTATTTGCATTCCCAGCGAATACGGAGGCTGACTGCCTTCCACTGTGCCCCAGAGCTGCCCATATATACGCTTTGCAAAATGGTGATAAAAGACAGCTTTAGTTTAAGGATGCTAATTACTTCGCAATTACTGAACCAGGCCAACCTTCTCTTCATAAAAGTGGAGCGAGTGTCCCATGGGCCCTGCTGAAGGAGTTGGATTTATAATCTAGAAAGGCTAAAGAGAGCTGGAGCCAAGAGCAGGTCACGAAACAATTGGAAAATAACATCTAGTCTGTATCCCAGAAACCAGGAAGCAGAGGCAGAAGGGTCAGTGTGAGTTCAAGACCAGCCTGGCCTGTGTTTCAAATTCCAGGCTAGCCAGGAAGCTCAAAGGGAGACCCTGCCTCAAGGAAGGAAAGAGGAAGGAAGGGAGAGAGGGTAAAAGGAGGGAGGGAGAGAGGAACAAGGAAGGAGGGAAGGAGGAAGAGGAAATGGAAAGAAGGAAGGAGAAAGGAAACAGGAATTATTTCATCACAATTATAAAGGAGCTGCTTAGGCAGTTTGACTATTTTATTACATCTTTAATCTTGATTTTGCAGGTCAGATAAACCGTGCAGTTTAAGTTAGGTGACAGGGAGGCTGGAGAAATGACTCAGCTGCTAAAAGCTCTTACTGTGAAACTAAGGATTGAAGTTCAGATTCCAGCATCCTCGTAAGCTGAGCATTCTGCACAGACCTGTAACCCGGGTTACAGGTTGAGATGAGCCAATGTATGCATATGTGTGTGTGTGTGTGTGTGTGTGTGTGTGTGTGTGTGTGTGTGTTCATGCACGCCACACTCTGGAACTGGAGTTACAGACAGCTGTGAGCTGCCATGTAATTGCTGGGAATTGAACCTGGGTCCTCTGGAAGAGCAGCCAGTGATCTTCACCAGTGAGCTGTCTCTCCAGCCCCATATGATTATCTTATTTTATTTCATTTGTCTGAGAGTTTTGCCAGAGCTTATGTGTGCCTGGTGCCCTAGGGTGTCAGAAGAGGGTACTGGCTCTCCGAGAACTGGAATTATGAATGAAGAAAAATTGCCACATGAGTACTGAGGACTGAACCAGCTTCTCTGCAAGAACAAGTGTTCTTACCTACTGAACCCCCTCTTCTGACTCTTGCTCTCCGGGTACTAGTCCTTGGGTAAACGCTCTCCTGCTCACAGACTCTTGGCTCCTGAGGGGTGGTTTTTAAATGGTGATCAGGTAGAGTTTGGTGCAATGTCGAGTTTCACTTTTTTCTGTGTTGTTTTTGTGAGACATACTCTTATGTTGCTCAGACTAGTCTGAACGTCCCCCATGTAGCCCAGGATTAACTTGAACCTTGACCATTCTGCCTCCACTTCCCAACTGCTGGGATTCCAGACCTGTCCACTACACTGGACTACAAGTGTGCATGTCTGGTAAAAACATTAAGAGGATGGGTAGTGAGCCCTCAAGAGCTGAGGATGTCATTCAGTAGGTCATGTGCTAGCTTAGCATAACATGGAAATACACACCTGTAATCCCAATATTCTAGACATAGAGGAAATAGGATCAGGAGTTCAAAGGCATCCTTAACCACAGGGGAGCTCAAAGGTAGTCTGGGCTACATGAGCTCTGAGAGGGAGGGAGACAGTGTATGAAGTGTAGAACCATCACTACCTCTGTCCCTTGGGTGAAGCCTGTCAGGTCTCCCATCCATAATGCCTCTGTAACTGGTAAGGATCTCAGAGGTGACACTGTGGCCATGGGAATGCCTTGCTCCTCACCCTGTGTTCACCTTGTCACTTAGCATCCACTGGACTGGTGCTTGAGGTGGCTGATTACAGAGCATGGCCTTAGAATACAGTCAGCCCGGTCCGCTCTCCTTCACCCCGTCTACTGTGGTACGGAAACAAAGCGGACATTACCCACATTCCTGTGCTCACCAACCCTCACCTTCTCATCTCCCGCTGAAACCGTTGCTTGGATCCCCCACCGCAAGTCCCTGACAGACAGACACACCTCTGCCCCCTCCCCGAGCCCCTGACACCCACCCCTCCAGTTTCTCTCTGGGGTAATACCTCTAAGGACCCTCAGAAATAGAGCCCACAATGTTGGTTCTTCTACTGAGCATCTTAACCCCAGGGTTTATGTTATAGCATGTACCAGACTTTACTTTTTTAAAACTATCGGATTTATTTGTTTTATGTGTATTTTGTCTGCATGACTGGTTTCCACAGCTGTCAGAAGAAGATAACAGACCCTGTGAAACTGGAGTTTCAGGCTTGTGAAGCAGTATGGGGTGCTGGGAACTGAATCCAAGTCTTTCTGAAGAGCAGTAAGCAGTCTTTTTTCTTTCTTTCTTTTTTTCTTTCTTTCTTTCTTTCTTTTCTTTTTTTTTTTTTTTTTTTGAGGTGTAAGCTGGGGGTGGTTGGTCCAAGACAGGGTTTCTCTGTGTACCCCTGGCTTTCTTGGAACTCACTCTGTAGATCAGGCTGGCCTCCAGCTTGGGAATCTGCCAGTCTGTGTCTCCAAGTGCTAGGATTGAAGGCATGCACTTTCATGCCCTGATTCCATACCCAGAATTATAACTTGTAAATTGCTTAGTATTTCTGTTTGATTTTTGAGGAATGGCTCCTCTGACTGACTTATACACCAGAACAGGACTTTGAGGCAGCTTAAGCTAAGTCCAGAGAGGAACATTTGGGAACATCCATTTATATAGATTTTTTTTAAGATTTACTTATTATATATGAGTACATTGTCACTGTCTTCAGACACACCAGAAGAGGGCATCAGATCTCATTACAGATGGTTGTGAGCCAACATGTGGTTGCTGGGAATTGAACTCAGGACCTCTGGAAGAGCAGTCGGTGCTCTAACCACTGAGGCCATAGAATGTTATCTTTACTGATGTGGGATAGAAAGATAGCACTTGGACAGCATGGTGGTGTGGAATCTGTGATCATAGGAGGTGCAAGTTCCAGGCCATCTGAGCTGAAAATGAGACCTCAGAGCTGAAGACATGGGTCAGCATTTAAGAGCACCTGCTGTTCTTCCAAAGAACCACCTGTCACTCCAGCACCAAGGGATTCAGCAGGCTCCTCTGACCTCTCATGGCACTGCATGTGACACACTGCTCTTCCAGAGGTCCCACAGTTAGTGAAATAACAAACTGACTTAGAACCAGGCATCTCCCTTCCTCAGCCAACTTTCTGTGCTGCTGCAGTCACTGCCCAGCGCCCAGAGCCCTTTGACGAGCACCATGGCAAGGTCTCCCAGAGGTACGCCTTACCTCCAGGGACTCACCTGTGCTGTTGTGCCTGGAGTCTTAGTTGCTATAGAAACCTCATGATTCAATGAAATGCTATGTACATTGATAATATTTCCATGTATTTTGGGAAGAAATTTGCTTGAAACCAAGTTGAATCCCACTCTACTCCAAGAATTGGGGGTCAAGACAGAGAGAAACTCCAGGGGGGAAAACCCCTCAGACTGTGATCTCAGGTCAAAAGACCCTGTCAGTAGAATGGTGAGTGACCTCAACATCACGATTGGCATGTGGACTGTGGTACTAGGTAGCATGTCCGCTCCAGCAGGGCCTTTACACAGGTACCTATGAGTGTTACGTGTTTACCCACTCATTATTCACTGTCTGCGCTTAGCCTTCATGAATATCTGGTTCATCTCTGCATTTTGAGCAGTGTGATATGTGTGTGTACATGTTTGTATGCATGTATGTATGTACATGTGTGAATGTGTGTGTACATGTGTAAGCATGATCTGTGTGCATATATGTGTATGCCTATGTGTATGTGTGTACATGTATGCATGAATGTGTTTACATGTGTGTATGTGTATGTGTGTGTTTATACATGTTCATGTGTGGTGCTGAGGATAGAATGAAGAATCCTGTGCATAATAGACAAGTGCTTTGCTCCCAACCTTTGGGCAGATGGAGTGATCTAAAGGCTGCCTTCCAAAGTCTCTCCCACATCCTACTCCCTAGGACCTGAGTTGTGACTTCATTTAGAAAGAGTCTTTGCCAAAAGTCAGAAGACAGGTGTGTCCAGGCCCATATTCACACTAGTCTCCAGAGGAGGACCCTACCTAGCCACTCAGAGCCTAGTGTTCCCTGGCTTATGGCTACAGCCCTCCAGTATCTGCCTCTGTTCTCTTTCCTCAAGGACATTGTATTTAGGGTGAAACTCACCTGGGCTGATCTCATCTCAAGACCCTCACCTTGACAGAGGAGATGACTCAGTTGCTCCAGTTGACCTGAGTTTGATCCTGAGAATCCATGTAGAAAAGCTGAGCATGGAGGTGGAGGAGGTGGAGGTGAAGGAGGTAGAGGTGGAAGAGGAGGAGGAGGTGGAGAGGGAGGAGAGAGAGGAGGAGAAGGAGGGGGAGGAGGAGGGGGGGAGGAGGTAGAGGAGGGGGAGGAGGTGAAAGAGGTAAAGGAGGTGGGGGGAAGGAGGGGAAGGAGGTAGAGATAGAGGTGGAGGCAGAAGGAACTGCTGCTGGTCACTCAGCCCAGTCCAATCAATGAGCTCCAGGTCTCAGTGAGAGACCCTGTCTCAGTAAACAAGACCCAAGATTGCCTCTGGCTGTCACACATGGGCACATTCATGAACATGCATGCATCACACACACACACACACACACACACACACACACACACACACACACACACACACACCCTTGCCTTAATTATACCTGAAATGACCCTGTTTCCAAGTAAGATCTCATTCAGGGCTCTAAGTAAACCCCTTGATACACTGCCGTGACAAAAATCAAGTTACAAAGTGAAATGTATAATATTTAATATTTATGTTAATATTAGTACAATAGCCCTTGCTGTTGAAATTGCATATGTTGGCACAGATGCAGATGTGCATATGGCCTGGGAAAACATCTGTCATTGAGAGTCGTTAAGGGTGAGCTAGGGGAGAGAGAGGGCTCTGATTCAGTGTTTCACAGAACCTGCTACCTCTGCCTCTTCAGTCCTGGGAACAAAGGAACCACCAACTCCAACCTGCACTGCTGAGCTCCTGAATGGTCAAGATTATTTCCTGATTGAAAAAGCAGCCTCAGCAGCTGAGAACGTGTATGTGGCCGCATGACTGCCTAGCATGCCCCAAGTCCTGGGTTCAATCCCCAGAGGAGGGAGGGAAACCCAGCCCATCTCTGCAGCCACTTGATATGCCTGACCAGTTCCCAGGAGGCCTGAGGCCCCACCATGCCACACCACAGCCTGCCCATAGGCTACCACCCGGGTAAAATTATGGGGTGGTGTGAGGGTGGGTGCTACCTGTCATTGGCTCCGTAGACCCATCTGTCTGAGCATTAGCCTGAGTTCAAATCCCAGCAACCACATGGTGGCTCCCAACCATCTGTAATGAGATCTGATGCTCTCTTCTGGTGTGTCTGAAGACAGCTACAGTGTACTTATATATAATAAGTAAATAAATCTTTAAAAAAGGGGGGGGGGATCTAAAGAGCAAGCCTGACGGTAACTCTGTCTGGTGGGATCTTTCCCTCTATGTCCAAGTTTAAAGACTGAGTAAAATGATTTTACATACTATTCTTCAAAGATGCTGTCTTTTCCTTAGATTTTAAAGCAGATCATGAGACCCACTGACAGGCAAACACTTTTAAACATCAGCACTTGGTAGATGGAAACAGGACGATAAAAAGCCTGCCAGGCATAGTGACAACCCTTTAAAACACACCTTTAAATCCAGCACTTGGGAGGAAAACAAGTGGATCTCTGAGTTCCAGGCTAGCCTAAACTACATACAAACCTGTCTCAACAGGGGAATGAGAGGGGGACTGAAAGGACCATGGTTAAGTGGGGGGGGGGTATGAGATGGACCCGCCTGTGGAAACTCAGGCCCACGCTTAAAGCCATTCCTCCTGCTGAATTAAATAAAATAAGACCATTGTTTGGGTTTAGGCTCCTGCACTTAGCCCTGCAGGCTATGATAAAAGCCAAAGTGGAATCATCTATACCAAAGCTCCTGGCCAACAAGGAAACTCCTTAGTTGTTTATCTCAACCAGGAAATCAAGATTATAGTGATATAGAAGCTCCCAAACAATCCTTCCATTGGTTTATTTAATAAAAAGCGCTTTCTACCCTTATGCAGGAAGACAGCCTTAGGTAATCAGGTGTCACTGTCCCTGATCACAAGGAGCTTGTTCTGTGTCTAGGGCTGAAGCTCACCATGCTCTAGGCCTATCGTGGTTCCATCTACAACCTTTAATCCCAGCACCTGGGAGGCAGAGGCAGGCAGTCTCTGTGGGTCTGAGGCCAGCCTGGTCGACAGAGTGAGTTCCAGTTCAGCCAGAGCTGCACAGTGAGACTCTGTCTCGAAAAACAAATAAGTTACTGAATGGGGGGTGGGCTTGATCACTCAGTGGTTGTGAGTACCCGCTGTACTTGCAGAGGGCCTGAGTTTGGTCAGGAGCTTACAAACATTCATAATTCCAGTTCCAGGGTTCTATTGCGTGTGTGTGTGTGTGTGTGTGTGTGTGTGTGAGAGAGAGAGAGAGACAGAGAGAGAGGGAGGGAGGGAGAGAGAGAGAGAGATAGATATGTATCACATATGTATGTGAGAAAGAGAAAGAAAGAGGGAGAGAGCACTCATACAATAAAATAAATAAATCATTTTTTTAAATCTCTTTTGCTCTTTCCTCTTATGTCTATAAAGGCCTCTGTAGAGTGAGAATATCTCCGAGGGACACCACTTACTCTAGAATTACAAATAAAGCCAACTGAGTTTTGCTTTTCTTTCTTTCCTTTTTTCTCTTTCAAATTTATTTAAAGAAAAAGAGATACATGTGCAGATTTTTAAAGGCGTTTTGGCATAACACTATATGAATATATTTTTGTCAGTACTTAATTCTTTTAGAAGTTTGATAGTATGCATTGAAATCTACTAGTTACCATAAGCATAAAGTACATGTAGAACAGAACGTAACATGGAAACAGTCAGGAGTTTTCTTGGTATGTATAGATTAAACATAATGATCTTTGAATACCAAAAATTGTCACAAGGCTATATTCTTAGCTCTTGGATTATTAATGATTTAAGGTCCAGGTGTACCACACTCTGAGAGGGTGCTATATACTTTTTTTTTCCTCAGAAGGACTGAGGCTTCCACTTTTTGGCCTTTGTTTTTCTTGAGCTTCATATGGCCTGTGAGTTGTTTCTGGGGTATTCAGAGCTTTCTGGGGTTAGTATCCAATTATCAGTGACTGCGTGTTATGTCTGTTCTTTTGTGACTGGGTGACCTCACTCAGGATGATATTCTCTAGGTGCATCCATTTTCCTAGGAATTTCATAAAGCCATTGTTTCTGATAGCTGAGTAGTACTCCCTTGTGTAAATGTACCACAATTTCTGTATCCATTCATCTACTGAAGAGCATCTGGGTTCTTTCCAGCTTCTGTCTATTATAAATAGGGCTGCTATGAACATTGTGGTGCATGTGTCCTTGTTATATGTTGGAGCATCTCTGGGGTGAGTTTTGCTTTTCTTTCATGGTGAGCACACCACACATCTCAGAGCACAGTTTTAACCTCTGACTTTCTTCTTGTAAATTCCAGTGCCTTTGGTCGATGATAAAATAAAAGATAAAAAGTAAGTGGGTGGTGGGAGCCAGAGCTGAGGGTGGAAAACGGGGAGGGCCCTAGAAGGGTAGACTGGCAGCCTTCCTCAACCTCTTGCCTCTATAAAAGCAGGCTTACATTATAAACAAGGTGAGCTCCCTCTGGGCCGGCAGTGGAATGTGGTTCAGCCATAAAAACTGTTGGGACGGTGGTACATGTCCGTCACACACCAATGAGCCTCGAAAACCCCACTTTGAGGAAAAGAAGATAGTTATAAAGGTCACACAGTGCAGGACTCCATTGCTGTGAAGTGTCCAGTCAGTCGTCAGGCCACCAGGACAATGACAGGGAGGGGCATGGCCAGCCACCTAGTGGGTACAGGCTGTGGTATGTTGCATGAACATTTCCTGGGAAGAAATGAGCCAACCGCATTATGACTAACCATCATGACTAGTTTGCTGAACCAGTGAGTTTATTAGGCTTATTCACAGGGCCTCATGTAGGCCCCACCCGGTAAGTAGCCAGATGACTAGAAAGGCTCAGGCCGCATGGATGGAGGGTTAGTTCTTTCTTCATGCGGCTGGGGTGCATTACATGTAGCCGGCAGGGAGGTGGCAGGGCTCTCTACTGACCCTCTCTACTCCCTCCTCCCATGAGGAAAAGTCGACAAGCCTGATGTCAGAGGCTCTTGCTAGGGACTCTGTGATGAGGATGGCAGTGGCCAGCAGCAAACTCTCCCAGTGACACTCGAAGCTGTCACCTTTCTGGAAACCAGGCTGTTGAGATGAGCAAAGGCATTGCCGCGAAGCCTGGCAAAGCAACCTCATCCCCAGAGCCCCGAGGTGGCAAGTCAGCCTCTGACTGCCAAACAGCCCTGTGCCACATGTGCGTGCACCCACACATATACACACTCACAGGCAAGGGAATAAATGCTACAAAAGGACAAATTCTCACTTTTGTGTTCGTGAATTGCGCCTCAACTTTTTTTAAGTAAGCAGATCAAGTCGCCTGTGATCCCACGGTCTGACAAGTGGTGTTGAGGGGGCACCAGGAGCAGGACATTCCGGACAGTTTACAGATGTGCTTCTACACAAAGCAGACTGTACTCTCCCTGTGACTTCAGAGTCGCCATTCTCCTACCTCAGGCTCCTGAGCACCAGAGCTCCTGCTGGCATCTCCTTTCTTCTTTGATCTGATCTTTGTTTTGTTTTTAACAGAACAGGAGACCACAACCACATGCTTGAAGATCCACAGATTCTAAGGCAAGGACCGTGAGCTGTGTTTTGAGCTGGGTGTGCTGCCGTGCACCTGTAAAAACCCAGCTCCAGAGGCTGAGGCAGGGGGACTGTTTACATAATTGGGCTTTGTCCACAAAAAAAAAAAAAACCACAATTATTTAACTTCAAGCACCCCCTATCCAGCCCAGCAAGATCACAGCCCACTTTGGGGACACAACCCAAAAGTTGCTTTGCTCACAGCCATCCTCTGAGCACAGGCTCACAGCAAACCACCCTTCCCAGCCAGTGTGGAAGGCATGGCCTCACACGCCTCAGGTACTGCCTGTAGATACTGTTGGAGTCACCCCTCCCCCATAGTATCCCTGTCCCTGGCAGTCCTGCCTGGGACCTCTCACATGGAGACTTCCATCCAGCAGGTGCCCCAGTGCCAGCCTCCCCACTGGATCTGAGCCTCCAGTGCCCTTTCTCATTATGTGGGTACCATTGCTATACACTACATAGTGTGCTCGTGCGTGCGCACACACACACACACACACATACACACACACACACAGAGAGAGAGAGAGAGAGAGAGAGAGAGAGAGAGAGGAAGAGGAAGAGAGAGAGAGAGAGAGAGAGGAAGAGAAGCTGACTTGGTTGGAAAAAAAGTAAAATCGTTGCCACAAAAGCAAGATCTAAGTGTGGCTCAGCACCCATGGGAATAGCCAGGCACAGAACACACGCCATGAATGGCAGCACCGGGGAAGCAGACAAGAGGATCCCTGCAGTTCTCCAGCCAGACAAGTTTGCCAAATGGCTGAGCCCCAAGTCCAGTGATAGACCCTGTCCAAAAAGAAAAAAAAAAAAGTGCCTTGAAAAACCACGTTGGGTCTGTGTTCCTGCTGCACTGCTTCAGCTGGGGCCCAGGTTGATATACTTGGCCCATGTTACCACCAAAGGCCACATGGATGTTCATGCTGCATGCTGTCACCATGAACTGTGTTCCCACTGACTGTATAAATAGTAACTGCAGACTCACAGGGCTTCCGTGACAACCTTTTCTCCCTACCCACAACCACCCAACCGCTAAGAAAGAAACAGCCTCAACAGGAAGCCATTGAAGAGAACTCTTAAAAACTCTGGTAAGGGTACAGAGTGTAGCTCTCTGCAACTGCTGGCTTCTGGCGTGGGGCTTGGGAAGTAGAGGGTCTGGCCACTGGGAGTGTGATTGTGTTCCAATGAGTATAGGGTTTGGTTTGGTTTTTTTCTTGAAGAGGCATCACAAGGATGGGGTGGGCAGACCTGAGAAAGCTGAGGATTGTGATCAGAGTGCATGATGTGAAATCCCCAAATAATCAATAAAAATATTACATAAAAAATAAAAAGGTAGAGGGAGGGCGTGCCTAGAGTCCCCCCCCCCTCCATAAGGACTTATGTGCAGACACGAAGGCAGAAATGGGGTCTACTTGGGGGAAGGAAGGGAGTGCACCAGAAGCAGGGGGCAGAGAGGGTAATGGGGGGCAAGCATAATCAAAACCCATTATGCACAGTTTTGGTTTTTGGTTGAATGATAAAATGCTATAACCAAAAGCAAAGGAGTGGAAAGGGTTTAGTATCCCAAGCTTACGGTTATAAGGAAGGGACATCAGGGCAGGAACTCGAGGCAAGACCTGGAGGAAGGAGCTAAAGCAGAGGCCAGAGAGGAATGCTGCTTACTGGCTTGCTCAGGCTGTGTGCATTTGTATGTGTGTGTGTGTGTGTGTGTGTGTGTGTGTGCATGTGTGTGTGTGTGCGCGCTCATGCGTATGAGTGCACGTGTTTAATATAACCCAGGACTTCCTGTCTAGGAGTATCACTGCGCATAGTAGGGCTGGGCCCTTCTACATCAACCATTAATTAAGAAAATGCTATACAAACATGCCCGAGGGAGGCATTTTCTCAGATGAGAATCCCTCTTCCCAAGTCACTCCACCTTGTGTCAAGTAGACAAAAGCCAGTACAGCAATGTCATACTGAAATCCATTATGATATATAATCCATATGTGTTAACATCTTCCTTTGGCCTCTGTGTATTTATACCTGCATGTACATACACACACACACACACACAGGAGGAGGAGTCACAACTGTGTTGAAGTTCATGATTATGGAGAGTTGTGATGTTGCAGATTGAGAAGCAAAATTACCTTACACTCTTTTCACCACCCCCATAATAACCATTTGTTTCCCTCTTGTGTCTGACTATCACACCAGACATTTCCAAGTGTGTTAACTTAATAGACCACTAGGTTCCACCAACCCAAAGCTAAGAATCAGACACAAAAGCTACGACTGTCTAAGACCTGAAGGAGATTCCCCTGCTTTGCTGGTATTTTTCCTTTATTCTGTGGCTATAAAAGTGACATAATTGTTTCCATATTGAAATGGAATAGAATTCAGGGCAGCATGAATCCCTGTTAAGGGTCATAGTCATTTATACCTGGCCCAGAGTAGGTGACCTCTGAGCCCCTTTGGAGCAGAGCTAAGGATTGCATGAACAGTGCTGGCTCTGAATTGTAGCAGCTTCTCTGTGTGTTTAATCGGAGCATTCTGAGGCCTGAGCAATTTGTGGTGTCTACCTGTTGGGTAGCAACAAGTGCCTGGTGAGTGACCTTGGCAGACCCTCTGACCCCGCCCCCAGTCCCTGGAGGCATCAACAGCATTTCTGAGTTTCCCTCACCTGTCTATGCATTCATTCTATGCTTAGTACTTTCCTGTGACTTAGCAGAGCCTCGCAGGAGAGCAGGGAGACAGGCTCACTGCAGCATTGTGACTCACTGTAATACAGAGGAGGGACAAGAACTCTGTGGTGGAGACACAAATGGGAAAGATCTGTACAGAGCTGTCAACATACTAGGTGAGGCCTAGCTCGTGACGCGTCACCTCAGACTGGAAGTACAAGCTGTGGTGGGAGCACGGATGGATTTGTGATAAGGGACTGGCAGGTGATCAGAGCCCTAAACCCCAGAGTCTAGAAGCTAAGGGATTTGGATTTTGGGGCAGAAGTCATGGAAGATAAGGGTGCAGATGGTAAGAAGAAAGGTGGGGGTAGAAGAAAAGGAGGCAGGCAGGAGAGGTAGGATCTGATAAGCCAGCTCTCTGCAGGGCTTCACAGGCATCTCTAAATGGCCTGGGTTCTTGGTCGGTCATGGGCTGTGCAGCAGTTGCCACTTGGCCTGTCTCCATCCCTTGAAACAAACCACTCCAGGCCCCTGAACCCCAGCCTTCATCAATCCAGTAGCCAAGGGCACCCTATGCAGAGATGCACTGGTCTCTCAGCCCTAGCAGGAATTGGAAATCTGGGTCTACCTTTTCCCATCAGTCAGTAGGAGTGTCTAAGAAGGCCAGGAATGGCTGAGGACAGGTGGAAGGACAGTAAGGTGGGCAACTCTAGTCTGGCTGTTCCTAAGTCCCCAAGCTACATATGCAGCAGCAAACATGGATGTCTTGTTCTCAGAATTCCAATCTCAGTAAGGCATGAAGAAGCCAATGGAGACAGACATGGGAGGTAGGCATGGGTTGGGGTGGGGGAGAAAAGCAAGTCGAGGTCTCGGCAGAGAGAAGTGCAGAGGCCATTGCAGTCCTAGGAGTGGGCAGCAAGAGACACAGGAAGGGTCTTGATGCCTCTCTTTCCAACCCCACCTCTCTGTCTCTCTACCTCTCTCTGAGCCCAAATGATGTCCTGGGACAAGGTGGAAGAATAACAGAATGGCTAGCCCAGGCTGCCACACCAGAAACAGTCCTTAGACACTGTGAGGGCAGTCCTCTGCTAAAGGACCACATTTTTTAAAAGCCAGTCATAGCTCTTGTGGATCTATAACACAGCCTGACTCAAGGACCAAGGAAGAAGCTGGGAAGTGACAACAGCCCACCCAGAAGTCAGGGCTCCTGTGCTTACACGGGGCACAAAATGCCAGGACTGGTCCCAGGATGTCCCCACGTGAAAGATGAGTGCTCATTTCAGTCATGCATGTCCAACACCCCTAGAACAGGGGCGCAAACCATAACTAACCCCATTAAAAAGATGCATTTTGAGACAAGGTCTCATGTATCCCAGGCTGGTCTCAGACTTGCTGTGAAGCCAAAAACAATCTTCCTGCTATCACATCCTGAATGCTGAGGTGTGTACCACCACACCCCTTTCAAGCAATTCTGGGTCTCACTGTGTAGCCCTTGCCAAACTGGAGCTCACAGCAGTCCAGGCTGACCTCAGACCCACAGAGATCCACCTGCCTCTGCCTCCCAAGTGCTAGGATTAAAGGTGTGCACCACCCCACCATGTCTAGCTGAACAGTTCAGTTTTAATACAGGGCCTTCACTTTTGAGTCAAGAAGCAGGCAAGAAAGCCTTGGACTGCTTGGTGTGGTGGCACATGCCTTTAATCCCAACAGAGGTAGACAGAGGCAGAGGCAGGTGAATCTCTGTGAGTTCGAGGCCAGCCTGGTCTATATAGAGATTTCCAGGACAGCTAGGACTACACAGTAAGCTCCTGTCTCAAAAAAACATGCATACATACATACATACATACATACACACACATACATATGAAAGAGAAAGAAGGGAGAGTGAAATGAAAAAACAAAGGAAGAAGGCAATCCCCAGAGGACAAGCCCTGTTAATCCTGTGAGGAATTTGCCGTTGAGTAAAGTTAAGACACTGACCTGTGACACTGCAGACTAGGAGAAAGACTCACAGGCAGCAGGTCTCAATTGTCTGGAGCCACAACCAGGAGACTGACTCTTGAGCCCCACCTTCCCCACGGAGCTAAGGCTGGCTACCAGGAAGCCAGTGCCAATGAGAGTCAAGGACTAGAGAGCTGGACTGGGCAAATTCCATTGAGGTTGCTGTCAACAGCAGACTGGCACTGTGAGATGCCACCCTCGGCAGGAGCAGGGGCCACTCAGTCTTCCTACCCCAGGTGCTCAGGGCTAAGGCAGAGACTGGAAGATCTACTGGAGTTCCTGGCAATGCACACAGGGTTGTAGAGAGGCCCTTCCGAGGGGGACAGTGAGTAAGGAGCTGTTCTATCCACCCAGGAAGAATGAAGCCAGATCTCCAGACTGGGTGGGGTTCCAGTTAGCCAGACACATGTACAGCATGTCAGAGGCACACACAATCTTCTGGTAAGCCTGACAGGGAATAAGCTGGACTGACTCCAGGGACCTTAACAAATTTAAGCTGTATTCAAACCCAGAATGGATGATGGAAATGTCTCCTCTCTTAAAATCAAAGAGTGATGACACATGCCCTTGGGAGGTAGGAGCAGATGGTCAGAAGGTCAAGGTCTGCCTTGGTGCTATGGCACACAACTTTGATCCCAGGACTTGGGAGGCAGAGGCAGGCTGATCTCTGTGAGTTCCAGGCCAGCCTGGTCTATACAATGCGTTCTAAGACTGCCAGGGCTCCATAGACTCTGTCTCAAAAAAAAGGGGGGGGAGTGGGGAGGGAGGAAGGAAGAGAAGGATGAAGACAAGGAATAATCACCTAGAGTTGAAGATTTGGCTTTCACCAAAGACTCTCAGGTTGAGGCCATTTCGGTACCTGTGTGGTCAGGGTGGCACTCTTGCTATTTTGTGGAGAGAGGATTGTGAGCAAACATGAAGGTGGAGACTCATGACACCCTGAAGTCACACCATAGCTCTGGCTTCCTCAGATCTGGCTATTAGGCAGCCAAAAATCTGGGGCATGGGGAGCACACGGGCCATGCTGGGTAAAGACAAGGAAGGAGGAAGGTGAAGCGGGGGAGGGAAGGTGACTCCTAGGAGCTGTAAAAACTAGAACAGAGGTCATGCCAGTGTCTCGGAGAGCTGAGGGAGGACAGGGGTGCAGGACACCGTCCTAGTCAGCAGACTTCCATCCTCCTGTGTGGACCTAGGAGTGGGCCCTCTGTCCACAGGCAGAAGGCTTGAAGCTAAGAACCCTGTGTGTAGGGTAAAGAGGCCAAAGGGGGGAGGAAGAATGCACAAGGGTTAGAGGAAAGGCCTCTGCAATCCAGTGCACCCTAAACAACTGGAGCTTTATTAGACAGACAGAGCTGCCAGATCTCTGTGAGGTCAAAGCCAGTCTGGTCTGTAGCATGACCTCTAGCCACTATCTCAGCAGCTCCAGGGTAGGCACCAAGAATCCAGGCCCCATTGGCTTCAAGGCATTGGCTTCAAGGCTATGCTGATCTCTGCCGGCTCTGGAAGGTGGAGACAGTTCAGACTTGTTGAGTTCCAAAAGACTGGTGAACTCTGTGCCTGTTGTCCTATACCTATCCAATAGAGGGCAGTGTGTTGTGACCCTTAGTCTTGGCTCTGGCTCCAACCAGGGGGGGGGGGGGTGCCAGAAAAGTGCAAGGTTTTTGAGGGGGTTGAATTTCAGATAAATGCAATAAGGCATGTTTATCTGGAACCAAAGCCATTCGGGGGCTGGCTTTTCTTTACTAACTCCGGTGAGCTTCCTAAGCATAGCACAGGCAACCCCAAAGACCGAGGGTGGTTCTCAGGAATTAGAGAAAAGGACAAAAGGAGACAGGAAGTTGGAGCTGGGTTAGCACACCAGGAGGCCACACCTGCCCTAGCTGAGGCTCTGGTGCGTGCTCAGGAGGGGTGGAGCAAGGAGGTGCGAGCTCTTGGACCTTGCCTGGCTCATTGGCTTCATAAGGTTGAGTGAGACCTTCATGCTGTAAAGGGCGTGGTGCTGGTCAAAGACCAGAAAAGTGGGTCTGCTGGCTCTGGAGTGGCTACACTCACACTTAACATGGTCAATGTCCCCTAGTCTTGAATACACACGCTACTGAGGTTGTATAATTTCCTTCTCTATTCAGACACCTGCCCTCAATCTCTGCCTGCCTGGGCTCCTAAAACCAATGTGTGTTTGTGTGTGTGTCTGTGTCTGTGTGTGTGTGTGTGTGTGCATGTATGTGTGTTTCTCTGTGTGTGTGTCTGTGTCCTATCCTCTGTCCAGTCTCCCTGGGTCTTTTATGTCATGAATACATCTGGAATTTACTGGGTTTCTGATGTGAGTCACAAGCTGTGAGTCACCTTTACAGCCTTTGGGATTTGCATCTTGTGTCAGAACAACAAGCCCTCTCACAAAGAGGAAAAGGATGAGTTCCAGAGGTCCTACATTCCTAGGAAGGGATCTCTATAGAACAAAGAAGGAAGATGAATGAAGTGGAGGATCAGACAAGATTGACAGACACTAAGGTCCTATGTCACTCTGTGCCCTAACCCCTTTAGAGATTATTGAATTAGCATTGTCTGGACATTTGTCTGATCCCAGAGGCACACCACCCATCAGTCAGTCATCCTTCTTTGTGGACCCTGGGCTCAGCTCAGCAATTCTGGACTCTCACATTCCCAGGTTCCCTGTCCACAGACTATGGGAGGGGGAGGGTCCTTTATCCAACCCTTTTCCAACAGACCACTTCTCTCTTTTAAAAGATTTATGGATTTTATTCATGAGTACATTGTAGTATCTTCAGACACACCAGAAGAGGGCATCAGATCACAATACAGATGGCTGTGAGCCACCATGTAGTTGCTGGGGATTGAACTCAGGACCTCTGGAAAAGCAGTCAGTGTTCTTAACCACTGAACCATCTCTCCAGCCTCTCCAGCCTTTCCAGCAGGCTTAAGAGAGGCATGAAGAAGCTATTTGAACCAGATGAAGAGAGATTATGGGATAAACCAAAGCTAGGATAGAGTGGGTAAGAAACCACCTGCCCCTAACAACAGGGCCTGGCAGGATCCTAGGAATGCTATCTCTCCCCTACCTACACAGTCCTCATGGGTCCCACACCCCAGAGCCTGACCTAGCTTACCAGAAGAACAAAGACAGCGGGCCAACGCTGCCCCCTCTAGACGCCATGGAAGGCCTGTATGGGCCACTTGCGGACACGACAAAGTGGGACTCTAGGAATAAGAGCTCACACAAGGATAGTCTCAGCACTGTCATTCTTTCTACTTGACAAAGGAGGGGACAGTGACCTGGGGGAAGGGCCTACCTGGGCTTCTAGTCAGAAGAGGCATGGCTGGCTTCAAGATCCAAGCCTGGCTTCAGATTGAGCAGCTGAAAACCTGACGCCAGACTGCACCTTATCTTGCCAGGATGGCGGTTCCCACAGAGCTTGAGTCCTTTGACAAGGCTCCTGGGCAAAACTGTTGAAGGCACCAGTTGTGGCTGAGGGTTGGGAAATAGCCTGCTGTCTGTCTCTGACCAGGCTGCAGGGAAGTTGGAGGGGATTGGAGGGCAACAGTCACATGCTTACATGCCTACCAGACCAGGGCCCTCCAACCATTCTGTCATTCCCAGAATGGGACCAGACCTTGGGTGGCTTCCACTGTGGCTTCTAGAATCCAGATGATAGGAAGGCAAGAGAGCAAAGCCCACAAGGCAGGGTGTCTCTTCACAGAGGAGAAAGAATGGGGCTCCTCGGCCCTATCAGGTGGCAACAACCCAAGGCAGGCACCCCAAGGCTAGCCAGACAGAGACAGTCCCTCCCTAATGGGCAGCTTGGGGTGAGGTATTACTGCCTGCTTGGACTCCATTGCTGCCCTCCTCCTGCGGGCCTGAGGAGCAGCCAGTACAGCTGACTGCATTGTGAGCGCCAGCTGGGCTAGAGGTCAGGTGGTCTGAGGACTTCAACACACTCTGCCAAAGCCTTGGCACATCTGCCATTGCCTCCTCCTGACATGCTGGAAACCTCATATCTCACATCTTACCCAGTGCAATGTCACAAAGTATCTCTGGCCCTGTCCCCTTTACACACACTGAACCCCAAGGCCAAAGAGGTGCGACTGGCTGAAGGGGATCTAGGGGAAAGATGGCAGGGCTGGGTTGCTTGGCTTTGGGCTTGGGCCTTTACTCTACCACGGGCTCCCCTAACTTGTTGGGGTTCCTGGGGATATGAATTCACCTTTCTAGGCCTCTTTTACCTGTCCAAGTATGGGGCGGGTGAGTAAGCCACCAGACTGCAACACCTGTTTACTGGCCAGAGGCCCCTCTCACCCCAGCTGGGGTCAGCCCGTGGTATCTTATCATTGAGGGTGTCATTTAGATGTAAATTGGGAGCATTTTATGGGCCCTGCACCCCCCCCAGGCCAGCTCTTGCTTCTCTTTGGGCTCAGTCCCCTCCCCAATCCCTCAGCGCCACAGTGCCCTACCGGCCCCCACCAAGGTTAGTACTGATTGTCCACTTGACCAGTTCTCCTCAGAGAGAAGACTCCAGGCTTATCGGTGAGGGATTATCTAGATTAAGCTAACTGAGGCGGGAAGACCCACCCCCCAGGCTTGACTCCAAACTGAATAAAAAGGAGAAAAACGCGGAGCAACAACATGCTCTTTGTGCTTCCTACCTGCAGAAGCAATGTGAACAACTGCCTGACCCTCCAGATGTCATCATGACGGACTGGACCTTCTCCGATTAGTAAATCTCCTCCCTCCTTCAATTGCTTTTCAGGTACTGTGGTCAGTGCAATGATAAAAGTAGCACACTCCCAGCCTGGAGACCCAGAGCTTGAAACAGTACTTCCAGAGGTATGATCTTCCAGATGTGGACAGATCCCCTGGCCCGACCCTCCTTTACCTGCTGCTCCCTGGGGATTTGTGGATACCCATTTCCCTGCCAAGGCAGGAACCCCTGTGTCTCTTCACCTCATTTATTTTTAAGTACAAGCCCATGAAACATTCACAGGCTGCTTTTTTTACAGGTGGCAAGGATGGCATCGGTGTTCTTGTGACACATCCACCAAGAGGCTGGAACTCTCCGAGGACCCATAGGGGACAGGCCAGAGGGGCAGTTCCTCGGCAGTGCGCACTCCACCATTTCCCTGCCCCTCCCCCTCCCCTCCCTTCTCCTCTCCTTTGCCCATGCCCCTGTCAGTCTTTCCTCCTTCCCCTCCTCTTTCTTCTCCCCCTCATGTCCTTCCCACTCCTTCTCCCCATCCTCCTCCTCCTCCCTTTCTTCTTTATCCTTCTCCTTCTCCTCCTCTTCCTCCTCCTCTTCTTTATCTTCCAGCTTCCTCTACTGACTTCCCCTTAAGGAGTCAAAACCCCTGGAGTGTCCCACCAGAGAGAACAAGACTCACAGAGGCCACTCCTACACTGCCTCAGGCCCCACCCCAGGCTTCAGTCTAGGGTCTTCTCTCTCCTAGGCGGGGTCACAGCTCCCCTACAAGTACACTACCCGACCTGGTGCTTCCGGAAGCTTGAATTCTTCTAACCCCCTAGTTGAGGCTAGCGTCCTCATTTTACATAGGAGGAAACTGCATGCCTGTGCACTAGGTCAGGTCAACAAGACTTCAAAGTGGGTACCCTGCCCTGCCCTTCCTGCTTGATATGCCACAGTCAGGAGTCACCCAGCTTTTTACCTTAGCTTCCAGGAAGTACAGAGCTCTTCCCCCTTATACCCCTTTCCTTCCTCTGCTCCTCAGAAGAAATGCAAAGACCTCAGTGCCTCACCAGACCCTGGGAGGACACTATGGGGCAAGGGGACAGATGGGCTGGGCTCAGCTTCTGGTTGCCTGTCTACTCCCTGTGCAAGCATTCCCTGCACCTGGTTCCCAAGCATCCCCTTGCCAGCAAAGTCTCCCCTTCTGGGCCTGGAACTTTAGGGAGGAAGGCAGCTCAGCCCAGACAATGCCACTTGGTGTCATGTGCTGGCTGGCTGCCTCCCAGCAAATGCCCAGTAGGGCTCTCAGCTGTCCTCAGGCTGGGACACAGAGTTGTCTGGAACTGACTGTTTGACACACTCCCAGCACCTCGAAGGTAGTGGGGGCCACCCTCCTTTCTACCCCTCTCTTGAGTAAAGAGTAGAAGCTTCAGCAGCCCCCAGAGGCTGAGAAGCACTTGCTAAGGGAAATCTCTTAGTATATGCCAACAAGTCCCCATGACTTCTAGATTTCACTTCTAAAAGCAGACAGTTTCTACAGCCTCAGAATGTGACTCTATTGAAAGTTTCCTTACATCAACCCTTCCCCCTTGCATAGGATGAAAGCTGGATACGTCTTTCAACACTTAGTGGGCTAAGAGGGGGAAGAGACTTGAAGAGAAGTCAAGAGACTGCCTCTCTTAGTGGCAGACAAAGTGCCTTGCCTTGGGATGCCACAGACTCAACCAAAGTTCTTTCCTCCGGCTGCCACCACTTCCCTTGGGACTAGAAGGACAGGGCAGACTCCAAACCCTGGCTGGTCTGCGGAGTCAGCCTCCTCCTCCATCACTCCCTGGCTGGTAACTTACCTCAATTACACATCAGTAAAATGGGTACCTTAGCTCTTGTGAGAAGTCTTTACTGAGAATTATTACATATGGCTAGAGCAGATAGTACAGGGGAGAAAGGAGAAGAAAGCAAACACCAGTGGAGACCCTCCGGAGGGTAGAATGAAATAACAGGAAGAATGAGACGGCCACATCAAGGGGACTAAGAGGCCAGGACCACTGTAGCTCAGGAGCTTGAGTGGCCAGCTGCAAACATAGTAAGACCTTGTCTCAAAATAGTAGGTAGTGGTCAGGGTTGGGGTCACATATAGTTCAATGGATAGCTTGCCTAGCATGCATGAATGTTCAAAGCCCTAGGTGTGACGCCCTCCCCCATCAACTTGGCTTGGTGGCAAACTCCTACTAGAGGTAGGAGCAGGAGATTTAGGAGCTCAAGGTCATCCTCAGCTAGGTAAACAGTTTGAAGGCAGCTGGAGAGATGGCTCAGTGGTTAAGCGCACTTGCTGCCTTTGCAGAGGTCCCAGTTTCTTCAGCCGTCCTCAGACACCAGGCATTCAGACAGTATGCATACAGGCACGTACATAAAACACTTATACACATAAAATAAATCTTTAAAACTTAATAAAGCAATACGGTAACCGTGGTGGGTCAGAATTTGAAAAGGAATTAGCATACATTTCCTTGAGGGGCTGTGGAGCTGTGAGAACCTGGGGATCTCAGCCCTCCCAGCTGGGGTCCTTCAGCCGTGTAGCAGCTCCCTCAGCGATCTCTCCCAGCAAATCTGAGTCTTCCAGAGAAACAGAAAAACCTGCAGCCTCCCCCCCCCCCCCCCCCCCGCCAGCATCCTCCTAAGCACAGAAGCCCATCTGTGACCTGTGACCCAGCTCCAGGTGGCTCCTCATCCACCCTGGCACAGTTTTGGCCCTGCTTTAAACGCCAATTATGTGGGTAGATAGTACAGTTATCATCTTGGTATCTGAGCAAAACAGGGGCCAGAGATTCCTTCAGAATGCCTGGACACGGGAGCCCATGGGCACATTAAGTTCTACAGCCATCACTGGATTCCACTCCTAGGTGCAGACCAGTCTCACCAGAAAGGAAAGTAGATGCATTTTGCCACTGACATCTACTTGGAGAACATGATCGGGAAGGGTGTATATGCCTGGCCTGCAAGCCCAAGGCAGATATCCTCTTACTACAAGAGTAACAAGTGTCCCAGTGAGCATCAACTACAAGGGGCCCTGCTAGGCTGCCAAGCTGAGCTGAGCGCATGGGAACACAATCGCCTGATCCACGCTGCTGGCCGGGCACCAGAAGGTCCCCGGTGACACACTGCCCCAGGGACACCCCCACTCCAGCTCCAAAATTCTCACTACTTTCCTCTGCCTCCCCTAGCCCCCGTTGCATCATGTGGGTGGGGCTTCAGTCTCCCTTCTCAAGGGAACCTAAAGGGCCCAGGCCACCAGTCAGGTGGCCTAGGCAGGTCACCATTGGTCACTCAGTAGCTGGTCAATGGTCCTTTGTGTGGTAACAAGACTAGCATAATGGGCACGTCTTAGGCCGGTTGCACGCCCTTGGGGAGCGGCGGTGCTCGGCTGGGGACTTGTGGCTGTGGGCCGCGGTGCAGGGGCGTGGGAGGCAGCGCCAGAGCCCAGGCCACCCGGCTGTTCAGAGATGGGAGCCGCGGGACGAGTGAGGGAACCTCAATGTCCTGCCGCAAGGGGCAGGGTGGCAGGGCGGGGCGGGGCGGAGAGGGCGACACCCGGAGGGCCGCGGGAGGCGGGGTCCGCGCCCAGGACGCGGCGGGGCGGAGCGGGGCGCGGTGCCCCCCGGCAGGGCCAGACCCGGAGGGGCGGGGCGGGAACGGGGCGGGACGGCCGCACCTAGCTCTGGGCTTCCAGCCCCGCCCGCCCTCTACCCTCGGCGCTCCTCAAAAGGGGCGCGGGCGGCGGACGGCGGCGCCGTCGGGGCTGGGGTGCGGCCGCCATGGACCCGTGGCCGTGGCTGACGGCGGCGCTGCTGCTGCTGTTGCTGCTTGTGCAGCTGAGCCGCACAGCCAGGTTCTACACCAAGGTCGGTCTCTACTGCGTGCTCTGCCTGTCCTGCTCCGCCGCGGTCTCGATCGTCTGCCTGCTGCGCCACGGCGGCCGCACCGTGGATAACATGAGGCAAGGGGGCCGGACGCCGGGATGGGCGCGCGCTTCCGCTTCCCTAACTTCTGAGCTCCTCGTGTTCTTTCCTTCCTGCCCCGCCCGCCCCGCTATCCCCACGGTCCGGAGCCTCCGACGACCTGGCTTCCCGTCCCGGGTCCCCAGGAGCGCGCGTCGCAATGTGCACGGCTGTAGGGCTCGGCCCTCCGGCGCCCCCTGCGCGCAGTGTAGAGTGTCGGGTTTGCCCGCGCCGCTAGCTTTGGGAGGGGGGGGGGGCGGACGAAGGTGAGACAGGCCCAATCCCGCTTTCACCAGCTGGGAAACCGAGGCCTAGCCAGGCTTCCGGTCCGTGCTCCCACCTCTCCGCCGGTTAGAAGACACCTGTGCCCAGGTGTAGCCACAGGTTTTCCTTGTCATTAACTTCCTCTTCTGGGGTTGGGAGTTGAGCTGTCTTTGGGCCTGGTTTGCTAGCAAAGGAGGAAGCTGTGGCCAGAATCCTCCTCTGTCCATCTCCCAGAGCAGGGAAGTTTAGTGGACAAGCAGAAGGTACAGGCAGGGGGATCAGGCTAGATTGTCCTGCAATGGGGGCTGCCCGAGAGGAAAGGCTTCCTGTCCACACTCCCAAGAGACTGTTGCTACATTTCTCTCTGCCCCGTTTGGACTGTTGAGCCGGTGGGTTTTGCAATGTCCTGGCCTTGGCCTTGGCTGGGTGTTTTGGACCTTGTGGCCCCTGAAGCCCCACCTCCCTGCGGTAGTTACAGTGACTATGAATGTATCTGTGTAGTCTTTGGGGTTAGGATGCTGTCCTGACCAGCCATATTTTGTGGGTCCATTCCTCATTTCTCAGATTCTTATAGTGACCTATTACCTCCATCCAGTGTCCCTGGGAGCAGACTCCAAGAGCAGGCAGGCAGGAAGACCCTTGCACAGAGGTACCCTGGCTATCCACTTTTCAGGGTGCACAGGATAGGATGGGGAGGCCTGCTCCCCACCTCCCCACCCTGTCTTAGGGTTCCTGTCTTGAATCCTCATAAGGCGATGAGTTGAGGTAGGAGAGCGGGGCCCTTTGAGCGTGTGAGATGTCCTCCAGGGATGATGGGAGGGAGGGGTGAGTGGGAGCGAATGGGACTGTGTATCTAAGAGGTGAAGGCTTGCTCAGTCCACATACCGACCCAGCCCCATCCCTGGGCTAGGCCAGCCGTGCTTTAGGTTGCAGATGCTACTCTGCCTGGGCAACAGTGGGGACTGAGGTTCAGAAAAGCAACTGCACAACAGGAAGGCTTTGGGGATGAGCATGTTTGGAGGAAAGGAGGTCAGGACCCAAGCTTGCCCAGCCAGGACAGGGAGCTCTGGGAATTGAACCCCAGAAAGCAGTCCGATAATAAATTCTGTTGTCATCCCTCAGTGCCAGCTCTCCTGTGGTGATGCTGACCATGGGTGCTCTATACAGTTGCTCTAAGACAGTGGTTCTCAACCTAATGCTATGTGACCCTTTAATACAGTTCCTCATGTGGTACCCCCCACACACACCATAAAATTATTTTCATTGCTATATAATAACTGATTTTGCCGTTGTGAATCATAAATATCTGATATGCAAGTTATCTGATATTCTACCCCTGTGAAAGGGTCACTTGAAAGGTTGAGAACCGCCGCACTAAGGACTGTGGCCATAATGTTATTGTTTTGGCTTTTTGTTTGTTTTTCTAGACCGGGTTTAGAAAAACCCTGTGTAACCCTGGCTGTCCTGGAACTCACTCTGTAGACCAGGCTGGCCTCAAATTCAGAGATCCTTCTGCCTCTGCCTCTCAAGTGCTGTAACTGATTTTAAGGCACTACAGGGCCGTAAGTCAGACCCTGAGCTGGAGGGTCAGCCCCCGGCCTGCACCTGATTTCTAGAGGAAGCCTTTGTCATTTGGTTTAGAGTTCTGAGGTGCAAGGAACAGCATTAGGAACATAGACCAAGTTTGCCTATTCAGACATGGCTTAGGGGCTAAGGCCAAGGAAAGGCTCAATGTGGAGCCTTTACCTGTGTGCAGACCAGAGTTGGGTGACAGGAGGCATAGGCCTTGGCTATACCGTTTGACAAGGTGATAATAAAGCCCAGGGAGGCTGTATAGAATTTTGCTCAGCTGCTAAGTTGGATCACCCTAACAAGAACAATTTAGCTATAAACACACACACACAAGGGGGGGGGGGCCAGGGGGAGGCATGACCTTAGTAAAACAAGAGCAAGCCTTTTCCCAACCCAGAGCTCCTGTGACTACACTGTCTCCTATCTAAGCTTCTGTAGAGAGTGAGGGGTGGTGGGGGACAATGGATACCTAGCACCTGCAGGAACTAGTCTTAATTTTTAGGGTGAACTTTAGCTCTGAGCCCTGACCAAGGCTCCCCACAGCCACAGCAAGGTTGGCCAGGTCTGGCCTAGGCCATAAGAGTCAGCATCATCCTGGCAAGTTTCTGGCCATTTGCAGGTTAGCAGAAACAGAATTATTCAGAACATTGCTAACATGAGCCTGATTCAGTGGTGGCATCTTGACCTTCTGAGAACAGTAAAGCCTAGATCTGGCTGCCTGTGGGTAATGGGTCAGTCTCTATTCCTCTGTCTTCTCTCTCTCTCTCTCTCTCTCTCTCTCTCTCTCTCTCTCTCTCTCTCCCTCCCTCCCTCCCCCTGGCACCTACTACTTTCATTCTCTTGGGTGTTTGCCCAGGCTAGAAGTTCTATCCTAGCCCCAATGTCCTGTTCCTATCCCATTCTTCACTCCTGGACCACTTGTCAGAAAACCACTTTGCCAAGTGGCCCTAGTAGGATCTCCCGTGCCCTAAGCCACGCCCATTAGTGGCTCCCTACCTGCCATCCTTCAGCAAGGTAGCCCTGGTTGGCCCAAGGAGCTCCCATTTTTATCTAGCAAGTCTCCACCCATCAAACTCAAGGCCAGACTCAGGGCAAGGGTCAGCCAGTGACCTTCCACGAGGACAACCAAGCCTGTGGTATAGCCCTGATCGTGAACTGCTTCTCAGCTGCCTGGGGTGGGCATGGGAGGGGCCCAAGTGGGTCAGAAGGCCCCTCTCCTGGAGTTACCTTTGTTCTAGTTCTGCCCGTGTCCCAGTCAGTAGACTGTTGATACAGGTCGCAGAGTGGAGTTACATCAGCCAGCCCCATGCAAGGTTGCTCTTTTCATCCTTCCCCTTGCACAAGTCATCACAGATGGAATGCATTGATCCAGACTGAATCACAGACTGTCTGATCCAAAGCAGGAGCTCAGCTGGCAGCCATGTTTCCAGAGCAACAGGCTGGAAACTCTCGTTATCCTCAGACTCTGGGGCTTCCGACTCTGCCCCTACTGAGGTGCACTAGAGAGGCAGCAAGGCCCAACATGGAGTGAGGGCTAGAGGGCATGACATCTCATCTTAGTGTGCAGGGCAAAGGATAGGGTGGCCAGGACTAGACTGGGTTGGCAGCTTAGGCTTGTCACACTAGGAATGACACATCCCTTCAGGGGGAGTCACTTGCTGGGTGGGGCCAGGCTGCCAAGCCAACAAAGCAGGCAAACAGGACAGAGGATGGACTGCTGGCAAATTTAGTTGGCAGTATAGGAAACCATGATCCTGCCCCCGGGGTGCCCTCTGACCATACACCTCACCTGGCTGGAAGCAGTGTTAGGAGGTGGACTTGGGTCCACGTGGCTTCCTCATTCCTGGGGACAGGTCACTAACCTTGCTGACCTGAATGTGTGCAGCCTTTGTAGAGTGAGTATAAGGACCTATCTAGCAGTGAGCAGAGCTTTACAACAGGCCTGAAGTCCTAGGCATGGTACCTGAGGGTGTCTCTCCCCTGTTAGGATGAGGATTCCCACGTAGACCTCTGGTGGCTCTACATAACCTCTGTAGAGCTTAGCTGGCACCTTTGCCTGGGAAAAACCTCATTGATTGATTAATTGATGGATGGAACCAGGGCCTTATGCAGTCTGATCCGGTTTTCTACCACTGCGCCACCCTTCCAGCCCATGGTGATAATTGGGGAGTGGTGCTGAGGGATGTCGCTCAGTGTTAGAGTACATGCTTAGTGTTGCATGAAGCCCTGGCTCCCATCACCGTAACCCAACCCCAGTACAGGACAGACAGACAGACAGAGGGCACATGTGCATGTCACTAGCAGTGGGCACAGTCTAGATTGGCTGGAAACTCTCCCCTTTGCAGCAGGACATGGGACTATGAGTTCATAGTGACTATAGGTTAACTTATCCTTATCTAAGACACCAAGATAGCTCAGCTGGTAGATACTTGTCCACCATACATGAAGTCACCATTGCATAAAGCCGAGGTGTAGTGTGCATTCCTGTAAGCCCAGCAAGTGCTGTGGAAGCAAGAGGGGCAAGGGTTCAAGGTCATCCTTGGCTGCTTAGTCAAAGTAGGACCTGTGAGACCCTATCTTAAATTTCTTAAAGTGGGTTGGGGGAGGGGCAAAGAGAACGCATGGGAAAAAAGATCGTTTAGATTTTAGATGATTCGAGGTTTGGAAGACGACTTATACATTTCTAGTGAGACATCTTGGACTTGACCTCTTTTCTAATGTGTCAAATGTGCTGTGTACACACACCCAGAGGTAACTCTTGAGTGTTCATAGTGTGCCTGCCTTTGACTGTGATCCCTCACCTGAGTTCAGTGTGGCACTTCCTCCTTGTGATACCATGTCTAGAAAGTTTGGGATCTTGAAGCACTTCAGATGCAGCCTTAGGGATGCTCAGCTTTCATCCTGAGTTTGGGGTTGTGGTTACCGGAGGCTTTGGGTTCCACCCCAAACCACACACGCCCTCCAATAAACTATGTGTTCTTTTCAGTGAGTCAGCTCTGATCCCTGTGCATTTCCTCTGCCTCACGGTGCAGGTGTTTCCAAACACCCTGATTGGAATCTTGACTGTCCACATCTTGTAGCGCTACCTTAGAGAGAATTCCTGGGAATCCAGTTAGCCACCAACCTCTGCCTTCCAGATACATCTGACTCTAACCCAGAGAGGGAGCAAGAGACTAAGAAAGGGCCAGCATCCTTTCCCGCCTCTGCCTGTGCCTTCTGACAGCTGATAAGACTGGACAGTTCTTTGTGTTGACACATTGTCTGCTTTAAAAGAATAAATCTTAAAGCTTTATTTATTTTTATATGAGTTCACTATAGCTGTCTGTAGACACACCAGAAGAGGGCATTGGATTTCATTACAGATGGTTGTGAGCCACCATGTGGTTGCTGGGAATTGAACTCAGGACCTCTGGAAGAGCAGTTGGTGCTCTTAACCTCTTAACCACCTCTCCAGCCCCATTGTCATCTTTAAGTTATCTTCCCTGTCCTTTGGAGCTTCCCAGGGATCCCAGCAGCTGTGACTTAAAGATGAGGAACTTGGGGATGGGGAGCAGTGACCATTCTTTCATGAGGGTCTGGGATCTGTCTACCCGTCCTTGAAGCAATGGGGAGGTCTGACCCAAAGACAAGATGGCTGGAACTAGCTGAGGCTGGCAGGCCTGAGAAGAAGTTCTAGGTTTCGGGCCTAGGGAAGCAATGGCTAGTGTCATCATCTGGATTAGCATTTTTCCTCTCCAAGGTTCAGTTTCTTCATCAGTGAGACTTGTTCTTCCACTGCTGGGCTCTTGATGGGGCAAGCCTTGCAGGAAGTCACTTGTTTCCTGGGACGGGGACAGGTAGGGCCAGGGGTTATGGGGACATTGTTTGGAAAGAGAAAGTTCTGTGGACAGACAGTGGTGGTAGCAATCCAACACCGGTGCCTTCACATACCAAGTTGAGTGCGTAAAAGTAGTTAAAATGGATTTTTTTTTTTATGGCATGCGGATTTACCATATATTTTTTAAGAAGCTGTGAAAAACCAGTGTGAATCTGCTGCATGTCTAGAGATAGCTATGGCCAGTGGAGGACCCTTTCCCTCGGAACTGCTGGGGTCCCAGGGATGAAGTATACCAATGTACATGTAGAATGGAGTGTGTTGGGGTCCACTTCCCCTGCTCTGTCACAGTCAAAGCAGGCGATCGGCCACCTCTGCCCTATAGTCAACGCCTATGCCAGTCTCTTTCCAGTGAGTAGAGAACAGGCTGGGTCCCCTTGAGGGTAGGGAGCAGGGCTACTTTATCCCAAGACTCTGCCTGCCCAAGTGTCCCGTCCTGTGCTGCCTGCTGTACCTTCTCCTCAGCTTGCCCTCCCTTTGCTATAGAAGCTCATTTTGGTTATTGATACCTCTGCCCTCAGCATCATCAGCTGGGTCGTTCGGTCCTTCAAGTACATGTATGGCCTTCGCTTTGAGGTCAGCGGACAGAAGAAACTGGAGGTGGACGGTCCCTGTGTCATCATCTCTAACCACCAGAGCATCCTAGACATGATGGGTAGGCTGCCACCAAGGCTTGGCCACAGAGAGGGCGATCTGTTTCAGCCTGGGCCCTGGTGGGCTGGGGTCTCTGGCTGGTGCTGGGGCAGGACAAGACCTCCCTCAAGCTGGGCAGCAGAGCAACATGCTGTGCCAGACGTGGGGCACAGGAGTGTTACCCAAGAGAAAAGACCAGTCCAGAGGCAGGGTGGGCCGCCAGCCCCTCCTCCCCCAGGGAGTGCCTCCCCCAGGGCTCTGAAGCTGTTCTCTCCTTCTCCCCACCCCAACCTCCCTCTCCCTGAACCCTGCCTCTCCTGTGACTCTTATCTTTCTTCCATCCTCCTCTGTGCCTCTCTGTCTCTCCGGTGTCTCAATCTCCATCTCCTCTGCCTCTCCACCTCTCTGTCCCACCCCCACCCCCTCTCTGGTTCCTGCCTCTTCTGCCTCTCCTTGCCTGCTTCTCCATCTGTGTCTGCCTCTCATCTCTCCCTCTCCGTCTCTCACTGTTTCTCCGGCCCTCTCTTCCTCTGTCTTCCTCATAGGTCTCATGGAAGTACTCCCTAAGCGCTGTGTGCAGATCGCCAAGCGTGAGTTACTATTCACAGGACCTGTGGGCCTCATCATGTACCTTGGGGGTGTCTATTTCATCAACCGCCAGCAAGCCAAAACTGCCATGTCCGTGATGGCCGACCTGGGCGACCTCATGGTCAAGGAGAATGTGAGTATAGACCCAGTACAGCAGGATAGCCTACTGCAAGGAGCAGCACAGCTTTCTGGGGTGGTTACACAGGATGTGTGCAGCCTAGGCAGTTTTTTTCCTTTCTACTGGCAGCTCAAAGTGTGGATCTACCCAGAGGGTACACGAAATGACAATGGGGACCTGTTGCCATTTAAAAAAGGCGCCTTCTACTTGGCCATCCAAGCCCAGGTAGGCCAGGCTCTGCCCTCTGGGAGTGGGAGGCTGGGTCATGGGGTCAGGGATGGTTTAAGGTTGAAGATGATATCCTAGCTAGACTGGGACCTGCTGGCCTTCAGGAACCTCCTCCCTGTTAGGAAAGGGCCTCCCCACACCTACTGCCCAGGTAGGTAGCCTCCTTCATTTGGGAGTTCATGAAAAGCAGAGGTGGGAGGCCAGTGGGTGGGCAATTTACTCAGCATACTAAGGCAGACGTGCCTAGAAATCCCCCTGATGCTCCGGGCCCTGGTTTTTGACCATAGTGAGGCTAAGGAGCAGGCATAGACTAGTTGCAAACCCAGTTCTGAGCAGCACACACGACCTCTGTCCTGGACGTTGGACTTCCCTTGCCCTTCCCTATGGCAGGGGAAGTTAGCGTATATCAAAAGCGTAGGTGAGAGTCTGCCAAGCCCTTTGTCCCTGCTGTGTGGGGAAAGCTACCACTGGTAGACAGGGGAAGGAATTTTATCCTGCTTTACTGATCTTGCCTGGCAAGCCTTGGCCCATCAGCTGCAGCGGTAGGCTCTCCCGGGCTCCTGGTGCCTAAGCCTGTACAAAGTGGCATGTACCATTTCCCTGAGGTTCCCATCGGTTCCCGGGGGTTGGCAAACTCAGGCTGGAACAGGAGACGGCACTGTGACTTCTGATCTGTCTGGTGGTCCTTGGGCCTGGGATCGAAGTCATGATATTCCTTGGCCTTGAGGTATTGGTAAATTCTGGGGAAAGGGAGCTGCTGTGGGGGCAGAAGATCCCGCACCTATCATTTTCGGCCCTTCCCCCAGGCCCTGACTAAGGTGCAGCCTACCTACCTTCTTGCCCAGGCTCTGGCGCCCAGGGTTAATTATTACCCGAAGCACTACCTGTCACCATTGGAGTTGACCCTGGGCCTTCCAGGAATACCGACAGTCTCTAGCCCCTCTCCCCTACTTTCCTAGGAATGAAAGAGAAGGGGGGGGCAGAGGATTGACATCTCCACCTCCCCCGTGCTGGTTGAAGCCCCACCCTTCAATTTCTAGGATATTTTATGACTCGGACAGGGGTAGGGTAGGGAGCTTCCTGGAGGAGGTGGTGTGGGGAACAGGATAAGTCTGAAACTCCAGGCCTTCTGGATGGAGGTGAGGCACAAAGATGCCTACCAGTAGCAAAGGCCCGTAGTGTTTCCTTCAGCAGCATCCCTGTCTGCAGGTACCTATCATCCCTGTGGTGTATTCCTCCTTCTCTTCCTTCTACAATGTCAAGACGAAGCTCTTCTCCTCAGGTGAGCCGGCAAGCCCACAGGAACTCACAGGTCTGCCCCGCTTCCAGTTCTTTACTCGTGAGTGGGGGTTTTATGTACCCCAGGCTGACCTACAGCTCCTCATGTAGCGGAGGATGGCCTTGACCCTCCCACTTCTACCTCCCCCACAATGATAGGTGTGTACCACCATGCCTAGTTTATGTGGTGCTGGGTTTCATGCATGCTAGGCAAATACTCCCCCAACTGAGCTACAATCCCACCCCTCATGGTCCTTTCTAATCCAGCAGTACTTGGGCCCCTACTAGCAGAGTTCCCACCTCTGGGTGGTGAATGAATGAACGAATGAATCTGGGACAACCATTGCATCAACTCATTGCTCTATCTAAATGGGTTTTTCAGGTTGAAAACAGGTTCTAAACAGGCCAGTCTGGACAACAGAACGAGGGACCTACAGTGGCCCCTGCTGGTGACGGGTGGGAATTGCCTCTTCCGCCTGGAAGCATTAGCATGTGTACCCTGAGCCTGCATGTGGGTGATGTGTACGGGAGTCAAGGGAGACTCAGAGGTTTAAGGGCAATGGGACCAGCCAGGTTCTGTCTCCAGCATCTGAGCCCCAAGTGCCCAGCACCAAGGAGGACAGAAGGAGCAAGTGTGAGAGGGGGCTTTTGGGGGTCACGGAATGCAGTTTTGGGGGCAGAGATACCCAGAGTCATGGAGTGGCTTCAGGGGAAACTAGAGTTGCTAAGCTCTCTAGGCACGCATGTTGCCTCGATTTCAAACGTGGACCTTGCCCAGGAGTGGAGGAAGGCCAGGCTCTGGTAAGGAAGCCAGGTGAGTAAAGAGAGACGGACAGCACTGTGGGGTCTCTAAGCCCCTGACATCCACTGCTTCCTCCCCAGGAACGATCAGGGTCAAGGTGCTGGATGCTGTCCCTACCAGTGGCCTAACAGAAGCTGATGTCACTAAGCTTGTGGACACTTGCTACCAGTCCATGAGGTCCACCTTTCTACAGATTTCTGAGATTCCCCAAGAGAACTCTGCCATTAAGGAGCCTGGGGTCTTGCCAGCCCAGTAGCCCAGGCTACAGGGGCAGGGGAGCTGGGGAAATGGGAAGCAGAGGCTGAAGGACGGACAGAAGGCCACAGACTCCTACAAATATCACCTATCCTGCTCCCCTGCGGCCTGGAAACAGGAAGCCCTTTCCGGCACAGGTCTTAGACCCAGGACCCTATGTAAGTTCCCACCTCAAGCCTCCAGAATCCAGGTGTGGCCATCCAGCAAGTGGGCTGACCCACAAGACCACAAGGCACCTAGGAGTGGCAACACGTTACCCAAGGCCCACCCCACCATGCAAGACAAATGTTCAGGAACCAGGCTGTGGCCTGCATCAGGCCATCATGAAGAGGAGAAACTTGGTCTGCCAATCTCAAGGAAGCCTGGTTCACATAGCACCAGAGGGCAGAGCCTGCCACCCCCACGTCCGATGGCCTCAGTCACAAATCACTGCTGTACTTTTTTTTTTTTTTTTTATAAATGAATTCTCGGAAGTACCTAGAGACCAGAGATCTCTTTCAGAGGGTGGGTAGTTTATCCCCGGGCTCCCATCCAGGGATAAAGGGTGGTAAAGATGGTATATGAGTACCCATCTCTGGGGCTGCAGTTTATAAGTTCCCTCCTCCTCCCACCTGCCTGCAGACGAGCTATGAGCTGCCAGCATTGCTTTTCTCCGTGAATGTGGGGTCCACGGAACTGAAGGGTGCATGCAGACCACAGGTTCGCGGCATCAGGGCATAGGCTGAAGAACTGCCTTTTAGCCTCTGCTGTGTAGGGAACCAGCAAATCACCAAGGGAAAACTGGGGCCTCGGGGGCTGCCCCCTGCAGCTCCATTTTGCAGAAAGGCCTTCACTTTACCTGCAGCCTACATGGCAGGAGTGTCCCACAGTGTCCCCACAGTCCCAGTTCACCCATTGACAGCAGCTCAAGTCCCAGCTTTATTATGACAATCCCCACCTTACCTCTTGGGCAGGGAGCTCTCATCCCTTCCCTGGAAGCCCTACTGAAGAGTCACAAGACCCCACTCCCCATGCCCAAGGCCTAGGAACCTCCTAAGAGGGACAAACAAGCAGGCCCTTCTGTTCACAGGCAACACCAGACAGCACTTGCACTCTGGCTAGAAGGGATCTAGGGGCGGCAGCTCAATCCAACATGGACGGTGAGGCGCCATCACACATCTTTTTTGCAAGAGCCTAGGGAAGGAGAGGAAAGGTATAAACGTGCACATCTGCCCATCCCAGCCGCAGTTCCACCCACCCAGGCCTGGTACCCACCCAATGGGTTCCCTAGGAGCTCTATGTGGGGAAATATCTTTCGAAACTCACAGGACCCCAGCTGTTCCTCCAAGAAGGAGACCTGCTCACTCAGTGAATCAATTCGGTCCAGCTGCTGGAAGGAGTGGGCCAGCAGGCTGCCAGGATCTTGTAACTCATGCTCTGTGGACCGAGAGGCCAGGCTGTGCAGCGGGGCCAGCACCAACTGCAGTTTCTGTTTGGAAGGAAAGTTGGAAAAAGCCAAGTGACCTGTTTGACCTCTATTCCATAGGGATGTAAGGCAGACTAGTAAGGGCATTGTAAGTAAGGCTTCTACTGAGCTAGGCAAGGGCCCTGCTTGCAGTAGAGGGACCCCAAGGTCTGGTGGATACAGGTGTATAACAGACCCACAATCTAGCCACAAAGTCCTGGGATGCCAGAGACAAGCTAGGAAAATCTTGGGCCTATGGCTTGAGACTTGCCCAAGTCCTTGTATAGCAGGCTAATTGGGCCCCGGACCTTAGTTCTCAGCCTGAGGAATCCCATACAGTGCTACCTGGCATAGTAAAGCCAGCATCCTTCTGACCCTTCCCCATAAAACTCCCAACCACCCCATGATTGGGAAGCACACCCCCACAGACTCCAAGATACAGTCCCAACAAAGCCTCACCTGTTCTAGTACATCAACCCGGGCCTGCAGCCTGTACACCTCCTCTTTCACCATGCTGTCCACTCCTGGGGGCAGATCCAGGCGCTAGTCAGAGAGGGGAGTTTCCTGCCCCACATAGGCCTGAAGACTCTGGCTGTGAGCCTCAGGCCCTGACAAAGCACACAGCTCAGAGCAGCCTCTGGCCACCCCAAGTGCTGACAGTGGTCCTTACCCAGAGTCCGATGCACTCCTGGCGCTGGGCTGCTGACCGCGCATTATTACTCACGGTACGAGTTTGAAGTGTCACAGCGCGTACCAAAAGTAATAATGTGCTGTCACCAGCAAAGACGCGGCGTCCGTAGACTGCCAGAGGCAGGGTGGGGCTCTTTCTCAGTTGGCTGAAACGAGGCTCCCAGGTATATGCCTTCCAGAAACCTTTTCAGGAAAAAGTGGCCCCTTCCACCCAGGTGAAGAACCTCCCTCCATTCCAGGATGTCTGGAATCAGTCCTCAACATAGTGCTGGCCTCTACCCAGGGCTAGCTGCCCCCTTTGTCTTCCATATTCAGCTTAACCTCATAACAGGTCAGAAAGACAAGTTTACCTGTGGTAGGGTTTGGGGCCACCGGGGAGGGCCCCTCCTTAGACAGGCAGAGCATCCCATCTGCAGATGGTCTTTGCCCCTCCCAACACTGGCACCAGTAACTTCCTACAGTATTGATACAGCGCTGGGGACAACTGGCTTCTCCCGTACTGCATTCATCAACATCTATAAGAAATGAAGGTATCAATCTAATAGTGTCTACAGAAAGCAAGGTCCTGGCCACAGAGCCCTGTTAAGATCCACCTATCAGTGAGAACCCACTTTAGGCAGCAGGAACCTAGCATATAAAAGGCACTAAAAAGACCCCTCAAGAAGCGTGGTGCTTACCTGTCTGACAAGTATCTCCCTGCCATCCCACAGGGCAGCGGCACTGGCCTGGGCGGATGCAACTCCCTCCGTTCCCACATGGAGGCTGGCATATTGCTGTGGGTAGGAGAGGCCTGTCTGTCACACCCACTCAGGAGAGTCCCCAGAGCCCTGCAGTAGCCAGGGAAGGGTTTCCCTGAGCAAGGATGCACTGCTTGGGGGACAGAAGGCAGCAGGGACTCTGCTGGGCAGTGGGAAGTATAGTTCCTCACATCAGGTACAGTGTACACTGCTCTCACCTGCTCCACAAGCCCCAGGGAGCCCGCTGGTTCTCCTCCAACCAGGGCAGCAGACATAGCGAGGCCCAGTGGGAGTCAGTCCAGGGTTACGGCGATAGGCGGTCCGGTAGATGGTTCTGTGGAGAGTAAAGGTAGTTCAGGGGTCCAACATGGAGTGACCGGAGCCAAGCCTTCCTCAGGAAGGATGCACCCTGCCCCAGCTCGCTTGGGTCGACATATAGGCCTGACATGTGTGCCACCTGATCAACCAAGTTTCCTGACTTGGCCTATGACACGCAGACCAGGGAGTACAGCAGGGCTGGCCCCCTCCTACAATGGCCACTTCAGAGGCAGCTGGAGCCTTCCCTGGTGTTTAAGCTGCTCTCTTGACTAGCATTCCCCTAACTTTGGGGGTTCAGGAGCCTCTGAGATCTGGCATTTTGAACCTGTGAGGGAGCTCACACACCCAGGCCTTTTTTTGGGTACTTTATAGGCAGGGAGGAGACTGAACTCCCCACATCAGAACATGGATCTGCCCTCTTGGCTGTGTCCAGAGGCCACATGCTGCTCAGAATGTCCTGTTAGCCTGATGGGACACCCGAAGGTCCACATGGGTATCTGCCTAGGGCCATTATGGGAAGAGGGGTTCCTGATGGGGCTCAAGAATGACAAGGATTTGGGGAGGTAAGCATTGTCCTTGTGAATAAGGACTCTCTAGCACTGCTGGGAAGAACTAAACACTGAAAGTGGAGGGGAACGTGTGCTGAGAAGCCCCTGTATATGGGATATGCCCTGTGAGGTGACATCCTCTCAGGGCAATCCTGGGTGGGTTACCCAGCACCGTTGGGTTACCAGCCTCCAAAACCGAGAGGCCACTTTGATCCCTGATGTCAAAGGACACCTCACAGCTTTGGCCTCAGCTCCCCAGCTCAGGGTGAGGCAGGCTCTTGGGAGTGGGATAAGGAGTGGGTACTCACCGGTAGGTGCTGCAGGCTCGGTGTCCGTCACAAGTGGTGAGGTAAGGCTGGTATACACGCTGCACAAAGGTCTCTGGGACGGAGCCTCCGGAAACCCCCACAGAACACACTCTACGGCTGCAGGGGGTGGGGGTCAGCTCGCAGTCTAGAGCCAGGTCTCCCAGCCCAGGTGTATAGAAACATGGGGATTCTCTTCAAGTATTGGGGCCTGCTGTGGGCAGAGCTAAGGGCATCTGGTCATGATCCAAGTGCCCCAAGGCCCAAGCCCTTGCTCACCTGGGTCTATAGACATGCTCTGTAGTACCTCCTGCCGCCAACACGAGAAACCATGCTATCAGCAGCTCTCCCAAGCCCCACATGGTTTGCATCTGTAAGTGGAGTAGCCTTCTTCTTTTTGTGGCCTAAGACAAAAGGTTGGATCCTGTCAATCTCCTATAGAACCCCCTGGCCCAGGCCTTCAGTAGAGTCTGAAACCTTGGCCAATTCCTGGGTTCTGAGGTCACCCCATCCCAGGGATAGCATCCAGTGACTGATCTCTCATGTCTCTGGTCCATTTCTACCAGCCAAGCTGGTTCCTTATCAACCACAGAGAGCTAGGCCTGCTGACCAGGACAGCTGAATCCTGCTAGGGTCAGGGGCAAAACCCTGAGGTTCTGGGTGAGGCCTAGAGTGAGCGACCAATCCAATCCCCTCCCCACCCTGAGCAGGACTGAGGGCTTTCTGGTATCTTTCACTGTCTTAAATGGCATGCTGTGGATGGAGCTGAAGCCAGAACGGCAGGAAACTTGCCATCTTAGTGACCCTTTGGGACTTGGGGTTCTTTGCCAAATGCTTGGCAAGCCCCTAGGAAACTATGGATTTCCCGATATTCTGATGTCAGCTACCTGTAGGTGTGTACAGGCAAGGCCATTGTGGGGTGTGAATATTCTGACCAGCAAAGGCATCTACACCTCTTGTTCTAGAGCATGTGTACAAACACCCCCAGCTGCAAGGGCAGTGGCCCTAATGTCCCCTGGGACATAATGGAACCTCCCCCAACATGCCTTTGGAGCCCATCTCCAGCCCTCTTTTGGCTGTCTGTTAAGAGGCAGGAAGGCTGGCGGGAAATGCAAGAAACCCCAGCCCAGATTTAAGGTCTGGGTCAGACCTGTGCAAAGGGGAGGGGCAGCTTCTCATTGTCCTGCAGTGGGGGGGGGCGGTGGTGGGGGGGGGTTTCTACTTCTCTGTGCTTCCTAAAAGGGCAGCTCCACCCACCCGCCCCAGACCCAGCACCTTGAAATATGTAAATGAGCCCAAGCTAATCCCTTACTGTGAGATTCCGGTTTCTTAGACATCATAAGCAAGGCCCTCTGTTGCCATCAGCAGTTCTGGTGGCATTAAATGGTTACTGGGCTGTAGCTGCTGGCCACGCCCCTCTTCTGGCCACGCCCCTCTTCAATATAGAACAAGATCCTGCCGACTTCTCAGAGCTTCTGTTCAGCCCTGAGCTGCAGTCTAGGTAGAAAGATGGCCGGGAGCCTCTTCCCTGTACCTCCGATTTGTTGAAGCCAAGCAGGACAGGAGGCTTTGAGATGAATAATTGAGACTTAATGTGGGGGCAAGAAGACCATAGGGAAATATCTGGGCATGGGGCTATGTTGCAATCTGTCTGAGCTGGCTCAGAAAAGTTAACCCTGAACGGGGGCGGGAAGGGCATCTTCAGTGGGTGAGCATCACATTGGCAAGCAAAAAGCCAAGTGGCCCTGAGGAATAGTATGTCGGCGTGTGGCATTGGCCAGGAGGGTGTCAGAAGTCTACCATGCTTGTGTGCCTAGCCCCTGGGGCCTTGAGGGTTCCTCTCCAGATGTCGTCTAGAGATAAGCTGTCTAGAGAGGGGACTGTGTTTTAAAACAAGAGAAGCAATTTTTGAACAGTCATGTTTTGCCCAAGAACAGAGGCCAGAGCAGCACTGGGCTGGAAGTTCATTCCTTTGGGTTCAGCCACTGGGTGCCCCCTGCCATGTACTAGGCTTTGGGATATCCTGCAAGTTGACAAGTCATCTTGAACCCTCAAGTATCACCATGGGCCCAGCATCCATTTCCCTTCTCCACCTACGGCTCAACAGCCCCGTACGGGGAGGGGGATGGGAAGCTGGGTCAGCAAAGGGGAGACCTGGACACCATAGTGAGAGGGCCCTGGGTCCCTTCGCTACAGAAGTGTCCGGACATGAGCGTCCAAAGATTGGTGTCGAGAGACCAGACGGGCTCGGTGACCAGATTCGGAGGGGGCGTCCTCTCCATGGCTTGAACCTTACTCCCTCCCAGGCTCCATGGCGGTAGGGGTAGAGCGTGGCAGCCCCCATCCCCGACCCAGAACGCCCCGACTGAGCTATGCTGTGGGGTGCTGTGACCAGGTAGAGGTCTATAGTTAGGATGGGTAAGGGGAGAAGCGCCCCGGCTGCCGGCAGGGGTCGCCATTTCTCAAGGCCGCTGGGCTCATTTTCCCGGCAGCAGCAGGACCCGGGCTGGGACGTGGGGTCGGTGCGCGGCCCAGCGGCGGCCCCCGCGCGCTCACCTCTTGGGTCCCTGCGATCACTCGGAGTCGCCTGAGTGGCCGCCCCCGAGCTCGGCACCCGACAGTTCGTGTCACCCCGGCCCCGCCCGGGATACTTCCATACCCTCACCCCCGGCGCCCAGGCTACCTCCGCACTCACCGCGCGGTCCCGGGCGCGCACGCGCCGCCGCCGCCACCGCAGCGCTGTGGGGGACCCGAGTCCCGCCCCGCCCCGCCCTCGGCCCCGCCCCACCTGGTGGCCGCGCCGGAGCCCTACCCCCGCCCCATGGGCTCCTCGATCTGTCCATTCCCATTTTACGGATGGGAAAACCGAGTTTGTGCAGCGGCAGTTCCCGAGTATTATAGCGAGTAAGCCAGCCTCCTGAGTGCTGCCACGCGAGCCCCCTTCGTGCATCCTGACTGTCCCCAGCCCTGCAGAGGAATCACGTGGCTGCTAGGGACTTAGGACTAAAGAGGTTCTAGAGTCAGGAAGCCATGAATGGCTCCCACAAGGACTAGGCTAACTCTCAAGCCTCTTGCCTGATGACTTGCTCCTGAATGGTATTAGAAGACTACAGACGAGATGATGTCAGACTGGTCCTGCAGCCATGCAAAAAGTGGGCATCATGACACACCCAGTCACAAAACTAGGCTGAGATTGCTGGGCGGAGGACAAATGAGATCTAGGAGTGACCACAAGCCTCCTTTGGCAGCCATGGGCTTTTACTGGGGAGACCTGTCAGGGCTCTCTCCTGACACCCCTTGGCTGCTTTCACTGGCATCACTGCCTCATTTGAGACAGGACCACCCCTGGTGGCAGCCCTCCGCCCCCAGACTTCTGGATCGGTCGTCTTTTCTCTCTCCCAGTCTCCATTTCCGGGTTAGTTCTGCAACCCTAGCCTTATCTTGGTTTTCACATGTTCCTGTGCATGGTCTCTCAAGGAAGGACTCCTGGCTGCTACACAGGTGTACTGGGGACTCACCTGTGGTCCGGCCTCTCGTCATCCCCCGGGTTTGGGTGGCAGCTGTTCTTCTGGGCAAGTAAGATGGCCAGCACCTTGCTGTTGCAGCTGGAGGCTGTGGGTCAGAGATGGAATATAATTTGGGGCCTTGCTTTCTCTGGTGTCCAGGGCTGGGACAAAACCTGGAGCCCAGGCTTCCATATAGCTGTGGTATTTCAACCCGCTCCTGACCCACAGACCCACTCTGTATCCCCACCACGCCCCAGTTTGATCTGGCCCTCAGGATCTGCTTGCATAAGCAGCCACTGACAAGAGAAACTTCAGCGCACCCAAGCTGGTCATAGTCTTGACTCCCCCACCTTCCCTCCATCGGCCAAATGTGACCTCTGCCTCCATCCCTGAGCCCTGTAAAGAAGGGAGGAACCCTGCTGCATAGAGCTAATGCCCCCTCCCCTCAGGAAGCTGAGCAGAGTGTAAAGACCCTGTACACTAACAGGAAGGCCTAGCGGCTCTGGACTCTGGCCCGCCTTGATTGTGCAGAGAAGCTGAGGTTCGCTGGCCACCACTGCACCAGAGATCCTGGCAGACCGGCCTGTGCCCACTGCTGTAAACAGAGCTCCTGGGTCTCCTGGCCCTCTAAGCCCATGCAGAGCATCCACCACTTAGTCTCAGCACTCAGGAGCTGTGTCTAAGATGGAGGCACCCTGCACAGCCCCTTACCCTCATCCCGTTTTGGTTCCTGGAGCCTTTGGTTCCTGGTCACTTGAACCTTTGTCCAGTCATTCCCCTGTCTGTTGGGGAGCTTTGTACTGGTCCCTCTGCCTTCATCTAGGCTGGGGCCTAACCAGATTCTAGTCTAGGCAAGGTGTGCTTCTCAGACATGCCACTGACTGGGGGTGGGGAACATGCTCAAGAAGCCCCCCTGTGATTTGGGGCCTGAAGACAGGGAGAATAGGGAGAGGGAGAAAAGAGGCTTCGCTAGAAGACAAGATAGACTGACAAGATCACACAGGTGACCCCACCCCATGAAGCTGTCCCTAAGCCTACAGCCCATAAGAGATGGGCTCATCCTAGCCCCGTGTTCTGTGCCCCTCGATGTGCATGGCTTGTCCAGATTACAAATGTGACTTCAGAGTTCCCACTCTAGGGGCTGATTCCCGGCCGGCACCCTCATTCCCCCAAAATACTTACCTGACCCCGGCCCTGTCTTAGCAGAATAGAAGATGTAAGCCCTGAGCAGAGGATCCCACTGGGCTGAGCTCTAACAGCCACCCAGGAGATCCCCCAAAGAGGAAAGAGTGGGGCAGAGGGTGGGTGCCAAGCTGCTCCCAGCTTTTCCCTTCAGGGGCTGGTTCTATGCTTCTGGACATCCAGGGGTGAGGTGTGGAGCCCAGGCTCAGCTACTTGGAATAAGTGCTGGGCCACAGCCCCTAAGTCCTCCACTGGATAGGGATGGCTAACAGCGAGGACAGCATACTCAGTGGAGCAGACCCAAATCCAGCTAATGGATGCCACAGCCATCTGAGTTCTGGGGCACCCAAGGCCTCCTCACCCACCTTCTACCCTGCAGTGCCATTCTGCATACCTGATACCGCCCAGGCCTAGCCAAGGCTGCCTCTGCTGCCTCCATGACCCAACCATGCAATGCAACCTGCCCTTCAAGGGAGCGCCTGCTGCCCAAGGTCCCTCCTGAGGTCTGCACGCCTGTCCTGTCAGCCGAAGCCTTCCTCATAGCCTGCAGAGCAGCCTGCTGGTGCTCAGAGGCTCCTCCCGGGCAGAGAAGGGTGGCTTTTTATGTTCCATCCAGGGTAAATCAGGATTGGGATGGGCCCTTCCCGCCGGACTTCCTGTGTGTGTTCTCTGCTGATAACGGGGATCCGTCAGCGAACAAACAGGAGGCCAAGGGGCTGAGGGGGTCATTAAGGAAGGGGGCTGACCAAACTGTGGAGGAGGGGGTTGTTGTTCCCCTGGGACTCCAGGGTCTATCCCTGAAGCCACCAGAGACCACACCTATGTTCGGGGGCAAGCGAGTTGGTAACAGAATGAAATAGTATGTGGTCAGGACCTTCCCATTCCATAGAGAGAGCAGGACCACAGGACATCCCTAACCCTTCTGCTTCTTTGGGACACAGGAGCTTGGACCTTCCTGAAATGTGTGTGACACAAGTACCAGAAAGCAAAAGCCATGACCAGAGAGGAGCGCTGGTGGCCTGCAGTTGGTTGGGAACTAGGGGTGGGCCAGATAGGCCAAGGATTCGGACAAAGGCCCAGGACGGGGGCAAACACCAGCTCAAACTCAGCTCAGACTCTCCTAGAACCCAGGCTGTTCCTTCCAAGGCAGTAGCTCAGGCTGTCCCCCTCCCTGCCGCCCCCCCCCACACACACTTCAGATGTGTGCAGATGGAGCTGAATGCCTGCAGGCTTGGTTGACAGGGATATGCTCAGGGATGACCAACCCTGAGGCCCGGAAGCAGAGTACCCCTAACCTCTCCTCCCTTAGCCCCTAGGAGCCTTGGAGAGGAGAAGGTCTTTCAGTGGCAAACGTGAAGCTCTATAATCCCCCAGGGTCTCCAGATCCCAATGGTGGGGGATTCAGGCTGGGCACACAGACCCCATGGGGAGGTGTGGGAGGGATAAAGTGCCAAGGATTGGGCCACTGCCGAGAACATGCCCAGACCTCTGTAACTGAGGGCACCTGGAGCAAACCTTTCAATGTCAGCTTGATGGTGCCTTGGGCACCTCCTTTCTGTGTCCTGCCTCTCTCCCACCCCACCCAGCTAGACAATTGAGCTAGAATGGAGGTGGGGCAGCCTGGGAGCTCTCTGGTGGACTGCTGAGTTGGAGGCGCTGCCTCCAGCCTTGCTTCACATACTCAACACCCTTGTTCCAACATGGCCTGGAATGGAGACTGCTCTAGTGCTTAGCCTGGGTGCTGGGAACAGGGTTCCAGACAACTAAGATATTGCATTTCTCTTCCCAGAGCCCAGTCTCCCCTATTTGTCCCAGGGGGACAAGAGCATTCTTGTTCAATAGAGCCATAATGGTTGAAGGGGCCTGTGGCATTCAAATGTTGGTTTGAGAGTCTAAAGGTAGTCCTTAGGTTTTCTTGTCCTTACCTGACAGGTGGCAGCCCCATCCTACCTTCTCTCAGTCACACACACTAGCTACCCTCAGCCCTCCACTGGCTTGTTCTCCTTGGCCTCTGCTTCCACCCGAGGACTTATCCTGTCCACAAGGGCCAGAGTATCCCACCAGTAGTGCCAATCAGGTAGGCTATGCCCACAGTCCTAGAGATACCCCTGTATCATGTCACCTGGACCTGCCCCTCTCTGTCCCAGCTCCTATACTAAGCCACCTGCCTTTCCCTCATCCACAAAAGGATCAGCAAACATTAGGCTGGCTAGATCCAGATCCTTGTGAGTAATGAAAGGGAAACTGAGGCTCAGAGAGGGAAGGGACTTGGCCAGGTGAGCAGAGGTGAGACAGGTTAGCTCAGGAGCAGAGCCCTCTTTTCCTCAGGGAATTCAAGTCCATCTAGGAAAGCAGTCATGAGACCTGGCTGTGCCAGCAATGGCTGAGGGCTGCAGAATTGTGGTCTAACCTCTTTGTGGTACTCAGTGCATAGGGAAACTGCCTAACTTACAAGTGTGGAGGAACAACTCCAAACCAGAGCTCCACAGGTCTGCCTATGGAAACCTGTGAAGGCCCACAAGCCAGTGTGGATAGTTTTGCTAGTCAGTTGCCCAAGTGTATGCATATCTTTCCCTGCCCCAACCTGGCCAGACTGAGATGTACCCAAGAAAAGAGATCCTTGGTTCAGAGCCTCGGGCCCATCATGGGACCTGACTCTTAGGCATCCCTCAATCCCAGAGACAGATACGGGGTGGGGGGGGCAGGCTGGAGTCTCACCTTGACACTGGGCAAGTCAGGGACAGAAGAAGGAGGGGCCCCAAGGGGCGGGGGAGCTGATTGACCAGTCCCTGGAGCTACAGAAGGAGCTGTGGTCTAGGGAGGTGCTCAGAGACTCTCTTCCCCACCCCTCAAGTGCCTACTGCTTTAGGCCTCTCTTGGCTGGTGAAACTTGCTTACTGTCATTGTACAGTAAGGCGCCATGGCCACTTCCTACTCAGACAGACATCATCCATTGCCACTAGGAGACCCCATGTACCCCCCGTTTCCCACAGCTCTTACAGATTGGAGACCAGATGGGCATGGCCCAGATCTGGGTTTAAAGCTCTGGACCAAGAGCCCTCTGCTGATTAAATTGGCATTAGAGGTAGGAACCGCTGCAGTAGGAAACTAAAGTTCTTCACCCCACACTGTGCCTCAGCCTACCTCTGAGGTTGATGGTGAAGAACACAGTTGCCTTACCTTCCCACAGGGAACAGGGACAGGGGATGGACAGAACCTCCCTGGTCTCCCAGGACTCTCCTTGAGCCCTTCACCACTGAACTTCTGGCCTCTGCAGCTCCAGGAGAGGGAAGACTCAGGTCCCAGCAGAGACCCACATGTGCATCTTGAACAGCGCAAGGCCGAGGGGCAGCAGGCCCAGGCGTATGAGCCAGCTGCACCTCAGGAAGGAAAGACCAGCACACAGCACAGCAGAGAGATGGGCTTCCTGTTTATCTCCCAGCTTGGTGGTTGGCCTAGGGACAGGATGGCTCTGTCAGCCAAGGCTGGGCCCAACTTCCCATCAAAGGATGCGCCTGGCTGAGTGACTAGTCCTCACTGAGGGCTCTAAAGACATGACTGAGCAAGGTAGGTAGTCCACCGCTAGGTAGTTCACTGAGTTAAACAGCGAAAAGGGGGTTTATATAGAGCGATATGAGGTCTGCGGCGTGAGCTTAGTTTCTGTTCCCCCTTCCCTCCCTGTTCTCTCTCCAGTAGTTATCACAAGTTATGAATGTCTAGTGCAGCCAGCTTCCAGGGAGACAGCCTTTCTCAGAAGCGCCCGGGAATGAACCAAGAGATGGTGAACAAAGGCCCTGCACAGAGCCCAAGCGTAAGCAGGGGTTCTGGGGGACGCTTGGTCCTATTCTCCACAGCTCTCCTCCTGGACACCACCATACATCCATCCTTGCTGACCTTTGCAGCACAGTCCACTCAGTGTGAGCCAGAGGTAAGAACTATCCACAACCTCCCTATTCGGCTCTCAATGTCCCGTGGCTCCCTCTCCTCATTCAGCCTCCACTATCTCTCCAAAAACTTTCCCAGGAATGACCACTTCTCCTGCCACAGTCCCCATTCTACAAGACACCAAGCCCCCCCTGGACCTCAGTCCCTGCTCAGCGTGGTCATGTCTCATGAAGCTTCACAGGGGTGATGTGAGGGCATGCCTACCTTTAGAGCTTCTCCCTGCATTCAGGGCACAGTCCCATGGGTTACATACATGGGTCCTTCCCTACCCAACAAGAAGCTGGACAAGGACAGGGGAACTCGGGGCACAGAGTTCAGGACACTTGCAGACACAATAAGTGCCCCGCCTGGCTGGTGGCCACTTGGCACACTACAGAGTATTAGTGATCTAGAGCTTGTAGGCACGGGTGCTCACACAAACGGTCCTGCTACCAGTGAGTGACTCAGGCTGGAGACAGAACCTCAATGCAGCCCAGGTTGCCCACTATCCTGACCACTATCGGGCCATGGTATGTCATGAGACCCACAGGTACTGCTGTCACTTGTGGCTGCTGTGTCTCTCCGCTTCAGGTCATGCTAGGGTTCATGGGAGAACAGCCCAACACTTACCCACCTGCACCCTCTGTGGGCTAACCTCTCAGAAGCCAGGATTCTCCCAGACCTGAACACATGCGTTCTTTGTAGCTAGGCATCTTTGAGGGCTTACTGATTCCAGGACAGGCGGGAAACCGGTGACTGTAGGAGTGCTTGGTTTCCTTCACACCCTCAACAGGCAGGCAGCCTGTAAACTGCTGTCGTTGTATCTGCTCTGGTGAGTGCACAGTAGCATTGCTGGTTACTGGTTTCTCAGGTCAGGGCTTGAGAAATTCCACCCTAGGGAAAGATTCATTTCCTAAGCAGATTCCCTGGCTCCTAACTCAGTGCTGGGGGCCCAGGAGGAGCTGGCTAGAGTCTGGAACCCCTGACAGAAGCATCATAAAGACCTCAAGGAAGGAGAGAGGTGTCATGGACTGGCTGGGAAGAGTTGGGGGTGTCTCTGGGTAGCCTCTTTCTACGATCTAGGCTCCTCCTACCCCAGTTTGTTGAACTTCATGGACAGACAACCCAGCCCTTAACAACAGGGAAAACAGATTCAACCTCCAGGGTCCAAAGGGAAGTCCCCAAGAACTCAGGTCCTAGGTCTGGTCAGTGGAAGTGGGTGTTGGGTCACAGCCTAGCCCCCTTAGAGCCATCCTGGCCTCCTCTGCTCTACCTGGTAGAGAGAACCACTGTAGGCACTCAGAAACAGAGAAAGAGGAGCTAGAGAGGCAAGTGGGGCCTGCCAAGTGTGCTACTGGCCATGTCTGGAGGGGAGGGGCTGTCTCACTATTCCCACCAAATCCCCAAGGGAAAATCTGTCACTATAGGGCCAGGCTCTGCAAGGGCAGAGTAAGTGGGACACCTCTCTCCCAGGTGACCACCATTTGGCCACAGTGGTCAGTGGAGGCACAGATCTCTGGGAGAAGATGAGTTCACCTTGTGAGGCGGTTTTGGGTTTCCATGGAGGTTTCCCCATATTTCAGGTCAGATTGGGGAGAGTATGAGGAGTTCTGGGGAAGATGCAGATCACTAGCACCACTGCCGTGACAGACCCTGGGCTCCAAATCCAGAGGCTGGGTGGCGGCCCTAAGAGTCCTCTTGCCTCACGCGCCCATGCTGTTCAGCTTCGAGCTGTCTACTCTTGTTATTTTTAATATCCTTTAAAAGCTTGGGGGTGGGGGAGCAGGCATCTGTGGCCCACCAGAAATCTCTGTTTCCTCTGGGCCAGGAAACAGGAAGTGTGTGTGGTGGGTGATGGGGAATCAGGCCCCGGAGAACAATGGAAGCACCATTGAGGGGAAGGGGAACTACGTCAGGGCCTGGGGCTGCAGGAAGCCTGACCTTGCCTTCTGTGAGCCTGAGGGGGCCTGGCATAAATTTAGCTTGAGTTCTTTTCCTGAGGAAAAGCTCAGAGGCTCCATGATGGGGGAAGGGGTGGATGGACCGATCCCAGTCTTTGGGAAGTCAGGTCTCCCTTCAGCTGTGGGTAAACTGAGGCTCAGGTGGGAGAAACTGAGGTTTCCAGGTTCTGAGGCATCTCCACCTCTCCGCTGACACGTTGCCTGCCAGAGTCAGACAAGAGTCTCCTGGAGCTGCTGCTCCCAGCCCAGCCTGGCTGTCTCTGAAGCAATATGGCTACAAACAGGGCACTTTCCTAGTTCCTCAAGGAGGCTGGCTCTGGCTGCCATGGTGGGGCAGAGATGTTAGGGTTAGCACCAGAGAGAGAAACATTTTTGTTCATAGCCCTGGGCAGCTGGGAAGAGAGCCCCAGGGAGGTCTAGGCTTGGGGATGGTCACAAACACAGTCAGTTAATATGTAAGATTCAACGTGGGGACAATCGAAGTTTGTGTGACCATCATCACAGTCAGTTCTAGAGCATTGTCACTACTTCAAGGGAGCTCCAGTTGTGACAATTGCCAGGCCATTCCCAGCCCCCAGGTGACTCTCTAATGTAGTGTTTGTCTCTGGGGATCAGGCCCCGTTGGGACAGGACTTACGGTGTCTGTCTTCTTTCCCCGGGTAGTTTTGAGCTTCCTCGGTCATAGCATGACTCACACCTCTCTTTGTGGCTGAACCACATTCCATTGTATGGCTGGAGCACATGGTGAGTGTCCATTTATTTGCGGAGCATGCTCTCCTTGAGCTGGTTTGAACCTGGTGCTGTGGTTTTTCCACCATAAACAAGCTTTGTGAGCGCACATGAACTGAGTGGCAGGAATCAGTATTTGAGTCTCTAGAAGGGTTAGACCCAGCTGTTTTCCACAGAACTGTCCACAGCCTCTGGCCAACCCCAGGGGACCTGGAGGAGCTAGTGAGGACGGGAGCATTTGGTGGGGACAGCCCACCACTCTGTCAGAATGTCTGTCCAGGGCTTAGGAAGAGGAAAGCGGGAGTTGCTGCTGTGACCTCTGGGCCAGGCACGGGTCTCAACCATGCTCCATCCCAACCCCACAAATCCCTGTAAAGCTCTTGAGGCCTGGCCCACAGCCTGGGCCAAATCCCTCAGCTTGCTGTAGTCAGGGTACAAGGCACAGAGAGAAGAAGCTGACCTGAGCCCCTGGCCTGGGACCTCAAGCCCACCTATAGGAGAGGTGGCCAGTACAGCAAGGAATCCCAGCACCCAAAATGGTGGGAGTGACAGTTCTGACCTGATGGGGCATCAGAGCTGGGTAAGTGTAACAGCCCAGAGCCAGGCCCAGGGCTCTGGCTGGGTGGGTTAGGAACAAGGCCCTAGAACCAGTCTCTGTCATAGCTCCAAGGGCCAAAGACATGGAATAGCTTTCTATAGACCCCAGGGGGACAAATCTTGGCAGGGGACTGCTGTGGGTAAGCTGGCCTGGCTAGGACCCTACCCTCAACCCCCAAGGATGATTCCTGGAATTTTTAAGGAAATTTTTTTCCTATTCTGCTTCAGTACTCCAGAGCAGCTGTGGCCCTGCTGACCATGGCCTCTTCATCTGGGATGGAGGGGGCCAGACCCTGTGTCGGGACAACACCAGATACAGCGTGTGCTCAGTCTTTTCCTGAGCCCCTGGGAACCCAAGCTCCTTTTGTAGTCTCTAGGTGTTTCTTTGTCTTAGGGAACGCTGTCTGCATTCACCCAGTCTTTATACCACGGGGAGGAGGGAAATCTTCCAACCCTTAACATGCCAAGAGGAAACCATGGCTGAGGAAAGGGCTGATGTTTACTCAACCATACAGCAATATAGCCAAAGCCAGATTAGAACACAAGTCCCTGGACTGTGTGTGGCTAGTGCCGCTCTCCTCTGGCTTCTCCAAGCTCCTGACTCCAATTCTAGGATTCAAGTACTAGGGTAAGCCAGAAACTCAAAGACCAAGTCTCTTCTGTGTCTCCAGCATGGTCTCCTGGGCTCCTCCATTGTTCTGTGCCCTGATCTTTTCCTCTTCCCTTGCCTTGAGGGTTACCATATGAAGATGGCCCTGCGCTTTGCCAGGCAGAAGTGGAATGCCCAGCCTTCTTAAGCCTTGGTAGTCACGGTGCATAAGGAGGAACCCCCCACCCAACACCCATGCCATCCCACATGGCCCCTTTTGGACTCAGCCAGGATGTCCCCATAGCCCCTCCTCCCCATCACCCTTTTCTGAAGATCACAGCTTCCTGAGCCAGCCCTAGTCTGGACAATGGCCGGAAATTCCTGGCTCAGGCTTCAGGGTCAGGCACGTGTGGTCCAGGAGCTGTGGGGGACTGGTGGGGGGGGGCTGGTAAATGAGGGAGATGCTGATAAGTGGGTAGAGGCTGGTGAGTGGGGGTTGATGAGTGGGTGGGGGCTGGTAAGAGTGTGTTGGTGGATGATAGGGGCTGGTGGGTGGTAGAGGCTGGGAGAATGTTGATTAAGGGACTGATCAGCTGTGGGGTGGAACTGGCGATCATGGAATCCAAGGAGCTATCCAGGTCCTCCAAGCTGTCTTTAGGGGCTTTCCTGTTGTGTGTCCAGGCCACATGTGGACACCACCGTACAGAGACCCGAGAGAGCAGAGTATTCAGAAGCAGGCTGCTGAGCTCAGAGAGCACCCTGAGCTTGTCCTGTTTTCCTCTAAGTCTCTGTTATTAAGTAGAAGGGCCAAGGCCCCTAGCCATTTGGCCAGGGGTTAATTTTAGAGAATCCACACCACCCCAGCTCTCTGCCCACACTGCTGTGTCTTAAAAATGGCCATTGCTCCAGCCTCACAAGCCACTGAATGACAGCCCAACTCAGAGCCCAGGTCACAGCCCAGCAAGGCCTTTGAACTAACAAGCTGCTCCTGCCCTATCCCTGAAAAGGGTGTGGTGGGATTTACAGCTGCTTCCTACTAAGAGAAGCCCCCCAGCCTGTGCCCAGAGGTGGCTGGAAAGGGCCATTCCAGGACAGGAATTACTTACTCGTTTTTCTTTTTAAATGAAAATCAGGATCAATGTTTGTTGAGTGGACTGTGAAGTAGTTTGGAGTCTTTAGAAGAGACCCTGAATCAATGCTCGCACCATAAAAGCGATGCCTCCAAACCTGGCGTCTGTGGGGCTGTGGTGCCAGTCACACACAGCTTAATGACAGGTAGGAGGTCCGTCCCAGGCCACCTCCGTCACCAAGGAGATGCGAAGGGGCAGCCTGCACATCAGCAGAGGCCTCATGCTTTGTTTTGTAGGTTCACAGAAGAACTGACTGAACCAAGTAGAGAGGTTTCTGTGTGCCCCTTACCACAAGACCTCAGCCATCACATTTGGGAACTTGCACTCCAGGGCTTTCTGTGTGGCCCTGGCTGCCACAAAGTTCTCTGCCTCTGGAGTACCAAGCAGTAGGCTACAGCACTGGGCAGTTGGTCTTGGGGAATCCACCACCATGGACTTATTATGAGACATTTTTCTGTTCCACAGAAGCACTCCTATGCCCCCATGCAGTTCTTAGAAAACCCCTGAAAAGTCTCCACCACTCCCTGGATCTCCATGACCCTAGAACTGTCCAACCAGGACTCCTCATCACCTTTGAGATGTTGCATGTTGCAGGAGAGTCCATTCCCCTTTTACTTCTGAATGGGGATCAGTGGGTTGAGGGGCCACTGTTTTCCAAACACACACATGAAAAGGAAGAGCCTTGTGGTTAGGGATGTGACTCAATCGGTAGACTGCTTGCCTAGTGAGCGTGAAGCCCTGGCTTCCAGCTCTGGTTGGAAGAACAATGTACAATGCCGGTGCCTGGGAGGAGGCAGGAGGCCCGGCACCCCGTCTCACCAAGAAGAAAGCAGCTCCAATTTCTAAAAATTACCATACCTTCCAGAAAGTCTGCTCCCAGGTAGCCTCCGAACAGATTGGAAGTGGGTTTTCACATCCGTGGTCTGGACAAGGATTGACAGAAGCGAGGAGGAGAGTGCACAGATGGGTGAGAAGCAGCTCGTGGTAGCACCAGGACAGAGGGCATAGCATCAAGCTGCTGGCTCCAGAGCACCGCTTGAAGAACAGCCAGAGGTGGAAGTGCAAACCTTTAATCCCAATGTGGGAGGCAGGTGAATCTCTGTGAGTTTGAGGCCAGCCGGGTCTATAGAGCCTGTTTCAGCTACATAGTGAGACCTTGAAGAGATGGGGGGTGGGGGGCTGTGATTTATGCTATAGGATGGGAGAATTGGCCAGGAAGCCAGTGGTATAGGACACACACTAGTGGTTCCTTGTACCTGGAGTGTCCAGTGTGAGAGATAAATAGCTTCTCAGTAGTTACAGGAGTTGGACATGGGGGTGTCTGTTAATGGAAAACATTTCAGCTTGAAGGCGGAAAAGGTTTTGGAATGAGTAACAATGGTGACCACATTGCAAGCACATTTATTCTACTAAAAGACACAGATAGTAAACGCAGCCTGGAAAGGAGTGTGATCTCCTCTAGATGTCAGAGGAGAAGCACTGTGAGGTCAGCAGCCCCCCTAAAGCGCGTGGGAAAGAACACGAGGTCAGTGTTGGAAGGGACATCACCCTCCCGTGTTCGCTGTAGGACTGTGACAGCAGCCAGTGCAGCTGTCAGCCCAACAGACCATCCACGACGATGGGGAGGACACGAACTTGCACTGGAGCACCGCCCAGAAGAGAGAGAGCCCGTCGCACCAGCAGAATTAACTAGGAAGGGGAGATTGTTCCATGACCTCGATCACGCAGAGCCTGAGAGTAGAAACCTCACGGTGGCCGCAGTTGCCAAAGTGGTCACCCAGCAACCAGCCGCCAGGCACGTAGTGACCACGTGGTGACCATGCAGCAGCAATCATACATCATACAGTGACTCTAGTGACTGCAAGGACTGTGTAGTGATCACATGATAATCTCAGGGCCATAGTGACCACATACAGTGAACATGTGGTCACCACAGTGACCATTCAGTGAGTGACCACACAGTCCACTGGGTATGTAATAAACATGTGACCAGGTAGTGATCTTGTCATGACCTACATTAATGAGCCCATAACCACCCAAAGACCAGGTACGATCACATAACGTGACACATTGACTGTACAGTGGCCACATAGTAACTGCCAAGTGACAATAACCACAAACGTGAACACAGGATCCACACAATGACCAGAGAGTGACCACCACTATCCAATGATCATGCAATGATCAACTATGCAGTGACCACACCATGATCATCTAATGGCCACAGTGATCATAGAATTTCAACAGCACAGTGACATAGGCATCACCAACAGCAATCATGCGGTGACCACAATTACAATGACCACGTAATGACCACTCATTGAACACAGTGACCCATTTCATGCACGGTCACTGCATGGGGACTGAGTTCACGGTGTCCCTTGTGACCACTGTGTCACTGGATGTCTACAGCATGGCCACTGTAGTTGTTATGGTCATAAACAGCCAGTAATCATTGTGAAGCTTATTTCGAGGTCCTTCTGTCTGCTCAGTACCCGTTGAGTAGTCAGTACTGGCAACTAGATTGTCATTGGATAGTCACTATGTTAGCTAGATGGTCACAAAGGGATCACAATGTCATTGATGTTACTGTGTGGGCTCCAGGTGGTCACTGCTTGGTCACTGAATACCCTGAATGAGGACCACGGGGGCAAGGATGTCAGTCCCTCAATCTGTCACTGGCTGGAGTGCAGTGTCACTGGAGACAGAACAGCCTCTGCGGGTCACCAGGCTAGAAAGCCACAGAGGGACCTTGGAGTAGAGTCAGACACAAGAGTGTCAGGAATCCTAATGCTGTCAGGGCAAGTGAGAGTAGGAAGGCTCTCCGTCTCCCACACCCTACCCACCTAAGAGGAGAGCACAGAGCCTTGGTGTGGGCCTGGAAAGTACCTGCAGTGTCCCTCACCCCGTCCTGAAGCCACTGAGCCTGTGGCATGTGCTCATCCCAGGAATTGCTGTGCCCGAGGCTTCAAATTCTCTAGCGCCCCAGGCTGAGAGATGCAGAGGGAAGGGAGACACAGGCAGGCCCCAGTCTTCCCGCCCCGGCAGACATGAGCAGGAAAGGCTGGTGGGGCTGGGACAAAAGGCGGACGTGCAGAGGGCCATGTGTGCCTTATCAGGGCCTGCCCTTGCTCCCCCTGGCCCAAGAGGAAGTGCTGCTCCACTCTGCCCGCCTTCCTGTCTGTCCCCTATGCTACCAGGGGCAGGGGGAAGGGGAGGCCTGTGAGGGGACCAACACCTACTCCCAGCAGGGAAAGGAAAAGGGCAGTTGGCAGCCACTTTGGAAAGATCCCCACTGTGCGTGGACACCATTGGGCTGCACTGTGGTAGCCAGAAGTATCCAAATTTGTCAGGTGAGAAAACCGAGGGAGGCCTGGAGAAGCTGTGGCCACCGCAGGTCATACTAAACCAGAGAAACCAGGTCACGCATACAAGCTTCCACCCCCACACTTGCTGCCGAAATCTCTGCAGTCCCCAGGGAGCTGAAGCTGCTGAAAATGAGGGGAACTGACTAACAACCTGAAGGTGGTGTAAGAGCCCAGGCCCCGAGCTCGCTTCGGCAGCACGTATACTAACACTGGGAAGATACAGAGAAGATGAGCTTGGCCGCCGCACGAAGCGTTCCATAATTTTCGAGATGCCCCAGTGTAGGGGAGTGCCAGGGCTGTGAGGTGCGAGTGGGTGGGCGGGTGGGGGAGCTCTCTCATAGAAGCTTGGGGAGGAGGGATGGGATAGGGGGTTTGAGGAGGAGAAACCGGGAGAGGGGGTAACATTTGAAATGCAAATAAATAAAATATCACACACACACACACACACACACACACACACACACAAAAGAGCCCAGGCCCCAGACGCCCTCTAGTGGACATGGAACAGCACTGGGCCGGCTAGGCTGTGGCAAGGGGGCACCGCACTCCTGCCTCCCGCCCTCTCCTGGGAAACTAGGCAGTAGGTTGGAAACTTTGCTGTTCGCTCAGGTCCTTCTTGGATGGTCTCTCTAATGTTGTTGTTGTTGTTGTTGTTGTTGTCGTCGTCGCCCCCGTCGCCCCCGCCGCCCCCGCCACTGCTGGTTTGTAAAATGGGATCAGCAGCCCCAGCTCGTTTCTTCCACCCCGGCAGAAACCACAACTCCCTCCCATCCTTTTCCTATTTCTTTTTTTCACTTTGATTAACAAACAGTTTATTTGTCGTGTGTGTGTGTGTCTGTACAAATGTACACATGCACTATATAGTACGTTTGTGCAGAAGATCACACGCTTCTCTCCCACTATGGGGACGGAATGCAGGTCTTTGGTCTTGGTGGCAAGGACCTTTATCTGCTGATCCATCTCAGATTTCTATTTCTTTTCCTTTCTTTTTAAGATGCCGTCTCACTGAGTAGCTAAGGCTGGCCTGAAACATGGACTCCTCTTGCCCGTCCCGAGCACTGAGACTACAGCCGGACACAGCCCACTCATTCATACCCTAGAGAGCCTTTGGAGTCCTGGATCTGCCGTAGAATGTGACCTCCTCCTCTTTACCCTTGTCACACCAGGGCAAGACCAGCCCACAGTGGCTGACCAGATCTGTCCTAACTGTTGGATCCAGCTGGGCCACAGTTTCTTGTCCAGCAAACGTGGGGTTTGCTGAGTAGTTTGCCCTGACCCTGTGGTGCATGGCCTGTGGAGACTGGAGGAATGGGACGTGGCCCAAGAAGAGGCCTACACGCATGTCTGGAACTCATCCGAACGCTAGCCCTGGCCTGGCTTGGCCTGGTGAAAACCCTGCGTCCATGGATCCCAGAAGCAGAGGAAGTCCCTCTAACTTCCCCCGCTGACTTCACCATCCGGGTCCCCAGGAAGGTTGGGCTGTGCCGTAGAGGCCTGACCTTTTGGCTGCTGACCACTGTTGCTCAGGCCAAACACCACACTCTACAAAACCTGCCTGCTGGAGCCCTAGAACTGGGCTAACACTTGGGTTTTATCTCTCTATTAGGTTCACTGAGACTGGGTCTCAGACCCCAGGTATCTGAGTCACCCGACACAAAGCATAAGCCAACCTGCCCAGGGGCCATCACCTCCAAGCCACCAATACCTGTACCCTCCAGGGACTTAGTTGGGCAGAGTCCAGGTCTCATGACCTCTGGGGATTCCTAGGACTGAGATCCTTAAGCCTCAGCATTAAAAAAAAAAAAAAAAAAAAAAAAAAAAAAAAAATAGATCCCGCTCATGCAGTTCACCAGCCATATAGGCAAAGACCTTGACTCAGGAATAAGTCCTAACCTCTTGGCACCAGGCACAGGTCCCGGAGAAGCACAGATGGAAGGCTGAGGCTAATTCAGCTATGACACGACATCCTGGCTGGTTGACAGCTTCTGTTCTGAAAGGTGGGCACCTCCCCAGGGAGCTAACCTAGAGACAGCACTTCTCCTGAAAACCTGCCAGGCCTGCCCACAGGAAGTCTCTATTAGGGCTCTGCCTCCTCTATGGGATCAGCTGGCCTGGGTTGGATTTTATCATTTCAGGGATGAACATGAACTACATGTCAGTTTGATACACGTTAGTCTTCTGAGAGGAGGGAACCTCAGTTGAGAAAATGTTCCCATAAATTTGTGCTATAGCTGGGCAGTGGTGGTGCCTGCCTTTATTCCCAGCACTTGGGTAGCAGAGGAGGTGGATCTCTGAGTTCAAGGCCAGTCTAGTTACAAAGAGCAAGTTTCAGGACAGCCAGGACTGTACTGAAAAACCCTATCTCATAACAAAACCAACCACATAAACAAAGATTGGGCTGTAGGCAAGCCTGTCGGACATTTTTCTAATTATGGTTAATATGACTGGACCCAGCCTCTTGTGAGAGGTACCACCCCTGTCTAATGGTTTCTATAAGAGAGCATTATAGACTGAGCAAGCCACAAGGAGCAAGTCAGTAAGCAACAATTCTTCATAGCCTTTGCATCAGCTCCTGCCTCTAGATCCCTGCCTGGACTGGGTTCCTGCCTTGGTTTTCCTCACTGGCCTGTGATTTAGGCCAAATAAATCCTTTCCTCTCCGAGATGCTTTTAGCCTCAGTATTTCATCATAGCAACAGTAACCCCTACAAAGACAGGAGTCAGGAGGGTCAGGGTGTTTGATTCTTATGGTTTTTGTTTGTTCGGTTTCTTTATGTTTGTGGGTGTCTCATCTGTATGTGCGTATGTGCATTATATCTTTTGGGACCAGAGTTATAGGTGATTGCAGGCCACTATGTAGGTTCTCTGGAAAAGAAGCCAGTGCTCTTAACCACTAGCCATCTTTCTAGACCCTTATGTTTTGTTTCCTTTTAACTTTTCTGGGGCTACCGGGTGATGAGTCTAGAGTCTAAGCCATCTACTTCCATTGTTGGGCAGTGACAACTCCCAAAGGTGGGCTTTAAGTGGCAAGGGGGAAAAACGGGGAAGAGTCTCCAGGCCATGAAACTAGGAGACACATGGTGGCATTCTCGAGGGGAAGAGAAGTGACAGGCTAGTAACAGGGGCATGGGCTGGGGAGTGCAGGGGTTAGGGATGAAAACAGGCTGGAAAAGGGGAGTCTGGAGGGCCAGAGTCTGGTACTGACTCAGCTCGTTGTAGTCCTGAAGTTCCCAGTCATCTTCTGACCAGAAGTTGTAATGTTCAGATCTCTCTATACTCCCTCTGTGTACACTTCCGCCCTCCGGTTCCTTCACATCTCAAGTTGTGACCGGGAGTGACAGTCAGTGCAGGTAGTGTTCCAGCTGCATGGTGACCACCACAGCTGGTCCCTCAGCATTTCCCCCTCCCACCACAGTGCTAAGAACCCAGCCAGGCCTCCCACATCGTGAACAATCTCTTTGTGGAGCTTGTAGTTTGTGCTACCCCACTTTAAGCTCCGGGAACAGGCTGCACTACCAGCCCCCACCCAGATTCCCTTGGAACCGTGGATGAAGCATACATACACATTAACATAATTTTCAACCTGCCGTATGGCTCAATTGCTGGCTGCTTCTAATCTCCAGCCTGGAGAAATGGCCTATGGCCACTCGGCCTGAGATGTCACATGGCTGGTCACCTTTGCTCCCTCCAAAGCTTGGCAAAATCCTTCTCTCTCTAGTTTGCCTAAGAGGACTCCCAAGTCCCACGGATTCCACCCAGCCCATTGGTCACTAGCATCTTTATGGATGCATCAAGAACCAATAGGGGAACAGCACCTTAGCATCAGAGCCACCCTCTACACTCTCTACTGAGCCATATCTCCATACTGTTTTCTCTCCATACTGCTCTGGCCTTCAGCTGACTAGACATGGTCCCCTGATTACTACCAGAGTGGGTGACCAGTTTTACTCGGTGTCACCTGGAAATGTCCCACAGATATGTCTAGAATGATAGGTGTCAACTCTGAGGAGTTAGTGAGCATCAACTTGACACATGAAAGCTTGTGAAAAATAGAGTTGCAAATGTTCATCCTTCAGCATCTGGCAGTTCTGCTGAATGTGGTGCAACTGGTGTGTGAACTCCTTTCCCTTTCATGGCTTTAGAGAGGGGACAGCATGAAGAATGGTAACACCAGGCGATGCTTACTTCCTGGGATGGAGCAGTGGATGACTTTGCTTTGCATCTTGGGGAAGTTCTTAAACGCTATGCACACATCCTTTTAATTTAAAACAAAATTTAAAAACTGGAAGCCAGGTGGTGGAGGTGTGGGCCTTTAATTTCACCACTTGGGAGGCAGAAGTGGGCGGGTCTCTGAGTTCAAGGCCAGCGTGGGCCACACAGCAAGTTCCAGGACAGCCAGGACTACATACAGAGACTCTGCCTTGAAAAACAAGCACAAAATCAAGCCAAAACCAACCAACCAACCAACCAACCAATAAACAAGACCCTCAAACCAAACAAACCCCACAGAAAACAGGGATTTTCCTGGCATTCATTGTGAAAGCATTAGGCCCGAGTCAGATTTGCACCATTCACAAAGTCACACACAAAAACCACACTGTGCAAATACTGAGTGTTTGTAACCCAATACTAGAGAGGCAGGTATAGGAGGCTACCTAAGGCTCCCTGGCCAGCTCTAGGCTATGGCAGTATCTCAGACATGCAGTGCTTCGGTAACCCGATGGCTCAGAGGCCAGCTGGGTGGGTGTTTTAACTCCCCTTGGTGGCCTACAACTGCTGTGAGTATGGTGGTGGCCTGCAGAAGTCATCCTCATCACAGGCCAGTGCAGGCTGTCACCGTTGTCAGCCTTGATGCTCAGAAGAGCCTTGCTAGGCTGCTCTGTGAAGTTTATCATTCCAACCATGTCTCCGCCCCCATGCAGAGGTGTGGGTGTGGCCTGTGTAGTGTCACTGGCTTAAATGTGCTCAAGTGTTACACTGACATTGCCTGAAGCTGAACTTGAGTCTGACAGTGTCTCAGGTGCATTAGCACGGGGATCCTTGACCCTCTCTGGCTAGTCTCTAATTTCTGTGGTAGTGAGGATAACCATTCTCTCTCTGTCTTGCTCACCTGAATGTTGGGTCAAGGGTCAGCCACATTAATATGAATAATCATATTAATGAGGTGTTCCTGGCACCCCCTTGGTTGGACACAGCACTGTCTCCACTATACAGCTAATCACGGTGGTGATCCCCAAGATCCTGATCTGCAGCCAAGTTGACAGACATCCAACCATTTCTGGGTTTTGGCTTGGACGGTATTGTAAACGTTTCGTTAATAATTTTGTTGTAGGGCTGGAGAGATGGCTCAGTGGTTAAGAGCACCGACTGTTCTTCCAGAGGTCCTGAGTTCAATTCCCAGCAACCACGTGGTGGCTCACAACCATCTGTAATGGGATCTGATGTCCTCTTCTGGTGTGTCTGAAGACAGTGACAGTGTCATATACATAAAATAAATAAATCTTTAAAAAATAATTTTGTTGTAGTTATTTTTTTATATAGAGGGGAAGGGGAGTACATGCACATTAGTGTGCAGATGTGTGCACCCATGCATTCACATGTAGAGACCATGTGGTTTTGTGACACTCTTTTACTGAATCAGACACCCCTCACTTCTCCTAGGTTGCCTGGCCATCAAGCCCATTAGTCTGCAAATCTCAGTCTACCTGTATCTGCATATCTCTGGCTACCTGTATCTGCATATCTCAGGCTACCTGTATCTGCATATCTCAGGCTATCTGTATCTGCATATCTCAGGCTATCCGTATCTGCATATCTCAGGCTACATGTATGTATATGTGCTATCTGTAGCAATGTACATGTTTCATGTTGGTGCCGAGGATTTGAACTCAGGTCTTCTTCATGTCTGCAGAACAAATGCCCTTATCCGCTAAACCACTTCTTCAGTCCTGATAAGTGTTTTCAATTCCCAATGCTTTATTGATGTTACTATAGAAATTTCACAGGTGTTTGGTTTGGTTTGGTTGTGGTAAGTATTAAAAAGGTTCTGTTTGGTCACCCCGCTCCCCTGAGGTCTCACTCCACGGGAGCCACTCCAGTGCACAATCTCCTAGGCGGTTAGTCCCAAAACCTGGCATCCACACATCTTGTTCCAGCTGCCTCTTAGCCATTGCTTTCACACACTTGGTAAAGTCATGACTCAACAATCAATTAACTTATCAAACAGGTTTACATGTTAAACTCTCAATCCGAAATCCCTCTACACAATAAGCTTACAACCAGTTAACAAAGATATAAACTGTCCACCTAGATAAGATAAATTGACCCATAGAAACTCTTAGAAATAATTATAACAGCTTTATCCATCTAGAGATGTGCTGAAAGAAACATCCACGTCTGCTTCCATGTTGCCTCCCCCTCAAGCTCCTCCTTTCTCCTCCTCCTCTTTCCTTACCAGAACTCTGTCCCTGCCCACTTTCTACTGTCCAATTATGTACTACCTTGACACCAACCTACAGGGTTTTTCTGTATATCCCTGGCTAACCTGGAACTAGCTCTGTAGACCAGGCTGGCCTCGAACTCAGAGATCTACCTGCCTCTGCCTACGGAGTGCTGAGATTAAAGAAATGCACCACCACTGTCTTGCTATAATTTCAGTTCTATAAACAGACCACCTCCAAGGAACTCACTTGCCCACCATCTGGGGGTTTTTTGTTTGTTTGTTTGTTTGTTTTTGTTTTTGTTGTTGTTTTATGGTTGGTTTGGTTTGATTTTTTGAGACAAGGTTTCTCTGTGTAACCAGACTGTCATAGAACTCACTCTGTAGGCCAGCGTAGCCTCAAACTCACAGAGATCCACCTGCCTCTGCCTCCTGAATGCTGGGATTTATTAAATTCATGAACTACTGCCTGATTCATTATCTCTCTCTCTCATTCTCTCTCTCTCTCACTCTCTCTCTCATTTCTGTGTGTGTGTGTGTGCGCGCGCGCGTGTGTCTGTCTGTCTGTCTGCCTCTGTCTCTCTGTCCTCTGTCTGTCTGTCTTTCTGTCTCTCTTCCTTTCATTCTTGTTTTTATTTTAAGACAGGATCTGGCTTTCCTTAACTCGCCCTATAGTCCAGGCTGGCCTCAAACTCACAAAGATTTGTCAGCCTTGGCCTCCCGAAGGCTAGGATTAAAGATGTGTGCCACTCACCCGCTTTAAGATTTTTTAAAACTTTTTATTGATTTTTTGTGAGTTTCACATTATGTACCCCAGTCACGCTCATCTCCCCACTCCCTTATATCTGCCCTTAGCCCTTGCAGCTTCCCCGCCCCCCAAATAAAATACACAAGCAAACAACAACAACAAACAAAGCCTAGATACCATCTCATCATGGAAGCTGTGCTGTGTCAGTGTGTGCCACATCTGTCCACACATCTTCACTGCCATGAGTCACTGGTCTGGCTCAGGATCTCTGGCTTCTGTGACACCATCGACATTGGGTCCTCAGTTATCCTGTTGTTGACCCAGAGATCTTGCAGCTTCGGATGAGCAGCAGGACTGGTCCTCTCACAGATGATATAGATTTTGGGGAGGGCCAATTCTGGATTTGGTCAGCCCATCAGTTCCCCTATCTCCACACTCACTGCTCCGGGAAGCTGCCCAGTGCTGCCACCACAGGCAGGAGCCCAGTGCTGCCACCACAGGCAGGAGTCCAGGTCGGCTCTATTGCTCTCTTGCCTGCCAGCTCATCTGCACCCACATCTCCAGAGCTAGCTCCACTGTGCTGCCCAGTCAAGGTTTGGGGCCCACTCTCCCAAGTGCTGCAGCCTGTGAGGGGCTGGGCCGGCCCTCCTGCTCTCATGACCCCAGGGTCAGCTGTCTTGGCTACTGCAGATGGTGGGGGGGAGGGCAATGCACCCACCCACCCCCGCCCCCACCCCACCCCTATCCCCACTCATGCCACCTCATGCCAGTGTTTGGTGAAACCAGCTGCCCTACACTCCTGCCCTTGGGTGGGGCTAACTCTTCTGCTCTCCCCACCAGAGCCAGTTCTGGTGTAGTCCATGAGGGAGGAGGCCACCTCATCCACTTTCATGACTACCAAAGGTGGTGAGGGGATGGGGGTAAGATTTATTCTTATTTTAAGTTGTGTGGGGGTTGTGCACATGAGGGCGGTTGCTGGGGGAAGCCTCAGATCCCTAGAGATGGAGTTAGAAGTAATGCGAACTTCCCAATAAGGATACTAGGAAATGACTTTGGGTCTTCTGCAAAAATGATACACTCTTAACCAGTGAACCCTCTCTTCAGCCTGACACACAGTCTCGTAGCCCAGGCTGGTCCCACACTTGCTTCTCCCACTCACCTGGCACTGGATTGCAGGATTGCACCATCACACCAATTAAATTTAGTGTGTGTGCCTATGTGTGTCTGTGTGTGTGTACATGTGTGTCTCTGTGTGTATGTGTGTGCACCTATGTGTGTCTCTGTGTGTCTCTCTCTGTGTATGTCTGTGTGTGTGTCTCTCTCTCTGTGTGTACCTGTGTGTCTGTGTATCTTTGTGTCTGTGTCTCTCTCTCTCTCTCTCTCTCTCTCTCTCTCTCTGTGTGTGTGTGTGTGTGTGTGTGTGTGTGTGATAATGCTCATATGAAGGTCCAAGGACAACTTCTGGGAGACAATTCTAATTTTTCCATTCTGTGGGTCTCGGGAATGGAACAGGATCTTTCCAACTGTTAGACTTGGACCGTAGATCCTGGTGGCAAGTGCCTTTAACCTCTGACCATTTCACCCTGTCCTCTGCTTGTTTTGGTTTTGTCTTATGTGGTACTGGGAATCAAAGCTAGCACTTCGTGGGTGCCAGGCAGGCACTGTACCAGCTAAGCCTCATCTCCAATCTTGTGCAAAGGCTTTTATGATAAATTGGACTTTGTTAGGTGCAGGACTTTTCTGTTGTTTCTCTTCTGTGTCACTGTTAGTGATTTTTGTCCTTTGTGGAGTTTTTACATGTCATCTGGGTTGCCAAATACTTGAGCTATCTTTTTACAAGTCTTTCCAGATTTAACTGTGTTGCATTGATTTCTGGTTGGTCCATTTTATCTATTTGTTTGTTTTTATGTGCATTAGTGTTTTTCCTGCATGTATGTCTGTGTGGCAGTGCCAGGTCCCCTGGGACTGGAGTCACAGACAACTGGAAGCTGCCATGTGGGTTCTGGGAACTAAACTCGGGTTCTGTCATCTCCAGCTCCAGTTGGTCCATTTCAATTCTATCCACTCATTTCCCGCTTTATTGGGATTTAATCTCTTTGTCTACAGTCCTTGGAGGTGGCAGCCCTGTCATACCTTCCCCACAGGCCCGGATCATGGGGAGGAACAGGTCCGTACCTACCTCTCTCTGTTGGTCCTGGTCCTGCTTCTCTGGAGAGGTCCTGAGTCCTCTTCTTCCAACACTGGGGTTGAAGTCTCGAGTCCAAACCGCAGTGTTTAGAGCCAGGGTTTCTCCCCTCCTCCGTCCCTATAGGTCCCAAGTGGGCAGCATTCTTGCCAGCCAGCTCCTATTTATCTCATCTCTGGTCCAGGAAGGAACCCAGATGGTGCAGAACCACAGGTGACCACAAGGGGACAATGTGGCTTTAGAAACAGTCATGGGCACGGACTGATCCCACTCTCTCCCAGGTACCCACAGTTTATCCTGAATCCTGTACCTTGCTCAGATTCTCTCCCACCCGAGCCTCTGAAAACCCTTCAGGATCCTCATGGCCTACCGAGGGGTACCAGCTGTTTGAGGGCCAGGAAGGTTTGTGGGGAAGGGGAGTAGACACGCTGGAGAGTGAGGAGAAGGGAACTGTTGAAAGAGGCAGAGGAACCCTGCCTCCTCTCCAGCCTTCCCTCAGGTGGGAGCTTCCCATTCTCAGAGACACAGACCTCAAGAGCTGACAAACTTTATGGTCCTGACTGGAAGTTCGCACGAGGCCACAGGTGGGGCCATACCAGTGCTACCGTGGAGCGGACAGGCTTTCTAGCAAGGTAGACAAGCCTGAGGACAGGGGATGTGTCGAAGCTCCCGATGCCAGCAGAGAGCCACCCTTCTTCCTTTACTGCCTCTGGGGCTGATGTTGCTCTTAGGTTCCCCTTGTTAGCCCCTCACAGGGTACCTCATACTCTGCCAGCAAAGCATGGGGCTAAGTTCTAACTCCTCTGGCTTGCAGCAGCTGGGATGCTTGTAGCCCAGTTGTGGGGGGCTCTGAGAGGGTGATGGGGCACAAGGACACACACACAGCCTGCCTGCAGGTTGCTCCATTGTGCCAAGGTGGGTAGGGTGGAGTGTGTCACCCGCTTCCAGCCCTTGTCCCAACAAATCAGAGCAGCAGCATAAGGTCAGTAGGCATTTGTGTGCCCAGAAGAGTGGGCTGGGATGCTGCCAAAGTCCCATCACAGGCCCAGCCCTGTCCCGCCTTTCTGCCTCTGCTCAGCTCCGTCCTGACCCTGGTAACAGCCAAGTCTGGCTCCCAGCTGGTCCAGAGCAACAGGTAACTGTGCTGTCAGAGAAACCAGGGTGCAGAACGAGCAGGGGTGGGAACAGTGTCCAGTGAGGACCTCGGTCTCCAGAGTCCCTAACAGGAGGGAGGCCACACCTGAGCTTACATATACAGGGCTCTGTTAAGCAGAGGCATGGTGCTGTGCCCACACGCACAGCACTGGAAGGCAGGTTAGGGCTCTGTACTCTACACTCAGATACAAAGGCTGGGAAAAGCAGCCTAGAGGCTTTGTCCAGAGATCTGTGGTATCTAGGTTTCCTCTTCTGAGGAGTAGGGTACCATTCTAACTTCAGGGTGCCTGGTTGCAGGCTTCAAGCTTCTCACCTGGCGTCCATAGGACTCAAGGCAGGTCCCTGGGGCTGCAGCGTGGGTGGAATGCCTCAATGTCCCCGAGAGCCCTCAGGAGCCAGTGGAGTATGGCAAGCCCCAGCAGGTGTCAAGATAGACGGTGGAGGGCAAGAACTGTGGGAACAGGGAGAAAGCAGATGTCACTGGTGGCCACAGTCTCCCCGGGGACGGAAAGAACTGTTATTCACAATGAAACAGAGGGATGACTTGGGGCAGAGCCTGCGTGGTTGCTGGGCAAGCATCCCCAGGTGGCCCGGGGAGGATAAACATGTGCACAGGGCTCCACCTGGACCTCAGCTCCAGATGCTGGTGAACACTCTTTCCCTCAGGCGTCCTCCTTCCTTGGATTTTAAGTAAACTCTCCAAGGGTGTCTTTGCAGACAGAAGCCTGTCCTCTTGATCTGTTTAGCACACTTTTCTGCTCAGCAAGCCTGTGGACGCATGGGACGAGGCACACATAGCCCTCTGCCCCTGGCTGTGGTCTTAGTTCCTCACTACGTCCTTACCTCTTACTCCATGATGATGATCCCCAGCCCACCTAGTCCAGTCTGACCTGCTCTGGGGTTTAGACCAGACCCTGGGCTTAGACTCTACTGAATACCCAGGTCATAAGGGTTCCCTGGGCCCCTGTCCCCTGCTAGTCACCTCACCCTCAATTTCCTACCTGTATATCCCCACAGACCTCTCTGTTCTCTGACATCCAACATGCCCAGCCAGACCTAACAGACATGCATAGCATATGAATTATCTTTTTAATTAATTACATTTACACCCCTACTAATGCTACCCCTCCTCTCCTTCCAGTTCTTTCCACTCCCCTCATCCACTCCTCCTCCCATTTTTCTTCAGAAAGGGAGCCCTTCATGGTTATCAAACAGCCCTGATATATCAAGTTGCAGAAAAACTAGGAGCAACCTCTCCTGTTTAGGCCGGATGAGGCAGCCCAGTAGGAGGAAAGGGTCCCAAAGGCAGGCAATAGAACCAGAAACACGCCTCCTCTCACTGTCAGAAGCACATGAAGACCAGGACCCACACTGTTACCTATGTGCAGAGGACCTAGGTCGGCCCCATGCAGGCTCCTTGCTTCAGTCTCTGTCAGCTCCTATGAGCCCTGGTTAGTTGATTCTCTAGATTTTCTTGTGGTGTCCTTAACCCCTCTGGCTCCTACAATCCTTCCTCTCCGTCTTCTACAGGATTCCCTAAGCTCTAGCTAATGTCTGTCTGTGGGTCTCCATATCCGTTTCCATCAGTTGCTGGGTGAAGCCTCTCTGATGACAGTTATGCCAGGGTCCTGTCTGCAACCATAGCAGAGTATCATCAACAATGTTAGGGCTGGGTTCCCTCTCATAGCATCACGTGGATTACCTTAGTTTATCTGAAAACAAGGTAGGAAAGTAACCTTTGCATGTAAGAAAATGTTTTGCTTATAGTGTTAATAGAGTTGCTTTTGCTAGTTGGGCTTTCTTTTCTCTCTCCGTGTTCTTTCTTTTTCTTTTTTCTTTCTTTAAAATATAAGTCATTTACTGTGCCAAAAGACACCCTAAGTCATACTTGTAAACAAGATCTTGTTTCTGGAGCTGGTAACTCAGGTCTTACTCATCAACCTGCTGCTCTCTTCCCTCTTCAGACACAGACGCCATCCAAACACTTTTAAAATTTTATTTATTTTATGTACATGAGTACACTGTAGCTGTCTTCAGACACACCAGAAGAGGGCATTGGATCCCATTACAGGTGATTATGAGTCACCATGTGGTTGCTGGGAATTGAACTCAGGACCTCTGGAAGAGCAGCCAGTGCTCTAACCACTGGGCCATCTCTCCAGCTCCCAAACACTTTCTGATGTCCTTGTTTTTAACTGTTATAATTTGCTGAATCAGAGCTGCTGAATTTGAAACAAGTTCAATACCATTTCCTTCAAGGATTAATTCATCCTCTAAGCTTGAGAAAAAGAACAAGCAACACCCTTCATCCAGGCCCTGCCGACGTATTTTACACCCGAGAAATTTCGGATTCCAACCAAAGACCCATTCTCCTGAACAAGGGTGTTGATGGGGAAGTGAGCATCCACAGACCTCATCTCGTAACAGAAGCCCAGCGTGAGACCCTGATCATGTTCCGAACATGACTGCAGAGGGTTCTGGCAGTGGCCGGTTCTTTTCTGTTATCCCAATATTTGTCAACCCAGAGCCTTTTTTTTCTTTCCAAGGAGACTCAGCTCCACACTGATGCGACTGAATTCCCTCCCGAGGGTTCCTCTGGGCTCTTTACTGTGACTGTGTGCTCCTTCAGAGTGATGTCAACATCGTCTGGCATGTCAACAGTCTAATGCTGAGAACGGTCTTCATTCTCTCAGTAGATGGGACAAAGAGCTTTGTTGATTTGTTTCATTTTGGTTTGGTTAGTTGGTTGGTTCTGGTTTTCTACACAGGGTTTCTCTGTAAAACATTGGCTGTCCTGGAACTCACTCTGTAGACCAGGCTGACCTCAAGATCTGCCTGCCTCTGCCTCCTGAGTGGAGTTTGATTTTCTATGGTGGGAAGGGAAGATGACTTGTGTACCACATTCACCAGCCCCAGAGTTCGCTCATCTCAGCCTGGCTGCCATGATGTCATTCTCTAGGATGGACATCCTGCTGGACTGGGAGTAGGACCAGGTATACATGGCTGTGGCACCCACAGGTCTGACTGCCCTACTGAGGCCTGTGGGGTGGCCCCAGGGCTCTACAGAACCTATGGTTCTGCATGCAATAGAGAAGCGCCAACAGTTTGACAGCGTGTTCATCTTCTTCCACAAGGCTGGAATGAGGCACCACGAGCAAACCAGTGCACGTGTGTGTGTATATACATCATGTATGCATATATGTATGCACAGTGGTGCGGTGCTCACTCATGTATGTATATGTGAGGGTCAGAGGTCAACATTAGGTGTCTTTCTCTATTTCTCTATACCTTATGCTTTGAAACAGTCTCACCAAACCTGGAACTCACCGTTTTGGCTGGGCTAACTGGCCAGCAGAGCCCTGTCTTTGTCCCTCATGTGCTCCAGCGTTTCCAGCTCTTTACCTGATGCTGGCAATCCAAATTCAGGTTCCCACTCTATCCACTGAACCATTTCCCTAACTTGTCCATCTGTTTGCTGTTGTTTTGTTTTGCTGTTTTTTCAAGTCTCGCTCTGTACCTCTGGTTGCCCAGGAACTCACTATATGGATTGAACTCTCCTCGAACTCACAGAGATCTACCTGCTTCTGCCACAGGATTGAAGGTGTGCAGCCCTCTGTCCAGCTTTAAGCATCTCATTTCATAACCAGAAAACTGAGGCTCGTTAGTTACACGCATGATGCCCTTGGCAGTGACACCTTCTGCATACATTAGTGGCAGGTTTCTTGTTCAGGTGGAGTCTAGCATTCCATGGAAGGGCTTTGACCCAGGGCAGGGCTCTACTTCCTGTCACTCCCCAAGTCTAACCAGTTGTAGAGCAAAAGCCAGAACCCAAGTCTGAGGCTTAGCCCAGATTTGGACCCCCTGAGGCTCTTGGCATAAAGGATACAACCTTGGGGCTTTCCCACGGTGCAGGTGTGGTCCCAGACAACCTGGGGGAGTAGCCTAAGGGAGCAGGAGCCTTCCCTATGAGAAAAGGCTCTTCCAGCCTTGCCATTGTCAGGGCCTCTATCGGAAGCCAAACATAGAGCTGGGGAATGTCAATACCTCAGGCTTGCCACCTGGCATCTGGTGCCCAAGTGCTAGGCGGTGCCTGTGGGGGACCCCTGCAACCATCCACAGCCAAGAAGCTCCAGGCTATTTATAACACGACTGAGAGTAGCTAGGCAAACATCAGCTGCTCCTCATGACTCCCCTTGACCTCCAGGCTGTATTTAAACTCTCACTGGGCAAATAGGAGGCAGATAAGGGGCAAATAGGAGGCAGATAAGGGGCAGAGATTAGAGGAGTAGATCATCTCTGACCAGAAGCTTCCTTCCTTCCTAAAAACAAGATCGCTAGCATGGGACTCGGGCAGGCATGGGAAGCTGGTGCTGTTTGTTGACTGAGTCCCTATAATGCCCCTTCCCTCTGCTGTCTCTATTTCTTTTGACCACCCCCCATTTGAAGAGCAGCTCACCCGGGCACCTGCCTCGCATGTCTGGACCTGTCAAGCAGAGGTCTGTCTCTAGCATGGAACTGACCTAGTCAGAGCTCAGCACACCATCCACAGCTGTGCATACTTGTGCACAGGGTGGACTAGCCTGGGCAAAGCCCAGTGAATCCTGTTTACTTCTTGAAGGCAGCTCAGAAAGGCTGGGATACAGCAAGTACTTAGAAGACCTAGGAGCCGGGTCCCACTCTTCACCCCCAACCTCTGCCTCCCAGCTCCTCAGCCTTTCTGCAGGTCCACAACCTACCCTCTGTCCTTAACCCTATACTAGCCTCCCTGATTGACTTTGAAAATGAAAACAACACCCAGGAAAGGTTCAGAGCCCAGTGGGGATGGGCTGTCACCTTCTGTGTTCCACCGCTCACCTCTGCTAAAGCAACTAACCCACAGTGGCTTCAGTCTAGGAAATGAGGGACACAGAGCCAAGACAGGTACAGCTAGAGCTGGAAACTTGCAAAGAGAAAGTAAGCTCAGTTTAGAGTCTGGATCAGTCTGTTCAAAGTCAGGAACCACGCTCAGATTGAGGTCCTGGTCAGTCTCTCATTCTGTGCTGGTGTTAGAGTTCAGTGTGTGACTGGAATCAAGGTTTAGTCAGTGCTATGTCAGCATGTGGCTGGGATCAGGATTCAGTTCATGGCTAGGACCATGGCTCAGTTTGTAGCTAGAACAGAGACTGGTCTATGGCTTTGATCAGGGCTCAGCTTGGGCTGTTGTTGAGGGGCTCAAAGACAAACTTGTACCTGACATAATAGATTTGCCTGTGGCTAGGGTAAAAAATTGTCAGGCAGATAGAATCAAGACTAAGTGTGTGAATCGCCTTACTCAATCTGTATCTGGGATCAGCAATCAGCGGTACTCATGCTAGGGCTATCTGTGCCTGTACATAGCCTGCATCTGTGGATAGGATCAGGGTTCACACTATGGTTGGGATCCAGGCTCTGACTATAACAGGAACTGGGATCATCCCAAGGCTAGGATTGGGGCCCAGTCTGGGCCTGAGCCTGGACAGTGCGCACCCACCCAAGGAGTCTTCATTTCCAAGTGGTCTTAGACAGTGAGCATCTACCCAAGGAGTCTTCATTTCCAAGTGTTCTTAGACAGTGAGCATCTACCCAAGGAGTCTTCATTTCTAAATGGTCTTAGACAGTGAGCATCTACCCAAGGAGTCTTCATTTCTAAATGGTCTTAGACAGTGAGCATCTACCCAAGGAGTCTTCATTTCCAAGTGGTCTTAGACAGTGAGCATCTACCCAAGGAGTCTTCATTTCCAAGTGGTCTTAGACAGTGAGCACCCACCCAAAGAGTGGTCTTGGGTCATGTTGGACAAATGAACTGTGCTTCCTCCTCAGATCAGAGTGTTCTTGGCCAGCAGCCAGGTGCTGATTCCCGGGGGAGAGGCCTGTTCCTGCCAGCCACATTCCCACGCTTGCCTGGGAAGGTACCAGTGGGTGGGAAGTGTTGGGGGCTGCCTTCTAGGGGGCCCATGTCCTACCCTCCTAGGTGCTGCCACTGTCACCCACTGGAGGCTCCTGCAGATAAAACCTCTCCTCCTGCCCTAGCTAGGATCAGAAGATGGAGAATTTGGAAGGTCTGCTCTCCAAAGCTAAAAGACCAAGTTACATCCCCCAAGGGAAGTAGTACCTCCGGAGGTTGAGTGTGGGCCTGTGCTTCCTTGGGCCTCAGTTTCCCAAAATGATAACAGAGAGAGGACAGGTGACAACTAGGACAGATCTATCCAAAGGCCCTCTGCGGGGATAGCTCTGACAGGTCAGGCATGTGCAGGGGTTTCATCTAATCCTGGAGGGACTTCTGTTAGCCTGCGGACTCCCAGAAAGGAGGATGTCCTTAAAACTGCTGGCCCATCCCAGAGCCTGGTGAGATAAAGACAAGATTCAGGACCTTAAGATTCCTGGATTCCTGTCCTAAAGAAATGACCACCTGCTGTGGGGACAAGATCTGTGTGTCCAGGTGGCCATTCCTACCACCGTGTTTCTCCCCAAGAAGTCTCACTGGGGCCTGCAACGATGGTGCCTCTGTCTGTGGTAGAGAGAAAGTATGCAACTGAACACGGCTCCATATACATGTCCCAACCAACTTTATTACCCCAGCTTCAAGAGGTGGAAATAGGACCAGAGAGGGCCAGGACTCTAGACTAGCTTCAGGAGGACAGACAGGAGCTTCTGCCCTAACTGGCTTGGGGTCTGGGAGGTGTGTTTCTCAGGGGCCTCCTGGAGCTATTTGGCCCATGTTACAACTTCTCGATTCCTGCTGTGTCCAGACTTGCCACAGCTCCTGCCCCCAGGCCCAGAGGAGAGCCTCGCCTACCTTCCAAAGGCCAGGACAACAAGTCTCAGCGTGGCCTGGTCTCTGTGCCAGCTCCGAGCGTGAGAACATGCTGAGCAGAGGAGGGAAGAGTGGCAGGTGGCCAGGTGTGAGCACCAGCAAGTACCCCTCAGGAAGCCACAAAGCTGTCCAGCCCAGCTGCTCCCTCGCCAGTTGTCCAGGGCACCACTGGGTGAGGGACCTTCCCTCTATACTCCCAAGCTGACCAGGATGCCACCCTATCCACCCCGTTAGCTCTGTTCACATTGGCATTGCCCAGTACATAGTCGGTGCTCAATAACTGCTTCTGCCAGGAAGGAGATAGAACTGGGGACTTTGTCCATATGATCAGTAAAGGCTACTGATGCCTGGCCATCATTACGGAGTCTAGTTACTCCTAAGGCTACTGCCCCCTAGTGTGAGGATGGAGAGCTACATCTAGAGTCTTCTGGGGTCACTGTGAGTGCTCAGGGATGGAAGTGAAGAACCACTGAACTGGGGACACTAAGGGCTTGGCACACTGATTGGGTGATCTCTGGTCCCTTATGAGTCCCCTTGATAAATGAGAGACGGTGAGAGGGCTCTCTGGGGGTGGGAGCAAGCTCTGGGGGCCAGGAGACCTATCTCTAGCATCTAGTTGTATTGAGCACTGCCCGGGCATGTGCCCGGCTTCATACAGCAGCTGCTCTGAGAGGCATCATTGGTAAGCAACTTTCCACTAGAGAAGCTAAATAGTGGTCTTCAGGCACTGACCCTGGCATCAACAAGTAGCTTGCCCAGGACATCCAGCCTCTGTATCATGATGTGGTCTCGAAACCTTTCCAGGTCCCAGGAGAGCCCTGGGAAGACCCTTGGAAGAGACAGCCATGCCCTGGACCATAGACTCAGGCTCTGTTTGGAGTGGCCAAAAGATGTATCCTGAGGAGCAGAGGCTAGGGAGGAGGATGAGGAAGGGGGCATTGGCCATGAAGGTGCAGGCTGGGTTCCCTACAAGGCAGGAAGGGGCAGGTAGGTGTAGACTGTCACATACTGTCCGAGACTGTGCCTGGCCCTGACCAGGGTCCACCCTGGGCTGTTTGTTGCCACTCTGTGTTCACCCATCTGTGTTCTGAACCCTTCCCCACTGTCACCAAGCTTCCACGGGTCCCGAACACTGAGAGCAGAGAAGAGGGAGCTGCAGAGGAACTGTGGGTGGGTAACTGGGCATTGCACTGGTTTAAGTTCCAATGTGCACCGCTGAAAGAGGTCGTGGGGTAGGCCTGGCTGCTGTGGTGCTAAGTCCTGCGAGCAGTGTACAGCACAGGAGAGCTTTGCTGGGCACAGCCAGAATGGCCAACACATTGCCTTGGCGCAGAGAGGAGGCTGCTGCTGCCTCCAGGAGCCTCTGTCAAAGGTCAGTCCCTTACACCAACGGCCCGCTCTCTCACCTCTGGCAGGGAGATTACCTTCCCTGTTTATCCCCAATTTACTACCTCTACTACTGCTACCCAGAGGAAGGAGAACCCTGTCACTGGCTCCACCTGTGGCAGTCTGTGCTGTGAACAGGAAGCCTAGGGCATGAGGCCACCACCCACCTGCCTGCAGCCAGGAGACACAAGCAAGCAAGGGGCTACTCGGGTCACATAGGCCCCAGACCCCCTACCTGTGAGTCTACCCACAACTGCCTTTCTCTCTAGCCCAGTCATACTCCAATGAGACTTCTCCATTTCCAGACATGCCTAGGCAAAACTCATAGCTCTCGGAGGCACCCAGAGACTCTGAAAAATAGAACTCTACCATTCAAGGGCTTAGGATGCAACTAGGGACCTGGAAGAGGAGCTGATCTCAGTGTGTCCCTCTGCTCACAGGGACTTCTCAGAACTGGGCCAGGCTGACAAGTGCCATCCCTAGGCATCTGATGGGGGCTTTGGGTAGAGGACCCTTTGAATAGGCAGAGACAAAGGCAGCAGGACCCAGTGGTTATCGTGAAGGCACTGGCTGTTTGGGGTCTGGGCATAGAGCATTCTTTCCCAGGCACCTGAGGCATGCAGCGCCCACCGCCACTCTCTCAGGGACCTGCCGCCCAGGGACATGTCTCCACAGGGTCTCTGGGCTGATACCCCCCTCCCCCGTGGGAGAGGAGCCTGGGAGCCTGAGGCAGGCAGCAGGTTGGGGCCTGAAAGTGACGAGGGTTTCCGCCACAGCCTTCATATGATGTTGCAAGAGAAGCAAGAGGGCTGACTGCGGGCACTGGGTGGGACCGAGGAGGGTGGGGGTGACTGAAAGTCTGTGGTGTGGGAAGAGGGGCTCTGTGTGATCCCAAAGAGCCCTAGTTTCTCTGAGACCCCCCACATGGGGAGTCAACTCTTCATCCGCTCCTAGGGAGCCTTTGCCTCTGGTAATGTTGAGGGAAGCAGGTGTCTGTCCTGGTCTCCTCCGGTCATGAATCATATGCCTGGCCCGCAAAGGGCCTGGTGGAGAAGTGTGTCCTGGAATATTGCAGGCCAGCTCTTGGGAACCAGCCGGCTGTCCCTCCATCTCACTTCCCCCCTTCCAGAGGGCATCTAGCAGGACCTGCAGTGCTATGGCCACATTCTGAGAGGAGGAGGGTCCAGTGTTGTCCACAAGAATGTACCTGCAACCCCAGGGTATGTCACCTCCCTTTTCCTAGCCTCGATTTCCCTCAAACATCCAATATGGCTGATTCAGCCCCTATAGACCTCTGAGATTCCCTGGCCAGGGGCCACAGCCCCTGACCATGTCTGTGAGATCTCCCTCCTTGGCTCTGTGACAAATTCCCACCATCTGCTTCAACTATAAACAATTATCTCTGGCAGGGCAAGGCAGCCCCAGATAATGCCGCCTGGAGGACAGGGGGAACCCACGCTCCTCCCCGTGCCAGCCTGGCTTGCTGAGGTCATGCACACAAGCCCTGATAGTGGTGGCCAGGGTGGAGCCCTGGCTCTGTTCTGTACTTAATCAGGGACGCCACAATAATCAACTGCCTCTTCCCCTTCCCTCCCCTGCACTTTCAGGGTTGTCCCTCCTGGAGGCAACTGGGCACTTGGGTACCTACCTGCCTTCCAGAACCTCTGTGGAGGAAGGGCGGGGCTACCACAAAGCATCTTATGTTTATTGCTGCCTCCCATAGGCACAGAGGCAGGGGGTAGCTCCTCCCCAGCTTCACTTGCTAGTCAGGGGAAGATACCAAACTATGATGCTTGCCCTTGCTCCAGACTCCCTGGGCTACTGCTCACAGACTTGCTCGGGGTCTTGCCTGACACCTTTTGGGCTTACTCTACCCAGGATGCTTCAGTGCTCACCCAACAAGGGAGGAAGGACCGACTTCAGTTCCCACAGGGACTTCTGTGAGCAGGGTTTGGACAGACTGTCATTCAGGCCAGAGTCTGGCTCTGACCCAAGGGCCAGGCCTCCAGCTTTGTTCTGAGAGACACCAAGGACTCAGCCAGGTTTGGCAGGGAAGATGGTGTCTGCATATGTAGTGAGGAGTGTGCTCTTGTCCCCCAGGCTCTAGAGTAGGTGGCACAGGACCTATCTCAAGGAAAGATAACACAGCTGAGGAGTGGCAAGCCCATGGGATAGGATCCCCTGCCCAGTTCAGCCTGCAGGATAGAAATCTAGCTGGTGGGTACAACCCTGGCTAAGGCTTGATAGAGTCACTCTGACATGGTAGTTACTCCTGATGACCCCACAGCTGCCCTGTGCGTGCGGCCACAGGCAGTAGGCTTTCCGGGCCCCACATTCATTGCACAAGCTCATGGGTCATCTACACAAACATCCCTCTTGCACCAGAACTCATGTCTGCTTCCTCTTTGCACTGCTGAGGCCTTAGCCAAGGGCAAGCAGAAGCCCAGTTGCTACGATCCTGCCCATCCAGGGAGCCCGTGTGCTTAGGAAATCATTGAGGCTGCTCTGTGAGATGGGTTCAGCCCCCCAGGTCACCTGGCTCCTCAGAGAACACCAAAGCAGGTCTCTCCGACCTGTCCCCAGAGGCAGAGACAGAAACAGAAGCCAGGAAGGAGCCTGAAACTTTGCCCACTGGTTCATCTGTCCTCATGAGAAACCTCCAGGGCAGATAGGATTTCTGCCTTCCTATCTTCCTGGAAATAGTCCTCTGCCTCCAGGAAGGCCTTCTGGATGGCAACCCTCCCTGCAGAGGTGTTTGTCTCCTCAGGTGATGGGCATCTGTCTGCCTCCCTAACTTCTCGAATTCTGTATATATCTGGCACTCCATAAGAGTTTATTGACTGTCTCGCCTGCTTTACAAATCCTTCAACTGTCTGCTTTCCACCTAGACAGCTGTTTTCTGTCCTGGCATGGAAACCTTCTCTACCACACAGTCAGATCTGTCTGTTCTGAGACAGTGGAGCTGGGGAGAACTAAGACAGTCTGGCAGAGCCAGAGCCTTTGTTCTTGCCTAATGCCGTGGCCCCCTATGTCCAGAGCCTATGTATCCAGCCGCCTACCCCAGTAGCAAGCAGCCTGGTCCTGCCATGGAGGTTGGAACATAACTCAGAGCCTGATCCCAATGCCAAAGAGACTGGAGTGGTGTGTCCCTGATGCTGGCCATGTAAGGGTACTAGCCTGTTTTTGTTGTTGTTCGTTTGTTTTGTTTTTGTTTTTGTGGGTTTTATTTTCTTTTGTTTTGTCCTGTTAGGTAATTTCTTCCCTGGGAGATGAAGTGAGGCTGGCCCATGGTTGGCCCACTTACCAAGTAGTGGGTACCCACCGGGACAGGTCCTGCTGAGTCTTCTCTTCTGGGAGGTGGCCTTGGGGCCACCTGTACCCGTCAGAGGATATGCAGGAGGCAGAGACACTGTGGGGACCAGCCTGCGCACCTACACCTGTCACCCAAGCCAAGTCTGGAGCCAGGCACTGCTTGCAGCTCGCAGGACTGGCTTAGCCAAAGGCTTACAAGCAGCAGGTTCTGCTGATGTGGGGAAGCTGGCAAATGCAGAGAATGAAAGAAAGACAGGACATCCCTGTTGCCCAGGGGCCTGAGTCTCAAGCCTTCTAGACAGGTCTCACAGACTCTAACTTCCCTGATTGCAGGCCTGACAGTTTTTTTCCCCCATTTTTTATTTCAGGACTTGTTGCTTGATTGTCTTTTCCACAAGAAAGTGACTCCCCACTCAGCCTCAGCCCTCTTCCTCACGAACCTCCTGCATCACCAGGCCCTGCAAGCCACCCTCTGTCTAGTCACCTGTGGGCTCTAGCAAGCGGGTGGGGCTGCCCAGGTGATGCTGGGCTGGGCCTGAGCAGGCCCGGGCAGAGGCTGGTTCATCTTCCTCCAGGTTTCGGCTGCTGGGGAGTTAATTGCCCCCGAAACGCAGGTTCTATGCACAGCTGTGGCCTGGCTCCTTGCACCTGTCAGAAGGGGCCTTGGCTCAGCCCCTGAGCACAGGGAGTCCCTAGGAAGAATCTGAGAGCAGCTCTGTCCAGAAGCCTCCTCCTGATTATACCAAAGTCGAGAAACCTTCAGGCAGCTGCCAGGCAACTCACAAATTAGACTCAGGCCCAGAGAGTAAGAAGTTCCCCTGAGGGTGAGCCTCCTCCAGTCTCCCTTTGCACATCCCTCCCTGAACACTGAGACATAGCCGCCTTCACCAGGCCTTCTGCTACAGTCAGCCTCATGCTCTGTGGCACCCCAGGCCCGAGCTGGTCCTACATGGACCATGCAGCCGGGCCGTTGCCACCCCATCCATGATCTGTGTCTCAAGGACAGCCTGGGTGCCAGCCCCAGAACTGGTATCCTAGAGCCTAAGGAAGCCCAAACCCCACTGGTCCTTTCTCACAAACCCACTGGCACATGGTTCCCCTATGTCCTTTACAGTCCTGAGTCCTCAAGGTGCTCTCTCTGTCCTCCTCTTAAAACCCAGACACAGGAGCTGATTGGTTCCCCAGAGGAGACAGCATTCAAGCCAAGCAGGAAATACTGTCCACCCCTAGCTTGATCCCACAGCCCGGGGCCTGGGAAGACAGGTTGGAGGGATGAGGTCAGTAGAAGGTGCCCCCAGGTGGCTCTGCAGGCTGTGTGGACAGCTGCATGCTATTGTGGGAAGTCTTTGGAGAAAGGGAAGTGCCTTGCAGTGATGGTGAGCTGACAGGGGGAGGGGCTCTGGGAAAAGGCTCTGGAATGTGTGGCTCCCAAAGGCTTCAAAAAGATGTGAGGAAGGTTTTTCTGTGGCCAGAGACAGCCAAGCCCCCTGAATCCTGCAGACCACATTCTCCTGCCGAGAGCACGGGGGGGGGGGCATATGGCGGCAAGTGAGTAAGAGCCACTGTGGCCCCTAGAATCGCTGGCAGAGATGCCCAGGGTGTGGCACTCCCACTTAGGCTTCTGGTGGCCAGCTGTCCACCTCAGCAGCAGTCTGGCCCTGCCATAACGATTAGGGTATAGCTCAAAGTACATCCCCAAAGCAGTCATAATGAGTCAGTCCTGGAGGTGCCAGGTGGGATCTTTCCCTGAGTTAAGCTGTGAGAAGCCTGTGTGTGTGTTTTGGGCTCCGGAGAGCCAGAGGGCTCTTCTACTTCAGAGCTGAATCCCTTCTTGAAATGCAGTGAAGCCCATCATGGTGAGTTCCTGGGGGCTGACAGGCTTCAAGGGAGGTTCTTAGGAGACAGAAGAGGCCCTGAGAGGCCTGTAGGTCAATCTAGATGGTTTCTCAAAGTTAGAAGATGGAGTCCGGTAGGGCAGCTGGAGAGAAATGTTCTTGCTGTGGGGACAGGGTGTAGCTGCCAGCAGACTCTGGCCAGTGAGCTGCTTGCTCTGGGACCCTCTGGGTCCCTCCATTCTGATAGCCCAGAGGGACAGCTCCTGAGAACCTCCGAGCTGCAGAGTGATGCTTGTTTACCAGGTCTGACCAAGCCCAGGGCATGCTCAAAGCAGCCCTAGGAGGGAAGTGGCTCCATTCTCCTAATGAGGCCTTCGTAGCTCAGAGAGGTTAGGCAGTTGACCCCAAGCCCCATACTGATCAGTAACTGACTCCACAGTGCTGCCTCCTCTGTTACTCACACCCCTGATCCACAGCTAAGGTGAGGTATGCAGTATGGTGAGCCACCCCCCCCCCCCGCCCCGTGGGAGGGGAGTGGCCTCCCTTGGAGGGGTGTGGCCTCCTAGGAGGGGTGTGGCCTCGATGGAGGGGTGTGGCCTCCCTGGGAGGGGAGTAGCTAAAGGCTTTGTGGTGGGAGCAAATGGGGTATTTGGGGTCAGATGGGACCTTGAACTCAAGGAAGATGAGGCATCTGGGAAGCATGGGTCTCCTTAGATAATGAAGACTGAGAGAGAGCCATCAGGGACAGAGGCCAGTTCTCTCCTGCCTTAGATGGTGTATATCAGCTGAGAGACTGGAGACATTGGGAGGAGGTTGATCCTGCAAGGGAGCACTCCCTACTCAGGAGGAAGCCCTCCAGGATTAGCCTCATCCCCGGTGGTTTTAGGGGCTCAGTGGTATCCTCCCTAAATTCTTGTGTTGAAGCCCCAACCCCTGGGCCTCAATATGTTCGCATTGTTTAAGCTGCCAGTCTCTTGTTACCACAGCCCAAGCAAAGAAATCGATCTGGCCTGGGCCCCTTGTCCTCACCCCACTAGAGAGATGCGCATGGATAGGTTAATGTTCCCCTAATGCCCAGGTCTGGGTTCATGGGGCCTGCCTCAGCCTGTGTAGCTCCATCCTTCCCTGTGGTCTCTTTGACAATCACATCCCCAGTTGTAGTTGTTGTGGGGGGTTGTACTGGGTTAATAGGGAGTCAGAAATTCCCTTTTCTAGGCTCCTCTTGGCTTCTGGGACACAGAAGATTTGAGTGTAGCCAGGAAGTCTCTGTAGAAGGCTGAACATCACACATCCCATGGACCTACACTGTCCAGTAATCTCTCAGGGACATTCCTCAGCAGACCCTGAGATACTCCTCTTTGGGGTACCTAAGTGTCCTATACCCCAATAGGAACAATGAAAACAGAGGTGGAAGTCCTTTGGGCCATGGCTACTGACTGGCACCAGCTGGGTATAGAAGGCACATGACCAGTTCCAGAACATGTGTTCAGTATTAGAGGCACATGGTCATTCCCGGGAGGGGGAAGTTACCCCCAGTGTCACATAGGTTGCTTGGGCAGTCGTGGGGGTAGTCCTAGAATAATGTGGTCAGTTTTGGGTGCATGCAGTCAGTCCTGGGGGGTGGTAAATGATCAATACTGACATTTCAAAGGCACAGGATGTCTGAGGTCATGTGGTCAGCCCAGGAAGACATGTAGTCACTGCTAAAAGCATGTGGTCTGTCCTCACTGGGCAATCCTAAGGGTGCACAGTCAGTCTTGGGGGACATATAGTCAGTTCAGGGGGCTGCATAAACAGCAACCCACTCTGTGAACCACAGAAGCCAGGGTTATCCAGTGGGGCTGGACAGTAGGTAGCTACTTGGCTCCTGGTGATTAACATGCCAGTTTCTTGGAACCTCTGCCTTCACATCCTGATGGCCCAGGGCTCAGTATAGGGCCAGCTACAGGAAGAAGTGTGATTGTGGCTAAGGCCAGTACTGGGAGGGAAAGGAAAGGAGCCCAGAGAAAGGACAGCTTTCTGGGCCACCAGGCAATGGATAGCCTAGCTGTCCTAGACCTCTCTGGCCCAACATTCCTTCACTCTTGGACAGGGGTCAGAAGCCTGAATGTCATCCACAGAGGGGACTGAGTGTGTCTCCTTCCTGAGCTTCTCTTCAAAACCCTCATACTTAAGAGTCTGATAGGCCCTAAATGTGGAGCTCACAGCCTTCCCACAGTCTGGGCAGTGTGGGGGTGGCACTCCTGGATCTCACCACTCAGAGGGTCTCTGCCTTGATGCTGGACACAGGCCACTTGTTAGCAGGGGTGGGATGTGGGACAGTCCCCACCAGGCTTCCTGGGCCAGAGTCCAAATGCCATTTGCTCTTCTGTTTCCTTCTGGGAAGACTGTGGGAGGGATGGAAGTCTAGCAGGGTCAGAGCTGGGGCCTGGCCTGCTGAGCAAACTGTAGCCAGCGGAGACCCACCCTCTTTACTCCTGCTGTACCGTGAAAGGTCGTGAGGGAAGGGACAGCTCTGCCCCAGGCCCACATAAACCTGGTACCCAGGTTGTAGACCGAGGGCAAGCATTTTAGTTTTTTTTCAATTTATTATGAATTAATCCTCCTGGCACATTTGCAGCCCCCCACAGATCCATCCATTCATAGCACCTCAAGTAGGTATTGCTTGACCGGTCCCATCCCAGGGACTTGTCTCTGAGAGTGATACAAATCGTGGCCTGCTATGTGACTTCCGTGGCTCTCTGAGTTCCTTCTCGGTTGCTCCTAGACCAGCAGCTGTTGGACAGACCATCTTTCCTTATTGTGGCTGATCCATCCAAGAGCTGAGTCACACTCGTGTATCTGCCATCCACGATTGTTAATGGCTGCTCCTGGGAGTGTTCTAGCATGGTATTTATCAGCCATGGGCCTGGGTGGACAAAGCTGTGCACATCTCAGATATAGGGATTATACGAGCAGATGCTCAGCTTTGCTGTGGAAGGAGCCGATAACAAGCTTCCCACAAATAGCTTTTTTGGGGGCTGAGGGTTTCAACGCCTTGCTTTCTGTAGATGTGATATCCCCACAAGACATTTACCTGAGGACAGGTCTGTGGCCATGTTTAATGGCAGGATCATCTGGTACCAGCTTCCAGTGGAGATGTGGACTTAGAGATGTCTGCGGCTGGTCCCCACTGGCTGGCTTTTTTCTAGGCTTTTCCCAAGAGCACAGTTCCACACCCTGCCCGGGGCTCAGCTTGGCTATTGAGCTAGAGAAACTGGAAACTGAAAGCTCAAGTGTAAGAGGGTTCTAGAAGGTTATCAAGAATTCTGGAAATTTCTGCAAGCATCTGGAGCTCCTTAACTCCACATCCCGACGTCACAGGCTCTGACTCTGTGGCCTCCTTTACACCACAGGCCTCTTGTTTCTGAGAGCTTGGCTGCAGCCCAGGAAGCCTGGGGCAGGGTCAAACGCATGGCATCCTGCTGGTCAGCTACTCACTCAGCTGGCCTGGAAATGCAATGTGAGCACCCTTGCTGTCCCGAACACTCCCAATAACCTCTGGTGGCAAGGCCAGCCTCAGTGAGTACTGTTGCCAGTTAGGTGGACATGGAGGGACCAGGCTTGAGGTCAGACTAGAAGGTAAGCTGACTGTACACTCCTATAGAAAGGCACTCTGGAGGGCGGGGACATGGCTCAGTTGGTAATGCCACTCAAGCATGAAAACCTGTGTTTCTTTCTCAGAGCTTCCATTGTAAAAAGCCAGGCTAAATGGCATATACTTATAATCCTAGCACTCAGGAAGCAGAGACAGGCAGATCCCTGGGGTTCACTGGCCAGCCGGCCTAGCTAATCTTGGAGTTCCAGTGAGAAACCTGTCTCAAAATAACAAGGCAGTGTGTGCAATGATACCCAAGGTCGACCTCTGGCTTCCACTTGTACACACACACATACACACACATGCACACACAGATGCACACATAAAGAATTCTGTACCCTGACCAGCCATTGCATGCATCCGCACAGCACCCATCAGGGACCGTCCTAGCCCCATACTGAATGCCTGTCATTTTTCTCTGATGCCCTGAAAGGTGAGTGTCCCATCTATATTTGTGGGGAAGCTAAAGCTTGGGTCACTGTTTCCCTCCAAGATGGCACCTAGCAGGTACTAGGGAATCTGGACAGGAGCAGCTACAGCATCTTGGCTCTCTTGTTTCCAGAGCACCTGGTCCCTGACACTGTGGCCTTTCAAGGCTGAATTGTGGCACAGGGCTCCAATAGGATGTGATACTCCTCAGACCTTCTAGGTGTGAATACCGTGTTTATTTGCTCCGTAGAAACCGCTGCTCTTGTCCTGCCTCAATATGCCAAGATCTTTCCTTTCCACAAGGACTAGGGTTGCTGCAGCCTTCCCTACCCATGATGTCATTGTGCCTTGTAGGCTGCCCTATATGGAGTCAGGCCTGTCATTTCACAGGGCCTGGGAAGAAGTTTTTGCCACAATGGCTAGGTGGAAAGACAAGAGCCAGGGTAAGAATGAAGATTAAACCCTGAGCTCTACCAATGACTTCCAAGGCAGCCTGGAGGTACCCAGAACCCCAAGACCAATGGCCACAGACCTAGCAGTATGAATCTCAGCCCTACCACTCTGTGGGACTGTATCTGGGGCCTGGGTAAGGGCCCTTTGCACAACATGTGTTGGGGAAAGATTTGAGAAAGAGGCTGTCAGAGTCACCTCCAGTCCTCTGGGAAGCCAGAATCGATCACACTGATTGTCCCTAGAGAGGAACCTCCCCAGAAGCCTGGCTTGTTACCCTCAAGCTGAGGAATGCATCCTAGGCAAGCCCTACCCAAGCCAAGGAACCCCGGCAGGTGGGAATGAGGTCACCTAGGTACTTGCTAAGCAATGGGTCTCAAGGAAACTGAGCCATAGAAGTCTCGGAAAGAGCAAGGCCGGTTAAAACTGCCCCCGGGGTGTGCAGTTGATGCGTGGGAGGGGCATCCAGAGAGAAATGTGAGTACCAGCAGCTGGCTAGGGCCTGGAGCTCTAGTAGTTTCCATGACCACCCTCAGGGGCAGCTGCAGGGAGGGACGGGTGCAAAGCTGGCTGCTGGGGCCTCCGTTTGGCTGAAGCTACCATTCCAGCCCAGCCCTGCCCAGGGAACTGGATTTTTCACAGAATAGAAATGGGCTGTGTCCACAGTAGGCAGACTCCAGCTCAGATCCTGATATCACTGGACACTCCTTTTTCTCTGGTCACTGTGTACCCCTGTCTGTGGCTTAAGGGAAGTACAGCACCTCTAGAAGGGGGGCAGGGATCTTGTGGGAGCCAGGTGCCAATACCACATTCACCATTTGGTGAGGCTGTGGGCCAGCTGTCAGCTAGGCTTCCTCACCCAGGAGACAGATTCAGCCCATTTGCCATTTGTTCCCATTCAAAGAGACCTGCAGTGTCTATTTTCCTAGGAATTGTGGATGACAGTGACAGACACACATACACACACAAACACACACATACACACTCACACATACACACACATACATATACATGTACATACATACATACATACACACATACACACTCACACATACACACACATAGATATACATGTACACACATACATACATACACACATATACACATACATATACACACACTCTCACATACACACACATACACACATACATACACACTCACACATACAAACCTACACACACACATACACACACATACACACACATACACACACATACACACATATATATACACACAGAGAGACAGAGAGACAAAGAGAGAGACAGAGACAGAGAAACAGAGAGAGAGAAACAGAGAGAGAGAGAGACAGAGAGAGAGACAGAGAGACAGAGAGACAGAGAGAGAGAGAGAGAAGAAAGACCAGAAATGTATCTTGGGATCCCAGTGCTGACCAAGGACAGACAGGAGTCTGTGTGGTGTGAGGGGAGATGTTGCCAAGCCATTTGGCTTGTAGATGGACAGGTAAACCAGAAGCCCTGTCAGGCCCACATGCCAGCAGGGCACGGGCTGGAACAAAGACTCCTTTGAAACCAACATCAGATGCTTTGTTTTATTTGAGCTCTGCTTTAGCATGCCAGCAGGAGCTGCTTCAAAGGCCACGGGTATCCCTGAGGAGGTAGGAGGATAGACCATGGGTATTCCTGAGGAGGTAGGAGGATAGACCATGGGTATTCCTGAGGAGGTAGGAGGATAGACCATGGGTATCCCTGAGGAGGTAGGAGGATAGACCATGGGTATTCCTGAGGAGGTAGGAGGATAGACCATGGGTATCCCTGAGGAGGTAGGAGGATAGACCATGGGTATCCCTGAGGAGGTAGGAGGATAGACCATGGGTATCCCTGAAGGAGGCAGGAGGCCAGAAAGACTTGTTCAACCAGCCAGTGCTGACCCAGGACAGGCTTAGGTTGTGCCAGAGAGGCAGAGGGGACCATTCAAGTCAAGTCTGGAGACTAACTGCTGCTAGCCTGCTGGCAAGCTCAGGTAGCTGTGAGAAAGACTGACCTGGTAGAAGAGTATTGGGGGCCATGGCTCAGAAAGTACAGAACATGAGTGTAGGCTGCATCAGCCTGGGGTACAGTGAGATTAGGCTATGGGTAGAGAACAGGCAGGAGCCACCTCCCTCCTTCTGGACACTGTGCCTCCGTCAATGCCACACGGCAAGCCTTTGAGGCTGGTGTTTTCCTGACATACCCGACTCTTTTAGCATCTCAGTTCCAGTGGTCTTTAGCCCAGGCCTGCTCTTTTTGGTATCCAGTCCCTCCTGCCTCTGTGGGAATTATCCAACAGCTTGAGCTATGGGGAACTGCTCAGCCACCTCATCCTACTCTAGTGCCTGGTCCCACCTGCTGAGCTGTGTCCTGGGGCCCTGGGTGCTGCCTCCTCACACCTCCCGGGCCATGGCTCCGTGAGCTTCTTCCCATTCACTCCTTCCTATCTATCCAGGGCCCTGGAGCCATCTGTCTGATTATGTCTGTGACCACACGCTCATTGGAGATAAAAATTAGCATGCAGGACAGCCAGGACAGTTGATCAAGATGGATTCGAACTCAGAGAGCTGAGAGAAAGTGGGGTCTGCTCCAGGAAAGGAGCGAATTCCAGAATTAGCTGTTTAGATTGCTGCAGTGAGAGCCTAGGAACCTGCCACCTGTCCAGTCAGGGCAACCTGCAAACTTTCAGGACCTCTTCCCACCCACACTGGAGCGAGGGGCTGGAGTGGGCTGAGACTCCAGTCTCCAGGCTGCACCTCCGCCTGAGGCAGACGCTCCTGAAGGGGTAGGTGGAGAGGGAGGGCTCAAAGACACCCAGAAACTTTCCCTAGCTGCCTGAGGCCAGCAGCCTTTGAAGTGGGGCAGCCTGGGAGGTGAGATGGTTCAAGCTGCAATTACATCCAGTTTCACTCTCTCACAGGGAGTAAAACCAGTCCTGACTCCCAGGATGGAGCTGGTCTCGCTCCTGACCTGAGGCAGGGTCTTCAGCTCTGTGGCTTGTCACCCCAGGAGGGGGAGTGGCTATGACCCAGCGTGTACTAGGAAGGCCAGGTAGAAGGGTCAGCTCCCTGCAATATTCCTTGTTGGTGGGTTTGCTCCCTGTTGCCTTGTATCTCATATTGTTTTTAGGGAATGAGAGGGCAGATGGTCGAATGCCCTCTCTCCCGCCAGCACACCCTTTGACCCAGGAGTTTGGAGCAGAACCCAAGCCCAGGCTAGGTGAGGTTTCTTTTCCTGGGGAGCACAGTCCAGGCAGCTACAGTCACTCTATCCCTGAGTAACATGCCAGCTCCCCACTGGATGGCTCTGAAGCCTAGCTCCTAGTTTCCTAACCTAGTGCGCACGCACACACATTAAAATAAAAGGCACTGGAGACAAAACATGGTGGCAGAGGACCTGCCAGGCATGTGCAAACCCTAGATTCAATTCACTCCCTAGTGTCAGGGGCGGGGTGAAAGAAGAGCAAAGGAGGTGATGTCTGGGAGGAAGTAAGGAAGCTAGGCAATGAGAGGAAGAAGTTAGCTTCAGGGCAGGTGTGGAACACTGCACATCTACAATCCCAGCATGAAATGTAGGAGTATTATGAGTTCAAGGGTAGCTTGGACTACCAAGAAAGACCTTGAAAACAAAACACAATAAAACAAGCAAACAAACATTAAGGAGAAAGGCATTTCTCTTTTGTGAGCAGGGGAACGTGAGGCAGCGTACGGATGTGCCCGTGTCTGTCAGACACCGGAGCATCCTGGGTGTGAGCACATGGACAGCTGAGCTGCTCTGGGCAGGGCAGTCAGTTCCCAGCGGGCCAGCCTTTCACAGTTGTCCACTCTGCCCAGGTCCCAGGACCCAGCATAGCTACAGCCAGTTGGCTATGCAGTCTGGAATTGTGTGAAGTTCCCCCTTGCCTCAGTTTCTCCAACGAGGCACAACCTCCAGTATCTAAAAGAGCCCAAAATCCAGGGTACTTTTGCAAAAGTCCTGGCTACTGTATGAATATTCCAGCCAGGCACACTGGGGACAAATCCATCTGCTTCACCCTGGAGAGAACAGCAGTCTACAAACCCAACCATAGTGTCCCCAGCTGGGAAGTGAAAGCCACCTAGGAATTATAGGAGGCCTGGAAGAGGGTCAGCTAAGTACTGAAGGACCAGTAAGCGCCTGCCATGTGGCTAGGGGACTGTTCATAAATCTCTGTCCTATATTACTCTCCAGGGCTTGTGGTCCTCAGAAGAGCCAGGGGCTTATCGTGAGGAGCTAGATCACCCAAGGGAAGAAGGTGTGGACAAGTGGTTCTGGTCAAGCAAGCAGTTCCAGGCATTTGGAAGAGATCAGAGTTGCTATATTAGGGCCCAGCAGGGTATAGAGCCAAGCCCACCATTCTCACTAAGTGTAAGTGACGGCTAGCTAACTGACCGTACTGAGACACTGAGTGTGATTAGACTCAACTTAAGCAGAGAGCCTTGGGAAGGAGATTAGGGTTAACCATGGAGAGGCTGAATCAGGGCTCCCTTCTCAGGGTTCCCATGGTTCTGCCAAGGGATCAACAAGGGACCACCCATCCCAGATGTTCTGTCCCTCCTTTCTCTTGCCCTGCAGGCCTCTTGGGAGTAGAGGTGTACAGGCTCAGAACTGGTTCCCATGACACCAGGCCATGGCGGGGGCTCCTTTTACATCCAATACTTACAGAAAAAAAAAAAAAAAAAAAAAAAAAATCCCAGCTAGAGCCACAGGAGCCACAGCTGCCACCTGCTGCCACCTGGTAGTGCTGAGCCAGTGCATATAAGGCCCTTCATATGTCCTCCTGACCAGATGTTTAAAACCAGGGGCTCTGAAGTCCACACATGCTGCTCCCTTCTAGGCTTTCCATGCTAGCCTGCCTAGCCTCAGTTTCTTATTCTGTGTCACCCACACCAGCCTGGAAGCTCAAGGGCAAAACAGGGTCTGTCCAGGCTCTCCCAGTGACTCCCAGGGTTGGCCTAGGCAGACTTGGCACCCTAATACCCACAACCTTGCTGAGAGTCCAGAAAAGCTAAGTAGAAGCTGCTCCCTCCCCACGTTTAGGCTCCCGGAGTCCATGGGAAGGATGCTGGTGCCCTAGGCTATGTGCCAACCAAGCTCAAGTCAGAAAGGACCCCCAGGAAGTTGGGAAGCAAGGGTTGACATCAGCAGAGCTTGACTTGTTCAACAGATGCAGAGGCATGCATACATGTATGGATGGGGCAGCTGATGGTAGGATAAAGCCACCCTGAGCCCAAAGGCCCTGTTTACTGTGCTTCTGAGCCTCCAACCCTGGCCTAGGATGGTATTCAGAGGACTCTTCTGGTCTTTAAGAGACTGAGGCTTGGTAGGGTGGGGTTGCCCACTCTTTCAGACCCTGGGGTATCTGGTTATGGACATAGAGAGGAAGCTTTGCCTCCCAGCTACCTCCATGTCACCAGCACTGAAAAATGGCTCTAGACATAGACAGCAGGGCTGCAGGGCCCAGCACCAGAGACAAAGAGGCCTTTGTATTGCAGCCAAGGCCCCTCTGCCTTGGGTTAAGGCGGCTGAATGAGCCCCTTGGAGGCAGTCCTCCCTCTGCATGCCAAAGCCACAGGGACAGACAATGGCCATTAGCATAGGTTCCTCCCAGGCACCCCAGCCAAGTTGGCCATAGGATAAGGGACTTGACCTTCAACCTCAGAGGCATCTCTTGGACATGGGAGTCCAGGACACCCAAGGCCCTTGGCCTAAAAGCACTCCACTAGGCACAGCCACTCACTGTCAGATGGGTCTCTGCCTGAGACCATGGGTCACAGGATCAAGTGCAAAAAGAGGCTGAGGGGGAGGGTCACAGGGGTCAGGACTCAGACTCAAGCCGGCTTACCCTTCCTTTTGAGCCTCACTGGATTCTGCCATGGGAAAATAGGATGGGGTACCCTTCAACTCAATGTACCCCACTCAGTACTGATAGAGATACAGGGAGCTTAGCCCTAAAGAATTGAGGCCACAGCATGTGTGTTGGGATATCTCAGACTCCTAAGCAGCAGCTAGTAAGTTCCTATCCTTTGGCATTGAGGACAGTCCAAGACCCAGCTGAGATAGGTCAGTTCTCCATGACCTGTTATGTATAAAGTCTATGGAGGACTACATTGTAGAGATGAGCAGGGGCGTGGGCAGGGACATGTGCAGGGGGATGGGCAGAGGATGGGCAGGGGATGGGCAGGGGGATGGGCAGGGGATAGGCAGGGGGATGGCATCAACTCCATTGTTAGGTCTGAGCAGGGGTTGCTGGAGAGCCTGAGATCAACAAAGGCCATGTATGACCTATGGGCTCTTCCAGTTTGTAGCAGGGGGTTTGGACAGGGCTTGCAGAAATCCAAGGCTCTAGTGTCTGTACTGTATGAGATTTCCTAAACTCAGCAGGACTTCAAGTCCTGAGAAACCTACTACATAACAGAGCACTCCAGGAACATATGTCTTATAGACAAGGTCTTGTTGGGAGGCCTGAGGACCTGTGGCTGGGATAAACCAGGGGTGGCAGGCTGCCATCTGACAGTTGTCAAGTGACATGAGGGCCCAGAGGCATTTCAACACATCCTGTCCCTCAGGCCTGCCCACAAGGGCCCAGCTTCTTTAGACAGGCCAGAGGAAGACTCCTAGCTTGTTCAAGTCAGCCATCTCCAAAAGGCCCTGACAGCCCTGGCTGTTACACTGACACTGCCATTTGTCTACAGCCTTCAAACTCACCAGTCTCCAGCCCCACACTCCAGACACTTGTGCAGGGTATGAGTCCAGGGAGAGCCTCAGGCTCCATTATGGGTCCAAGGATGGGAGCCTGGCTGGTCCTATACCTAAGCCTCATACAAAGAGCTGATGGCACAGTGGGTGGGAAACCGAGACTGAGGGGGTCATGTGTCCCCCTGCCCTACTACAGCTCTTTGCTCCACCTACATGATGGGGGCCTCCTCTGGCTTCCCCATGGGTAGCAGCTGAACCGTAGCATACAGTGTCTGACACAGCACCACAGCAGATGTTTCCAGGGCTAGAAGGGAAACTAGTGAGGTGTCAAGATAAATGAGGTGACATTTAACCCAAGGATGTCCAGTGTATGCTCAGGGTAAAGGACAAAGAAGGACAGTCCCAGGCCAGGCACAGTGTGAAGTTACGCTGTGCTATATCCTCTTAGTTTTATTATCCATCCCAACCAGCCAGGGCATTCATAGACCCAGTCTCCTGCAGCCTGGGCCCAGAACATTCCCTGTGAGGCTGAAACCTACCAGAGAGGGTGAGAAGGGGGCAGTGCCCTCAGAACATCTCACTACCCTGGCCACAGACTTGAGTGGCCTCAGACTTCTCATTTTTACTAAGACCCTGTTTCTGTTCCCATGTAGGCTGTAAACCCCTGCCTCCAATCCATTTTGGGGGCCAGTCTGAAGCTGCTTTGCTGAAGAAGGTGGCCCAGGTCTGTTCAGACCTGTCCCTGAACCTGGCAACATATCCCCTTTACTGTGCTGAAGCCCAACCCCCCCTTCCTGTTGGAGATGTACCTTCCCTACTTCCCTAGCCCATCATGGAGGCTGAAACCAGGATTGGAGTGAAGTGGAGACAGGGGCAATGAAAAACATGCTGGCTTCAGGGTCCCCTGCCTGGGACTTCACTAAGTGGTTGGCAAGCACCCCCTGATGTCAAGTGAATGGCCAAACTTTGCCCTCTGACATGGTCCTCTTCCCATCCCAAGACACTGAGTGACAGCTCCAGAGGGGCCCACCACTGCCTTCCTACTTCAGTTTCCCCCATTGTCACTAGGCAGCTAGTGACTTGCCAAGTCCCTGGCACATACTCAATTCAGCACCTGCCTTGTCCAACCCTGGTGAACCACTGCCTACTTGACAACATCTCCAAGGAGATGGGCAAGAGCAATGTCCTAGTGTGAGGGTCCCAGAGAGGAGTGTCCTGGTCACATAAAAACGGGCCAGCCTAGGCTTGGACCCTTGCCCTGTCCTTTGCTGAGAAGATAAATTCTATCTCTCCATCAGTGCTGGGAGGAACAAAGAGGCTTTGTGTAGCCTCTGAGTAACAAGCACAGTGTTTTCCCTCCAAATGCAGGATGAGGTACCAGGGATCCTTTCTCATAGCCTCTCCTTTCCCAGCAGGTTCATGGCAGTAACAGAGGCTTTCTACTCTACACACAGGAGGGGCAGGTCAGACGGGCTGGGAAGCCGAGGAGGGCAGCCATATCCAGTTAAAAATGGCCCAATCTAAACCACCTTCACAGAACATGGGCATGAATTCGAAGATCCCACACACTGCTATTTTCATCATCAGAGATCTTTCCTGTGATTTCGAGAGTTTCTCAGTCACTGAAGTAACAAGAGAAGTATGCATACTCATACACGGATCCACACAGCTACACACTCGGTCACACAGACAAGAACAGACAGAGTTACATATTCAGTCATACAAGTGGCACACGTACAAAACCACATAGTCATGTGTGCAAATATACACACATCACATCCCACGTGCACACAAATGGCCCCACCACATACTGTGCGCACACACACTAGTGCACACAAAGGCAGCCTGAGATCTGCTTGTCTCATGGTTTTTTTTTTTTTCTATGTTTTTATAATTTGCATCCTGCTTCACAAAATTAGAATCATGCCTTCATTCATTCATTTGTGCAGCCATGCATTCCCTCCATGAATAGTTAATTATTCACAGCCTCACTCATCCCAGGAACGATGTTGAAACGGCTGAGCTCAGCCCTGCTTTGCCCTATGTGGTCTTTCAAAGCCACACGATAGGACCACATGAAATCTACATATGGGATCAGCACTCAGTCACTCCCCAGATTTCCTCCAAATGTTAATCAGCCTCTAGCAGTGCGCCCTGTCTCATCGCAGTGGATCCTGCTGGAGACATGACAAGTTCCCTTCTTCAACATGTTGGCATAGTGTGATGCTTTTTAAGAGATTCATTTATTCACTTACTTTATGTGCCCATGTGTAGAGTCACTGTAACTGGAGTTACAGACAGCTGTGAGCTGCCATGTGGATGCTGGGAATTGAACCCAGGTCCTCTGGAAGAGCGGCCAGTGCTCTTATCCTCAGCGCCATCTCACCAGCCCATAGTGTGATATTTTTATGCCACACTTTGCAGAAATGTGTCTTCTTGGAACATTCCTGTAGGCAGGTACTGGTTTAAGCCTACTATAAAGATGAGAAGACCATGGCTGGCAGGGCGATGACCCAAGCTGTGCCTGCCAGTGAAGACACACCATCTGTCTGACTTTGTAACTCCTCATGGAACACTGTCTTTTCTTGGACTTGTTAGGGATTGAGTACCTAGCGATGGGTCTGGGTGACCCTTCCACATTTCTGTCCACCGGGACCGTCCCACACCCAGGAGAAGATGTGGCCTGATGCTAGAGGATGGATCTCAGGTCTGTGAGCCACTCTGTGTCTGTCTCTAGCAGGGCTCCCATATCCCCCTAAGCCTAGGGTGTCCAGACCCCAGCCACAGTTGCACTCCTAGAGAATGGTGCTCAGGCTGAATCATTCTGCCTTCTCCCAGTCCTTCAGGCGCCTCTTACAAGTTCTGATCTTTTAAAAATAGTGTTAAAATGGACTTGGCACAAAACCTACCGCCCTACCTGTTTCATGAGCACAGTTCAGCGCAGGAAGCATCTGCAGTGTTAGGTAACACCACATCTTTCCCTATGAGTACCCAGGTATGTTAATGCTCAGTCATGTGACCTGGCAAGAGGGTTATGCAGTTCAGTCCCCAAGTCCTGTGTCCTGTAGTCATCACGCTTGTTACTGTTCCCAGTTGCCATAACAAATTGTCACAAAGCAGGAGGCTTAGGTATGTAGAAGGAGTTTTTCTCCAAGATCTGGGGAGACTTGTAGCAAGACCTCCAGGCTCTGTGCAGAAGCCTTCCTGTCTCTTCCTGGGTATATAAATCCTCTAGGCTTGTACCAGCATTGCTTCAACCGCTGCCCCTACTCCCTGTGTACCCTCCTCTTGGAAAGATACCTGGTATAAGATTGAGAGTGACCCTGAACTTAGGATAGCATCAACTCAAGATTCCTCATTAAATTACTTCAACCCAAACCTTAGTCCAACTAAGACTACAGTGTGAGGTGCTGTCAGTATGATTTGGGAGGTTCTAACCTCATTGTTGGACCAGAACCCTAGTAAAGGCAGCCCAGTCTCTCTAGTTTCATCCCCGATAGGCAGGTAAGTAAGCAACTTCCCTTACAAAACCTGCTTCCCCAGTGGATCCTCCTGAGCAGGTGTGCCAAGATGTGCCTAGGTGGGGTGAGCAGTGGTGAACTCCTACCTCATGGCCCAGAGATGAACCCAGACTGCCCTGGGGCCTCCTCTAAAGCACCAATCACAATCAAAGAAGTCCCCAGGAATCCAACAGCAGGCCATGATTTGCCAGCTGCCAAATCGAGCCACAGGACAAAGACAGAAGGAACCTCTGTCTTCACCCTTGGGTAGGTGACAGTTGATGAGAACCATCCCTGGCCAACTGTGACCATCTTCGTAGTCAGTGGCTCACTAGCATGCCCACATCTGTCCCCTGCACACTTCCCAGTAGTAACAGCTGGAACCTGCTTACTAACAGTAGTGAGGAGGACCAAGAGGCTAGTAACCAAGCACAGGTTTCAGAACAGACACTTCTGCTGGTTGATTTGTATCTACTTGAAACAACCTAGATTCACATGGGAAGAGAGAATCACTGTTCTTATTGTTGTTCTCAAAACAGGTTTGCTCTGGGTAGTCCTGTCTTGGAACTCATTCTGTAGACCAGGCTGGCCCCTAACTCACAAGTAACTCTACTTTCTGAGTGCTAGGATTAAAGGCTCAGCCTGAAGCAAGCCTTGTAATGATAATTTTTAAAATGCCTTAAGATTGGCCTATACGCAAATCTGTGGGGGTATTATCTTTATCAGTGACTAGTGTGGGAGGGCCCAGTTCACTGTGGATAGTGCCCCTGTGGGTAGGGCAGGTGGTCCTAGGGCATATGGGAAAGTAGTTTCTGACTGCACTGTGGGGAGCAAGCCAGTGAGCAGGGGCAGCTCTCCTACGGCCTCTACACCAGTTCCTTGACTTCCCTCAATGATAAAGATGCAACAATCTGTAAGATAAAAATAAACCCTTTTCTTCTCAATTTGCTTTCAGCCATGGTGTTTCAGCCACAGTGGTAGAAACTCTAAGACAAGGGCCCTCAAGGGCGAGAGAGGGAGCACAGCAGGGAGGAAGACCTCAAACCTCTGGGAGGAAACCCAGGAATTCTTCCTCCTCTTAGGTCTCAGCCTCCGCCAGGGTGGATACCTCTTTCTCTTGACATTATTCACACTTGAGGAGCTCCTTGTGGCTGCAGTAACACTGAGGCAAGAAGGGAGATCAGGCATTTAAAATACTTTTAAATTTGATTGTGGTGTGTGTGTGTGTGTGTGTGTGTGCACCTGTGGAGGTCAGTGACTAAGCTTCAGACGCTGGTTCTCTCCTTCGCCCATGTGGGTCCTGGGCACCAAACTCAGGTTGTTGAGCTTACCTGCAGGCTCTTTACCTTCTAAGCTTTCTCACTGGCCTGAGGACACGTCTTCTGCCTGGACCAGGGGTACAGTAACTGAGCACCAGCCTGCCACTTCAGGAGCCCCTTGGTACTCAGAAATTGCACATAGTGTGTGCCTGAGGTCTCTAGTTAGCCCCCCAAACCCCCACCACACCCCTGCTGGGAGGAACCAAGGAGTGCCCCAAAGTCACTCTGTACACCCAACCTCACACAGAGATTTAGTGGTATAAACAAAAGAGGGTGGACACCTCTGCTCTAATGACCAGTGAACTGATCAGGGGACGGGATTTATATAGGGTTTCTTGGGGGGTAGAGTTTTTCAGGGTGGAGATTGGTGGGATTCTAAGTCACGAGCTTGGGTTAAGCCCAGGGATTGGTGGGATCTTGAGTTCAGGAACTGCTGGGTTTTTTAGCTCAGGGGTTGGTGGGTTTTCAAACCTAGAAGTGAGCTTGGACCTTTTGCTCTGCAAGTAGACTTCTGAACATTTCCTGTAGGGAAGCTGTCCACCAGCCTACCTTTCCTACAGTTATAGCAGCTTCTTCTCCTTCAGCCCTGTGTCTAACCCCGAGCCAGCTTCTGATAGAGAATCATGGGTCATGGCATCCACTTCCTAAGGTCCTTCCCCTAAGGACCAGATGAAGATGCATCTACAGGTATGGTGGGGTAGACTGAGGCAGGAAGACTGTGATTCAAGGCCAATGTAGCCTGTACAATGACAGGTTGTTTCAACAATAACAACAAAATTCAGAGACCATACCAGAGCCTAGAAAATAGCATGTGACAGTCACTTTACCTGCCAGTTGCCTGGCAACCCTATTCACCCTTTTCTGTTTCTCAGAGGCACCAAGTACCTTCCTGCCAAGGCTGCTTCCTTTAGGAGCGTAGGGGCATGGCTTTTTGTTTGTGTTTCAAGACAGGGTTTCTCTGTGTAGCACTGGCTGTCCTGGAACTAGTGCTATATACCAGGGTAGCCTTGAACTCAGAGATCAGCCTGCTTCTGCTTCTCAAGCACTGGGATTAAAGGGGCGTGCAACCACAACCAGCCTGGCCCCGTTAACTTATGCAGGTGCAACTGTGGGCTTCATAGTGGGTCTCCCACCTAGAGTCAGAAGATGTCTTGCTGAGAGTCCCCCGAAACAAATGGAGAAACATTGTATACTGAGTGGCTCTGGCTGACATCTGTGAGGGTGACCTCTGTGATTCCAGAAGAGCTCAATTCCCACAAGCCCAGGTGTCTTCCAGAGTCCCAAGTGACCCCTGACCACCTAGCTGGAATTTCTGGAGACAGAGAACAAGAGGCCTTCTCCCAGTCAACAGGGGGGCTGGCCAGGAGAGCCCTTGCCTACCCAGGGTTCCCTTCCTGCCCTTCCACTCCATGGCTCCAGGGAACTGGGGGACAGTCCCACCCGAACAGAGGAAATCCTTGAATTTTCTGAGGGTGAATGGAAGCAAACCTTCTTGTTTATTTCCTGGTGAATTGTAGAGGGTGGGAAAGTGGCTGGGGGCTGGTTTTAACTCTTTCTTCCCTGGATTTAATTGTCCCCTTTCCGGCCAGGCTCCTCCAAGCTCCTGGCGCCTGGCTTTCCTGAGACTTGGGATGGGGGGAGGGTTATGTGAAAAAAAAAAAGCACAACAAAAAAACAACGTTCAGCAATAAATAAGTCCCTGGCATGTAAAGTCTGGGAACCAGGAAACGCTTCCCCGGGCGCTGGCTGGAGCTAGGATGCAAAGGGGGAGGTGAAGGAACACACACCTGACTAGGAGTCAGGCCTGTTAAGGCTGGGGGAGGTGGTAACATCAGCTCCTGCCCTAGCTGCAAAGCTCAGACATCTCACCCCATCCCACCCTGCAGTGCAGAATAAACTCACAGGCCGCTCTGGGGTTCTGGGATGTTCAGTTCTGGCAGGGGGGGCCAAGGCAGCCAAGGCAAGCTTTTCCCATTACCTCACCGGAAGGGCTGAGCAGAGGCTCTCAGTGGGTTATGGATCTGGCCTGAGCCGCCCCTGCAGATGTATACCCCAAGTCCAAAACCTAGGGGTCTCCTTCCAGCTGGGACTAGTTTAGGAGTGGATATGTAGTAAGTCCACTGAGACCCCAGATGTAGCCCCAGTGTACTAAGGACCTCCTTTGTGCCCATCTGTGGTCCTTGATAACACTCAGGACTATGTGTTTTTCTGGAATCCTTCTCTCTGCATAAAAATGGATGAACTCTTGAGCTCAGTTGGTAGAGTACTTCCTTTTGCATGCCTGACACCTGGGTTTGATTCCTCAGCATTATAATCCCCATACCTGTCATCCCAGCCTTTGGGAACCTGAAGCATGGGGGCTGCTGTTAGTTCAAAGCTAGCCTAGACTATAGAGCGAGCCACTGGCAACAACACTAAACCTTTCAGACCAGGAGCCTGGTCCATGGGGGAGACACTCCTCCCCCAACCCCATCACTACCCCCACGCCAGCATCAACACCTGATCTGAACACCACAGTGCTGCTTTGGTCTGCTCACCAACTCTCTGAGTCATGTCCTGGGCCACCTCCTCCCCCCAACATACACACATTAGCCTGGGACTTACGGAAATGTGATCTGTCAGTGTGACCGGCAGGCCAGCTCCGCCCTCCACACACCAGTTCTCACAGCCCCAGAAGCAGGACCCAGACTCCCACATGGCCGATTCCCTTAGAAGATGCTCCTCCGCCCCCAGCTTGCTACAAACACCAACCAGATGTTGGGACTGCTGCTCATGGGGGGTGGTGTGAGGAAATGTTTTCTCTGGGAAGCCCAGCCTGGAACAAGTAGGACCTGGAGGTGTGCAGATCTATACTGAGGACACAGCTATGAGTAGAGCAATGCAAGCCCTCCATGCGACACAAATAGGCAGACCAAGAATGGGAGGCCGCCAGATTGATCTGCCTGAAAGTAGGAACCAGGCCTCCTGAGTCTGACCAGCACAGAGACCTCAGGCTACACCACGCCTCCCTTAGCCTGTCTGGCCTCTGTCCCCCGTGTAGTAGTCAGAGATGTGAGAAGCTGTGCAGGTTAAGCCGAGCAGGTTCACATGGAGGATAAGCCCACATAGTTCAGCTCACCTCTGTATCACTGTGGAGAACCCATGGGTCAAGATTCCTGGAACTCAGCCTCTGCAGGCTAAAGACCCATGTCCTCTAAGACAGACCCAGGTGACTTCCTCCCCCCTACCCCCCAAACAAACACACATCCAAGCACAGATGTTACTGTTTATATGTATATGCTCACACATGCACGCACCACAGGTCACATACCAGTAAAAACATGAAAACAGGAGCTTATACATGTATACTCACAAATACATATATACTTTCACACATGACAGCAAGTACTTGAGCAAAACTCACATACAGGCGACACACACAAACGACACACACACACATATTTATACACTACAAAACGGTTTCTGCAGCACATCCTCTGTGGGGTAAACGCCTGCTTCACATAGCCACTCACCCCAAGTCTTTTCCAATGCAGCGCTGCAGACTCTGCACCAGCAAAAACTCAGAGCAGAGTCAAGATGGCCTAACCCAGGAGGCTCCAAAAGCCTCTGCAAAGCTTCACAGCACAGGCCTCTCTTCCTGAAGCCTGCAGGGATACCGGGCATTGCAGACCTGGACAGAGGAGAGGTGTGTGCCCAGAGGACTGGCAGGCACCTGCCAAGCTGCAAGAAGCTAGTCTTGGCATGGTGTTAACCAAGATTGCCTCCAGCTACCAAACCCAGAGAGTAGAGACTAAATAGGTCCCCTCCACATAACCAAACGAGTGAACTGCTTTTTCAGGTTGGCTGCTGCCACTTGGAATTCACTCAGGCACACATACACACACACACACACACACACACACACACACACACACACACACACGCGTACCCTTGGATGAGTGTCTTAGGAACTGGCTGTGGAGTTCAGCCTCCCCATACCACCTGTACCCTTGAATGAGTGTCTTAGGAACTGGCTGTGGAGTTCAGCCTCCCCATACCACCTGTCGTCCTAGAGGACAAGGAAGCACTTTGTCCCGGCCTTTTCCACTCTCAACACTCTTCACCTGTGCACTTTCCCAAGCTCCCACGCCAGTGAGAAGACCTGGTGTGTGAACAGGTAAGCGGACAGGGGGCACAGGGGAAGAGGAAGTGGGCCTAGTCCTCTTTTTCTGGCCTCTGGAGCCACTGAGCTCTGCAGAAATGACAAAGCCCCCCTTTGGAGTCTCCAGACTCTTTCTACACTCGACACATCTTCGGAAAGGTCCTCCTGCCTCTCTCGAGAGCTGAGAGCCCGTTGGCTCCCTTGTCTTTTCTAAGTGACGCTGGTCTAAACCTCTTGCAAGTAGCTTGGTTTTCTTTTCTTTCCTCTTCATCCTTCTCCTTCTTCTACAATATAATATTTGTATTGATTACTTGGGAATGTCATATCATGAGCCCCGATCACAATCACTTCCAATTCTCTCTCACTCACCCTTCCCTGCAAAAAAGAAAAAGAAAAAAAGTCCAATGTGTGTTGCCCATGTGCTTATTGGAGACTGGAGCTCGGTCAAAATCTCTGTGGCCAGTCCCTTAGGGAAAACTGAGTCCTTCCCCACCTGCACCCCTATCAGGGAAAACTGAGTCCTTCCCCACCTGCACCCCCATCAGAAACCATCAGTTGTAAAGAGCTACACTTCAGCATCCTTGTTACATTTTTAAAGAGCTCTCTTGGATGACTTCCTCTCCAGACTATTACTTCTGGGGGGGGGGGATTCAGTGGGGGTAGGAGGTAGTAGTTGTCACAGAAGCCTTCTGTGTCCCCTTTTCTCAACTGTGAGTCCACAGTCATTAATACCACTGCAAAAGTAGCTTCCTTGCCCTTCACAATCAGTGGGAGCATGGAGCATAGACTTCCAGAAGGTTTCTGGTGACATCACAGACCATGGACACCCTCATGACCTTTGGTGGCAATGGTTGGTTGGTTTTCTTCCTTACTTTAAAACTGTGGTGTTTGGGCTACATGTGAGGGCGTCAAATCCACTGGAACTTGAGTGACAGACAGTCGTGAGTTTCCACGTGAGTGAAGGAAAGTGAACCCAGGTCCTCTGGAAGAGCAGCCAATGTTCCCAACCACTGAGCAACCTCTCCAGCCCCTCTTGGTTTAATGGTAATAATTAGATTTAAATTGTTGAAGATTATAGAAATTATAATGACTGAAAAATCATTTAAAGTTTATAAATGCAAGTTATAAACACCGACAATATGAAAGGCTAAATAAAGTAGAGGGTCTAAGAAAATAATGTAATGTATATAAATACAAGCTAGAAAGATATAAAAAATAATCCAAAATGAGAGATGTTTCAGAATTCTTTTCCTCTTCGATGACATTATTATACTCAGATTTCCAAAGCTCACAATTTAAACATTAGTCAGGAAAATTCTGGGAAGCTGGAAATAAGCCCTGAAAGCCCTACCTACAATTATCAGCCAGAAGTTAAGATTTTACAGTTTTCTGGTTGTCTTCTAAGTATAAACTTAAAATGCTTCTCATCATGCTAAAACATCTCTGTTCAATCTGCTTCGCCAGCCCTCCAGACAGAGAAAAGGACTTTCTAGTTAACCTCTGCTCTGATTCACAGTGAGTGCTCCAGCCACCTCACAGGCACCTATTAGCTGCTTTTCTACATGTGGATTTCAGTGAAGATTACAGGGATTGGTTGGTAATGCTAATATTTAAAACCTTCATCTCTTTCTGTAGCTTCAGGAGTCATAAGCCTGAATCTGCTCTAACAGTTTAAGTGAACTGGCAATCAACAAACGCCCCGTTCCCACCTCCTACTCCTGAGGGTGGGATCTCCATCCCACCCCTTCACCTTGGGACTCCTCCCCTCCCCAACTACCAGGACCTGAAAGTTCCAAATGTCAGATTTTCCTTTAAGTTTCTTAACATTGATTTCTGTCCCTAATCTATATCCAACAGATTTCCACTCAGCTAGTAGATACTACACAGACATCAGCTGTAGACGCCAAACTGCTCCAAAAGCATTCTTCACCACCCCAGCCCGGGTAATCCTACAAAACTGGAAAGCCTTGGACTTGCTGTGACGTGATCGCTCCCCTACGCTTCATCTGGATCAGGGAACCAGGGGCTTCTGATGAAGATGCCATTGCCCGAATCCCATCCCAGCCTCTGACTAACATTCCGCCGGGCCTGACAATGGCAATGACGTTCTGATTTCATCTGGGAAAGCGGTTACAGAAGGAGTGTGGAGGGTGTCACCCCTTAACTTCAGTAAAAGGCCAAATGTTAAGTTAAAAGTGGGCACTCTGACAAAGGGGACAAAATGGCTACCTATAATGTCTGTTGACATACCAACCAGGAAAAGTACCTCTTAAACAAACAAACAAACAAGAAACAATGGGACCCTATCAAGGATTTGCCAGGGTCACACAAGACTGGGGGGGGGGGATGACTAAACCAACCTGCTTCATTCTTGAGCTTGAAATCCATCTTATAGTAAAGACAATTATTCCTATTTATGATTAAACCCCTATTTCTCAAGGATTGGGTAATGCCCCACCTGTAGCCTTAACTATGAATTATTCTTTACTGTCTATTCCAGGAGACAGCAAGCATGCCTTTGGTTCAGAAGGTCCTGATGACCAACTTGTTACATTTATATCCTGCTTTTGTAACCCCCTCCTATTTGCCTGTCAAATCCTCCATTTGGAAACCTCTCTACTCCTGAGTAAAAACTCCTACCTTCTCCATGTCCAATGCTGGCCTCTTGAACCCCACCTTAGGCAGAGGCAGCCCATGTACACTAATTTTACTCCTCACATTTGTGGGATTAACATTTGGAGGGCCCAGTGAGATAAAAGCCCAACCCAAATTCAGAAGCCAAACCCTTCCCTATAGCCCTCAAGAGACTGAAGAGCTGCCGCACCCTAAGGAGTTTGTTCCTTGAGGATATTCCAAAGCCCAGGTGCACACTTTCAGTTCAGCAGATTGCCAGAGCAAACAGTTGCATCAAAAGAAATCAAAAAGTGTCTGCCTACATAAATAAAGCTTGCTTTAAGTAATTTGGCCATGATTTACCTCAGTGGTCTTTTCCCACATATCTATGGGATTAACAGTTTCTAATTCTGCCAGGTAGCTGATGTGGTCTCAGGGTTTGCTTCACAGCTTTTGCCCTCTGAAGAGTCTACTCAGCAGCTCAGCTTTTATAGTTTACTGGGCCAGGAAGGGGGTGGGGCTAGTGAATTTTGTCTGTTTCAGGGACTTCCTGGAGATATTTTGAGTTGTTTACCTTCCTGCTGAAGGATTTTTCCTGTAGAATAGAATGTTTCGATCTGGGAGAAAACTATTAAACAATAAGGGTTTATGTTTCCGGGGCTATGAGCATGTTGTGTTCTCAAGGACACTCCTGTTGTGCCTTACACGAATCCCAGCTTGGTGAGGATTATAGCTGCATACTACTTAGATGGATGAATGGATGGACAGATGTGCTTTTGACCAGGAAGAGCAGGGAAAATGGGGGACTCGGGGCCCATGGAGACAACTGATACCACCCTACATGAGCCCCAGGAATACCCCCAGAAATCCTATTCCATTTCCCCATCCACTCAGTGAAGAGGGCAGGATTGTAGAGGTCCACACTGTAGTCCCAAGAGAGAACCAAGGACAGCAAACTGCAATATTTGCTCAAAGTCATACAAGGGATTCTACTAAAGCCTTTAGCTTGTGGCAGTGAAAGTGACCTCTACCAGATGCTGTGACTAACCTTTACAGATTCAAGTGGGCAAAGGGGCAGAGACCAGGGACAGGGATGGGAATCCACCCAGCATCTGGGCAGGTCTAGCTCTACTCCTCTAGGCTGTGGTAACATTAACAGTTTGATTACCCTTTCTGGACCCGCTTCAGTTTTCCATCCTTTGCATATGTTTGTGAACACGGGTGTCTTGGTTCCTGATAAGGACCCAAAGTACCTGAGACACAGGGGCTGGGTGGTGTGGAATTGGTTGGCTGTTGGAAGCAGTCTTGAGGTGGAAGGAAGGCTGGCTCCAGACAGCCCAGGACAAGGGTGACTGCAGGGACAGCCCCTGGGAGTTGCTTATTGTGAGCTGACAGCTTGGGAGAGGGAGGAATTAGGGTAGGAGTTGGGCCTGCAGATCCCAGGCTGTAGGAGCGGAGTGGTGGGCAGCAATGGCTCCTTGTGGCCTACAGCAGCTGACGGGACAGCTGACTTGGAAATGGCTATCAGGACAACAGAGTTGAGGACTCTGTTGTGTGCTGTCCATTTGAGGAGTTCACTTCTTTAGTGCAAGAAGCTCCCAGCTATGGGTCCTGACTAGCCTGGGATGGAGTCCTAGGCATTTAGGGGACCACTCCAGGCAGCTACTGGTCATGTCGCGGGGTGGTATAAGGCGCCAGGACATCTCATCAGCGTCTATAACCCAGTTTCATCACATCTCCTTGGAAAATCCACAGCCACACTGCATGTGCCATGTGTCAGACATGTGCCACCATAGACTTGAAACAGCAGAAATTAATTCCCTCTTTCTCTCCACCAGAGTGGTCCCAACAACTCATATCGTTGTCCCTCATGTGTGGCCTGCCTCCTTGCCATGAACCTAGAAGGCTCTAGTCCTCAAAGCCAAGAACAGAGCTGTGGGTAGTAGTAGCTGTGGGCTGAACCTAGCATGAATTTAGAAAGAAAAAACCTCCTGTGGGTCCAAGAGCCTGGGAAGCCTGTGGCAGGCGTGGTCCCCAACACCCAGGTCCCAGCCAGGGTTGGGCTAGGGTTTCCCAAACTGGTGCCACCACCAGGCTGGGGCCTCCCTGGCATGTCCAGCCTGTGGCTGGCTCCCAGGACGCTGCAGAAATGTCCTTTTGTTGGCTGAACAAAGCAGCTTTGAGCTGGGCCCTTATCGCAGGCTCTAGTGAGATGGGACACCACAGATCCGGGCAGAGGCTGGCTGGCCAGCCTGAAGAGGCATCCCCCCAATCCCAGAGAAGCATAGAAAGCCTGTGAAGGGTTGGGGGAGGGATATGCAAGTGCCACCTGAACTCAGGAAACGTTTATGCACAGCAGGCACAGATGGTCAAAGAATGGGCAAACTCTAGCACACAGGTAAACCGGCAGGTTTCCCTCTCTGGTCCAGCACGCTAGTCAAGCTCTTTCTTTGGAAAATCCAGGGCCATGATGCATGTGCTGTGTCAAGAGTATCCAAGACTGGGGTATTGAAACAGCAGAAATTAATTCCCTCTCTCCACCAGAGAGGTCTCTACAAGTCACATCCTTGTCCCTCATGGGTGGCCTGCCTTCTATGCATAGTCCCCAGTGAATTTGGTGCTGTTCATCCTGTATCCATGCTAGGGTCATCCTAAAAACAAAGCTGATGGCTCTGGGCACCATAAGGGTTAGACCCTGTATTATGAGGCTAAGACTCCCTTAGGATGCCATGTTGGGCCATCTCCTGCCTTGGTTGGCCTGTAGGGCTCTGAGCAAGCTTCTCCCTCTTGCCTTCCTCATTCTGCATCCTGTGCCAAGTGAATCAGGAGCCATATGCCAAATGAGTGAACAAATGACCAAGTAAGGGCAGGGATAAAGCACTTACCTAACATGCACAAAGCCCCAGGTTCGAAATCCCATGCTGCAAAAACAAGTTGTAGGGATCTTAGCGCTTAGAAACAAGGTGTAACAATGTATACCTGGGATCTTAGTGCTTAGGAACAAGGTGTAGCAATGTACACCTGGGATCTTAGTGCTTAGGAACAAGGTGTAGCAATGTACACCTGGGATCTTGGTGCTTAGAAACAAGTTGTAGCAATGTACACCTGGGATCTTAGTGCTTAGGAACAAGGTGTTGTGATCTTAGCACTTAGGAGGTGGAGACAGCAGGATCAGAAGTTCAGGATCATCTTTGGCTATATTGGGAATTCAAATCTAGCTTGGGCTACATGAGACCCTGTCTTAGAAAGAATATGGCTTTTCAGGTAAGAACCCTTGCCACCAAGCCCGATGACCTGGAGTTTGATGTCTAGAGCCCATATGGCAGATGGTGAGAACTGACTCCTGAAGGTTGTTTTCTGGTCCAAACACATGCAGTGAATAAATTATAAAATTAAAACTGAAAAAAAAAATGATTAAGGGTTAGGAAAAGAATCTCAGGCCACAGCCCTCCTGCACTTGGCTCATGGAGGAAACAGGTGTTTCTCAGATCCCAGATTTAATAGGGGACTGCTCTAGATGGATGGACGCCAGATAAAATGCCTGGCAGACTCATACTGTCTTCTCCAAGAGGCTTTGCTCTTCTGGAGGCTGGATGGGTTCTATACAAATAGCTCCATGATCAGGCAAGGCACCAAGGCCAAGGTCCATGACAGACTTGTCAGTATCCAGCAGGGGAGGTACCCAGCAGTCATGCTGCAGGCCAGACTAGACCTGGGCTGGTGCGAAGTGGGAAGAGGGTCTGATGGTTTGCGCCTTCCCATTCCACGGCTCCCCAGCACTGGCTCCCATTCTAACTTGGGTCCTAGCTTAGTGCCCAGGGACACCAGATGTCCAGTGATGGGGAAGGTCCCTCACCTCTGCAGCTGGTACTTATCCAGGCCAGTTTGTTTCTCCTTTGTCTCTTGAGCTCCCCATCCTGCAGCCTCCAGCACCATTCCACCTACACCGGAGGTCTCCTGCTATTCTTCACTCCAGCCTGCATAACTTTCCCACAAGCATTTCTATTTTTCTGGAGACAGGATCTCATATAACCCCGGCTAAACCTAAAACTCTATCTGGTCAGGGATGACCTAGAACCTCTGAGCCTCTACCTCTCAAATGCAGCTGCACGCTGGTTCTACGACACCGGGCCCGGTGCAGAGCTTCGTACTTGCTTGTCAGCTCTCTTCTAACCTAATCACAGTCCTGGTCCCCACGAGCAGAAAAGCAAGGTCATCTGGAAGGACCAACATCCTTTGACTCATTAGGAGGATCTGGCTCCTCGAGGGCAACCTGGGATGACTGGACCTGGAACTTGTGTCTCTTAGGAAGCCCACCCTCTCTGTTCACAGGTGAGCGGGATGCATCTGGGTATAAGCTCTGAGTCCTCGGCACAGGATGTACTTCTGTCCCAATGCAAAGGGCCTCAGAGGAGCTCTGAGAGCCAACATGGCCTGGGACAGACAGGCTGGATGAAGTACAGCCTTCTTGGAATTCACTGGAAAAAAACAACAGAGATTCAGTAACTAGGGAGGCACAGTGTCATTCTGTCCCCAATGGCTGGCCATGAGGGGATCCCAGCAGGCCAAGGATACATGATCCTGGGTTGAGCAGAGGACAGAAAGAAGAAGAACACAGCTGCCACGTGCCCTGATGAGGATGATATGGTATTCACCCACACGTGTTCACACATATCACACATACATTCACACACATGTATACAAATATACACACATACATATACACACATACACACATATACATACACATACACACATACACACATATACATACACATACACACATACACACATACACACATATACATACACATACACACATACACACATATACATATACACACTCACATACATAAACATGCACATTCATACACATATGCACACATATACATACACACACTCACACACATATACATATACACATACACACATACACACATATACATATACACACACTCACACACATAAACATGCATATTCATTCATACACATGCACACATATACATACATGCACACACTCACACACATACACACATATACATACATACACATACACACACATTGCACACATACACAAACATGCACACACACACACACACATATACACATGACAAGAAAAAAGGAAGACATTTTCTGTTAATCTGTCCTAGGCCTAACAAAAGTAGACAAAAATCTACTGTAGAAAAGTATTTTCGATGACCTCAGCTATGATGAACAGTATAACTTCAACATAGCAACAACTATAGGGAATGGCTGTTCCAGGTAGCAACAGCCACTAAGAAAGAAAACCAAAGCAAGAGCTCAGCAGCTAAGGTGCAGCTGCCAAGACTGACAACCTGAGTTTGAACCCTAATTTCCACTTCTACCTCTATGGAGCAGGCTGAGGTGGTAGAAGAGAACCAACTCCTACAAATTGTCCTTTATACAGACACACACACACACACACACACACGGTAGAATAGATTTTTTTTTAAAGTCAGTGTGCTATTTTGCAAAATAGAGAAGGCGTTTGGCGACATCACAGAAGGTTGACTTTTGTCTCCTCCAAATATAAAGAGCTACAACAAACCAACGACCAGTGTCAGGGTGTGTGGAAAGACACAGTTGTGAACAGCTGGGTCACAGGAGAAGAGCTGGCTCACAACACTTTGAGAGAAATGCAAATTAAAGCCGTGCTAACATATCAAGATTGGCAGGGTCTGCTTCCGAGGCCACCAAGACTCACACAGTGTCATGCTTGTACCTCTTCAGTGATTTGAGGAATTGTCCCAGCATTACCCACACGCACCCTTTGACCTCATCCTAGGAAGGCGTCAGGTACTTTACAGGAAAGCACCTTGCATAGGCTGTGTAGGCAATTCTGGAACGTTCCATAGGCAGATACAAGAATGAAAGAAGCGCTTTCTTTGACACCCCATCGTTGGGAAAAGAGGGTGGCAGTCAGGGCCAGTCACAGGACAGAGTGCAGTGCTTGTAGGACTGCCCGGGGAAGGGCCAACTGAACCCTGTCACCTTGGCTGTTCTTGGGAGAGAAGTTTCTCTGAACGCGGAGCAGGCGAGCCTATTACTCTTTTAAACCCGTGCAGGAACAGAGGAATGGCTGCATCCCTGCTGCTCTCAGTGCTCAGAGATCCGATACCAATGGGAGATGGGGACGATGAACTTCTCTTCTTCTTCTGCTGTGTGGGGTAGGCAGTTCATAGCTGACCAGGGGAGCCTTGTCTTCTCGAACTCAACAAGCCACAGATGAGCTGGGACAAATCTTTGTGTGGCCTGCTGTGCTGGGCCAGATAAGAGCAGGGCGAAGGCTGGTGGTTGATGGACCCACTCCTGCTGAGGAGAGTTCCCTGGCCTGTGGCCAGAGTGACTGCATACTTGGTGTCTCACTGTATGGGGCACAAGTATCTCATGAATGTTGCCAGAGCTAATGGGACTGTTGAGACCCCCACCATGGGGCCACCCCAGTACTGGCTGGTCCAGCAATGATAACATTCCCAACTTCTGAATTTCCTCATTACTCATGCCTGCCAGGAGAGGAGATGGGGAGGTTCACACACTAAGGAGAAACTGAGGCCTACTGAGCACAGGGGTCCAGGTGACACACTGAGCAGCTCCCAGCAGCTCTCTGATATCTCTGCTGCCTCAGTGGTTGCAGCTGTAAGATGGATAGGAGACCCCCTCCTGAGGGACATCAAGTTTCAGCCCAAGGTATAAGGGGTAGAGGGAGATGAGAAGAAGGAAGAAAACATTTTCTCTGTGGATGAGCAAGTAGTGTTCTTGAGTATGTGGTCAAGGTTTTGTGAGTTTGGGGTTCTGTCTTACTACCTTCTTCTAGCGGGGCCGCTATGAATAGGCTGAGTAAGGGCCACAGGGACTGGAAGAGGCAGAAAGTGTGTTATGCTGGGCCAAGCCTCTCCTGGAGCTACCAGACCCCTGCCTCTATCTCAGACATACCGTGCCCTGTTCCGGCAATGTTCCTGCTGTCCCTGCCTCTGAAGATACCCTGGGAAACACAGGCCTTTGATCTCCAGAACAGGATCTGACCCTTCCCTACACTGCAGACTTGTGTGCTTCAGAAGGAGAAATTGAGTCAGGATTCCATATCTACACAGGTGCTCTGTGGGACACTCCACCTGAGCTGTTGACTCCCTTCCTGACACGTGAGCTACAGGCTGGGATGGATTTCAAGCCTCACACCCCCAGTGATGAACAGAATTTCTGTAGCTGCCTTTGCCCAATGTTGAACATTCAGCGCTGCTACCAGGCCAGCTAATGCAAACCATCACATACAGCATTTCATCACCACCCGAGGTCCCATACTCTCTTGTCTCCTGTCTAGTAGCCATGTGTCTCAGCAGATTTTCTACCCTGAACTACCCTGCTGGCCTTGAGCTGGGAAGGAAGCAAGTACCACTCTAATGACCTAGTGAGAAGACCCAGGCCAGGAGGTGACAGAGACTTTACTGACATCTCCAAGAGCTTCTCCTTTGGGGTGGGGGATAGAGGGGCCCCTCTGACCCTCCAGATAGAGACTGCGCACCCAGCAAGATGTCTAATGTGACTGAGTAAGGATGTGGGACTTTCTTTCTGGAAAGAGATGTAGGAACCCTCCTCACAGCACCACCTGGGAACCCCAGCACCCCCAAGGGAGGCTTGCCCAGCACGGAGAGATGAGAACTCCTCCACCGAGCCTAGTAATTGCTTCTGGAGAAGAAGGTAATTAATTCTGGCTGGACAACACTGGGCTGCAGCATGTTTCCCTAGAAGCCTGGTTATCACCCCTTTGTTCTAGATCATCCCTGAAGCTGGGATGCACTAAAGCCTGGTGCAGCTGCTTCCCAGATGACCCCCAAGCTCCTGCCTACCCCTCCCATGCCAGCAAAGCTCTGGGCTGGCCTCCAGGACACTGGGACTCTCAAAAGGAGATGTGTTCATTCCCAGCTCTTCAGCTTAGGCAGAGGCCAGAACGGCAGATCTAGGAAGGTCTGGGCCCCCACAGAATACAGAGACTCTACACACTGTGTATCTCAGAGGACCTGGGAGAGACTCAGACTGCAGGAATCCCAGAGTACCGTCAGAACCTTTGAGCCAGTGGCTCCTTATGTGTGGTGACACACCCCCACCACTACCATACAATTTTTGTTGTGACTTCATAACCATAACTTTGCTACTGTTGTGAATCATAAGCAAATATCTATGTTTTCTGACTCTCTTAGGCAATCCCTGTGGAAGGATCCTTCAGCCCCTAAAGGGTTATGACCCACAGGTTAAAACCACCCCTCTGGGCTGTGCCAAAGTTTATCTCTGTCTTTGTCTCTATGATGACTCTGTTTCCCCCGTCTTTTGTTTTATTTTGTTTTCAAGACAGGGTCTTACTATGTAGCCCTGGTTGTCCCAGAACTCACTATGTAGACCAGGCTGGCCTAAAATTTTGCCTCCTCTGCTTCCTCTTCCTGTGTGCCACTATGCCTGTCTTCAATTACCCCATTCTTTTCTTTTTAAGATTTATTTATTTTATATGTGTGGGTACACTGTAGCTGTCTTCAGACACACCAGAAGAGGGTATCAGATCCCATTACAGATGGTTGTGAGCCACCATGTGGTTGCTGGGATTTGAACTCAGGACCTCTGGAAGAGCAGTCAGTGCTCTTAACCACTGAGCCATCTCTCCAGCCCCAGTTTTCCTATTCTAGGGGCAAGCCTCACAGGGTAATGATAACACATCAGGAAAAGTAAGTGACTGATTTCCTCAGTCTAAGCCTGAGGACCACCAGTGAATGTAAGCTAGGGTTAATCACTCTTAGGCATGAAAACACCCTGCCCAGGAGAGCACCAGTCCAGCTCAGGTCCACAGTGTGGGGCCAGGGCAGGCACTGAACCTACCTCTATTTGGGGTGAAGTATACATCCTCTCTGTTCAGCTTGGCTAGGAGAAAACAATAGAGATAGCTGAGCTGTCTTGGAGTTGCTCATGACAGTCTTCCAGACCTGCCAGGTCCTGCTGCATCTGGCCAAGGCAGCGCGGTTTGTGAGTATAGTCAGTCCCCAGGCTGGGTCAGTAGTCCCTTCAGCCATCTGGTCTCCAGGTGTTGAGGGTCTTGTCCCCACCCTCCCCATTCCTAGTGTAGTTTCCATGGCTATGGGAATACATCATACTCCGGGCAGCTCCTACCCCACCTATGGGATCTGTAGCCTAGCTCTATTCTCAGGAATTGGCTGTTAGACTCGTGCCTAGATGATAGAATTACACAAGTTCTCAGCTAATATACAGGGAGCAGGACAGACAGACAATAAGGGCTGGAGGGCTGAGAGACATGGTGGGAGCAGTTCAAAATGTTACCCCCTCCCTTGCTTTCTGCCCCATGAAGCACATCTGGCTCTGCACCCTCCAGGAGCTGGGGCAAGACCCAAGAACGTCTCTGCCCAGGGACTGGGGATTGGTTGGTCCAGGTGGTATGACCCTGCCCTCTGCCCTGCTGCCTACTCACCCCAGCCCACTCAGTGACCCAGAGACAGACCCGGAATCCAACCAGAGCAGAAGGCTGCCGCTTCCCACCCACACGGCCGGTGGGTGGTGATCTTCCTCCTGTGTTCACGCACAAGCTGGAATGCAGACTTCATTGCTCTCCTTGGCTGGAGCAACACGGAGCTCAGCTTTCTGCCTGCCTCAGTCCTGGCCTCTTCCCTTCCAGGTCCGTCCCTGTGAGCATTTCCCACGCTGTCGGAATTTCCGTGGTTTTGCAGGCGGCACTGGTTACTGTCAGCAGCCCACTGCTTAGTCAGATGGCGCCGCCCCACTCCACACATTTGGTCCCCTTCCAGGTCTGGGGTTATAAATAACACTTCCAGGGGTCCCCGCGGTGGCCAGCTCTCTGGCTCCCACGATGCTTCCCTCTCAGGAGGAACTCCCAGTGGTGGGACAACTAGGACTCTAATGCTCTGTCACCCATGGTCACTGGAGGGAATCTGGGAACCAGCTGAGAGAAAAGAGAAAACTTCCAGGCCCTTGCTGCAGCAGGGACCTCAAATGCTCAGTCAGGATTGACTGTCTCCTCGGGCCTCACACTGCTCAATTTGCCCAATTCTGAGGAGTTCTCACACTATCAGACCACATGACAAGCGCACACTTTTTGAAGGACAGTTCCCGGTCTTCAGGGCCTGCTTTAAAATGTCCCAGGGCTTTTGTTTGTTTAGTGGTGCTGTTGTTTAGGGCCTTGTTCATTAATAGGCAAGTGCTCTACCACTGAACCCCAGTCCTGCCCCTTCTGGAGCTATTTTATCCATAGCAGGCTTCAAATCAGAGACAACCTCAGGGTGACTTTGGCCTACCTTTCCTACTGGGCCTCAGTTCCCTATACATCTCTAGTTGGGGGCTGGGTCAGCGTTGGCTAGAGTTCCAACACATGCTGAAGGAATCATGCTGGGGCCACATGGAGGGGAGGCTGTACTGAGAGGCGAGGCCCCAGAGCCTGGGAGGCTGGCCAAGGACTCTGCTTTTGTCTGATACTGAGCCGGACCTGTTCTGCAACCCAGGCCCTAGGCTCCCGAGACTTCCACTTGGGCAGAGCTGTTGTGCTGGTCTGAGATCTGGCACAGCCAAGCCACAGACACAGCGCAGGGAAGTCAGTTTCCTGCTGATTTCACATGTTCAGTGGTGCCTCTGGCCTGTTCCTTCCTTTCTCTCAGGACCTCCAGCCTCTGTAGTTTTCCTGTTTACTGTGTCTCAGAGGCCAGCTTGGATCTGAATGGTTGGGCTGGTTGTTAGAATTTATTGTCATCTCGTTCACGATAGGTCACAGCACTCTTGGGCAATAGGGCTGGCAGAGGTAGGCTCTAACATCTACCTCTCACATCACACAGCTGGCTCTGATGCTACCCTGGACCCTGGCTTATTGGCCCAGGCTCTTCAGCAACCCAGCCCAGCTTGGCTGTTCCTTCTATAGGAAGCTGCTCCCAAGCTGGAGGAAGCAAAGGAACAGTCTATCATGGGTGATTTCCACCCAAATACCTTCCTAGCCACATATGCAGGCCCCTGAGCAGTGTGACTCTTGGACTGGTGCTCAGAACCAGGGTCTTGAGCAGGGACTAGTTAGGGGACTGTGAGTTCTGTTTTAAGCTCTGAGCTGGTGCTCCCTAAAAGTTCAGGGTCTCAGGCAAGCAGGAACAGGTGGTAGAGAGTCACCCCAGGGCAGGCTCTCCCCCACACCCCCAGAGGAAGCTTTCTTCTTCCAAGAGCAAACAAAACCTGCAGTTTGGCTGTGGGGCCCCCAGCACCTCTGACCCCATGGTGAGGCCCTGGGTCCTCCCAAGCGCCTGGGTGTGCGGAAACACCTGTTGGCCCCAGGACGCTGGCAGCAGACACAGTTGAGCATGTGAGAGAGCACTAGGCGGCCGTTTCCCTAAGGAGCCACCAACCACAGCCACAACTACAGCTGGCTGGATTGAGGAAGTGGGCAAGGGGTGGGTGGGTAAATGTCCTCAACTGGAGAGGGAGTGTTACTTGGCCTGGTGGGAAGGGGGCTCATGGCCCTGAGGCAGCCATGCGGCAGGCTGAAGAAGGCCCCAGTAGCTTGGCAAGGAAGAGTGTAGACACAGTACTGTTGTGACAGACTCTGGGCCAAGGTCTTTCATATGTGCCCTGACTGAGCTATGGAAAACAGGCACTGAACTCACCCTGGTCCTTGTGCTGGTCAGCCTGGCTCATCTCAGACATAGTCTGAACAGAGGTAGAGAAGGGGAAGAATACAGATCCTTGCCTCAGATGTCCACTGAAGATACTGATCAGAGATGCATCCAGGCAGTACACTGAGAGTTCAATTATCACTGTTACCCACAGTGTCAAAGGCAGATCCATCCCACGGTGGGGAACCTGGGGCTCTACATACATTCCGCATGCTTAAAGCACCTATGGAGGCCAGAAGAAGGCATCGTATCCAACGGAGCCATTATAGGCCCTCACAGGGGTCCTAGGACCTGAAGCTGTGTTCTCTGCAAAAGCAGGAAGCATCTTTTGTTTTCATTTTCTTATGGTTCTTTGTGATTTCACATTGTGCATCCCAGTCCCGTTCATCTCCCCAACTCCTCATATCCACCTTTTACTCTTGCAACTTCTCCCCCAAAATAAAACACACATGTGTACACACACAAACAAACAAGTGCAAAACACAGAAAAACATCTCATTGTAGAACCTGAGCTATGTCCCAGTGTTTCCCACAAGACATCCCTCTGTCCACACATCCTCACTTACAAATGTTCACTGACTGCACTGAGTCTCTGGTCTGCTTAGAGGTCTCTGGCCATCAGTATTGGGTTCTCACATGGATTCCTCCTGGTTATGCAGGAAGTGTTCTTAACCACCAGGCCATCTCTCCAGGTCTTACACTTACACTTACTCCAGGTTTGAAATGTGAATGCACAATTATTGGAGTGGGAACTAGGACGTCAGCTGGGTTTCACAGAGATGGTCTACAGACCTGAGCCTCCAGTCCTCTCCACACTGTTCTGTGGACAAGCTCCCTCAGGAGTCCTCTCTCTTTTTCTAGGGTGTCTAGCTACCCCCAGAAGCTCAAATAGAGACCTAGGGACCAGGGAAGGGCAGATGGCTATACACTCTAGAGTACACCTCCATCTTGACACAAAAGCCACTGGTTACAGCAGGCTCCCTACACCATGGGGCTTAGACACACATCAAAACCAAAAGTTGGATTACCATAAGTCCTAACCCATCTTAACCACAGTGACTTTGGCCTCACTGTGAAAGTCAAAGGATGTTCCCAAGACACTCAAGTCTTTTTTGGAATACAGATCATTTTGGTTTAAACTTTGTTCCATCAAATTGAGATGCCTTTAGTGGTCCCAGGCCACTCAGGACCCTAGCTTCTCTTCAAAACAAGGACTAAGCAAGGGATAAGCTCTCCGGAAGGCTATGACCATTCAGTGCCAGGGCCAGGATGGCAGGAAGAAGAAGGACACATTGCCCTGTGCTGGCACAGAGGACCCTTCCAAATCTGCCCCTGCCAAATCTGCTCTGCCATCCATGGTGGAGTGTCTACTTTGTATGAGGCTAGCTGGGTCCAGAACTCCTGCTGCTCTCTGAGCCCCATCTCTAAGGTGTAAATGTTGGATTGAAAACATGCAAAAATTACTGATTTGAACCTTACTGACAGGCCAGCAGTCTGGGCTGTTAGGAGGGAGGGTACCAAGTTAGGGGAGTAGGATGCCTCCTCACCCCACCCATCCTACAACCTGAAGATGGAAGGGTCCTAACCAGGGCAGCTGCTTTCTATAGTGTGTTTTGTCGAATTTTTAATAATGAGTGGAAAAGCCATTTTCATACACACACACACACACACACACACACACACACACACACACACCATGGTTTTCTCACAGAGGAGAGGTAGGTATAGCAGCCTACAGGGCTTGGACCTTACCTTTCCTACCTTTAAAACCACTTCAGGATGTTTGTGACCCAAACCAGTCCTGTCTGGTTGTCTTGTTGCTTCCTTGGCTAAGGTTGGCGAGACTAATACAGTAGCTAAAGACAGTCTGCCACTTAGTTCCTTCTGTGTGTCTTCAGAAAGCCATGGAGCCCAGGATCCAAGTGCTCTTGCCCTTGGAAACCCAGGCCTTAGGGCACGCCACCTTGCTCAGTGATTTACAGACACTAAGACATTTCATGCTGTTTCATCCACAGGTGTAGATGGCACAGGCACCTACCTGGCAGCTTCAGGAAGCTTCAGTTCACCTCCAATGAGCCCACACTCCTATGAGCCCTGGACCTGTGCCAGTCAAGACTACCTCTGTCAGCATGAAAATACACCAGGCTGTGTCTGTTTGCAGTACGGCAAGTTACCAGAGACTTGATGGCCTAAACCCATGGAAATGTGTGCTCTCTCAACTGTGGAGACTAGAACCCTATTCATCTAGTCCTTCCCTGAAACAGGCTCCTCCCCCTACAGTCCCTCATTTCCGAGGCTGGCCTTCCTTTTTCTAACACAGTCAAGGACAAGAGCCTACTATTGATTTTTGCCTCTGTCTTGCCTGCTAGGATTATGGCTGGACCAATAGCCTCAATGGAGCTGTGGCAGGGCCTCAACCCTTCCACGGAGTGCTGCCTGCAGGTTCTAACGTGCCTCTTTCTTCTGTGTGTACCTCCTCCTTCTCCCTACCCCTTTCCATAAAACCTCTCTCCCTCTTCTAGGGCACCTGGCTTAGCAGAGGGCCACCCTGATGTATAAAGACCTTTAAAAAAAAAAAAAAAGATGAGAAGAGGGCATCCGATCCCATTACAGATGGCTGTGAGCCACCATGTGGTTGCTGGGATTTGAACTCAGGACCTCTGCAAGAGCAGTCAGTACTCTTAACCACTGAGCCATCTCTTCTGCCCAAAGGACCTTATTTTAATTGATGACATCTGCAAAGACTTATCTCCCACATACAGCTACACAGATTTCAGGGTAGCCTATCAACCAATCTTTGGAGGACACACCTCAACTCATAACACCCCATGACGAAGGACAATGCAGGAACTGGATTCTGCTGCGAAGAACCAAAGAAGAGCTAGGGGAGAGTGGCTTTGTGGGTTATACTGCAGGGCCAGCATGGCCAGTGTCATGTCTCACAGGTATTCACTGCTTTCAGTCCCTCCAGACTTGGAGGACCATCCCATACATGCAGAGATGGGCTCCGAGACAGCAGAGAACTGTATGCACCCCTACCCTCACCTGCTTGGCTCTCCATTCATACGGTTCTTTTTAGAGCCTACTGCCCTAAATGGCACCCAGTACTCCATCTCTCCCACTCCCGTTCCAATCCTAAGTCCTCAGACTCCCTTTCACCCTGGAGACACCCACTTTCTGCCTTCCTCATTCTAGAAGCTCTACCACTAAGGGCCTCTATCTCAGTCACAGCATCCAAAACCCTGCTCAGCAGAAAGAGATTCAAAACTAGCCTCTGAACCTACAGAACACTAGCTCTATACTCGAAGGCCCTGTTTCTGCTCCCAACCTTCCTCCATTTAGATCTTACTAAAACCCTAGATGCTCTGACTTTTTTTTTTTTTTTTTTTTTTTTTAATGTCTTACTCAGATCTCAAGCCCTTTGACCACAGTTGTCTGCTGGGTAGTTTTCTCAGACTCAGTAAGAGACCTCTGTGCCCCAGGCATCAGCTCTGCAACCACTGGACCTGGGAAGACAGCTCTAGCCCACTGAAGGTCTCCAATACACTGACCAACAGATAAAGGCTGGAACCATGTAAGAAACAAGCTACTACACCCTGCCCATAGCTGCCTTGTTCAGGTTCCCTGGGCTCTGTGATCCCCAAAGCACCACAAAACCCAACAAGCTCTCTCTGCAACCCCTCCCCCGTCTCCACTGATGGTCTTGAAGTTTCCCAGGTTCCCAGGCTGTGGAAGAGCGTAGGAAGTCTCAGCAAAGACTGTGTCTGCTTTGCTTCACTGTTCTCTGGAGGGGCTCTCTGACTTGCTGTTCTAGTTGGCAGCAGATGTTGTCTTGATTGAACTCAAAACCCCCAGCTTTGCGGGAAAAGGTCAGGCACTTCCAGGAGTGTGGACTCTGAGGACAGGAGGATGTGATCCGGTCATTATAGCAGCCCACTTTTCCCGTTGTCCCCATGTGTCACCCTAGCTTAAAAGGACTTACCAGCCAGCTCAATCAAGAAATGACAAAAGGAAAACTGCCAACACACACACACACACACACACACACACATTGGCCTTCACTAAAGAGGTCCTGGGCTGTCACCCCTACCACTGCCCCCAGTCTCAGCTGATGGGAAGCCACATTCTTTTCATTGGTGAGAACAGAAGACTGGAAAGACCAGTAAATTGTAAGAAGCCCCTGAGACTTCCCTTCCACAAGGAGCTCACAGAAGTGCTGTCAGCACCCAGCCTGGCACAGCGGGTGCCTGGCACGTGCCCACCAGATTGAGTCCTGGCCCCACAAGCATAGCCCTGGTCTCCTGGTTCCCAGGGTTTTCATGTGCCCTGGCTAGGCTAAGCTCTGCCTTGCCTGTCACTGGGAACCCCTGGGAATGAGTCCTACTACAGTCCGTTGCCTCTGCTCCCTCCACCCCTGTGACAGTTCCTCTGATTTATGTGCTGCAAAGACCTCAAGTGCCTCAGAGCTGAGCACCGAGAGCTCTCCCTGTCCAGCTCAGGCGGCATCTCCGAGGCCACACGGACTGACTGGTCTGTCCCTACCGATCTTCGTTAGTCTAACAGATGTTCACCGTGAGATGTTCCTTGTGATAAGCTGCTTAAGATCCTGAACCCTCTTCCTGGGTCCCGTCCCAGAAGTACCAAGCATGCTTGCACATCCGACTGGCATTGCCACAGAAGCGCCTGTTTTTATTTAAACGGCCCTGAGCAAGACTGACTAAACTAACATTCCCACGCCAACCCTCGGCAGTGTCTCTGGTTTGGGCAATTTTTTTTTTTTTTTTTTTTTTTTTTTTTTTTTACTTTAGCTGTCAAGCAAAAAATATAGAATTCTGGTATTACTTAAAGATTGTTGGGTTTTTTTCCCCTCTCTAGAGACCCAAAAATAGCTCACAGATGTGCTGTACCCGCTGTTGTTCCAGCGCTTGTTGCTTTTAGCACCAGAACTCCAGGCTCTCCCTGTAACTCAAACCCCATTTCCAGGTCCGTTTTCTTTTAGAGAGGAGGCTATGGGGGGTGGTGGGGGTGGGGGGGAGTCCTAGAGGACGGAAGCTCTAAACATGTCTAAATGTGTCTGGAGCAAATTCCAGGAACCCAGGCCAGTGAAAAGCCATTCTGTGAAGGGTGGGAGGGTCTCTAGGATTGTGGCCAGGGCAGAAATAGGGAGAAGGGAGAAAGAAGGGGTGCAGGACCTCAGATTTCCGCCAGAGCAGGCGACTCGAGTGAGAAACCCACCCAGTCCCAAGAGAACTAAAGTGGGCTTTTTTTTTTTTTTTTTTAAGGAAACTTCCTAGCTATTTTTATCACAAAAAAGGAAAAGAGGACCGAAGAGGAAAGGAAGGAGAGGAGGAGAAAGGAAGGAAGAAAGGAGAATGAAGGTAGAGGAGAGTTAGCTTTTCCAGTGACTCAGCCTCTAGGCTGGTGAGGGCTGAGCTGGTACTGAGCCGGAGGGGTGGAGCTTCACAGTTTCATCCCCTGGGGCCTTTTCTTTTTGGAGAAAGTCCTGAGCTGGAGCAGGCAGGGGGCCAGGCAGGGTGGAGGCTCCCCTCCTCCCAGCTCTGTAGGGGTCCTTGGGCCCCAGGATCCTTGGGACTCTGAGGATGTGTGGGCAGACCCTGGCCGGGCTCCACAATGCTCCACAGGATGATCGGGAGAGCATGACAACTTCCTGTGGGCCCAACCCCTGCCTGGAGGTACAGTTTCTGGGTTCAGCCTCACAATTCTCCTGAGGTTCTTTCTCTGTTAAACCTCCCTGTCCTGAACAGGGGTGTGCAGCTTCTCAGTGTGTGCAAACTCACATGACGCTCAGCCAGGTGCTCACGGCCTTCCTTTTTTTCCCTGGGGCTCTTGGGAAGCAACAGAAGTGACTAGTGACTCCCCAAGAGACCCTTGCTAGGCTGTGTGAGCAGTTGAGGGGACCTCAGAACATCCCCAGGGCCTCCTGCTAGCTTTCCAGAGCCCTGTTCTTTGAGCAGCTTGGAGATTCCTGAGGACAGGCAGATAGATGGCCTCCATTAAAGGGTAGGGAACAGGTCGTCAGGCCTGGTGCCTTCTCTGGGATGTCAATAACAAACCTGTCCAGTAGGTTAGGCCTACAACCTGAATGCACATCATGTGGGCCCTGGTGGCTCACCTGCTCAAGAACTAGGTACCTGTCTGAGGACTTGCCCAGGCAGCAAACTCTTGGCCTCCCCACTGTAGGAGAACATCAGGGCTTGCCTCTGGGGTGCTTTTGCTCCTTCTTAGGCTTCCTGGGCATTGGGAAGTCCTGGGCAGGTCCCAGCCACACACAGGGTCCTTGACCTTGTAGACAGCTCAGGAAGGTCCTGCCCCTTGCTAAGGGACTGGTCAATACATTAGTGGTTCTTTGGGATGCCGTAGACTACACCAGGAAACCCTTAAACCTTCCCTGCTGACCCATATATATTTCCTTCAGCCTCAGTGAGTTATGTCCCAATCAGCAAACCTTTCTGGGTATTTGGTACTGAGACCCCCAGAGCCAGGCCCTTCCAGAGACCCAAGCAGACAATATCATCAAGGGTTAGCTAACAAGAGTTTTTGGAAAGAAAGCCCAGAACTGGGAGGGCTTCTTGCAAGACAGGGGCCCTGGAATGTGCTTTTACACTGGCGCAGCTGAGGTAACCACCACCAGTTATAGGGGAGCCAGCCCTGGCCTGCCTGCCTGGGGCTGTTCAGGCCACTGAACACACATACAGCAATAAATATATTTAAACCTCTGAAAAATGTTCAAAGCAATACTTAAGTGGGAAGAGTAGAAAGGAGGCTACAGACTTAGGGGAGAAAACCGAGGCCTGGGGCCCTAAGGGGCCCAAAGTAAATCAGTCAGTTATTAGCTCTAATTCAGAGTCCAGGGATCAAGCCCAGGGCCAATCAGTCTGCAGACACCGGTCTACAGACACCAGAGCTGCAGCCTGGCTGTGGCAGACACAGCGGTCAGCAGGAAGCACCTCTAGGTTGGATACTTCTTGGATCTCTAAGCCCACATGTTGTAAGCAATGGGATTCCAAGGGTGGTGATCTGGAATGTTCCCATGGCTGCCTGTTCTGATGGCACCCCACTCAGAACAGAACACTCACCAACATGGACCACTCTGTGCTCACACCCCTTCCCTGTGCTGTCTCCTCTGTCACTCTAACCAAGCATACTGTGTGCCCTGAGCTGGCTTGACCTGGAGTTTTTCTCCTAGGGAAGGTCTCTGAGCCTCTCCTGAGAACTGGGTAGTCTTACTCTACCTGCACCCAAACTTCCGGGTCCTACAGGGCACCATAGCCAAGGTGAGATCCTGCAGGAGGGAAAGGCATCTGTGGCCTAGGCTGGGGAGACCTAACTCTGGTACTTCTGGGACTCCCCAAGCCGACCTGCTCCGTCCAGAACAATCAGGCCATGATGGTCTATATT